>NW_024070190.1:29918858-30518858 GCF_014754425.2 Oryx dammah
TGATCCAGCGGATGTTGGCAATTTGATCTCTGGTTCCTCTGCCTTTTTGAAAACCAGCTTGAACATCAGGAAGTTCATGGTCCACGTATTGCTGAAGCCTGGCTTGGAGAATTTTGAGCATTACTTTACTAGCGTGTGAGATGAGTGCAATTGTGTGGTAGTTTGAGCATTCTTTGGCATTGCCTTTCTTTGGGATTAGAATGAAAACTGACCTTTTCCAGTCCCGTGGCCACTGCTGAGTTTTCCAAATTTGCTGGCATATTGAGTGCAGCACTTTCACAGCATCATCTTTCAGGATTTGAAACAGCTCAACTGGAATTCCATCACCTCCACTAGCTTTGTTCGTAGTGATGCTTTCTAAGGCCCAGTTGACTTCACATTCCAGGATGTCTGGCTCTAGATGAGTGATCACACCATCGTGATTATCCAGGTCGTGAAGATCTTTTTGGTACAGTTCTTCTGTGTATTCTTGTCACTTCTTCTTAATATCTTCTGCTTCTGTTAGGTCCATACCATTTCTGTCCTTTATCGAGCCCATCTTTGCATGAAATGTTCCCTTGGTATCTCTAATTTTCTTGAAAAGATCTCTAGTCTTTCCCATTCTGTTCTTTTCCTCTATTTCTCTGCACTGACCACTGAAGAAGGCTTTCTTATCTCTTCTTGCTATTCTTCGGAACGCTGCATTCAGATGCTTATATCTTTCCTTTTCTCCTTTGTTTTTCGCCTCTCTTCTTTTCACAGCTATTTGTAAGGCCTTCCCAGACAGCCATTTTGCTTTTTTGCATTTCTTTCCCATGGGGATGGTCTTGATCCCTGTCTCCTGTACAATGTCACAAACCTCATTCCATAGTTCATCAGGCACTCTATCTATCAGATCTAGGCCCTTAAATCTATTTCTCACTTCCACTGTATAATCATAAGGGATTTGATTTAGGTCATACCTGAATGGTCTAGCGGTTTTCCCTACTTTCTTCAATTTTAAGTCTGAATTTGGTAATAAGGAGTTCATGATGTGAGCCACAGTCAGCTCATGGTCTTGTTTTTGTTGACTGTATAGAGCTTCTCCATCTTTGGCTGCAAAGAATATAATCAATCTGATTTCGGTGTTGACCATCTGGTGATGTCCATGTGTAGTCTTCTCTTGTGTTGTTGGAAGAGGGTGTTTGCTATGACCAGTGCATTTTCTTGGCCAAAGAGATGATAGTTAAGAATTTTCTAGCACTGATAAAAGAAACTGACCCTCAAAATCAGGGAGACCAAAAAATCCCAAGAAAGATAAATAGGACTTTAAAACTCACTAAGGAAAAAAATCATCATCTAGAGCAAAATAACAATTAGACTGATGGCAGATCTGAATGCAGAAAACACTGGATAATATTTTAAAGGTGCTGGAGAAAAATTACTACCTGCCTAGTTTTATATATCCAATCTTTCAAAAAAAAAGATGGCAAAATAAAAGATATTTTCAGATAAAAGAACTAGAGTGTGTACTGCCCAAAGACCCACCTAAAGATATTAGTAAAGGAGAGACTTGAGGAAGAAGGGAGATTTGTTCACTGTTTCTCTTATATCACAAAGAAAATGGTGAACACATAGGTAAATGAGGGGGAAAGCAACAGTGTAAGAGAACAACAGTGTCTAATTTACAGAGTGAAAAAAATCAAGAAAGAAACAAAATCTCAGACAACCATATATAAGGGGACAGTGGGATTACAAATACTTTGCCATTTTATTCAAGTAAACAGTAAAGGTGCCAATTAATTTAAGACTTTGAAGCTAAATATGCATGTTAAAAAATTTCCAGAAAACCACTGAAACACCAGAAATAATACAGTTTTTTCTAAGTCACTATTCCTTTTGGCAGGGAAGGGGCAGGGGGCAGGTGGGGAGGGAAGGGCTGTGCTGGGTCTTTGGTGTGGCACAGGAGCTCAGTAGTTGCAGCACACAGGCTTAACTGTCCCAGGGCATGTAGGATCCTAGTTTTCCAACCAGGGATCAAACCCACATCCTCTGCATTGGAAGGTGGATTCTTACTCACCGGGAGGTCCATCTATTACTCTTATATTGATGGGACATTTGAAGAGATTCTATCCTTCCTTTCAAGCTAGAGATACTAACCTTTTCCAGTATCCAGCGTAATATGTAGTCATTAAGAGGTCGCAAAGAGTCGGACATGACTGAGCAACTGAACTGAAATATTTGTTAAATCAATTTGGCTGTTCCAGAACAAGATGAATTCTATCTCACAAATGCATTATACTTTTCAACTCTACTTGTAAAGAGCCAATTCCATTTATTTTAGTGACTACCCCTTCAGTGTTTTCTCTTTTTTAGAAAATAAGATAATGAATGCTTGGAATACAGCTCAAATCCTAAATCTCAATTTTTGCTTTTAAATTGGGGTGGGTACCCTTACTATTGCTCCAAATAAAGGAGAGATATCAATCATAAATTTAGATGTCTGATTTACATCACGAGAAACTTGCAGTCAAAGGCTCAGGCACCTAAACTGTGAGATATATTTTCCCCACAGTTGATAAAACTGTATATTCCACAACATATGGAATTCTATAGAACGCTTTCACTGGCACTTTGCCTTGTTGAGTCAAAGTTAGGAGTTATACTTAGACATTTAAAAAAAAAAAATCAACACTGCCTTTTCATTAGACTAACATTTAAAATATGACTTAAAAATCATGTGAAAATATATTAATATATCTAACACTCACTGAGCTCTTACCTGTCAGGCATAGTTCTAAACATTTTTATGACCTCATTAATCTTCACAATACTACACTCTAAGTCAGATACTAATATTAGCTTTGTTTTACAGAAGAGGACTATGAGAAACAGAAATTAAATACTTTCCCAATGTTATATATGTTGTAGGTGTCAATCAATGGCAGGATTTAAACCTTAAGAGTTTACTCTTAACCATTATATTCTAGGCTGAATTACCTTGTGTGCGTGCATGCATGCTAAGTCACTTCAGTAATGTCTGACTGTGACCCTATGGACTGTAGCCCACCAGGCTCCTCTGTCCATGGGATTCTCAAGGCAAGAACACTGAGTGGGTTGCCATACCCTTCTCCAGGGGAGTACCTTATATCTATATCTAAACTCTGATTTTGGTATTTGCTAACTCATACTAGATGCTCATTGCCAAAGCTGTTCATTTGCAAAGCATCAAAACTAATAGAGAATCCCAAACCCATGCTATATTTTTATTTACATTTACATACCCTGCATGATTCTATGCTGAAAAAGATTATCCCCATCTGCACTCCAGGACTCTATGCCTAGAATTTATTCATTCAGGAAACATGAATTGGATGATCCTACTGCATGCAATACCCCATGCTAAGCAATGATTTACAGCTAAATTTTGCCAAGATTCACCCACGCATGATATACATTTTTCCAAAAAGCATAGAACAGTCTGGGGGTAGGGAAGCAGCAAGTGGTCTTCCCTCTTGTTCATTCAACAATCATTCCTTAAGACTCTTCTATGTGTCAAGCACCTCGATGGATGCTGGAAATTCAGGGGCAAACACAGCAGAGCCAGTATTTGCCCATGGGACTCTAGAGGGGGAAAGATGTTAAAGAAGTAATCATCACACAAATAATGACTTACAATTATAAAAAGCACAATCAACAAAAAAACAATCATATGATAGAGGGACCTAACATAGTTTTGAAGGCAGAGTCAAGGAGGTCAATCTTTGACTTTTTAGAGTCAACCCTAAAAAGCTGATATTTAATATGGAAGTCGAGGATTAACAAAAAAGATCCAAGTAAAGAACAGCTTTACTTCAAAATCCAAGTAAAGAGTAGCTCAGACAGAGGGAACAGCCCATGTGATGGCCCAGAAGCAGCACCCGGCTTTGAGGAAATGAATACCCACTGTGCCTAGAGAATCACAGGAAGAGGGAAGCTGAAGCCAACGCTCAGTTCTTTTCCTAACTGGGGGCACACCACCTGAGCGTTCTGCTGCTAGACCACTCACATTTTCTCCATAGCTCCAAGGAATAAAAACTATTGTTACCAACACACAACCCTTTGAAGTAAATAATTTAAATTCTACAACAATTTGACGTGTGGAGAGAATGTAGATAAGCCACATCTTTTATAAGATCATAAATTTCACCTGTGTTTTAACAACTTGAGGCCACAGACCCTATCTGAGAGTTGGACCATAAAGAAGGCTGAGTGCCAAAGAATGGATGCTTTTAAATTATGGCACTGGAGACTTCTCTTGAGAGTCCCTTGGACAGCAAGGAGATGAAACTAGTCAATCCTAAAGGAAATCAACCCTGAATATTCACTGGAAGGACTGATGCTGAAGCTGAAGCTCCAATACTTGGCCATCTGATGTGAAGAACCGACTCATGAGAAAAGACCCTGATGCTGGGAAAGATTGAGGGCAGGAGGAGAAAGCGGACAACCGAGGATGAGATGGTTGGATGGCATTACTGATTCAATGGACATGAATTTGAGCAAACTCTGGGAAACAGAAGGACAGGGAAGCCTGGCATACTGTGGTCCATAAGGTGACAATGAGTTGGACACAACTTAGTGACTGAATGACAACAAATCACTCAGAACACCAGGCAATGTGCATAGCTAGAGTCTGATAACTAATTTTGCTGTTGGGTGACAGCCACAGAATAAGAAAATTGAGTGTTACTAGAAATTTACCAGCACATTCAGATATCCTTATCTATTCGAATTAAATGAATAAAAACATGTTGTCCACCTTACAGATAAAAGATGATCCAGTTCTCCGGGGATGGGGTGGGGACAGAGAGAAGGCTGGAAATACAGGGAAGCTAAATAAGTTGCTAGTTGGTCCCTCAACTTTCAAATCTAAGAACAAATATACCATTTTTCTTTCTTCACAGAAAGCCTACCTATGGGAATAAAGTTAAGCTTATTTCAAAAGAAGGAATGACTTTGGCTTGGACTATGGCCAACTGCAATGAAATTCAGCCACTATCCCCTTAAAAATCATTCAACTGGAAATCTTATCAGTGGGAAATTCTCTAAGGGTCAAGACTCTATTTTCTGCAACTTAACAAATACTTGTAAAACATTTTTAGCTCTAAGATTCACTACCTCTTATCCTCTGTACACACACACATCCCACATTCATACCAATCCAATAAGCTGACTTCTGATAGAAGTAACAGTTTTTGGAATCTAAAGTTCCAATTATGTAACCAACACAATATAATATTTATGAATCTGTTTATCTTTGTGATTACATAGGCATTTGTACACAGCAACATTTGAGGGCAGAAGAGAATACCAAGTCATCCAATGCAGGCAAGAGATAGTGAGCTATCTTTATCATCATGAATAAACCTAGGATGACCAGTGGCTATAGTGAATATCAAAGCACAACACATTTATCAAAGGAATACTATGAGCACGAGATGGGATAAGTGTGCGTGTATACTCAGTCATGTCTGACTCTTTGCTACCCTATCGACTGTATGGACAGAGGACCCACCAGGCTCCTCTGTCCATGGGATTTTTCAGGCAAGAATATTGGGATCGGTTGCCATTTTCTCTTCCAGGGGAACTTCCAGACCCAGAGATCAAACTCCAATCTCCTGCATCGGCAGGCAGATCCTTTACCACTGCACCACCTGGGATACCACGGTAAGGACAACACTGGGAATATCAAGAATAATATAACCAGTCTTTGCCCTCCAGAAACCAGCAGTCTTAGAGGGAGACAGCCTAGGGGAGTAGGGAGAGAGAGAGAGAAACAAGCACACAATCAATCAAATCAATTATCCAAAGACTGATGACCCAGCATATAAGAACAGAAGATCTACAAAGTTTTACCAAGGGACTGGAAAGAAAGCAAGGATTCCCTAACTGCCTATATCTAATTATACAAGTCCTCTTTTATTCATTACTCTATCATACCTTATCCCTTTGTGTACATATAACGCACAAACTTATTCAATGTAAAGACCCATATCTTTAAAGAGGATGTTGAGATTAGAAGTTCTTTCCGGACCCAGCCCATTATTTTGAACTTATTTCATTCGCCATTCACTTAAAGAGCTGTTAGCTAAGCATTATGGCTCCCCAAACAGCACACGGCAATGAAAATCCTGGGTAGTTATAACAGACTGTGTTTCCTTGCTTTTGTTTGCAAATTTTTGAGCAGGAAAGTGAATTAAATGGTTCGAGAGGAGGGGTGTTCGTGGTGGAAAAGGGATAAGAACTGGTGCACCTATATATAGTTAAGTTTGTATTTATGTCTGTGGAAACAAATTGGTTTGGCGTAGAGGTAAAAGACTGGAAAAGGCTGAGAAACTCTGTAAGAAGACTGTGACTATAGATTTTTGTAAATTTCGACAATAAAAAGTATAATACTTTTGTAACAAGAAAAACTGTTCTTTTTGAAAGACTATATGAAGGCTCAGCATGACAAAAAATAATTATTGATAGTATACTATTCACTAGTATTATTTTAAATGAAAGATAAAACAGTTTTAACTATGATAAAAATACAAATGAACAAAAATCCTCTACTTATATATTTATTTCAACTTCCTTCCCTAATTAACTTTTTTGTAAATTATTAAGGAGAAACAGATAAGATAGCCTTCCTCTCATAACCATTCCCAACAGAAATGGAATAAGAAAATTACAGAAAAAATCAGAGGAGTAGTCACCTAGATAACTCGAAACTTATGTTATCTGAACTTAACTGTCTGTGTGGCCCAATACACCCAAATGTATACTGTAAGGATTCTACAGGTCCAGACAAGTAACAGAAAGACAGGTGAAAGCCTCCAATGGAAGGTACTTCCTCACATATATAAACTTTCATCTCTGGGTGTTTCAGAGTCTTATTACAGATTTGAACTTTACCCCTTAAAGCTCACTCTGAAATATTTATACTACATAGCACTGAAGGCTGTTGGAGCTTAAAAAAGCCAAGGCTAAAGTTTGTTTTCTTCTTTTAGTCCTTTCTATATGGGAAGATTTAAAAGCAGACTGGCCTGAAAGCAACATGAACTAACAAAATGACCCTTTCTCAGCAAGAGTCCTGAGCATGGAGCATTTTCCTAGAGTGAAAACTTGCTGGGATACCAACTGATCTCTGACATTTGCTCTTTCCATACTGCTACTTCTTTTGATACTGCTCTAATGCTGGTTTATTATGTAAAAATATACCCCACCGTCGTGACCACGACATAAGGATCACTAAAAAAGTTGGGCCGCAGATCAGCCAAAACACAAAAAAGAAGCAGATCAACTTTCTGAAATCTTTGTCTTCTGCCATATGGTTCAAGGAAATAAAAATCTTTTAATGAGGCATTGATTACTCATGGTATGATACTGCACTGTAACTAGCAGAGCTCCAAACAATATATCAACCCCTGGACTAAACTGTTAAATTTTTAAAAGACAAAAAGAATTCAAGAAGAATGCAAAATCTCAATGCCACTTTCAGACAGGAGGCAACATATTCTCACATTATGAATTTAGTAAGTGGCCTGCATAGTTGAAATGACTCTGAAACAGAGAACCACAACCCAAAATAGCCTAACACTTTTGTTATCTCAAACAATGGGCAGTTAGCCATTCATTCCTCCCTCTCAGTATACATTCTACTTGTTTCAGATGAGGCCTATTATAAATTTGAAGAGACTGTTCAAATTCAGTACACCAGATGTTTAAAAGCTGGGGATGGAAGATATTTGCCACACAAAAATTCCTATTATAATATTTTGTGCATAAAAAATGAATGCTATGTATTTAGTATTTTTTAAGTTATATTTCATACCTATTACCAACTTGACACTGGAAATAAAGAAGCAAACACACAGACATGGTCCCTGCCATTGAGGAACCTTCAACCCAGTGAAGACAAATACTGACCAAATATGATGGCTGTCAAAAGAGAAAAACAATACATGTTATGCTGGCTGTATACTGTGGATAATTAAGATGTTCCCATCCTACCCTCTTTCAAGGTGTGCCAGCAAAAGACCAGGAAGTTGTCAGAAAACTTTTAAAATAATGACCCTCTCAGTTGTGATACATATAAAACATAAGTATTATGTGTGTATGTGTGTGTGTGTGTGTGTAAAAATAACCAGTAATTAAGTATATAAAATTACCAGACTACTCTTTTAACAAATATACAAGAAATATTAAAATCCAAATTAGTCCCATATCCATAAAAGCAGTTCCCTTAAAGCTGTCCTTACTCCTGACAAGGGCAAAAGGAGTCAGCCTAGGATACTGTGGTTAACAGCACAGAACTTTACCTTTTATTTTGTCCATAGAATATAAAATAACTTTCATTGTATCCACTGTTATACCAGTGCTATTTATAAAACAGCTTTAGAAAAGCCCAACTTTCTATAGTGTCAGTACATATAAACAAATACTTATTGGGACTCCACTAAAATTATAAACACAGTTGTAGAAACACAGTCTCCAAAACTCTTCCATTCTCTCAGTCATGAGCAGATTTAAGTCCCATTTGTATATCTCTTTTGATCTGTTCCAAATGAAACTTCATAATTCCCCAAAGAACCCACAAGCCTACTTTAAACACTATTTAAATATAAAGAAATCCTACAAACCTACTTTAAATACTATTTCGTTCTAATAGACTTCAAGCTAAGCAGCTGAATACACTAGAAAAAGTCTTTATCTTTTACAGACATAAATACTTTTGTACTATCTGTATCTTTTTTTTTAAGCTGCAGAATTAAATGTCGCTGTGAAACAGAACGCTACCTTCACATCATTTTTTTAATATACACCCTTCACACAGGCCATGCCAAAGCCAGGCTTTAAACAGATAATCTTGCCAGTTCCAGGACAAGTGGACACAGCATGGTAAACTGAAAAAAGCAGAGGGTCCAGAGTGAGAGAAACCGAGTTCGAGTCCAAGCTCCACCACTAAGCAGCTGTTCCACTGTAGGCAGGTTACTTAACTGATTTACAGTATCTTCATCTGTAAAATTGGGACCATAGCAATATCAACCTTAAAGGATTGCTATGAGATTATACACGTTTATATGAAAGCATTTTATAAACTATAAAGAATTATACATTCTTATTATTTACCTTAATTTTTCCTTAATATAGGAATGAATATTTTCATTTTAAAAATTAGAAAATACAGATTATTAAGAAGAGAAAAATCACCCATAGCCCTGTCACCCAAACATTGCTATTTATTTTAAATGATAAGTCCAACATCAACCAAAAGAAATTAAAGTAGGAATAATTTAAGATGTTAATACAGGTAACGTATTAACAACAAAATAAACTGCTGATTTCTTTTTAAGAACAGCACAGTCTTTCCCATCTATCAGTTTAAAGACAATGCTGCTGTTTGTCCCAGAGCTGGTCCCAACAGGGTATGATATATGGGTGAAGCTCATAAAAGTCAAAGCCACAAAACTCCCAAAATAAATATTTCATGAGCCCCGGGAGTAATTACAACACATGCCCTCAGATGCAATGGAGAAGGCAAAGTGTATGAACCCCATTAACAAAACTGGCATGACTTTACGGTCACAAAGACTCAGATTTCTATGGGCCACTTCAATGGGAAAAAAAGAAAAATTTATATACCATGCTACAACACAGAGAGCCTAAGACTTCTGAATTTTCCACATTGCTTTTAGAACGTGTACCCCTCCTCCATTTTTCCTTTCCCACCCTTCTTTCTCCTAGGTCCCCTCCTTGTTTTATTACTGCATTAGAATCACTCTCTGTGTTTAAAATGGCCTTATTTTATACAATGGAATATTATTCAGCAACAAAAAGGAATGAATTTCTGACACATACTACACCACAGATGAAAACATTATGCTAAGTAAAAAGTCAGACACAAGAGGCCACATATTTTGTGGTTCCATTTACATGAAATGTCCAAAATGTGCAAATCCATAAAGACTGAAAGCAAATTGATGGTTGCCTAAGGCTGGGGTATTAGGAGATGGGAGAAAATCAGTGCATGTAATGGGTATGAAGTTTCTTTCTGAGGGAACAAAAATGTCCTAAAATTAGTCTCTGGAGATGTTGTACAATTCTATAAATACACTGAGAAACAATGAACTGTACACTTTAAATGAGTGAATTGTATGGTATATAAATTATATATCAACAAAGCTGTTTTTTTAAAAATGATCTTATTCACTAGAAAAAAAGGACATGTAAATAACCTCATCCTACCCTCTCTCTAAGGGTGGAGTAAAAGTGATGAATCAATTGTGATGATACATATATAAAGTGACCAGACTACTTTTATTTAACAAATTACATGAAAAACTGCAAATCCAAATGTTTTGCTTAATGATTCCCTAAGTCAAAATTTGGTCCTCCCTCAGATTCTCAGTAATTCTATCCCTCTGTTTAGGTAGTTCTTTCTACCTATAATGCCTTTCTTACCACATCTTTAAATGTTCAAATACCACCTTCTTTAAGGCCAGTTCAGAGGCTACCTTCTCCATGCAGTCTTCCCCATGCTCTCAAGAAAAGTGACCTCATCTTCCTCTGAACTTCCATACTTCACTTTCTCTGGGCCATTTATGACTTTCAATCCAATATTATACTTACACTGGCCAACATAATACTGCTTTGATGTTAAAAGGGGGTTCTCAATAAAAACCGATCTGATAAGTGGGTGACCACTGCTTAACAATGCAGAATTTCATCATCATTGGGTATATTTTCATTTTGGAAATATTCAAAAGTCACTTTAGACTCAAAAATGGTAGTAAGGTTAAGCAATACCCACTTCAAACAAAATTTTCTTGACCAAAATAAAACAAATTTATTTGTATGTATACAATCTGTAAAAAAAAAAAAAAAAAATCCCAAGAGAAACATTGGAATAGGGATATAGCCTCCCAAGGTAACTGAAAGAAATGTGATTTGCATACACTTTGAAATACTTGTTCAAAAATCAGATTCATTAGAGGAACATCACATTTCTTCCCTGAGAGTCTATTATCAGGCTCTACTAATTCTTCTTCTACTGTATTTCTAATATAGTCCTATTTCCTGCTCCATTTTGCCTGCCAAACCCAAAGTCCTCTCATTTTCTTCATGACCAACCAATTTTTAGTCTCCTAATTTATCTGCCTTCCCATAGTTCCTTCTTTCCTTCAACAATATCAAGCCATCCCATATGCCAATGTTAAGGGTAGGAACTGCTGAGCACATACATATCATATGAGACACAGTCTAGTTAGGAACTTGACACAATTCATCACAATAGTCAGTAGCATATACCCAAGGGCCACAACAGACACCCAGAATTCCAAGCAATGGGTAAATCCTCTGGGCTCCTCAGAACACAATCCCTCACACACTCTTATCCTCTCCCTTCCATTCTTTTTCATTTTATTGGACTTCTGTTAAACTGCCCATACAGCATGCACCAACTTCAGCTCCAGTTTCTCTCCACCTTGCCTCCCTGAGCGAGTCAAGATAATCTACTTGCTGTAATCTGGAAGTGACTTAATCACAAGTACTTTCGTTCACCACTGACTATTTATCAACACAGTCCTCCTCACTTTCTCTCTGCTAACTCCTATCAAATTTCTTCTTTTGTAATGTATTGGAAAGTATGTAATAATAAATAATTTTGTTTTTAGCTTATCACTGCCCTCGTTTCTTCTGTGTTTGTCTTACAGAATCTATTACAATGTTTACTAAGGGACTGTATCACAGCCACCTAGGGAGCTTCTTAAAAACACAAAGACCTTGACCCAACCTCCTCAGTAAGTCTGGGATGGGAGCTGGACATCTTTATTTCTAAAAAGCCCCACTGGTGATTCTAATGCACATTTCAACCTGAAAACCTGATTTATTAAAATGTTCCCTATACAACAGACATTCAATTCTTATTAATTCATGCACTGAAGCTCATAAATAACTTTTCTCTAAATAGCCTAGCCAGATATCAGCCCCTAGACTACACCAGCTCTGTTCCAAGTGCAACATGTGGTTTTAAGATTTCATTTCCTGAAGTACTCCTTGGAGGGACACTATTACCTTGTCTCTTTACATTGTTTCCTATTTGTTGAAAAATGGAGGCCTGGAATGCAGCCATGTTAGACAACACTACATAAGAATGTACTCTGGAGCCTTCGATTAAAATTAGTTATAAAAAAATAAGAACAATGTAGAACTAGACATTTTGAATGAACACAGTATTCTTCCTGAATACAGTCTAACTAAATCTACAGGGAAAACAGATGGGGAATTTGGTCAGTAGTGTCTTCCTAATTACCAGTCTCCTGAACTGGGCCCCTGAAGACGGAGGAAGACTTTCAGCAGCTGAAGTGCATTAAAGTGCTCTAATCAGATAAGGAGCCCAAGCCGCACCCAGACCCACAGTGGCCTCCCAGCCTCCTGACTGCCCTGACACACTATTCACACAGCTCGGTGGGGAAGCCTTAAGAACTTTTTCCGAAGTTGCTTCTCACAGGCAGCAGCCTTCTGAGTCACCCACCCAGGGTGGGAAAGAAAAGTGTGATATTAGCCAGCGGGCTGTTAGGAGACTGGGCACAGCACCTCTTTTCCCATTTCAGAAGCGGGCTCCGCCTCCTCCAGGAACCACCTCAGTTACGAGTCACCGCTGTGGGCGACAGGGTCTGCGGAGCCACTTAGCCATCTAGGAAAGTTGTGGGCTGGGGAGGAGACGCCCGGTTCTTTTCTCCGGCAGGGGCCGCAGATCCCAGATTCCACAGGCCTCTCCCGGCAGCTCCATCTTGCTTCCTGTCAGGAGGAGGGGCCGAGGAGGAGGGCCCCCGAGTCTGGAAAGGCCCCAGGGGGAGGAAGTCGTGTGACAGCAGGTAAAGCCAGGTGGAAATCTCCACAGGAGTTGGGGGTGGGGGCGGGAATGAAAAGCAGCGGGGTTAAGGCAAAGGGGGAAAGGGATTCGTGCTCACGAATTACTGCATAAAGAAGTCACCCGGCGTTTGTGAGTGCCAGAGGTGTGAGCAGAAGTAGACTCCTCAGGAAGGGAGGAGACAGACATGAGGGGTCAGTAAGACAAGTGGACAAAAGGGCCGGACCTGCGGAGCTCTGGGGAGGGGTGGTGGGTGAGGCAGGTTTCAAGGTGAGGGGCAGAAGTATCACAACAACGTGGCTCCTATTTAAGAATCCCGGGAAGGGGAGGCAGGGAGTCAGTAGAGGAGCCCGCCAACCCAGAGGATAGGCTGGGCAGGCCTAAAAAGGAGCTGAGAGCAAGGCTGTCAACGGGAGGGGCGACAGCCAGCTGAAGGAAAGGGGCTATCAGACATCCTAACACCTACCATTTACTGAGCGCTTACTACAGGTCATAAGCTGCGCTAGGCACTTTATAAATACCACCTCACTGAATGTTCACAAGAAACCCGCGAGGCAGGCATTATTAGGATTGTCCCCATTTTATAGATGAGGAGACTGAAGCTCAGAGAGGCCCGAGGGCTCGCTCAAGGTCAGAAAGCGGGGGAGTCAATATTCAAATCTGAGGCGATCTGGCTCCCGAGTCCACGCGCAAACTCACAGGCAGTGACCGGGAACCGTGAGGCGAGCCAGGACCCCAGGAACGTCTCCCGCCCCCGTTCCCCATCCCAGGCCCAGCGCGCTCACCCGAACGAGGTTGCTGACGGCCGCCTGCACGGCGGCCACAGGCGCGGTGAGGTCAGGGATAGCTTTGCCGTCCACCTCGCCTTCCTCGTGCATAATCACCAGGTGCGAGATCTGCTGCGCCACCGGCTCCAGAATGCTCTCAATCGTGCGCGTATGAAACACCGGCATCGCGGCGGCGAGCGGGGCGGCGAACCGCGGCTACAGAGAACTGAGAACCAGGGGCCGGGAACCCGCACGGAGACGGACTCGGAGCAGCGACTACTGAGTCGGGGCTTCCCTCAGCGTAACCAGCCTCACGGGCGCCCCGCCCGCTCGTGTCGCCGCGCCCAATGGAAGCGCCGCTTAGACCCAGTCCTCCACTCCTATTGGTCCCTCTTTGATATGCTCCGCCCCCGCAACCGCGCCGCCAAGACCCCGCCCCGCCCCCATTCCCAAGGGAGGGGCCTGGGATTGGGGCTGCGCCTCAGGGATTGCGACCGGATTCCCGAGCCCTAACGCCGGGCGCTCCTTATAAGGGCATGGTGGGAGCGGAGCGAGCGGCTGGAGCCCGGGGGCCCCGCCCCCGAGGCCGCCTCCCGCGTCGGCCCTGCAGAACTCCGCCCCTTCTGCAGAATCACCTCAGTGGGGCGGGGTCTCCTCACCTCTGGCGGCGCTGGAGTCTGAGGAAACCCGAGAGCCCTTAGTCTGTTCCCTGCTCCCCAAGTTGTCCCTTCACACGACGCCCTAAAAATACGTTTTCCACTTCCTTTCAGTAATGATTTCAAACAGCAGAGGTGCCCAGAGGGAACATGTGTCCCATTCATTCACATACAGCGCAGGCACACACACACAACACACTTCACCCACTCCCGTCACACACACACACACACACACACACACTTCACCCACTCCCATCCTCAGAGATAGTCACTGTTAACAGTTTGGTGTGCAGGATTTAGACCTTTGCTTTAGACCAGTCTACTCACTATCTTGTACATATATATTTTCTGAGTAAGTGGGGATTAAACATTTTCCAGGAACTTGATATTTTCCCCCTTAAATAAAATCCCCTTGGTTATCTCTTTCTTGGTAAATATAAGTCTAGGTGGACCTCATTGTTTTGATGGCTGCATGATATTCCATTGCATGAAATCAGTTTCCTAGTAATGGACATTTTTATTTTTCCCTATTCCACAGTTCTGCGTGAATCTAATGGTACTTGCTTCTGTATTGTTATTTTTTAGTCACTAAGTCATGTTTGACTCTTTTGCCACCCCATGAACTTCCAGGCTCCTCTGTCCATGGGATTTCCCAGGCAATAATACTGGACTGTGGAGAAGGAAATGGCAACCCACTCCAGTGTTCTTGCCTGGAGAATCCCAGGGACGGAGGAGCCTGGTGGGCTGCCGTCTGTGGGGTCGCACAGAGTCGGATATGACTGAAGCGACTTAGTAGTAGTAGTAATACTGGACTGAGCTGCCATTTCCTTCTCCAGGGCATTTTCCCGACCCAGGGATGAAACCCACCTCTCCTGCATTGGCCTGCAAATTCTTTACCACTGAGCCACCAGGGAAGCCCATAGATGTATTTAAGGAGAACCTAGAAATGAAGTGAAAAATGCAAAAATCCATACATTTTGATAGATACGACCAAATTGCCTAATCTTCTCACAGCATGCTGTGTAGAAGACATCTTCTAAATGTCTTCCTCACCTCAAAACCTCTTGCCTAAGCTTCCCCATTCCAAGATGAAACACTTTCATTGATACCTCCACGCAGAAGATGCTCAAGTCAAAGGCAAGTATTTTTCAAGGACCCACATTTTGCAAGAAGCTAAACTAGTGTGTGTTGCACTGTGCAATTCTTGAAGTTGTTTTTGCCTAGTAGTATACATCTTGTTTCTTCCTTAGTGTTACTAAGTGCTCTACTTTTCCTTCTCATAGTAGCTATACTTTTTTATTACTGCTTTCATGTCCTTATAGGCAATGGATTTCTCTATTTTAAACTAACATTTATTTGTTAGTTTCTAAGTTCTACAAGGAGATCCAACCAGTCCATCCTAAAGGAGATCAGTCCTGGGTGTTCATTGGAAGGACTGATGCTGAAGCTGAAACTCCAATACTTTGGCCACCTGATGTGAAGAGCTGACTCATTTGAAAAGACCCTGATGCTGGGAAAGATTGAGAGCAGAGGGGAAAGGGGATGACAGAGGATGAGATGGCTGGATGGCATCACTGACTCAATGGACATGAGTTTGGGTGGACTCCAGGAGTTGGTGATGGACAGGGAGTCCTGGCGTGTTGCAGCTCATGGGGTTGCAAAATGTCGGACAGACTAAGTGACTGAACTGAACTGAACTGAAGTTGTAAGAAACTTAGAATTTGATACTTTGTAATTTCTAAGATCACACACAGGACCAGCTACTAAATTTGTGGGGCCCAGGGAAAAATAAAAATGTGGATCAAAAAACAGGAAAAAGTGCAGTTAAAGATGCTAAAATGTAAAGCTTACTCCTTTCTTTGGTGGTCTCTCTCTCAACCTGTCATAGTATTTTTATCTGCTATTTAATGTCACACTCCCTGGGCAGGGGTATATCTTTGGCATAAATGCAGATCCCCCCACAGGAAATTGGGGGCCCACGCAACCTACTGGCTGCCTGAAGCCCCCTCCTGCTAGCTACTGGACTAACATGCTATTCCCAGTGAAGGACAAGGAGGCCAAGTCAAGCATCTCCCCTTCCCATAGGCCTGCCTCCTCAACTCACAGTAAATGGGTGACCTCCAAAGGTATTACAACCTCCACACTGAGACCCTCTCTGTAATGATAAAGAAAGGCAAGAAGCTCACCCCCACTGAGTGAAGTGCAAAGAAATGCTGTGGCATTGATATTAAATAGCTTAGGTTGAGAATAGCCACCCACTTCCCTAACCCTAGATACTATTGGTGGGACACACAAGAGCCCTGCCCAAGGCAGAGTAAGGCAGAGTAGTAGGTAATAGTCACTAAACGGGACACGGGAGCCTGACTGGGGTCTAGGGGCCAGCGTCAGAAAACCCATCCAAGGGATGTGGTCGAAGGGAGGACAGTGCAGTAGCTGAGTCTCCTAGCCTCTGGTGTCTGTTCCAATTGTCCCATTGGACTTCTCTGCTAAAGTACAAACTCACAGATAAAATTATCAAGAATCAAGACAGTGACTGCAAAGCACGTGGCCCCAAATATGAAGTTCTGAATAACTTCATATTTGTGTAACTGCACTGATTATGTACCCATGAACCTGGCCCTAGTTACATAGCTGGTAACCTACATCTGACCATGACTGACATAATTATTAAACAGCTCCCTAGGAACTCCATGCTTTATGGAGTCTCTTATCAAATCTATTAAAACCGTTATCTAGTCCTACCATAGTTGGGCTTCCCTGGTGGCTCAGACAGTAAAAAATCTGCCTACAATGTGGGAGACCTAGGTTCTATCCCTGGATCAAGAAGATCCCCAGGAGGAGGGAATGGCAACCCACTCTACTGTTCTTGCCTGGAGAATTCCATGGACAGAAGTCTGGTGGGCACAGTCCATGGGGTCCCAAAGAGTCAGACACGACTGAGCAACTAACACACACCACAGCTACCAAAGCTGTTTTCCCTGTTCATTATCTTGCATTAGTAATAGTAATATTTGGGTGATGAAACTGTATATGAATTGTTATCTGTAATCCTCCTTTTGCCTCCATTCTGCTGATTGTGTCAGTTCAGTTCTGTTCAGTTCAGTCGCTCAGTCGTGTCCGACTCTTTGCGACCCCATGAAATGCAGCACGCCAGGCCTCCCTGTCCATCACCAACTCCCGGAGTTCACTCAGACTCACGTCCATCGAATCAGTGATGCCATCCAGCCATTCATCCTCTGTCGTCCCCTTCTCCTCCTGCCCCCAATCCCTCCCAGCATCAGAGTCTTTTCCAATGAGTCAACTCTTCGCATGAGGTGGCCAAAGTACTCGAATTTCAGCTTTAGCCTCATTCCTTCCAAAGAACACCTGGGACTGATCTCCTTTAGAATAGACTGGTTGGATCTTCAAAGGGATTCTCAAGAGTCTTCTCCAACACCACAGTTCAAAAGCATCAATTCTTCAGCACTCAGCTTTCTTCACAGTCCAACTCTCACATACGTACATGAGTTTTGCCAAGAGAACGCACTGGTCATAGCAAACACCCTCTTCCAACAACACAAGAGAAGACTCTACACATGGACATCACCAGATGGTCAACATTGAAATCAGATTGATTATATTCTTTGCAGCCAAAGATGGAGAAGCTCTATACAGTCAGCAAAAACAAGACTGGGAGCTGACTGTGCCTCAGATCATGAACTCCTTATTGCCAAATTCAGACTTAAATTGGAGAAAGTAGGGAAAACCACAAGACCATTCAGGTATGACCTAAATCAAACCCCTTATGATTATACAATGGAAGTGAGGAATAGATTTAAGGGACTAGATCTGATAGATAGAGTGCCTGATGAACTATGGACGGAGGTTCGTGACATTTTACAGGAGATAGGGATCAAGACCATCCTCGTGGAAAAGAAATGCAAAAAAGCAAAATGGCTGTCTGGGGAGGCCTTACAAATAGCTGTGAAAAGAAGAGAAGCGAAAAGCAAAGGAGAAAAGGAAAGATATAAGCATCTGAATGCAGAGTTCCAAAGAATAGCTGATTGTATACTTATATGCAATTTAACATGTTCCTCTGTTCTGTGAATTTCCTGCAAATTAGCAGTGAGATTCAGAGGCTTGGTCACGCAGTAGTCAGCTGGAACATATCATCCCTGTCTACAATCTTGTAATCCAGGATCCTCCTGACTGATCATACTGACCTCCCTAAAATACCATACTGCACATCCAGTCCACGTGTTCCCCTCCATCCACATCCATGTCTACTTTTGTCCCCTTCCTCTCCCACAATTCACATGTTCCTTCTAAAATCTTCCATGGCACCTGTTAACACATTTTAACATCCATGCCTCCACAGACTGAGCTCAAACCAGCATGACTGACTTCTGCTTTCCCATCCAGACCCACAGTCAGGTGGGTTAAGCAATGGAAAGAACACAAACTTGGAAGTCATCCAGAGCTCAAGCCATAGTGCCAGCTTTACTACTTGATTGAAATAGAACTGTGATGAGTGGCTTTTCCTCTCTCTGCCTGAATTTCTTTCTTTATAAAAGTGAAATAATACCACCCTCATAAAGCTGATATAAGGATTAGTGAATGAATTTGTGTCAAGCACCAAGGAGACCTCAGTAAAAGGAAGCTATTATTATTGCAGCCGTCACAAACAGACATTCTAATATCCAAGAATCTGTGGTGCAGTTTCACTTTTGAGTTTTGCCTGCTTTTCTTCCCCACATAGAAAGTTCTCTCTGCTTGTCTATGTCTTATGGGTCTTCCCTATAACTAAGTGGGTAAAGAATCTGCCTGCAATGCAGGAGACCCAAGTTCAATCCCTGGGTTGGGAAGATCTTCTAGAGAAGGAAATGGCAACCCACTCCAGTATTCTTGCCTGGAGAATCCCATGGACAGAGGGGCCTGGCAGGCTGCAGCCCATAGGGTCACAAGAGTTGGACACGACTTAGCGTCTAAACCACCACCAAGTAAAATTCCAAGATGTTCCCCTAGATTTATGGCCCCTGGTATAATCCCCAGTACTATGACTATAATAGGTTTTATTTACATGATTGACATTATATAGTACAGTTGAATTTAAGATAGGAAGGTTTTCCAGGCAGGTCTCGCCTAATTACATTAACCCCCTTAAAGCAGAGAGCTTTCTCCAGCTGATCACGGAAGAAGAAGTTAAAAATTAGAAGCACAAGAAGGATTTGACAAGCTATTGCTGCATTAAAGATACAAGAGGCCACATATCAAGGAATGTAGGCAGCTTCTAGGAGCTAAGCCTGGCCCTGGCTGACAGACAGCAGGGAAATACGGACCTCATTCGCACAGCCACAAGGAACTGAATTCTGCCAACAAGAAGAATGATCTCAGTAACAGATTTACCCTAGAGCTTCCAGATGAGAACTCAGTCCAGTTGGCACCTTGATTATAGCCTTGTGATGCTGAGCAGAGAACTCAGCCACACCACACAGGACTTCTGACCTATACAATTTTGAGATAATAAGTGGGTGTTGTGGGATAATTTGTTACATAGCAATAGAATAACTAATATACCTATCTTCAAGGCCCACATCTAGTTTTCTCTCTTTGACTTCTTTCAAAGCCTGAACTGTTTATACAATCCTTCATCCTTCATAGCACTTATCACAATTGTCCTTCTATTAGATGACCATTTTACATTTATCTCCCATCTCTCTATAAGAGAGGTTGCTAGATGTCTCCCAATATCTGTTTTGCTCTTCCTCTACAATAACAGACCCCAGGTTCACAGCTAGGCACTTAGCCACATGGTTTCAAATTGACATTTGGCAAGTTACAAAGCTTCAGTTTTCTCATCTCTAAAAGAGGATAAAATGTTTTCAATCTTACTGAATACAAAGGATTAGCACATAATAGCCAATCAAACAGAGAAGGCAATTGTACCCCACTCCAGTACTCTTGCCTGGAAAATCCCATGGATGGAGGAGCCTGGTAGGCTGCAGTCCATGGGGTCACTAAGAGTCGGACTCGACTGGGCGACTTCCCTTTCACTTTTCACTTTTATGCATTGGAGGAGGAAATGGCAACCCACTCCAGTGTTCTTGCCAGGAGTATCCCAGGGACAGCAGAGCCTGGTGGGCTGCCATCTATGGGGTCACACAGAGTCAGACACGATTGAAGTGACTTAGTAGCAACAGCAAGCAATCAAAAAATGTTACCAGAGAGAAAGTTCAATTCATGTAGGCAGCTTCTAGGAACTAAGCCTGGCCCTGGCTGACAAACAGCAGGGAAATACAGACCTCATTTGCACAGCCACAAGGAATTGAATTCTGCCAATGGTGGACTGGAGGAACCAGAAGCTGGAATCAAGATTGCTGAGAGAAATATCAATAACCTCAGAAATGCAGATGACACCACCCTTATGGCAGAAAGTGAAGAAGAACTAAAAAGCCTCTTGGTGAAAGTGAAAGAGGAGAGTGAAAAAGTTGGTTTAAAGCTCAACATTCAGAAAACTAAGATCATGGCATCCGGTCCCATCACTTCATGGCAAAAATAGATGGGGAAACAATGGAAACAGTGGCTGACTTTATTTTGGGGGGCTCCAGAATCACTGCAGATGGTGATTGCAGCCATGAAATTAAAAGACGCTTACTCCTTGGAAGGAAAGTTATGACAAACCTAGACCACATATTAAAAAGCAGAGACATGACTTGGTCAACAAAGATCCGTCTAGTCAAGGCTATGGTATTTCCAGTAGTCATGTATGGATGTTAAGAGTTGGGCTATAAAGAAAGCTGAGAGCCGAAGAATTAATGCTTTTGAACTGTGGTGTTGGAGAAGACTCTTGAGAGTCCCTTGGACTGCAAGGAGATCCAACCAGTCCATCCTAAAAGAGATCAGCCCTGGGTGTTCATTGGAAAGACTGATATTGAAGCTACAACTCCAATACTTTGGCCACCTCATGCGAAGAGCTGACTCATTTGAAAAGACCCTGATGCTGGGAAAGATTGAGGGCAGGAGGAGAAGGGGACGACAGAGGATGAGATGGCTGGATGGCATCACCAACTTGATGGACATGGGTTTGGGTGGACTCTGGGAGCTGGTGATAACAGGGAGGCCTGGCGTGCTGTGGTTCATGGGATTACAAAGAGTCAGACGTGACTGAACGACTGAACTGAACTGAACTGAACTGAGCTGAGACTAAGAACCATCATGAGAGTAAGTCAAAAATAATGTGGAAAAGAGCATGTGATCAAGTTCCAAACAAGAGGAAATCAAATCTGTCCTCAAAGGAAGAATAATGTTTGGTTAAGCAGGCAAGATGCAGACATTCCAGAATGAGCAAGACCTGGACTGGAGCATGCTCCAGGACAGTGATTATATTAGTCAGAAGGAAGTAAATGTTCATACAACTCAAAGATAAAGATAAAAAGGTAAATTTCCACAAAATTATAACATACAGAGGTTAAGGACTGTGTGACATTTGCTCATGGTTGTGGCTAGCTCAGCATCACTGTTTGCCATGTAATTAGTCTGAAGACCACTAATGATAGGGAACATTGTAAGATACGTAAAAATTTAGCATTGACAGTGGCAGTTATTTTACACAGTGTCCATGACATGGGAAACTTTAGATTCTTTTAAGTCCATAACAGTTCTCTGAGGTAAGTGGAAAACAAGAAGTACCCATTCTCTTTTATTACACAGACTGGGAAATTGACACACAATAGCAACTGTCAGTATGAACACAATTTAATCAGGGATAGAGAGACTTCTATATTCAGTTGGGATGCTCAGTTTTGCTCCATGTTTTTGTGTTCTCCTTCTGATGAGGTTTTGGACTGCTGTATGTTGGTCATGTGTCTAAGGATTTGCTTACACCTTCTCGGTACACTCCAGTGCACTTCACGCCCACACGGGTGAATCTACAACTTACATATAGACACATACACAGCATTCCCCCAACTCCCCACAGATGTACCTTCTCTCTCTAGAACACATTACCAACCCCTTCCCCAGGCCATCCCCACATACGAACCACAAAGTGGCTCAGTCAGTAGTTCTTCCTTCCCTTCCCCAAATGCTGCATGTACTGTACACCCCACCCCACCTACCATCCCCACCCAAAACCACAGCCACTTCCACCATCATTTTGAAAAAAATGTGGTTCTTTTTCTTTTTTTATTCCTAGCTTTGAGGTATAATTAGCAAATAAAAACTATTTATTTACTTATATAAAGCATATGGTATCATATATGTATATATACATTTATAGTATAAACTGTGGTGTTTTGATATACAGACATATTGTGAAATGATTACCACAATCAAGCTAATTAACATATGCATCATCTCATTTATTGATCCTTACCATTTTTTATGTGTGTTGAGAATACTTAAAGGTCTACTCTCAGAAAATTTCAAGTATACAATACATTATTATTAACTATAGTTAATAGGCTGTACATTAGGTCTCCAGAACTTATTCGTCTTATAATTGAAAGTTTGTATACTTTTACCATGGAGAAGGAAATGGCAACCCATTCCAGTGTTCTTGCCTGGAGAATCCCAGGGACAGGGGAGTCTGGTGGGCTGCCATCTCTGGGGTCGCACAGAGTCGGACAAGACTGAAGCAACTTAGCAGTATCTCCCCATTTCTCCCATTCCTTCCAGCCCTTCCCATAATAAGTACCCTCTACCCTCTGTTTCTGTGAGTTTGACTTTTTTAGATTCCACATGTAAATGAGATCATGCAGTATGTATCTTTCGGTGTCTGGCTTATTTCACTTAGCATAATGTCGTCCAGTTTCATCCATGTTGTTGCACATGGCAAAGCTTCCTTCATTTTAAATGCTGAATAATATTCCACTGTGTACATATACCACATTTTCTTTATTGTTGGGTGGACCCTTAGATTCTTTACATGTCTTGGCTATTGCGAATAATTCTGCAATGAACATGGGAGTGCAGATACCTCTTCAAGAACTAGATTTTGTTTCCTTTGGATATATTCCCAGAATTAGGATCGCATTTTCCAAAGAAGACATCCAAAAAGGTGCTCAGTATCACTATTCATCAGGGAAATGAAAATCAAAACAGCATTAAGGTATCACCTCACATGTGTTAGAATGGCTCCTATCAAAAAATAAAAAAATAGAGTGACATTGAAACATATACATTACCATATATAAAATAGATAGCCAGTGGGAATTTGCTGTATGACACAGAGAGCTGAACCCGATGCTCTATGACAACCTAGAGGGGTGGGATGAGGTGGGAGGTAGGCGGAAGATTCAAGAGGGAGAGTATATACGTATACCAATGGCTGATTCGTGCTGATGTATGGCAGAAACCAACACAACGTGTAAATTAATTATCCTCCAATTAAAAATAAATACATTATTTTTTTTAAGGTAGGGTGAGAAATAAAAAAATAGCAAGCGTTGGTGAGAATGTGGAGAAAAGTCAATCCTTATACACTTTTGGGAATGTAAATTGGTACAGCCATTATGGAAATCATGATGGACGTCCTCAAAAATTAAAAACAGAGGGTCTTCCCTGGTGGCCCACTGGTTAAGACTTCATCTTCCAATGCAGGAGGTACAGGTTCGATCCCTGGTCTGGAAGATGAGATCCCAGATGCCTCACAGCCAAAAACCAAAAAAACCCATAAAACAGAAGTAATACTGAAACAAATTCAATAAAGATTTTTTAAAAATTAGAAATAGAACTACCATATGATCCTATTATTTTTTGACCAATCTTTTAAAAATTCAATGTGAATTGAAATCATTTTCCAGTTTTACACATTTTTTAAGTTTTCTCACTTTTTATTGCATTTCAACATTTTTCATTGTGTGAGAAAGCTACAAAGAAGGTTATTAAATATTATGTAGAATTATAGCTCCCAGAGATAACTACTAATAACATTTAAAATATCCCCTTTAGCCTTTTTTTCCTGTTCTCACGTATTTTGTGTGTGTTCAATTTTTTTCTCATACAAAATGTTTTCTGAGATAATTTACATACTATAAAATTCACTCTTTTAAAATATAGTGTTCCAGGAAGCCCAGCCTGGCTGTGCTCTGTGATGACCTAAAGGGGACGGGACTGGGGAGGAGAGGGAGGCTCAAGAAGGAGGTGATGTATGTATTATTGACTGGTTTGTATTGTTGTATGGCAGAAGTCAACAGAATGTTGTAAAGCAATTTCTCCCAATTAAAAACAAATTTTAAAAAAGTAAAAAAAAAAAATAAATGATGGTGTTCAATTTTTATTCTTGATATTTTCACCTTAACATTATTATGCCAAGAACTATGCCTACAAAACTGAGTATTCATCAAACCTTGATTTTTTTGTAGTTGTTTTATAGACAGATTACATTTAAAGTGTACAAGAACCATAAATTATTTAATCAACTTCCTATTTTTGGAGAGTTATGTTGTCTCTTGTCTCCAACTCTTTATTATTGTAAATAGTGCTTTAAAAAATAGCCTTGAATTTTTATTTTTATAGGCATCGAATTGTTGCTTTAACATCTTTGCTACTTATGAGATGAGCAAATACCTATGCCTATTGGTTGCCTACTCAATAGGCATTCTCTCTTTCATCCTTAACTTGCAGAATCTATTAATTTGGAGCAATATACCAGCTATCTATTACTGCATATAAATTACTCCAAAACAATAATGTTTTATTCTCCCTTTTGTTTTCTATGGCTCGGGAATTTGGAAGTAGCTTGGCTGGGAAGTTGTAGCTCAGAGTCTCTCATAAGATTGTAGTCATATAGTACCTATAGCTGGGGTCATCTCAAAAGCTTCTTCATTCATAGGTTTGATAACTGGACTAGGAAGACTCAAAGAGCTTGAGGGCTTAAATGATGAACCCATCAGGCATCTCTTTCTATTTCTGTGTGATCCCTCCCATGGTCTCTCAAGCATGATAACTTCAGGATAGCCAGAGTTCAGAACTCCAAAGGCACATCTCCCAAGAAATCAAGAGCTATGCAGAAGCTGTATTGCCTTTTCTAACCTAGCCTTGCAGGTACGTAATATCGCTTCCCACATGAATCATACATGAGTCTGCCTAGATTCCAGGAAGGGAACATAGACTCACTTCTTGATGGAGAAGTATCCATTTAAAGAGAACATTTGAAAAGTATTATCTGCCAAAGAAGGCAAATATGCTCAGAGAAGGTGGGCCCCTCCCCAAACCTAAGGGATGAACCATGCTTTGTCTGAACCAACTATGATAACCCCAGTATTTGTTGTTAATATGAAAGACACTGCTAGAGACTTCCCTGGCAGTCCAGTGGTTAAGACTCAATGCGGGGAGCTCAGGTTCAATCCCTGGTCAGGTAACTAAGATCCCATATGCTTTGTAGCATGCTCCCACCAAGAAAAAAACACTACCTGTTGCTTACCCCAAATTAATTTTCCTCTTCCTCCTATCAGAACTCAGCTAACTATACAAAAGTACTCAGACTTTCTTGCAACTAGAATAGCCAAGTGATCAATTCAGCTCAATGAAACCAAACTCAGAGATCTAAAAAATCTTTTGCTTTTCTGAGGTAGATACAAGCCCCTTTCTGATGCACGGGAACACCACTCCCTTGATGGGCACAAGCCAATCACTACAGTCTCTCCATCTGTTCATAGAGACTGGCTCAAGAATAAGCACCTGATCCAATTTGGTCCATTGTGAGAAAGAGGTATGACTCCCAGGTATAGGAGCTACCAAAGACATGCTTTCTTTTCCCTCAAGGTATGGTGTAAAAATGGAAACATATGCAGCCATTTCGCTTCCATGATGGGAGAATCTGGAACTCTGAGGAACACCATAAAGAGCTTGAATTTGAAGGCAACAATGTGGAGAAAAGAGAGAACTATGTCTTCAGTGAAACTTTTATTTTGGACTCAATTCTCACCTGAAGCCAGACTGCCCTGAGGATTTTTCAGTTACTGAATATATTGATCAAGATCCTCCTAAGAAACAGAGCTAATAGGAACCAAAGAGATTTATTAAAAGGAATTGATTCATCGTGGAGGAAGAAAAGTCCCAAGATCTACCAGCTGAATTGGCAATCTGGAGACCCAGGCAAGTGATTAAGTTCTAGTCCAAGTCCAAAAGCTTGAGAACCAGAAGAGCCAATGATATAATTCCTGTCAAGG
Source organism: Oryx dammah (assembly GCF_014754425.2). Classification (NCBI taxonomy): domain Eukaryota; kingdom Metazoa; phylum Chordata; class Mammalia; order Artiodactyla; family Bovidae; genus Oryx; species Oryx dammah. Next base: position 29,945,287 of record NW_024070190.1, read on the forward strand.
GCTCAAACTCAGAAAAAGCCCATGTTTCAGGCAGGGAAAAAATTCCTATCCCAGTTGGAAGGCAACCAGGAAGAATTCCCTGTTTCCAGGGTAGTTACCCTTTTTGTTCTATTTAGGCTTTTAATTGATCGGATGACACCCACTCACATTTGGGAAGGCAATCTGTTTGACTTAGTCTACCAATTTAAATGTTAATCTCATCCAGAAACACTCTCACAGAAACACCCAGAATAATGTTCAACCAAATATCTGGGCACCTCATGGCCCAATCTAGATGGGACAAAATTAACCAGCACACTGAGGAAATTAATCTTGCGGTTTAAGGTAGTTTGATGTCGTTTCCTTTTCTTTCTTTCTTTCTTTCTTTTTAGTTTTTTGGCTGTAGATCCCCATAAGGGATTGAATTTGTGCCCACTGCAATGGAAGCATGGAGTCTTAACCACTGGACTGCCAGGAAAGTCCTTGATTTGGGTCTTCTATCACTTGCAATCAAAAGAGGCTAACTCGATATAGGCACCTACTGCGTGCCAGACTGTCTGGTGCACAGAAATAGTGACTAAGACAGAGCTTATAGTCTAGCAATGTGTGTAGGAAGGCCATGCGTGTGTGCTAAGTCGCTTCCGTCGTGTCTGACTCTTTGTGACCCTGTGGACTGTAGCCTATCAGGCTCCTCTGTTCATGGAGACTCTCTAGGCAAGAATACTGGAGTGGGTTGCCATGACCAGGGGCTGAACTTGCAGCTCCTTCATTTCAGGTGGATTCTTTACTGCTGAGCCACTGGGGAAGTCCAGGAAGGCCATTGCTTTAAAACAAATTGTTACTAAAGCATAACATCCAAGAAATTGCAGCCTGGTTGATATTTTGAATGCAGTCTCACAAAAGTCCCCGAACCAGAACCACCTAGATAAGCTGTTTGTAAATCCCAGACCCAGAAAAATTTATGTCAGATAATCATTTTTTTGTTGTTGTTTTATGCCATTAAGATTTTAGGTAATTTAAAAAAAAAAAACTAAGATTTTAGGTAATTTAATATCTAGAAATAGATATCAAGTACACGCCTCCCCCAGAAGTCTTCACTAATCTGATTTCTATCATTGTCATAGATTAGTGTTGCCTGTTCTTAATGTTTATACAAATGGACTCACACAGTATGTATTCTTTTTGTGCCTGGCTTCTTCAACTCATTGTTATACCTGTGAGATTCATCCAAACACATCCAGCAGTAGTCCGTTCTTTATTACATGGTATCTCATTTCATGAATATACCAAAATCTACCCTTTCTGCTATTGGTGGACATTTGATTTTTTAACCAAAATTTGGTCGCATATGAATAAAACTTCTGTGAACACTCATATATGTCTTTTGATTAGACAGATACACTCATTTTTCTTGGAAGCCATTTTTTCATGTAGTATTTCTTGCTTCTTCTAACTTCCCCAAGCAACTGCCTGATCCAGTACCTTACTTGTTAATTTGTCCTGCTGTTATTTTTAAAATGACTATAAACTCAATCATACCTTTTAAACAGCTCCAAATAACCCTTAATTTGTACATTTTAAGTACTTATAATGGTAAAGGGAGAATCAGAGGACACTGTTTTTTAAGCTGTGCAGATGAGTTCTTCATATCTTATTCATTCCCATGGGTTTTCTTAACCCATCAAGTGGAACTTTCAGTCCTGGATTTTTATGCAGAGAATTTCTTTCAGCAATGTTTTTTTGCAGATCCCAGATTAACTCTAGTGAGTAAAGCCACTGCATAGCAAAAGTGTTGGTTAGCTAAGTTCTGCATGTGCCAGTAGCTCTCAAACTCTTGGGTCTCAGGACCTCTATACACTCCTAAAAACTGGTGAGGACTCCAAAGATTTTTTTGTTTATGTGACTACATTTATCAATATTTACTGCTTTAAAGAAATTATCAAACTTTTATATGCTTTTTTAGTCATTGTGAAATAAGCCCACCATATGTTAACATAAAAAACATATTTTTACTGTTAAATTAATGTGAAAAATAAAGTGGACCCCCTGAAACTGTTTCAGAGACTCAAAGGGATCCCTACACTACACCTTGAGACACTGGTCCATGCTGATGAGTTCCTTGTCCATACTGTAGCTATCATCTCTTATTTTTGACTTCCCAGCATCACATTCATCTTTATTTGGTGACAAAACCCTTCTTTCCTAAAGAGATCCTATTTAAGATGGTCCAAATGAGGCTGAATACACCACTTTTCCAATTAAGTGATACACATGTGACTTCTGATTGGCCAAAGATTCTTGGAAACTCTCATGCTGAACTATTAGATAATTTCTCTCTCTCCCCACCCCACCTCCCCACAACCTGCCCACATTGTGAATCATGGCCTGACAACAGCTTTATTTCCCATTACTTCAAAAGCTGGAAAGACCCAATCCTTGATGACATCATTTGAATCACTAAAGCAAGCCATGATTGAAAAACCTCTCCTTCCTCCTCTCAGTTGTGTCAGCCAGTTCACTTAAATTGGGTTTCTATCATTGACAGCTGAAAGATCCCTAATTAAAACATACTGATAACATTTGCGCATCAATTATAATCTTCAGTATTTAAGTGTTACATGAGAATTTCAAGCATTGTGGTAGGACAACAGGCAAAATTTTCAAGGGGATGGAGTCTTCCAGACATCTAGGTCAGTAGTTCTAAAATCTGACTACACCTTGAAATCAACAAAGGGAGCTTCTTCAAAATACAAATTTGTAGGCTCTGCCCAGAATACTCTGACTCAGTAGTTCTGTGGAAGGGGCCAAAGAATCTGTATTGTTAATAAGATCCCTCGGTGATCCCAACACAATGAGTCCCAGATCTGGCATTTGCTAAACACTAACCTAGGAAGATACCCACTCCATCTGTAAGAACAATACTTGCTACAGTGTGGAGTTCTATGTGCCTATAAATAAAACCTCTTTGGCTGGTACAGGAATGCCATGATTTTCAGAAATTCATTTAAGAGAAAGCCTGAAATTTATAAATTTGGTAAAATGTTCACACACAGCATAGCACCCCCATGCTTCCCATTATTGCCTTTTCTTGCTTCTTTTCTAAGTAGCATTTGGTCAAAGCAGAAGGAAAGTTCAAGAAACTTGACTAGGGCTCTAAAATTAAAATCCAATTCATTTCTTACAGATTTTGTATCTTAACTTTAGATGCCACTGTCTCTTCAAGTCCAAAGGTAATAAGTTATATGGTTATTGAGAAGCTGAGGAATCTGGAAAGAGCAGTAAATTCAAAAGCTTTAGGAAGAAAAAGCAAAAGAGTATTTTATCATGTTGTTTGGAACTGAATCTCATCAGCTTAAGGAAATGAACTTATTAGCCTAAGAAACTGAGACATAGGGAAAACCAAAGGTAGAAAAATCTAGATTGGGCTCTGCATCTTACCTTCTATGAGCTGTAATATTTAACACTCAATATGTTTCTTATCCTTCTAACGTACACAACCTTTTGCTCTGGCATATTCCTCTTCTTCATGTGACTGGCATGCATGCTCAGTTGTTCAATTGTGTCTCTTTTCGGCCCTTTGGATTGTAGACTGCCAGGCCCCTCTGTCCATGGGATTCTCCAGGCAAGAATACTGGAGTGGGTTGCCATGCCCTCCTCCAGGGGATCTTCCCGACCCAGGGATCAAACCTGCGTCTCCTGCATCTCCTGCAATGCAGGCGAATTCTTTACCACTGAGCCAATGGGGAAGCCTTCTTCATGTGACCGGGTGAGGCCCCCTACTTACAGTTATCCCTTTTCTCCAACATTTTTCCTTCACCATTACCAAAGTAGAGTGACTATGACCCAGGATTGGCCAATCGTAATATCCCACCTCTTTGGTAACTAGTCAACCATTCAAGAAGAGACACACTATCCTGGCAGAGTCAATCAAAATCCTTCCCTGAAATTGACATATGAGAGAAATGGACAAATAGAGAGAGAGAGAAATTCTCCACTGGACTTACTGAACTTGAAAGATGTGAAACTGGAGTTGAAGACAGTTTCCCCAGAGGTCTATGTAAAGTAGAAAAAAATAAATAAAAAATAAGGCCAAACCATGGAGAGAAGCAGGGCACAAAGACAAGGAAAGAAGAAAAACTTGTCCCATTGTTTGAGCCCCTGAATCTAGTTATGCTTAAAGCCAGAGGCTGCTCTAAACCTCTCCAATGTAAGGACCAATAAATTCCCTTTGGTTTTAGCTCAGTTAAGTTAGGATTCTCTCATCAGCACTCAGAAGTGCCCTGGTTAACACTCACTGGTATTTCCCAGTCTTGTCTGTGTCCCCAGCCTGAGAAAAAAGAAGAAACAGTAAACCAAATGGTTCTCACCAGTTTGAGAAGATAAAGGTATTCAATTCACTCGAAGAGAAGAGGTCTTTTTTCCTTTTTCCTACCACTCCCAATACACACCCTTCAGCATCAGGCACATGTTTAATATTTTTATTTGGGGGCTCATTTTGAGAACAGCACAATATTAAAGTTTGGAGTCTTGTGAATAACTATATTACTATCTTTTCTAAGCGAATTCTTTTTTTCTTTCCAATAACCTATACAAATGTTGCTTTTTTAGAAAGAAATTTTATTTTTATTTTGCCATGTTTTGTAAATACTGTTATAATCAGTGCATTATAGAGACCCCTGATTTGGCAATTTTTTAATAGAAATCAGTGAGAGAATGTAAGCCACCTAGCAAAATTCCTAAAATGCTATTTATTCTCCTAAGCAAGGAGGACTTGTGCTATCCTTTATGTGCTCAGAAGTGATTTCTCCAGAAATTAAAGTACATTTGTATATAAAGCAACCCTGGAGCATGGCATTTTGTAGAATGACAGAGAATCTTGGATAGCAGGCGGAAAATAAGTAGCATTAATTGTAGGCCTGTTATGAAACCCTCACTTTATCTATCTAGGAAACCCAAATGCTTGAGCTTCATCAGCCTACGGTTACCAATTTCAGCCATGTGTCCATTAATACTAAAACAAATACTCAATACCCATTCATTGCCAAGAAGTCACCTTTTCCATATGACCTGGTGAGAAGGACTATCTATTGAGGGGTCAGGAATAGATCTGTAGGACTCTGTGACTTTGGCCTCCTTACCTTGTGGTCTCTCTCAGGGACCTTGACCAGATCATCAAGGCAGGGGACACCTGTGTGCTCCCTGCCCTGCCTGCCACAGTTCTCTCCATGGGTATCCACAGTCTGGCGTCAGAAAACAGGTGTTGCTCTGCTCTTAGCTACCTCTCTCACGTGTGGTGGTTCTTAGGAGTCAGATGCATTTAAATAAACAAACCCAGAAAAGGCATATGTTGCACAGATAGATTATCTCACAGAATCAAAGTTAGGAGGTACAGCCTACCCTCGTCAGCCACAGAACAAAAGGAGTATGGAGTAGCGAGTACAGTGGCAGAAATTTCTCTCTATATCTTCTTGGGCTCCTGCTTCATTCCTCCCTCTCTATACTTGCTTTCCTTTTTCATCCACAGTATGAAAAATGACTGTCCCAGCTCTCAGGGTTCCCTCCCCATTTTCTCCCAGACATTTTCCTTAATACATTTCTTGCATATCGAATACCATCTTAGAGGGCCTGGAATAACACATCCAGCATCAATACATTCTAGATTATTCTGTCTTAACTACTGTGTGAAAGTCTGTCACTGTGTACAATTTCTCTTCTGACCTGAGGTGAAGTTATGCCCACAGTTCCTCCTACAGTTCTCAGGGTTCCCTCATAAAAAACAACTGGGATAAAATTACACTGTTCTCCAAGAATGAGGAATAATTTGTAAACAAAAATTATACTCTATTTACATTATCAAACACATAATTTCTTTATGGAAAACCACTATATTTGCGTTCTGTTACTGTTTTCAATTTTTTCCCCAAGACCAATGGATGGCTAGTTTGCGTACATTTCCATAGTTTCAAGACAAAGTGGCAACTTTTCCAGAAAAAAAGGGTAGTACATTCTCAACGTGTATCCAGATCTTCACTTCTTATCAGGAGGGAACTGCTTGTAAATTTTAAGTTACAGTTTTCATTCTGCTTTTCAAATTTCAAAATCCAGTCTCTATCAAGATAATCCACTGCATATGTATTGTCTCAGTTAATCCTAGAACAATTATGTCTTCACCTCCATTTTACAGAAGAGGAAATCATTTCAGAGAAATTAGGGGACTTACCTAAGATTTCTCCACTAAGTCTTAGAGACAGAAATTAAACCCAGCTCCTTCTAGCTCACAATCTCATGTCTTCCCACTGCTTTCAGAGATGCTGTTAAAAATCTTGTTTGCTGGGACTTCACAGGTGGTCTAGTGGCTAAGACTCTTGTGCTTCCAAAGCAGGGAGCCCAGGTTAGATCCTTGATACCTCACCTAAAAGTGTTGAATGCTGCCACTAACACAGGGATCAGCAAAATAAACACTTTTTAAAAAATCTTGTTTGCTAAAGCCTTTATTAATTATAATATATGGAGACTTAAGCAAATTTAATTGCATTTTTTTGTTGTTTAACAAAATGAGTGATCTGTGAACTGCACGGTCAAAATGGTTGAATATACATAAATATTTTTTAAACTTCTGGCACACTGGGGGGAAATGTCTTTTTTTCTTCCTCTTACCCTTCAATGATGGAGGAGCCTGGCAGGCTACAGTCCATGGGGTTGCAGAGTCAGACAAAACTGAGCAACTTCACTTTCACTCCCCTTCATTGGAGCCAACCTTTCCACTGGTATCCAGTAAGGGGCAGAGGTTGGCATGTTTGGGGTTAAGCAAATAAATAAATATAGATTTTTCACTGGGAAAGGAATTACAACTATGAAAACTGAGAAATCTAGACTATACCCTAGAATATTGCATAGAAATTGGAGATGCTGGTATCATGGCCTGATTAGACAGACAAATATAGTTGTATGTGAGTGGGCGTGTACGTGTGTGTGTGTTTTGTTTGTTTGTTGGCAAATTCTAGAAGCAATGACATTCTAATAATAAAAAGCATATTTAGATCTTGGTTTCTAGATATCATTATCCACTAAAAAGAAACAGGGGTCTTAATTAAATGGCTGACTCCAGAACTGGAGCAGGGAAAACACAAGGTGTGTTAGTAACATTTTATGACACTATAAAGTAAAGATATCCCCAAAGAATGATGGGAACGTGACTTCAAGTAATCGGTTTGAAGGGGCTCTCACTGGCAAAGTCTGGAACAATTGGAGTATTAAAGCAAAGTAATAATAACAGATTGTAGCCCTATGAGTGAAAGAGAAATCATGAGTCTCTACTGATATCAATTAATTAATTAAGGAGAAGGAAAACTCTGCTCCATCTGATAAATCTAGAAGGAAATGATAGGATTAGAAAACCCTCATTTTGTGATCATCTGAGTAATAATATATTCAACTTGGAATCATTAATGGATGCTAAAACTGGTGAAATTTTTATAAGAAACAATATAGTCACATGATCCCAAAGTTTTTGCTACAAAATAATTGTTCATTACTTTATAATGAAAAATCTGGTAGATACCATCTTAATTAAGTGATAAAAGTTAACATCCCCAATAATGGAACAAACTGACCCCATGTGCCTCCTCATATGATGCCCAGAGATTAGCACAGCCTCACTTCTGTGACATTCTTGCTAAATAGGATAAATTATAAAGAAACATTAGACAAATCCCCATATTTGTAGAACATTCTCAAAACAGTTACCTTGGACTCTTCGAAACTCTCAAGATCATGAAAGAAAGCTGAGAAGCTACTCCAGATTGAAGAAAACTAAAGAAACATGACAACTAAAGGCAACATGTGACCCTATATTAGATCTTAGATTGGATCCTGGACCTGTAAGAGACATTATTGAGACATTCAGTTCAATTCAGTTCAGTCACTCAGTCATGTCTGACTCTTTGTGACCCCATGGACTGCAGCACGCCAGGCTTCCCTGTCCATCACCAACTCCTGGAGCTTACTCAAACTCATGTCATTGAGTCAGTGAGGCCATCCAATGATCTCGTCCTCTGTCGTACCCTTCTCCTCCTGCCTTCAATCTTTCCCAGCATCAGGGTCTTTTCCAATGAGTCAGTTCTTCTTATCAGGTGGCCAAAGTATTGGAGTTTCAGCTTCAGCATCAGTCCTTCTAATGAATATTCAAGACTGATTTCCTCTAGGATTGACTGGTTGGATCTCCTTGCAATCCAAGGGACTCTCAAGAGTCTTCTCCAACACCACAATTCAAATAGCCCAGCTCTCACATCCATACATGACTACTGGAAAAACCATAGCTTTGACTAGATGGACCTTTGTCGGCAAAACAATGTCTCTGCTTTTTACACTTGATCTTAGCCAAAAGGCTGAGAAGCAATGTCTCTGTTTTTTAATATGTTGTGTAGGTTGGTCATAGCTTTTCATCCAATGGGAACGTGTCTACAAGTAATCAGTTTGAAGAGGCTCTCACTGACAAAGTCTGAAACAATTGGAGTATTAAAGCAAAGTAATAATAACAGATTGTAGCCCTATGAGTGAAAGAGAAATCATGAGTCTCTAGTGATGATTAAAAGAGCAATCGTCTTTTAATTTCATGGCTGCAGTCACCATCTGCAGTGATTTTGGAGCCCAAAGAAATAAATTCTCTCACTGTTTTCATTGTTTCTTGGTCTATTTGCCATTGAGACATTAGGGGATGTTTAAATTGGATCCATAGATTACATAATTGTGTTGGATCAATGTTAATTTCATGATTTTGATTGTTGTACTGTATCTTTACACTCAAGAGATACAAACTGAGATGTTACAGCATAATATAGCACATTATGTCTACAACTCCTTCTCAAATGGATCAGAAATAATAAGCAGAGAACCAGGGTGAAAGGTATATGGAAGCTCTGTGTACTATTTTGCAGCTTTCCTTTTTTGGTAAATTTGAAATTATTTCCAAATTAAAAGTTTTTGAAGTGAAAAACTGTGGTAGTTTATTCCCTGACTAGCTCTAAGAACAATAAAGCCCACAAACACTTGTGGGATTAGGAGGCTTAGGGAAAACAAAACAGAAATATTCACTTCAGTTATTTATGGCTGCATAATAAACCACTCCAAAATTCAATGGCTTCACTGTATGATCTGTCATTATTCTGTGGATTGATTGGTGCCAGCTGGGCAGTTCTGCTCCATGAGGTGTCAGATGGGACTGCCATTATTTGGGGGATGCTTGAGGCTGGAACATCCAAGACAGCACAGTCACATGTCTGGTTCCTTGGTGATTATGGTTGGAAGGCTGGACATGGACTGCTGGGATGGTTGGGCCTCTTTTTCCGTTCAGTCTCAGGGTTTCTCCCTTTCTACATGGCCTTTCTAAGTCAGTTCTCTAAGTGACCTCTCCAGTGGGTAGCCAGATTTCTTGCATGGCAATTCAAGACTCTTCAAAAGTGCGAAAGCAAGAATTGCAAAGTATTCTGAAGGCTTATGTCTAGAACTAGTCATCACTTTCACTGTACTGGTTAAAACAAAAACAAAACAAAGTGGGGAAATATTCAATATAAGTATATGAGCTTTCATGTACTCATCACCTAGCTTCAAATTTTTGTATAACATCTAAATCAAATTTAAATTATTAATAATTGGGACTTCCCTGGTAGTCTATTGGTTAAGAATCTACCTGCCAATGCAGGGGACACAGGTTCCACCCTTGGTGTGGGAAGATCCCACATGTTGTTGGGCAACTAAGCTGATCTGCCACAACTACTGAAGGCTGATTGCCCTAGAACCTGTGCTCTGCAGCAAAAGAAGCCACCACAATGAGAAGCCAGTGCATGACAACAAAGAGTAGCCCCCAGCTGACGCAACTAAAAAAAGCCCGGGGGTAGCAGCAAAGACCCAGAACAGCCCAAAGTAAATTTTTAAAAGAATTATTAGCAGTTTAAAAAAATGAATTACAGGGTCAATCCAGATTCTATGTGGGAGAGGACTACACAAAAGCATGAATAGCAGGAGCTATATCAGGGTCTGTCTTTGGGGCTTAGCTGCCACACCATCCCGGTTCATATACCAGCCATCTTGCCAAAACTGTGTAATTTTAAAATCATATTAAATAAGTATACAGTCTGTTGAAAGCCAAATGTGAACCAAAGTAGTATAGATTAAAGCTGAGACATACTCTAGATTCTTCTACTAGTAACCTCTTCTTCCTTCTACGTGACCAGTATGTAAGTTGTGGTTGCTTCTTGTGGTTTTTAAATTTTTGCTTTCTCTTCTCATTATAACCTCGACAATTCGAACAGCAAACTAATTACCTTAATTTATGAAGGTGTTCTTGATTAAAATTTTATTAATTATTTAAGTTTCAAGGACAGGTTAAAATAATCAAATGGATTTTGATTATAATTCACTATCATGAATGAAGTTTTAGCAGCTTTAATGAAATATAATTTAGGGCTTCCCTGGTGGCTCAGATAAACAATCCGTCAGCCAGTGCAGGAGATACAGGCTCAACCCCTGATCCAAGAAGATCCCACATGCTGCAGAGTAACTAAGCCCTTGTACCTCAGCTCCTGAGCCTGTGCTCTAGAGCCTGAGCGCCTAAATACTGAAACGTGAGCACCCTAGAACCTGTGCTCCACAATGAGAGAAGCCACCACAATGAGCAACTCATGTGCCAAAGCTAGAGAGAAGCCCCGACTCACTGCAACTAGAGAAAAGCACACGCAGCAATGAAGGCCCAGCACAGCCAGGAAAAAGGTAATAAATACACATTTGGAAAAAGCTACTTTCATCATTTAAAAACAGAAGTATAATTAAATATTATAAAATGTATATATTTAAACTATACGATTCAATGGTTTCTAGTATGTTTACAGAGTTGTGTAACCATTGCCACAATCAATTCTGGAATATTTTCATGACCCCCCGAAAGAAACTTGCTACCTGTTTTTAGTCTCTCCCCTTTCAATTATTCCCACCCACACTTGTAGGCACCACTAATCTACTTTCCATTTCTACTGAGTTACCTGTTCTACACAGTTTATATAAATCAAATTATACAATATGTAGTCCTTTGTGACTTAGTTCTTTCAATTAGCATAATGTTTTCAAGTTTTACCCTTGTAGCATGTTATCAGTATTTCATTCCTTTTTATTGCTGAATAATATTCCATTGTTTGAGTATATCACATTTTACTTATCAATCAGCAGTTCATGGGCATTTGAATTGTTTCCACTTTGGGGCTGTTATAAATAATGCTGCTATGAACATTCACATTTTTGTGCCATGAATATTTTTGTGTGAATCCGGTTTTTCATTTTGGGGGTGTTGCTATCTGGGCCTGTGAATATTGTGATGTATTTTATAATACATTTAATTAACTTTACACAATTAATTATATATAGTTAATTATATTTAATTACATTTATATGTTTAATTAGTTTTATATATTATATGATATACCTGGAATCTATATACCTGGATCTATATACCTGGATTTGAATAAGAAAGCTAAAGGTTATTTTCCAGTTATTAAATTTCATCTTTCTAATATATGGTAAACTCCAAATAATAGTTAATTTGGAGGAAGAGGATTGGAGAAGTTAATAAGAACTTCACTCAATGTATAAAGGAACTTAGCTTAGATACTGAAGTATATAATTGCCTGGTTTAAAATCATGATTCTACCACTTGGAAGATGTGTGACCTTCAACAAGTTACTTAACCTCTCTTTGGTTTCTTTGTCTGAAAATGGAGGAAAATATGCTTCGTAGATGGTTGTGAGGATTAAAGTAGCTAACTCTAAACCTAGTGCTGGGCTCAGAGTAAATATGTGTTCATTGTTGGCTGCTGCTGCTAAGTCGCTTCAGTCGTGTCCGACTCTATGCGACCCCATAGACGGAAGCCCACCAGGCTCCCCCGTCCCTGGGACTCTCCAGGCAAGAACACTGGAGTGGGTTGCCATTTCCTTCTCCAATGCATGAAAGTGAAAAGTGAAAGGGAAGTCGCTCGGTCGTGTCCAACTCTTAGCGACCCCATGGACTGCAACCCACCAGGCTCCTCCATCCATGGGATTTTCCAGGCAAGTGTACTGGAGTGGGGTGCCATTGCCTTCTCCATCATTGTTGGCAATTATTATTAATAATGTGCAAGCTGCTGCAGTTTTACACTTCTAATATGACCATGCATTGCATTTGAAGTTTTAAAAGCAATTTTAAAATGTGTGAAGTCAATCTTAACTTTGTGTGTTTACTAATTTAAATACACTCATATTACCAAATCATGTTTCAAGCCGAAAAATTGAGATTTGATACTGCTTACTTGGTATCTGCATTTTAGATTCACTGAGGAAATGGAGACTAATGACATAAGGTCTGAACTGTGCTTTAGTTACCCTTTTCCATTTTAGAAATCAAAGAGGGAGAATTTCTTGGGCAAAACAATAAAAATTCATAAAGATGGGGTGCCATTTTTACCAAAATTGATCCTGAAACACATACTATTAAATTTCCTAGTGTACAAAGAATTACTTTTATTATACCATCAATCACTTGAATCTTTGAAACAAAGCAATTATAACTACTTTTGCTGACCCCTAAAGCTTTTTGTTTTAATGCAAAAGAACTCTGTTAATAATCTAGCATCTTGCCAAAGATCCTTTCTCATCTCCCTATAGCTGATTTGAGTGTTCCATTTTAATTCATTGCCTGTGGAATTAGTAATCATATGATTTCTCTAGTGACTTCAATCTTAAATAATAATATGCCTCTAATAAGGCTTATTCTATTTATAGGGCTTACAGAGAAAGTAGATTTTTAAGAAAAAACAGTAGCAATACTAGAAGCCATTTTCTGGCCTATTTTCTACTGTTGTATCCATGTTTCCAGCCAGAAGACTAGAAATACAGAATGCAGAACTTGTGAAGTCTTCATCCTGTTCCTCCCATCCATGCTTGGACTCATAAGAGGTCACTCACTAGGATCTCCAGACAGGACACCAGGTTCATTTTCTAGAGTTTAGGAGACCTGTAGCCTTTTAACCAACCAATCTGGAAGTACCTACAAGGTAACAAGTACTGTGCTATCTTTGTGTATGTGTGTGTGTGTGTGTGTGTGTGTGTGTGTGTATAACAGCTTTATTGAGTTACAGTTTATATGCTTTGGAGAAGGAAATGGCAACCCACTCCAGTATTCTTACCTGGAAAATCTCAGGGACAGAGGAGCCTGGTGAGCTACAGTCCATGGGGTAAGAAAGAAATGATACAACGTAGCGACTGAGCTGGAGAAGGCAATGGCACCCCACTCCAGTACACTTGCCTGGAAAATCCCATGGATGGAGGAGCCTGGTGGCTACAGTCCATGACGTCACTAAGAGTCGGACACGACTGAGTGACTTCAGTTTCACTTTTCACTCTCATGCATTGGGGAAGGAAATGGCAATCCACTCCAGTGTTCTTGCCTGGAGAATCCCAGGGATGGGGGAGCCTGGTGGGCTTCCGTCTATGGGGTCGCACAGAGTCGGACAAGACTGAAGCGACTTAGCAGCAGCAGCAGCGACTGAGCACTTATATGCTATACAATTCACTCATTTAAAGAGTACAAGTCAGTGGTTTTTACTTTATTCACAGAGTTGTGCAACCACTACCACACCAATTTTAGAACATTCTCCTCACCCCACATAGAAACCCCATACCAATTAACAGTACTCCTGTTTTTGCCCCAGCTCTAAGGCAACCACTAATCTATTTTCTGTCTCTATGGATTTACCTGTTCTAGAAATTCCTTACAAATGGCATCATATGGTATGTGGTCTTCTGTGTCAGGCTTCTTCCACTTAGCATAACATTTTTAAGGCCCATCCATCCTATTGTAGTATATATCAGTAGTTCATTCCCTTTTAAGTCTGAATAATATTCCATTGTACAGATGTACCATATTTTGTTTATCCATTCATCAGTTGATGGGCGTTTGGATTGTTTCTACTTAGCGATGGTGAATAATGCTGCTGTGAACATTCACATGCAAGTTTTTGTGTGAACATATGTTTTTATTTTTCTTGGGCATATACCTAGGAATGGAATTATTGGGTCACATGGCGTCTCTATGTTTAACCTTTTGAGAAACTGACAGACTGTTTTACAAAGTGTACCATTTTACATCAAGACTGTCTTAAGAGCTACTTGGTCTGGTGCTAATATTGTTTCTATTTGGGTATGGAATTGGGAACAGGTCTTTGCTGTTCAGGTAAGAAACTTCTGTCAAAGATACTCTAGAATGGTCTGGATTTACCAATCTAAAAGATTATATGTTTTTTAAAAGCTCTTAAGATGATTAGCATTCCTCTGTCTAGAAAAAAAAAAGAGAATGATTTTATCAGATTTCCAGAATATTATAGACTTTCATGGAGCACTTGCTTCTTCTCACCTTAAGAAGTTGACTAGGCTTCATGGCAGGTGGACAAGGCATAGTGGTATAAATTAAGGGCATTGAAAAATTAAATTTCCCCAGTGTTGCAAGGGAATTCTTCATCGCATTTACAATAACATCCCTGGTTATGGAAGTTCGTATGGGCTAATACATTTTCACTGTAGTCACTCACACCTTAGCACAAATTATTTTAATAATCACATTTTCCTCCTAATCCCTAGTTAAGTACTAAGTCAAACTAAGGTGTTTCTGATACTAGAGGAGGTACTAGAGAAAGGATGGAAAAGGAGGACAGTCGATCCCTGAACAACATGGTTTGAGATGCACAGGTCTTCTTATTCACAGATGTTTTTCAATAGTAGAAACTACAGTACTATAGGATCTGTGATTGGTTGAATACAAGAATGGGACATTGAGGATACAGAGGAACCGAATACACAGAGAGCTAACTATACCCAGATTTTTGACTGCGTGGAGGGTCAGTGACCTTAACCTCTGGGTTGCTCAAGAGTCAACTGTAATTTTAAAACCTAAAAAGGGGAATTGGGAACATACTATACACATTATGTTTATTTATTTACTCCTCATAACAACTCTGTAAGATAAGCACCATCATTTTTGGTTTTAAAGAAAAGTTGAGCAAATTTATAAGGTCACAAAGATTCTGTGTAAGGAGCTAGGGTTTTAAACTCGGATCTATCTGATTCCAAAAAATTGGAGGATCCTCTTTCTATTCTGAATAAAAGGTAGACACAAGCAGGACTTGTGGGCTGGGAAAGAGAGAGTGAGGAGAGCAGGGCTGTACCCAAACCAAACTTTGCCTTCTCTACAAATCTTTTTTGTGTCCCTGCCACAACCACTTGCTGGCAACACCCCCGGCCCCCATTGGCTCAGCTGTGCAGTAGTGCTAATGAGTCCTTAAGTGCTTTCCGGCTTAGTGGAGCTACTGTATTTGACTAAGTTAAGACTCCAACAACTGCGGCTGCCTGGGCCACACACACTCCAGCAAAACTTCCTTATTTGGAAAAGTCTTCGATCCTCCTTGGGCAGAAAGAATACAATCTCATATTTAAGAAAAACAAAATGCTTTGACCTGAATCAGAAGGGGTACTTGAAAACACTAAAACACAGAGAAATGCAAAAAAAAAAAAAAAAAAGTGTATTTCTAAACGCTTTTTTCAGGTGGAAGCTGGGAGTGGCATGAGGGTGAGAATACTTCATCAGAGAGTTAAAAGAACATTCACAAATTCCTTTTTCTTTATTTCCAGAAGTTATTCCAGTTAGTAATGTTTTAAATCTCAGTTATATGAAATTTGGGCTTCTCTAATGGCTCAGACTGTAAAGAATCTGCCTGCAATGCAGGAGACCAAGGTTCAATCCCTGGGTCAGGAAGACTCTTCTGGAGATGGGAATGGCTGCCAACTCCAGTATTCTTGCCTGGAGAATCCCCTGGACAGAGAAGCCTGGTAGACTGCAAGTCCATGGGGTTGCAAACAGTTGGATACGACTGAGCAACTAACATGTGAAATTTAGCATACTTTTTAGTGGAGTTAAGAAAAAAATGCATTTTGAAATTACTAATTTATGTCAGGAGGGACCTGAGTGCCAGGAGACTACTGCCACTATGAAGCAATGTTTTAGCATTGCTTTTTACACCCTGGGTAGAGGTTATATTTGAAAAGACAGGACAGATATTTGTAGATATGGGCCAGTGAGATCAACCTGAGTATTGGCTCATGTCATCCCTGGAAAGACAAAACGAGGAGACTTAAGTCTCAACTCTGCCACTAACCTGCTGGGTGAAAATGAAAGTTGCTCACTCATGTCCGACTCTCTGCGACCCCATGGACTGTAATTCTCCAGGCCAGAATACTGGAGAGAGTAGCCTTTCCCTTCTCCAGGGGATCTTCCCAACCCAGGGATTGAAACTTGGGCAACTTAATCAACCTCTCAGATTAGACCTCAGTTTGCTCTTCTCCGAAGAGGAGTTGGACTAAGTGACTTCCAGCAGCCTTTCTAGAATTGTCTTTCCAGTTTATGGCTTCCATGATTGAGAAAAGGGCTTGTCTAGGCTAAAATATGCTATGAAAATCATGGTTTTCAGTGCTGTCTAGACCCACCCCTCATTTCCTAACTTTCTTCTTGGTACCCTTATCCCCTCAGCCCTTCTGAAGCTCAGGGCCTTAGTTGCTTCCTGGCTTCTGGGAGGAACCTCCCAAAGGGTCCATTGGTATGCAAAGCACAATAAACTCGATGTTATCCTCAATGCTTATGAAATCTTATCTATCCCATGTTCCATTCCCCCAGAGTCTGCTTTCAACCACCTGGCCCTCAGCGATGATGGATTAAATCAGATAAAATAACCCTCATGGATATTTGCTAACATGTAACCCCACTCACAAATATACCTTAAAAGTAATCAGAATATAATCTCTCCCCATAGAAGTCCTCATTTCTGCATTATTTATTTACATAGGAGGAGAGTGTTGATGGAAGGCTCTTCCTGTACCCCTCAAATTTCGTGAAGGTTGGATTGTGCCTTCTCTGATCAGTGACACTTGGGAAAGTTGTCTTATCTTGGCAGAAATATTGTAAACTCGAGATGGAGATTTTGTTTTTCTCTGCATTAATCTGCAGCTAATGCCAGTGAACATTATCCTTGTTTAATTACATTCACTAACCAACTGACACAACTTCCCCTGAGAAGAAGCTTATCCTACTCTGACTCATGCTTTACAGCATGTTGGATCTGAGGAAATGGATAATATACGCCCCGCTGGCTTTGGAATTTTAAACAGAAACCCACATGCCGCCAAGTCTCCGGCTTACTCCCAAATATGGGAGAATGTGTGCCCCAGCGTGGTTGCAGAAGGCATGCTCAGTGTGACAAAAGGCAAACTTAATGCTGTATGCTGAGCACCAGGCCAGATGTGAAGGGACAGAGTCAGCATCCACTTAGCAGAAAATGAAAAGCCTTAGGAAAGGGGAGAGAGGCTACCATGGCTAAGGACTATCTCCTATCTAGAGTTATCTTGATGATATCATGGCAGTGGCTATCTTATAAAAAGTAAGATGAATCCTGAGCTTCAGGGACTAACCTTTTAGGGCAATTTTCACAGACACAGCCTGTCAAACCAGGAGATAAAATCATACCAACTTTGTGCTGAGCTAGCCAGGTTACCCTGGACCCAGATATGGCAAGAAACCCTCTGCTGGCCAGTTGTGTCTCAGGGTTCTATGAGAATCAGAGAAGTTGCCAAGGTAGAGCTAACTGCAGCAGTTTGCCTTGTTATGTCTTTATGTCTGACCTGAGAGAGCAGGGGGCAGTGTCCCAGAACAGAAAGAGGCGGCTCCTCAGCTAGAGGCCAAAGAAAAGGCTCACACTCCCTTCTCCACATCCGAGCCCCACCCTCCTGCCCAGATCCTTACTGCATCTGCACATGCCCTCTTACTAACTCTCTGCCCCTAACAGCTATACAGCTATCCTTTACTTCTCTTTAAAAAAAATTTTTTTTTTTTACTGTTTTTATTTTAAAAATATGTTTGTTGAAAAAATTTTCAAATAATATAGAAATGTAACACCCAATGGCTCAGTGGGTAAAGAATCGCCTGCAATGCAGGAGACACAGGCCACATGGGTTTGATTCCTGGGTGGGGAAGATTCCCTGGAGGAGGAAATGGCAACCCCCTCCAGTATTCTTGCATGGAGAATCCCATGGACAGAGGAGCCTGGCAAGTTACTGCCCATGGGATCGCAGAGTCAGACATGACTGAGCGACTAACACATACAGAGAAAATACTCCATAAATGGGAGCTGCTATTGAGATCATCTGTGTGTGTTAGTCGCATCATTTTGTTCAAACTTCGTAATATCCCTATGAAGTAAGTTTATTTTCATTCCCTTTTACAGGTAAGAAGATTCAAGTTCATACAGGGGAAGTAACTTGCACAAACTTACAATGCTAGTACACAGCAAGGCAGAGATTTGAACCCTAGTGTTTGCTCTCTGAAGGTTGTGGGCTTAAAGGACTTCCTTGGTAGTTCAGCGGTAAAGAACCTGCCTGCAGTACAGGTGATGCAGGAGATCAGGGTTCAATCCTTGGGTTGGGAAGATCCCCGGAGGGCATGGCATCCCACTCCAGTATACTTACTGGGGAAAATCCCATGGACAGAGGAGCCTGGCAGGCTAAGGTCTATGAGGTCGCAAAGAGTCAGAGTAAGCATGCACTCTAGCTGCCTTAAAAAGTATAAAGAAGAGATATATCATCCTCACACCAGGACTCAAAAGACAACCTCTGCTGTTGTACTTCGAGACTTCTTTTTATATACATGTTCTTAGTATTTAATCTGATTTAAAGAAAATAAAGTCTGATGCTGGTTAGGCTTCTAGGAAGAGGGAGAATGAGTCACCCACTGTAATTGATCCAGATTTCTCTTGCCCTTAAAAAGCTCTAGCTCAGGGAAACTTGGCTGAGTCCCAAGCCTTCTGCTTGTGTCTGAGAAGCTCAGATGTCTTTCTGGGAGTGTCATGCCAAGCATACAGTAGGCACTCAATTAATTTTCTCCGGGTACTATTAGGGATAAATTCTTCTGGGATCCTTGGCCTCTGCTCCAGTGTAGGTATTTAGGAGCTGTGGGTTGCTTCCCTCTCCAGATGGTGCTGGTGCTAGTGTGGGAGCTGAACAAAGAAAGAGCTGCCCCAGTGAGCCTAGAAGTATAGACATGTCACAACTCTGTGCAGCAAAATGACAGCTACCACACTGGATGACTAAAGCCCTTGCTGAACTTGTCATCTTGATCTGTCTCATGACTACTCATGAAGAAAAGAAGCTTTGGGGACAGACATAGTCACAGGTGAAGCTGAATGCATGTTGTTGGACTAGAGGGAGCAGAGTAGGGCCTGGATTCAGTGGCATTTCTGATATTTGTAGTCACTTTTATCATTTGGTCCAGCCTGGCTTCAGGGGATGAAGAGTCACCTCCTAGTCAATGAAGGGACTGACTTCAGGGGGAGCAGTGACATTTCTCTGTTTGGTCACAAGACCTTAGCTTAGCAAGCAGAGCAGATGCTTGTCACATCAGGGCAGGCCATGGCCAAAGCTAGTCAAGAATTTAGGAAACCTGTCTTTCCTTCCCACTTTCCCCTAACAAGTATCATCCCTGCCACACACACAATCACACACATTCTCTTTAAAAAAAAAAAATTATAAAGAAATGGATTTTGTGTTGTGGAGATTTTACCTCATTTTTTTTTAAAGATACCAACCCAGATTAAATATTCTATTTTCTCTCTTCATTCCTGTGTCTACATATTCATCAGGGTTTCTTTTTCTTTTTCTATCTGAGCACATTGTGGAATTTGATCTGTTCAACTTGTGATATAACAAGAGTAGTTATCTTCAGTTCCCTAAGCTAGGGATTACTAATTCTTAAAATTTTTTGTGGAAGTATAACTTGTATACAGAAATGTGCACAAATTATTAACATACAGCTCTATAAATTCTCAAAAGGCAAATACTGCTATGTATCCAAAACCTAAATGAAGAAACAGAACATCTCTATATCTCAGAAGCCCCCCTTTTTTAATATAAATTTATTTATTTTAATTGGAGGTTAATTACTTTACAATAATGTATTGGTTTTGCCATACATCATCATGAATCCACCACAGGTATACACGTGTTCCCCATCCTGAACCCCCCCTCCCTCCTCCCTCCCCGTACCATCCCTCTGGGTTGTCCCAGTGCACCAGCCCCAAGCATCCAGTATTATGCATCAAACCTGGGCTGGCGACTCATTTCATATATGATATAATGGCATGTTTCAATGCCATTCTCCCAAATCATCCCACCCTCTCCCTCTCCCAGAGTCCAAAAGTCTATTCTATACATCTGTGTCTCTTTTGCTGTCTCGCATACAGGGTTATCATTACCATCTTTCTAAATTCTATATATATGCGTTAGTATACTGTATTGGTGTTTTTCTTTCTGGCTTACTTCACTCTGTATAATAGGTCCAGTTTCATCCACCTCATTAGAACTGATTCAAATGTATTCTTTTTAATGGCTGAGTAATACTCCATTGTGTATATGTACCACAGCTTTCTTATCCATTCATCTGCTGATGGACATCTAGGTTGCTTCCATGTCCTGGCTATTATAAACAGTGCTGTGATGAACATTGGGGTACACGTGTCTCTTTCAATTCTGGTTTCCTCGGTGTGTATGCCCAGCAGTGGGATTGCTGGGTCATAAGGCAGTTCTCTTTCCAGTTTTTTAAGGAATCTTCACACTGTTCTCCATAGTGGCTGTACTAGTTTGCATTCCCACCAACAGTATAAGAGGGTTCCCTTTTCTCCACATCTTCTTCAGCATTTACTGCTTGTAGACTTTTGGATTGCAGCCATTCTGACTGGCGTGAAATGGTACCTCATTGTGTTTTTGATTTGCATTTCTCTGATAATGAGTGATGTTGAGCATCTTTTCATGTGTTTGTTAGCCATCTGTATGTCTTCTTTGGAGAAATGTCTGTTTAGTTCTTTGGCCAGTAAATTTCCAAACTCATTCTATGAGGCCACCATCACCCTAATACCAAAACCTGACAAAGATGCCAGAAAAAAAGAAAACTACAGGCCAATATCACTGATGAACATAGATGCAAAAATCCTTAACAAAATTCTAGCAATCAGAATCCAACAACACATTAAAAAAATCATACACCATGACCAAGTGGGCTTTATCCCAGGGATGCAAGGATTCTTCAATATCCGCAAATCAATCAATGTAATACAACACATTAACAAATTGAAAAATAAAAGCCATATGATTATCTCAATAGATGCAGAGAAAGCCTTTGACAAAATTCAACATCCATTTATGATAAAAACTGTCCAGAAAGCAGGAATAGAAGGAACATACCTCAACATAATAAAAGCTATATATGACAAACCCACAGCAAACCTTATCCTCAATGGTGAAAAATTGAAAGCATTTCCCCTAAAGTCAGGAATAAGACAAGGGTACCCACTTTCACCACTACTATTCAACATAGATTTGGAAATTTTGGCCGCAGCAATCAGAGCAGAAAAAGAAATAAAAGGAATCCAAATTGGAAAAGAAGAAGTAAAACTCTCACTGTTTGTAGATGACATGGTCCTCTACATAGAAAACCCTAAAGACTCCACCAGAAAATTACTAGAGCTAATCAATGAATATAGTAAAGTTGCAGGATATAAAATCAACACGCAGAAATCCCTTGCATTCCTATACGCTAACAATGAGAAAATAGAGAAATTAAGAAAACAATTCCATTCACCATTGCAATGAAAAGAATAAAACACATAGGAATATATCTACCTAAAGAAACTAAAGACCTATATATAGAAAACTATAAAACACTGGTGAAAGAAATCAAAGAGGACACTAATAGATGGAGAAATATGTTCATGGATCAGAAGAATCAATATAGTGAAAATGAGTATACTACCCAAAGCAATCTATAGATTCAATGCAATCCCTATCAAGCTACCAACGGTATTTTTCACAGAGCTAGAACAAATAATTTCACAATTTGTGTGGACGTACAAAAACCCTGAATAGCCAAAGCAATCTTGAGAAAGAAGAATGGAACTGGAGGAATCAACCTGCCTGACTTCAGGCTCTACCACAAAGCCACAGTCATCAAGACAGTATGGTACTGGCACAAAGACAGAAATATAGATCAATGGAACAAATAGAAAGCCTGGAGATAAATCCATGCACCTATGGACACCTTATCTTTGACAAAGGAGGCAAGCATATACAATGGATTAAAGATAATCTCTTTAACAAGTGGTGCTGGAAAAACTGGTCAACCACTTGTAAAGGAATGAAATAGAATACTTTCTAACACCATACACAAAAATAAACTCAAAATGGATTAAAGATCTAAACGTAAGACCAGAAACTATAAAACTCCTAGAGGAGAACATAGGCAAAACACTCTCCGACATAAATCACAGCAGGATCCTCTAAGACCCACCTCCCAGAATATTGGAAATAAAAGCAAAAATAAACAAATGGGACCTAATTAAACTTAAAAGCTTCTGCACAACAAAGGAAACTATAAGCAAGATGAAAAGACAGCCTCAGAATGGGAGAAAATAATAACAAATGAAGCAACTGACAAACAACTAATCTCAAAAATATACAGAAGCCCTCTTTTGACCCATTCCAGTCACTAATGGCTCAAGGCCAATCCCTGTTCATAGATTAAAGGCATCTGTTAATTTTTCCTATTTTTTAACTCGACATAAATGGAATTAGAAGTATGAATTCTTTTATGTCTGGTTTCTTCCACTTAATGTTATATTTATGATATTCATCCTTATTGTCGTATGTAGTTATAGGTTATTATTCTCACTGTTGGATAGTGGATTATGTAAGTTCATCATGAACTATTTATCTATACTATTATTGGTGGACATTTGAATTGTTCCAGATTTTTAGCTATTACAAATAGTGCCACTCTGAATATTCTTGTATGTGTCTTTTGGTGAACATATGTATTTCTAGAAATGTAATTGCTAATCACAAGGTACACATATGTTCAACTTTGGCAGATATTGCCAAACAATTTTCCAAAGTATTGATAGTTGTACTGATTTACACCCCCATGAGCAATGAATGCAAGTTCCAGTTGCTCATAGTTTCACTAGCGCTTAGTGTTGTCTATCTTCTTCATTTTAGCCATTCTGTGGATGTGTACGGATATCATGTTGTACCTTTCATTTGCATTTCCTATTGGTTAGTGAATTGAGTATCTTTTCATGTATTTATTAGCCATTTGAATATTTTAGGGACTCAAAGATTTTTCCTGGTTATTAAAGTAATATGTGTTAATTAAAGAAGGTTTAGCAAATACAGAAAGGAATCATGGTAAATTTGTACTATGTCAATCTAGCTAAATTTTAAACTATGTTTTTCAGAATTGCTTTCCTTGTCTGGTTCTGGGCTAGGATTAGCCACAAACACATTTGCATAAACTCAGAAGGTCTGTGTAGAATCAGGTGCTGTCGTAATTCACACACATTCTCACATCTGCTGGCTTACCTTGTTAGCCCCAGGTAGCAATTAGGCCCACAGTTCCTTTAGTTCCCACTAAATCTCATGTGAAGCTTTTTCAACTCCTGGGCCCAGTGTGTGTTTAGCTCTATGACAAAGGACCCAGTAAGAGATTGACAGAGCTTCCAATTCACCCTTGTGAGGACCATATATATATATATTTTTCCAAGTTTGCTTTGCCTTTGCTCTCCCACAGTTCACATCTAGCTACTCTTCCTGACCACCTGCCCTCCTAACTTCAGGCCCAGCACCAGAAGCATACTCTACAGTCACACACAAGCTGTTTAACCAGCTCCCACAATTGCAAAATGTCAAGTCATTATAATAAACTCATTCTATGATAGTCCTAGTAGCGTCTCTGATTAAACACTGGCTGATACAGACATTAAGAAGAAAACTAAATCCACCTGTAATCCCACACCCAGGGAGGACCTCTGTCAACATCTCAGTGTGTGTTCTTCTTGCCTGGAATATTTTAACTGAAGAGAACAAACCCCAGAGAGGTTAAAGATTGCTCAGGGTTTGGCTAGCTGATGGCTTAGCCTGGCCTTGAGAAGGCTGTTTTTGTCCCTGCGAATCTGGTGTTGCTTCCACTGCATCTCAGAACACCTTGAAAGCGTTAGTTGCCCAGTCATGTCCTACTCTTTGCGACCATGGACTGTAGCCCACTAGGCTCCTCTGTCCATGGAATTCTCCAGGCAAGAATACTGGAGTGGGTTGCCATGTCCTTCTCCAGGGGATCTTCCTGACCCAGGGATCAAACCTGGGTCCCCTGCATTACAGGCAGATTCTTTATCAGAACCTGTTAATAACCACTTACTCCTCCAGCTTTCCTAGGGGCCTCCTAGCTCTGAGCACAAACTCTGGGCCTGTGAGAGGAGCTTTTGAACACATTTTCCTGTGTTTTGAAGCCACCTGCTTTTATAGTTTCCCCATTTTGTTCCGATTGCAGGAGTTCTACCTTCCTGTTCCTCTTAAGAAAAAAAAAAAAAACAGTCTTCTAAGCCTAGTCATTCTTTGTCATCTCCATCTGGAGAACTGACCAAGAAGAGATGGCCACCAGGGGGCCAGAGAGAGCCCAAAGGCCTTCCCCTCCTGCCAAACACAGCTCCCCAGATGTCAGTTAGAGATGTAGTCCTTTGACTTAAACATTACTGTCTTGAGTTCTCTTTTAAAACATAAGCACTCCTGAGAAAGGATGCACCTGAAATCCTTAATTCTTCAGAATGAATTATTCCCCAGATGGTGAGTACTGGTATCATAAAAGCTTTGGTGAAGAACAGGCTGGTCAGAGGAGAGCCAAGGGAATGAGAAGTCAAAGACAAACTTTCCCTCCTTTGCAGTTTGTCCAAGAGCCTCCTGGGCTCTAAATTCTACAAGAACAAGAGTCAACAGGACTTTCCTGCTCAAGCCTGAAGCTTAGGCTTGCACTTTACTCCTTACCTGGAGGGTGGACTCACCAAGAGGACAGATCTGCTTCCCTGAGGAGAACAGAATCAGAGAGAAGCAACTAGAGGCAAAGAGCAACTCAGAAACTAATAATGATCAGAAGAAACTGGCGACACCCTCTCGCCCAGCGTGGCAGTTTTGCCTGGCTGGTTTCTTAAACAGGAACAAAAAGGGGATGTTGTGGTAAAGGTTTCTTGCTTTGTTTTGTTTTCTCTTCCAACGGCTATAGATACTGTTGGCCTCTTTCCCTGTTTGCTCATGACACCACCCTCCTAAGTAGAGGGGACAGTTACCCCATAGGTTGACGGCTGAGCTGAGACCCCCAGGCTGGAAGGGAGGCCCCAGCCCAAAGTGCAGGAGTGCCCAGGGGTAACTTTATCCTGGCAGAGCTAAACAAGGAATTGAGTGTTTAGAATAACTTCAAGAAAGTCGTAGGCGTTTCCTCTGTCAGGGAAACAAGAAACCACAGTGAGATAATGGATAGCTATATTCAGGTCACAGATTATCAGCTGCCACTGCTGCTTCCTGTTCAGAACTCGATGAAGCATCTTTCTAGTCACTAGAGCCTCATGAGTTCTGCGAGCATGACAACATTCAGCGTTGTTAGGGCTTGGGAGCCCTGCCTGGGGATCTGACACAATCCAGTGGTGAAACTGTTTTTTGAGGGGTGAGGCTTCAGGGGCCTGTTCCTGGTTGGGTAAGTGGTGGATGAGGAAGCAACAGTGAGAATAACTTTTGCCAAACTCTTAGTTTTTTTCCAGGCTCTTGGACTAAGAGAGTTTTGTGCATCATCTCATTCCACTCTTAAAACCACCTTAAGCAAAGAAGAGTTAGCAAGGATGTGAAATTAACCCTTTGTACACTGTTGGTGGTAATGCAAAATGGTATAGCCACCAATGGAAAGCAGTGTCAAAATTTCTCAACATTTAAAGAGAACTGCTGTATGATCTAGCAATCCCACTCCTGGGTAGCTATCTAAAAGAATTAAAATCAGTATCTTAAAGAGATATTAGCACTCCCATGCTCACCACAACACTGTTCACAGTAGTCAAGTTGTGGAAACAATCTAAATGTCTATTAAAGGATAAGTGGATTAGGAATATGTGGTATATATATACAATGAAATATTATTAAGCCTTAAAAAAAAGGAAATCCTAAAAATATGCTACAACATGGTGGAGCCTTGAGGACATTGTACCAGTGGTACCCAGCCTTTTTGGTTCCAGGGGCTGACCTCGTGGAAGACAACTTTTCCATGGACCAAGGGCAGGGAGGGGTTTGGTCTTGGGATGATTCGAGTGCATTACGTTTATTGTGTTCCTATGAGAATCTAATGCCACCACTGGTCTGACAGGAGGCAGAGTTCAGCCAGTAATGGGGAGTGGGCGTGACAAGCAATGCAGAGTGACTGTAAATACAGATGAAACTTCACTTTCTCATCCACCACTCACCTCACCTCCTGCTGTGCGGCCCAGTTCCTAACTGGCCACAGGCCAGGGTCCTTGGGGGTTGGGGACCCCTGCATTATACTAAAGGAAATAAGTCAGTTACAGAAGGACAAATACTATATGATTTTACTAATATAAGGAATTTAAATAGTCAAATTCATAGAAGCCAAAAGCAGAACATTGGTTGCCAAGGGGGAGAGAGAAATGAAGAGTTGCTAATCAATAGGTTTAAAGCTTCAGGAATACAAAATGAATAAGTTCTACATCTGTTGTATAGTGTTGTGACTATAACTATATTATACTTTACACCTAAAAATCTCTTAAGAGAGTAGATCTCATATTAAGTGCTCTAATCACAGTAAAATAAAAATGTAAGAACCACCTTGTATGAGAAGTACTACTGTTATCCCCATGTTATGGTTGAGACAAGGGAGTCATAAGTGTTAGCTAACTTGCCCAGAAGCCACAGTGGTAGAACTGGGAACTAGAATCAAGACTTAAATTCTCTGTCTCTCTCTGTCTCTGTCGTCTGTCTGTCTCTTTCTCACATACACACATGCACAGAATACTTTATTACACTGTCCCTTATATACACCTAACATGCATACACCTATGTGGCTGCCACCCAGATCAAGATTAAAACACTTTCATCCCTCTCAAACTTTCCCTCATGTCGCTCTCCAGCAAATACCCATGCCCCATAAATTTCAAGTAACCAGTAATCTGACTTCTATTCTCATAGATTTGATTTATCTATTCTTGAACTCATATGAATAAAATCATGCTCTTGTATCTGGCTTCTTTTGGTCAACATAGCATGTCTAGGGTTTGTCCACGTTATCATTTGTATCAGCAGTTTCTTCCTTTTTATTGCTGAATAGCATGTGATTTTATGAATATACCATTCAGTTTATTTATCCACCTACTTGTTGATGAGCATTTACATTGTTTCCAGTTTTAGGTCATTTTGAATAATACTGTCATGAACATCTTTCTTAGGTAGGAATATATTTAATTTTATTAAGTAACTACCAAATCATTGGTTGCTCCACATTCTTGTCAACACATGGAACTGTCAATCTTTTCATTTTGCCATTAGAGTGAATGTGAGAATTAGCTCTTTCTGATTCCAGAGCCTACACAGCATCACCAAGCTCTGGATCTGAGCTACTGCTACATCCATGACTCTCTGGCTTCGGTGGGAACAAGAGGCCTAAGTACCACTTTCCTACATGCTGGCAGCAAGAATGGAAAGTGGCTCCCCAGGACAGCTAGGTTCCAGGAAGCTGCCTCCTCCATCGTCTCGAAGGGGTACCCGGCAACTTCAAGACTGAGTGTACATATGTCCTTTTCCAGGAAAATCCCTCTAGAAAGCTCTCCTATGGCTTCTGGTATAAGGGTGTGCCAAGTGTGTGGCCACTGTGGTCAGACCCTACTGTGAGGTCGGCCCTGTTCTTCTTTGCTAACAAACTGGAGTGGTTCAAGCCAGAACATCAGAAGGCTCTCAAGGATAGGACCTGGCCCAGGAAGCCCTGTAGCCTGAAGCATGGAAGCCCTAGAACTATGATGCAGCTTGGCCTCCTACCCTAATGTGGCCTTGGGCATGTCATTTCTGTGACACAGTTTACTCAACTATTAAATGGGACAACAATGCCAGCTCTGTAGCTCACACAATTTCTTCAAAGCCTTCTTATTTTTCCGAGGGTGTCTTTCTCTGGCCCATCTTCTCCCCATGTCCCCTATGTTTCCACCATGCTGATCCATTTAATATTCATGAGCAGGATAGCCTCTTAGACTTCTCTAGATTTTTATAAAAGGTGTTTTCATGCAAGATATCCTCTTTCTCTTGAATACCCTTCCTCACCTTGTCCAACTGGCAAACACCTCCTCATTCTTTAAAATTCAGCAGAAGCAGCATATCCTCTCTGAAGCCCTCCCTGGCCATTCTATGGCTCTCTCGGCAGATAGGGGCCTGCCTAATACTTGGCATTATATATCCTCTCACATCACATTGCTTTTTAAAAAAAATTGATTAATTCATTTCACTGCTCCAGGTCTTAGTTATGGCATATGGGATCTAGTTCCCTGACCAAGCAACGAATCCTCTATATTTGGAGCACAGTCTTAGCTACTGGACCACCAAGGAATTCCCCACATTGCTTTCTTGTGAGTCTTCTCCACTAAACCATGAGCTCCTTAAGAAGAAAATGTTTTAGGGAATTTCCTGGTGGTTCAGTGGTTGGGGCTCCATGCTCTCACTATGGAGGGCCTTGGTTTGATTCCTGGTCAGGGAACTAAAATCCCACAACTTGGATAAGAATCTGCCTGCCAATTCAGGGGACACAGGTCCAATCCCTGGTCTGGAAAGATTCCACATGCCAAGGAATAACTAAGACTGAGTGCCACAACTACTGAAGCCTGCACACACAGAGCCCGTGCTCCACCACAAAAGAAACACCACAGTGAGAAGCCTGTGCACCCAGCTAGAGAGCAGCCCCCATTCTCTACAACTAGAGAAAGCCCACATAGAGCAACAAAGACCCAGCACAAGCACAAATAAATAGATAAATATAGCAGTGTGTACATGTCCAAAAAAATCCCATAGCCTAGTTTAAAAATGGGCAAAGGATTGAATAGACATTTCCCTGAAGAAGACATACAAATGAACAATAAGAACATGAAAAGATATTCAACATCATTAATTATTAGGGAAGTGTAAATCAAAACTAAAAAATGACATACTACTTCCCCCTACTAGAATGGCCAAATTAAAAAAAAAAAGAAGAAGAAGAATTTCTAGCACTGGGTCAAGCTGATAGTGTTTGCTCAATAAATGTTTTCTGAATGAATTAATAAATCTTGAATGAAAAGGGAGTATGGAATAGTAAAAAAAAAAAAAAAAGGAACTTAACCCTTCATTATATATATAGATATATAGAGAAATAGATACAAATTGCAAAATAGTCAAGCAACAGAAGTAGAGGTTTCCTCTAATCCACCCCATACCCAGGGATAGCTCTGTAAGCAGTTTGCTCTGAGACCCTTTTCTATACACACACAAAATTTTCCCAGGTTTTCTGCCTCTGTGTTTTACTTATTATATCATGAGCACCCTTTGGTAATTTTTTTAAAAATATTATTCAAATAGAGATTGAAAGAACAAGTCTTGGACTTGGTAAATAGAACAGGGAGAGGAAGTTACCGACTGAGTTTTATTTTCCATTCAGCCCTCTGAAAATCCTAAAATTTCCCGTATTCATTCATTTCTTCATTCATTTTAATTACAAAACTCACATCTGTGCACTGTAACATTCAGACAATGCAGAAATGTATAAATGAAAACAGAAATGTCTTCCATATATGTGTGTACACAATTTTTAAAAAGAAAAGACTGTCCTATATGTGTTCTGTAGCTAGCATTTTCCACCTAATAGCTCATGGGCATCTTTCTACATCAGTAAATATGTATCTACCCACCCTTTTTCATGCTTGCATAGTATTCCATTAAATGATGTACCATAATTTAGATATTTTCTACCTTCTGCTAATACAGTATATCTGTTCAGTAAACATTTATTGAGCACCAGGGGGAAAGATTAAGCAACACTGTGGCCCTTGTGACAACAGGTTTATCCCAGGATACGGTGGGATGCACAGACTGAAAGGCCTGTATTTGACAGCACCCCTCACAGCATCAAGGGTGTATCTAGGAAGCGTGACTTGAAAAGGCCAGCTGCCTAGCTGCCTCTTCCTCCCACACAGGCTTTGCATTTCATTGGCCTAGAACAAGGCGGATCCAGGAGCCCCAGAGGGAGCTTCTGGAACATGAGCTGAATAGAACAAGTACTGTTTGCTTTAGATGAAGAAATTGGTTTTACAGAAAAAACAGGAAATTTCTTTCATACTTTGTCCTAAAATAGAATAAATATGCTGGGATGTGCAGGGATTTGGGGAATTTGGTTAACTTTGTGAAGTAAATTTGATGTGCATATTGAATCTGACAATCTCTACGTGAGCTGTTACACACTTCTCAAAAAGGCTCATGTTGAATGTTCATGTAATTATAGAATGGAGGGATGAAAGCACCTTTAAGCATTGCTGGTCTCAAGGATACAGGAAATGGAAGCTTCCTGCTCTGTTAGGGAGACTGATCAGGCAGCCTAGAAGAACAAGCATGGCCTGGTCCAGTCTTCCTCTCAGCCCCACTTCCGGATTTTCTCCCCAACACTGGCCGTGGTGTTCCTCCAACTCAGCCCACTATCCACCTCAAGGCCTTCACATAGGCCTTCACCTTTTCTGGAAGGCTCCTTCTCCCTCAATCGTCTCCCAGACCCTCACTCTTCCTAGTGTATTCCTATTTATCTTTTAATTCTCAGCTTGATGACGCCTGTCTCTGAATCCTCAGTGTAAAGTAGATTCCTCCATCTATATTCTCCAACAGCCTTTTCTTTTCCTTCAGAGAAGTTACAGTTGCAGTAATATATTGGTTTCTGTGGTTGTTTGTTTAGTGGCAACAGTCCTCTACTAGAAACTGTATCTGTTTTAATTCATAGCTGAATTCCTAGGGTCTGATACAAAATAATACCCAATAAATACTTGTTGAATGAACAAATGCTTTTAGAAGGAAATCTCTTCCAACATTGTAAATATGCGATTCACATTTACAGGGAAAATATTTCTCCCACAGAAATAGCAAGACTGCACAAGAGGTATGTGCAAGTGTTGGTGTGGATGCATTTGTATTAGCAGAGGCTTAGAAAATGCTTACCGCATGCTTGTTGTTGCTGTTGGTGTTTGGTTGCTACACTATGGTACAACATTTAGTGGAATAGTATGTAACCATTCAAAGGAATGACACATATATACATTTACTGATATGAAAAATGTCAAGGAAGAGATGATGAGGTGGTGCACAAAGGATTTTTAGGGCAGTGAAATTACTCTGTATGACATGAAAAACATGTGGACATGTATACATAGTGACATGTGTACACATCATTGTACATTTGTCAAAACCCACAGGCTCATTGATCGTAACAAATGTGCCACTCTGGTGAGGGGTGTTAATACTGGGTGTGTGCATGGGGCTAGGGAGCATATGGGAAATCTCTACCTTCCACTCAATTTCATTGTGAATTTAAAACTTTTGTTTAAACAGTCTATTTTTGAAAAAGTTCCTGAGCCATATATGGGGAGATTTCTTTTTTATTTACACATTTATGCTTTCTGAATTTATTACAGTACACATATATTGATTACTTTTGTAATAAAAAAAAATACTAAAGATCAGAAAAGAAAGAAACACTATCAGTCTATACATACAGTCCACTCTCTGCATCTCCAAGTCCAGTATCAGGCAGAATGTGAACATGCTCAGAGCTCTCTGACCACCAATAAGAGCATCAGTGCTTCTCCCTAAACAGTGGCAGGACCACATATTTTCACTGACAACCTCACAGAAGGAGAAGAAAGCTGCTCATCTGCTGGAGATTTGCTCAAACCAGGCCCTGGGAGAGGAGGGGCCTGGGACCTAATGGGGATTGGAATCTATGCAAGACATGACATGCAAGGAAGTTTCTAAGTGTGGCACCCTGTTCTTTTGGCAGACCCAGATGAGGTTTTTGTCTCATAATTATGGCATTTATGTAAAATATATAGACAATACAAAAAGATATAAAGAAAAAAATCAATAAGCTATACACATCCACATCCTAGTTATAATATGATCTAGAGGTAATAATATTTCGGTGTAAATTCTTCCAAATTTTAAAATTGATACATATATAAACATGTATGCATGTTGTTATGGTGTTGTGCTCAGTTGCTCAGTCGTGTCCAGCTCTTTGCTACCCCCTGGACTGTAGCCTGCCAGGCTCCTATGGAATTTTCCAAGCAAGAAAACTGGAGTAGGTTGCCGTCTCCTACTCCAAGGAATCTTCCCAACCCAGGAACTGAACCTGCATCTCTTGCATTGGCAGGCAGATTCTTTAGCACTGTGCCACCTGGGAAGCCCCAGGTGATATGATGTATGCACGCATCTTAGATATAATATATACCTGATTGCTATATTTACTTATTTCCATTTCCTTTTAAGCATCTTTGGACTGGAGCTTTAACTTAAAAAAATTTTTTTTATTTTGGAATAATTTTAGATTTGAAAATTTGCAAAGACAGAATTCCTGTCTGAACTTCACTCAGCTTGCCCTAATACCTTATAGACACCTAACAATGGTCCATTTGTCAAAACTAAGAAATTAACATTAGTACTATACTATTAACCTAAATTCAGACGTTCAGATTTTATGAGTTTTTGCACTTCCGTCCTTCTTATATCCTAGGATAGTACATTGCACTGGGACAAAAAAGTTTTCACAAATTAACCCTGCTTCTTGAGTCTGAGCCTTTTCTTTGCCCACACGTATCACTAGCCTGGGGTCACAGTGCCTTCCTTCATTTTCTATCACCTTGCTTTCAGGCCAGTCACTTGCCGTCCTTTTGTTCTTCTCCGTTGACTGCCTTTAGGGACCTCAGATATGAGATCTCTGGAAGGACTCCTTTAGTAAAACAAATCCTGCTCACTCTGAGCAGGTCGATTCCAGGAACCAGAGAATTCCTATCAGGAGACATGTCACCCAAGATAAGATTAGATCCATTGTGTTCTCGCTTCCCTCAATGTACATCTTCCCTTTCCACTGTAATTTTATCCCATGACTTCCTTGGGCATGTCACTTGGGGGCCTAAGCCTTTACCTGCCTTCTCATTCATACAATTCCTGGGTCACCTTAAAGTGCCTCTAAGATGCCTGAAGAATTTTGTAACAATCTTTGTGGTCTTTCACTTGAAATGTCTATCCAAACTTTATACAACCACCAACTATCCTTAGAGGAAGCTCCAGATGTCCCTTCTTTTTGACAGTCTGTATGAAAAGTTTTGACAGTACTTTTTTTTTTTTGTCTCTGGAACAGAAAGTTGGACAAATCTCTTCAGCTGATGGTACATCATTTCATCATAAGTGCCTCTCTGTTGGAGAAGGCAGTGGTAGCCCACTCCAGTACTCTTGCCTGGAAAATCCCATGGATGCAGGAGCCTGATAGGCTGCAGTCCATGGGGTCGCTAAGAGTCGGACACGACTGAGCACCTTCACTTTCACTTTTCACTTTCATGCATTGGAGAAGGAAATGGCAGCCCACTCCAGTGTTCTTGCCTGGAGAATCCCAGGGACAGAGGAGCCTGGTGGGCTGCCATCTATGGGATCGCACAGGGTTGGACACAACTGAAGTGACTTAGCAGCAGCAGCCTCTCTTTTATTATTTTTTTTCTCCCTATTCATTCCCCTAACCATTTATTTTTCTCCCTACCCTATAAGGGGCACTTACTATAATATGTGTAATGTATATCCACTGGTATGTAGGTATTCTTAAAAGATACACAGTGCTCTTTTGTGGAGCGATATGACTTCAGTCTACGTAAATGATACTGTACCGTAGATTTTATTGTATTTCTTCTTTACATGACTCATGATTTTAAGATTGCTGTGTGGCTCCAGGTACCTCTGGTTCACTGTGTCTGGTGTCTACACAGTGCATCCACACATTTCACTGCTCCATCTCTCCAGTGACGATACCCAGGTTTGCCTCCATAAACAATTCACTGACAAATACATTTGTTTATGTTCCATTATGGGCTTGTTTGAGAGTTTGGGGGAGCAATATACCCAAGAGTGGGGTCTCTGGCTCTTAGGTCATAGCATATTTAAACTGATGGAAAAGAGTCAGATGGCTTCTAGAATGGTCTACAAATTTATACTCCACCAACAACATTTCCCTTTTTCCCACATTCTTGCCAACACTTGGTAAGTGATACATGACTTGCCTAATTTTTGCTAATCTAATGACAAAGTGATACTATGTTTTAATTTGCTTCACTCAGAATGCTTCTAAGGTTGAACATCTCTTTGCACGCTTGCTAGCTTTTCTAATTTCCCTTCTATGATTTTCTAGTCTGTCCATTGCTTACTTTTCCATTGGATGTCTGGTCTCTTTTCTTGTTAATCTTTGAGAGTTTTCTGTACACTGGAGATAGTAATCCTGAGTCTGAATAGATCTGACTCCTAGATACAGACTACTCTAGAAATGGGCTTATTTTCAGTTATTCCAGATATGCTCTTCCTCTTTACTGTCCACTGATGAAAACCAACCACCCTCTTGTGGTTGAACCATCATCTCTGTCCTGTGAAATCCACAACCTTGATAAGGCCCAGTGCCATCAAGCAGCCCAGGCTGACCTGGGCTGTGAGTAGAGGACGGGCATCATTTCAGGAACCTCTTAACTTCCCCATGGCCTTGAGGGGTTAGCTCTGCAGCAGCTCTCACCAGCCCTGTGCATGTGTGTGTGCCAAGTCACTTGAGTTGTATCCAACTCTTTGTGACCCTATGGACTGCGACCTGCCAGGCTTCTCTGTCCATGGGATTCTCCAGGCAGGAATACTGGAGTGGGTTGCCATGCCCTCCTCCAGGGGATCTTTCCCACCCAGGGATCAAACCTGCGTCTCTTACGTCTACCTGCATTGGAAGATGGGTTCTTTACTGCTAGCATCACCTGGCAAGCCCCCTCGGCAGCCCTGGATAATAAACAAAGCAAGAGAGAGAGGAAAGAACTGGCGGAAGCTGCTACCACTAGCAACTTAAGGGCCCAAAGTTCACACATAAGTGTTCTTCGACCAGATAAAACTAAGCAGCTTTGTCTGCAGTATAAAGTTTCCATCTGCACTGTTAAATGAGAAACAGAGTCAAGGGGGAAGCAAGCTGTCGAGATATAAACCGCTTTACTCATGATGACAACAGCCTCTGTTTGTTTGAAGTGAGCCTTTGCCAGACCTAAAAGGCTCTGTTTTCTCAATAACCTAATATCAGCTTCTGTCACTAGCCACGGCAGCTGCAATAAGCTGTGGGCTTCCGCGTGCTATTTTTATTCCCAGTACTCACTGGGACTCACTTGGTCACCAGTAGGTTCAAAGAAGCGATCGGAGGCCTGAATGTTACCATCTACCTCACAGGAATAAATGCTATGTGCCTAAGAAGGATTTTCATTAACTGCCTGGGTAAGGCTACTGCTTGCCCTCAAAACAAGGTCCTTTAGTAAAAGCTTCATCAGAGAACTCAGCTGTGGCCAGAGGCCTCTGGAGGACTTCCTGTTCTCATTCTTTGAATCAGAGAGGTCATGACCCAACCCTGCTGCATAGAGGAGAATGGCTGCCCTTTTCAGAGAGGCCAGGCCCTTTGTGGTCACCATATGGAGGCAGGGCTCAGAAGAGGAGAAACTGAGTCATGAATCCCCACTCAGCAACAGAGCATTTCTCTCCCTGGGCTCAGCCATCTTGCTTTCATCCCTAAACTTGCCTCCCATCCTCAGCACTGCTAACAGAACAGTCTGTTCCAACAAAGCATGGTATAAACAACCTTGAAGTCTTCAGATCTTATCTTCTTAATATGAACACCAATGTCCTCACACTACCCACCAGAGCATCCCACCCAACTTCCCAACCAGGGTTCTGAGTGCCACCCCATTCTCGGTCGCCTTTCACCCCCAGCCCAGCAGAGGCCGCTAGAGTGATGCAGATGAAGCCAGAGTTGGCAGGAGCCGTGAAAGGAGGGCCCAGGAGCTGGCAGAATATCCTGTCCGCTAGAAGCTGAATCCCAGCACACAGCTGGGAAGGCTCCCTGAGCCTCCTGCCTGGGGCTCCCCTTATCCTTCTCAAAGGTGAAGACAGCACTAGACTATTTCCATTTTGTTATTTTAAAATGTTTACTACTTCCATTTTTGTGGCTCCTGATATGTTTTTTAATTGCCAAAAAATAGTTACTAAATTGTAACCTATTTCAAATGTTTATACTTAGCAAACTAAAGCTTATGGCTCCCCCGGACACACACACACACATATGAATATATAATGTAGCATGTGCTTAGTTGCTCAGTCATGTCCAACTTTGCGACCAGGCTCCTCTGTCATGGGGATTCTTCCTTCAGGCAAGAATACTGGAGTGGGTTGTCATGCCCTCCTCCAGGGGATCTTCCCAACCCAGGAATCGAACCCAGGTCTCCCTCACTGGAGGCAGATTCTTTACCGTCTGAGCCACCAGGGAAGCCAGTGGTGCAATTAACAATCCATATGAAAATAATAATAGCTTATAGCACTCCTGGAGATAGTGAAGGACAGGGAAACCAGGAGTGCTGTAGTTCATGGGGTCACAAAGAGTTGGACATGACTTAGCAACTGAACAACAATAAGAAGAAAGGTCCATTCATCAAAACTAAGAAATTAACATTTATACTAGTAACCTAAATTCAGACATTATTCAGATTTTAAGAGCTTTTGTACTTTTTCTGGCCCAGGTGGTTGGTCTGGTAATGGGACAAGTTTGAGATGCGTGTTTTCTGCTAATCTCGGTGAATGAGGCTCCTCATTGGATATGCAAGCCCACACATTTAAGGTCTGTATTTGAGACCCTTCATAAATGTGAGGCCCTAGCTAAATGGCCCTCTGATTCACTGTCCCGTCTCCACCTCCAACCACCGTGGACCAAGCCATAGCGAAATATTACACTAAGTGCAGAGTAGATAAAAGAGGAAAGTGAGGAGGGTTCAAGAGTTACTGGTCCCCCTCCTCAAGCTCCCAACCTTCACACTCAGTGGAGAACTGCTCTCAGTTGGCTGGAGGAACATAGCTGGCTGAGGAAGGGAAGGCTTCTCTGTATCGGCTGTCCCATTCCGAAGTCTCTACTCTGGTCCGCTACTCCCTCCCCGTAGGCCCCAAAGCCTTTTCCTGTGTTTGTGTTGTTTTTGTCAGAGCAGGAAGTCTTCCTGGAAATCTTCCAGAAATCCAACATCCTCCTCCTTACCCAGGGGACATTGGCCTTAGGCGTGCACCCTACTCCACCCACCCCCACCTCAGCTCTGGGCTGGGATGATGATGCCAGAGCAACGGGAAGCCTTCTTCCCAAGGACCCAGCATCAGCCCTGGGCCTACCTTTCTCCCTCAGCAACACTCAGATCAATAACTCCTTGCAGTAGAAAAGAACAATCAGAGAGAGAAAAAAAGTAAAGTTTTTTAAGGAAATGAGAAAAATGTGGAAGAGTGCTAAGAAGCAAACTCGAGCCTGTGTTTCACAGTGCTGCTCTTCATGCTGTTTTTTCCACCATGACTATCTGACCAGATCTGCTATGTCTGTTTGGTCAGAGCTTCGTCTTTTAATCTCTTCCTCCTTGTTCAGTTATTAGAATCCTCATCTCATCCAGTTGTCCCCAGAGATGATGAGACTAATGTGAGTGCCCAGTGAGACTGCAGTGTGTCTCCTCCCCTGGGAAGGTTGCAATGTAGACCAATAGCTTGAGTGTCCTCCAGAGTCTGTGGATCCTGTTCCTGCGGGATGCCTTCGGAAAACGGGGATTCTGTGGTCAAATATGTTTGGAGTGGGGGGGCTTCATATACAGGTTCACAATCTTTTATCCATAATGTTGAAGTTGAAAAAGTCCTGAAAAATAAATGGTTTTTCATAACTCAGGGACAGAATCTGACCTAAATTGATGTGTAACTTTTCAGATTCTTTATTTAACCTACTTAGTGTGAATATCCATATGTTTTGTTGCAGAAATATGTGATTATAGGGCCTCTCCCACTCTGCTGGGGATGCTATGGGATAAATCATATATTCACCAAAAAATTTGGAATTTCAAATACATCTCATCCCAAGGGTTTGGGGTACTGGATTGTGAACTGTATAAATGCCCTTATTGGATCTTTATCCTGAACATAATATATCAAGGGGTCTGAGAAACCTTATTTTAGACAAGAAACTAAGACTACAGAGCATTCCCTAAACTTATTTGGCTACAAACTCTTTTTTCCACTTAATATGAGTTAATATAGAATTTTCGTGTGGATGCTTTGATATACACAGGATGTTTAGAAGAACTTAACTCTCTAAGAGTGGACTCTCAGATGTAGGAAAAGGTGGATCTTCCAGAGCGCTTTTAGAACCTAGACCCTGGGGATGATTTTGCCTCACTCAGCACTACAACTATGGGCAAGATGGAAAATTATAATGGGAAGACAGAGGCAAGGCTTTGATGATTCACATAGGCCTGGAACAGAGATAAGGCCTGCTGGAAAGCCCAGTAATTAACAGGACAGATACCTCTGTCAAAAGTCAAACCACAGAGTCAGACAAGAACCAGGAGGGAAACAGTTAAGAGTTCAGATAAAGGTCAGAAGGGGCTTCCCAAGTGGTACTACTGGTAAAGAACTCGCCTGCTAATGCAGGAGACACAAGAGACATGGGTTCGATCCCTGGGTTGTGAAGATCTCCTGGAGAAGGAAATGGCAACCCACTCCAGTATTCTTGCTTGGACAATCCCACGAACAGAGGAACCTGGTGCGCCACAGTCCATGGGGTTGCACAGAGTCGGACACAACTGAAGCGATTTAGCACACAAAGATCAGAAACCAAGAGATATGCAGGATCAGGAGACCGAGTACCCATCATGAAATATCCTGGAAACTAAGGCAATATTTTGCCTCATCCTCTGAGCTTTTACAAGCCTCCTATAAAGATCCACTTTATAGGAATGTGAAGTTTACAGGTAGAAAGATGAATGGGCTCCCAGCCAGTGTGTTAAGTCAGTGAGCAGGCAGCTAACCCATTTAATGTCCTCTCTTGACCAAGGTGGAAGGGATACTTCTAAGAGTATTAGATTCAGGCAATAAGGTTTGCAATATTCTTCTTATGTCTTTGTTCTCTTGGCTGCTGCTTGTTATCATTTGCTAAAATTATGCATTGACCAAAAATGTTGGGCTCCAGTACCATGTGTCAGCAGGACCAGAGCTGGGAGCCCTGGCCTGTCACAATAGGCTTGTGAGGAGGTGGTCATCTTGACTAAGACCCCTTAACAGTCCTGGATCTATCAGAAGGCAGGAAACTCTTCAGAGTTCTGGGTAACTCTGGGATAATTCATGATTGGTTATCTCTGAGCTCTTAAGGCTGGTGCTTGGGAGTAGCTGGAACATGCTGGGAAAACAATATGCCAGATGCATCCAGAGCTTTGATGCAATTGACCTCTGTCTCTTGCTGCTATGAGTACAGAATATACAAGTCCTTTAGAGAAAAAAAAAAACAAACAACTTTTTTCTAAAACTCTCACACTCAGCCTCTGGCTGCCTCCCTGTGTCTTGCCCTCTACAACTCATTCTCTATCTCAGGTTTTCTCAACTGTGGTGCTGTTGACCATGGTTTGGGACCAGATAATTCTTTGCTGTATGTGACTGTCCTTTGCAGGATGTTAGTTACCCACCAGATGCCAGTAGCATCCCCCAAGTTGTAACAACCAAAAATGTTTCCAGACATTGTCACATGTCTCCTGAGGGGCAAAATCACTTCCTGTTGAGAACCACAGCCCTATCTGAATGAAGAAGTAATGTGGCAGACTAAGTGAGTGCCTTAGAGACACCAGATCTCCCCTGGTCTAGCTGTGTGCTTGGCATTCCCTGGTGGCTCATCCAGTAAAGAATCTGGCTACAATGCTGGAGACCTGGCTTTGGTCCCTGGGTCAGGAAGATCCCCTGGAGAGATGAATGGCCACCCACTCCTTGCCTGGAGAATTCCATGGACAGAGGAGCCTGGTGGTCTCCAGTCCATGGGGTCGCAAAGAGTCAGACATGACTAAGCGACTAACATACACAGCTGTGCGCTTAAACATCTATACTATTTCCTGTGTGACTCTGTAATATTTCCCACTGCATTTAACCTTTCTGAACCTCAGTTTCCTCACTCATAAAATAGAGAAAAAATGATAGTAAATATCTTAGGCTTGTTGCAAGGATTAAATGAAGAAACTTACATAAAAAGATTATAGTACCCTGGCACAAAAGAGCATTCCAACTCTTCTATAGGTTATTATTAACCTGTCCCTTGGCACTCTACCCCTGCCTATAAAGTGACCACTAACTTGTCTTAAAGCTCACTTATAAAACACATCATGATCTGACTTTACCTCTCCAACTTTATTTCTCCAATATCTCCTCCAAACTCAACATTTCAGACCTATCGAGTGCTTGCAACTCCAGGGATGTAATCAAGTTTCTTTTTATGGCCCCTACAGTCTTTGTACTTGTGTTGGTTCCTATGCCTCTCTTTCTCTCTTCTCCCCTGGCTAACTCCTATGTACTCTTTGAGTTTCAGCTTGGACAGCACCAGGTCCAAGAAGGCTTCCTCTCCCCAAGTCTGGGCAAAGAAACCTTCTTTGCACCTTCCCCATCATCACGCTTCTGACACTGTGTGGTCAATGCCTGGTTCTCTGTCTCAATTGCTCTCCCAACTGGAATCTCTGTGAAGCAAGGGATGCTGTGTTGCTCTCTGCAGCATCTCCAGAACCTAGTACAGTGCCTGACATCCAACAGGGATGCCATAATGTTTATCCAGTCAATGACTAACATTGTGAATTATTTTAGCACTAATATGGAAAAAGATTCTCTTTGTTCTCTTCTTTCTTGGGTTATCAAGTATTCTTTCTGTTTGAATGGGGAGTACTTGCAAATGGAACAAAATTTAAAAGTTATCAAAGGAGAGTAAGAGAGAAGAGTAAGGCTTCCTTTCCTGTTGCCCAACCACCCACTTTCCCTTCCTAGAGACAACTATAGTAGCAGCTAGAGAGACGTCCACCGATGCATTTTAAACAGAGCCTTTGTAAGTTAACGCTGTCAGGACTCCATCTTGGGCAATCAGCCAGAGTCCTCCTGATTCCCTAAATCCCACTTTACATACTCAAGAAAATTGACTCACTGAAGGCGGGAAACAAACTATAGAAGGTGAGAAAATCTGGTAGATCCCAGCATGACCACTACCCTCAAATCTCCTAAACTGCACTCATGTGTGTGTACACACACAGCCATGTGCGTGTGCAGGGTAAATGCAGACGTATGGGGCTGCTCTAGGGGACCGCCCCTGGCGTGGTCACCTGCAAAACGCAATCCTCTCCCTCACTCTCTTGAGACATCTGAGTGAGCGAGAGGGCCAGGCCCAGCTTCAGGCTTCCTCCTCTCTCCCCAGTAAGAGGAAGCAAAGTTCAATGCTTAGTCACTTCCCATTGGGTTGGGCTTTACCTGGGGGTCTGAGTCACACACAGGTGCCAGGGAGGGAAAGGTGCTGCCCCGCATGACACATCCGCCTGCTCGGGAAGGAGAGTAGCCGTTGGGGGTTTCAAGGACCACCACAAGCCCGATCATGGATGTTAAGAATCCCAGATCCTCTGTGAAGGACTTTGCAGTCCAGGCCAGGGGCAAGGGCTTAGGGTAGAGAATTAACAATCCAGGGCTCCTTTGCTTATCTGAGTTACAGGCACTTAGTGGGCCCTCAACAAATGTCATTTCCCTTCTCCTCTCTCTGAACTGAGGGGAAAATCTAGGGCCTGAGGAACACCAGTGAGCATGTTCGACTGGCCAAACATCTCAGTCAGCCGGATATGACCAACCCAACCCTGGGAGAGGCTGGACTCCAAACTGGGCACCTTCACCTCTGCTTGACTTTCACTGTCCCTGAAGCAACTGTTTGCACTCCCATTAAGCTGTGCTAACTATAAAAGGTTAAATAGTGACCTCCAAAGAGGTCAACATTCTAATCTCTGGGACTTATGAATATGTTACCTTACATGGCAAATGAGACTTTGCAGGTATGATTAAACTGAGAAAGGAGATGTTCCTGGATTATCCATCTAGACCCAATTAGTCACAAAGGTCCTTAGAGGGAAACAATGACCAGAGTGAGAGGAAGGGATGTGATGAAGGAAGCAGTGGTCAGAGTGATATGGGACCCTGAGCCAAAGAATGTTGGCAGGCTTTAGAAACTGGAAAAGACAAGGAAATAGATTCTGCCGAAATGGCAACCCACTCCAGTAGTCTTGCCTAGAGAATCCCATGGACGGAGGAGCCTGGTGGGCTACAGTCCACGGGGTTGCAAAGAGTCGGACATGACTGAGCGACTTCACTTCACTTCACTTCACTTAGACCCTTCAGTCCTGCTGGTTCATTTTGGACTTTTGACCTCTAGAACTATAATGCTACTGCTAAGTCACTTTAGTCATGTCCGACTCTGTGCAACCCCATAGATGGCAGCCCATTAGGCTCCTCTGTCCCTGGGATTCTCCAGGCAAGAACACTGGAGTGGGTTGCCATTGCCTTCTCCAATGCATGAAAGTAAAAAGTGAAAGTGAAGTCGCTCAGTCGTGCCCGACTGTTAACGACCCCATGGACTGCAGCCTACCAGGCTTCTCTGCCCAAGGGATTTTCCAGGCAAGAGTACTGGAATGGGTTGCCATTGCCTTCTCCTAGAACTATAATACATTTGTATTATTCTAAGGTACTAAGTTTGTGGTCTTTGTTACAGCAAAAGTTGGAAACTAACGTAGATTTTGGTACCAGAAGTAGGGTACTGATGTAACAAATACTAAGAGGCTTCGGAATTGGGCAGTAGGCAATGAAAGGAAGCATTTTTAGAGGTATGATAGGAAAAGCCTAGGTTGGGACTTCCCTGGTGGTCCAATGGTTAAGAATCCACCTTATAACTTAGGGGTGTGGGTTCAAACCCTGGTTGGGGAACTAAGATCCCACATGCCTCAGGGCAAATAAGCCTGCATGCCACAACTACTGAACCTCCCATGATGCAATGAAGACCTGATGCAGTCAAGTAAATTTTTTTAAAAAAGAGTCTGCTACTGCTACTGCTAAGTCGCTTCAGTCGTGTCCAACTCTGCGACCCCATAGACGGCAGCCCACCAGATTCCCCCGTCCCTGGGATTCTCCAGGCAAGAACACTAGAGTGGGTTGCCATTTCCTTCTCCAGTGCATGAAAGTGAAAAGTGAAAGTGAAGTCGCTCAGTCGTGTCCGACTCTTAGCGACCCCATGGACTGCAGCCCACCAGGCTCCTCTGTCCATGGGACTTTTCAGGTAAGAGTACTGGAGTTCTCCGTTTAAAAGAGTCTAGTTGTCTTGAATAGCCTGTTAGTAGAACTATGGATGTTAAAAAGTCTACTGGTGACGGATAAGAAGGAAGTGAAGAGCAGATTTTTAAAAAATATATTGTTTTAGATAATATTTAATCATAAACACAATACTGGTGAAAATATGGACATTGAAGGTATAGTGAAGGCCAGGAAGTGAGGAATATTTAATTGGAAACTGGGGAGGAGGGGGCTTTATTATATAATGACAGAAAACTTAGCTGAATTTTATCCTAAACTTTTATGGAAAACAGAATTTGTGAGAACTGAACTTGAGTATTTAGCTTAGAAGACTTCCAAGCAAAGTGTTGAAGGTACATCCTGGTTTCTGTTTGATCTTTGTAGTAAAATATGAGAGGAAAGAGGGAAATTGAGGGAAGAACTCTAAATAAAAAGGAACCAGGACTTAGTATTTGGGTAGTTCTCTTATTTAGATTGGAAAAGATGTTAAAAAATTAGCATATTTATTGTCAGGAAAGAATACTCTAGAAAGAAAGTCAAAGTTGTGGCTGGAAAACCTTTCAGCAATGCAAACAGTCAGCATATTTATTTATACAAAGTGCTCTTACAATGGATTGGGCATGTTACTCA
This sequence comes from Oryx dammah, assembly GCF_014754425.2. NCBI lineage: Eukaryota > Metazoa > Chordata > Mammalia > Artiodactyla > Bovidae > Oryx > Oryx dammah. The sequence goes on from NW_024070190.1 coordinate 29,989,338, forward strand.
TTGGATCCCCACAACTATCTCAGCAGAATCCAGAAACAGAAGGAATCATCCAGAAAAACCTGTGGAGGAACTTCTTATCTAATGGAGAGAATGTTTATGACCTATGTGGAAGACCCACAAGACTCTTGAGAATTTTATACTAGCAGAAACACTCCTAGTTTGGACTGAAAGTGACAGAGAAAAAACAAAATTAAAGATTGTCAGACTCCCAACATTCTACAGGTAAGAAACAGGGTGATAAAATTTCTTGCTGGGAATATGTTATCCTTCAAGTAGAAGGAAGAATGACTCTGAGAGAGGAGGAGCAAGCCCAGAGGACAGAGCTTTGAGCCACAGACACTTATTCCCAGGCCTTGAAACCTAAAGGAGTTTGTCTAGCAATAGTTTGAAATTTCTTGGGACCAATGACTTCTTTTTTCCTTCCATTTTCTCCCCTTTTGAATGAGAATATCTATAACTATTATCCTATACCTATTCCTAGAAGCAGATAACCTGTTTTTTGAGTTTCAGTGGCTCACAGATAGAGAGAAAATGGGCCTTAGAATTGATTATATCCAGTGCCTCACTCATACTGTTGCAGAAACCAGTACTCCAGAAACCAAGCGCCACACTTGGAGAGTTGGAGAACTCAGGTTTATTACGCCAGCGGGCCCAGAGGAGTTAACACTCCAAACTCTGAGCCCCAAACAAAGGGATTACAGAGTTTTTATAGACAGACTATAGTGGGCAACACCAGCTGTTAATAGGCTGGTTTAAACTAAGGGGTTTTGCACATGTGGGAACAGCAGTCAAGATGGGGAGGGGCATGCCTGGCTTGGACAGGCATGATTAAGCAGGTTTGCAGGGGCTGGGCAATTGCAAAGAGCAGGACAAGGGTGAGTGAGATAAACTCCATTTCCTAGTATTGCAAGTCCCCACTTTCTGAGACTACGTGATTTAGACTTTGCAAGGGGCAAGCTGAGTTACAGGGGCAGAAGGAGGAGTTTATGTAAAATTTTAACTTTTCCTCTTCATTCCCCGCTCTTGATGCTTCTATCACTCGTTGTAGAAAGCATCATCTCATGTTTCTGGTAGGACATTCAGAGCTCCCCATCGTTTAGGGGGCTGTTTTGAACTACTACCATTTGTAATTTTATGGATTCAACCCGAGAGGTTATGAACTGGGTAATTGCATTGAGACTACAAGGGCCAAACAAGAGCATCACAAAGAGCATGAAGAGAGGACCTGTTAAACGGAGAAATCACGATTCCCAGCTCCAGATATTGTTCCAATTACCCCAGGAATTAGTTTCTCTCTCCTTTTTGGAGAAGGAAACGGCAACCCACTCCAGTATTCTTGCCTAGAGAATCCCGTGGACAGAGGAGCCTGGTGGGCTACCGTCTATGGGGTCGCACAGAGTCGGACACGACTAAAGCGACTTCGCAGCAGCTCTCCTTTTTATTATGTGTTCCCTTAGCTGTTGGGCCATGTGCCTGACTATTTTTGATTGTTTTACATAAAAGCAGCATTCTTCATTCAAGAAGAGGCAGAGTCCTCCCTTTTCAGCTTTCGGTAGGTCTAGCCCTCTCCTAGTCTGTAAAACCACCTCATCCAGGGAGTCTAGCTGGTCCTATAAGGCCACTAAAGATTTGGCCAATCTCTCAATGTCGTCTGTGAAGTCTTTGGATAGTGTATGGTAAAAGGTGGCTGATGAAGCAATTCCTCCTATTCCCAAACCTATCCCAGCCGTGATTCCCAGACCACCTAGTAGGGGTATAAACTGGATGGCTCTTTTTTGACCATGTATGTGCTGCCAAAAGTACTGTGAGAGTCTGGTTGTTAGGGACAATATTCATCTGGGGAGTGAGGAAAGCTAAGGTGCAGATACTCATCTAATTGACAGGTAGACATAAGTAAGCATCTGTCCCACCAACAAGGAAAAAGCCTTGATGGTGGCGGCACCATCTGTCACAGCAAGGGACACCAAAAGGCTGCAAAGCAGCCTGCATGTAACAGATAACTGAACACTAGCAAAAGGTTTTCTCCCCATCTTTGGGTTGTCACGGCTATAGCAACTAAGGCTACCATGAAGGGGGTTCAGCTATACTGTGGAGCAGTTTAGTTAGTAAGGAGAATCACTCATAAGAGACATCTAATAAGAATGAGACTTCCCACTACAGTGACATAACAGTTTACCACAGCTTCTGACCAAAATCTCAGTCCTGGCATGCGACTGAAGCTAGTCCTGTAGCGAAGAGCACAGAAATAATAGCAATCAGGGATAGAGTCCAGGGTTGACAGTGAAAATCCATTGATATTTTGATAGCTGGATCCTCAAGCTTCCACCATGCATTGACCAGCCAGCTGCCAGAGTGTGGTTGGAGCAAGGCTGAAGAATTCTCAAACTTCTGCAGGGCATGGACGAGTCAGCTTCCACAGTGACTAGAGCAGGGCTCAGCGTCCTTCGTGGGTGAGGGCCATTGTTTTTGGAAGCAGACTTTGAGGAGGTTTTGGGGATCCCAAACTGTTTTCCAGGTATCCTCATTATAGGAAGCTGCTGCCTTCTTGACTCTGGTGTGGTGGATCCAAGGGATGACATCTATAATTTTAACAGCAGTAGGGGTTGCCAGGAAGACTGCGTGATGACCTGTCCAAACTGGCTGAAGTGGTTCCTTTTTCCAACCTTTAACCTATACCTCATCTCCTGGCTGATAGGGATGAACCCAATTGCCCAATGGAATGGATGTCCTTTCTCAGGTGATATGGCAAAAGACTTTCCCAGGGCCTGGAGGTGTTGGGACATCTACAGATGAGCTAGTTGTTCGTGGTCTCCCTTGAGTTTTTTATCACTGGAGGTGGTCTCCCGTATAAGATCTCAAAGGGAGAACAGCATGAAGACCTCGGGGTGCGAGGGCAATGAGAATTCACAGAATAAGGCAGCTTGTTCTAGCATTGCTGGGCATTGGCCGGGGGATATTCTTGTCGTACTACTACTTGGAGAAACAAACTTAACAAGAAAGTTAAAGATATTTGGCCCAAAGATTAATAGAAGTAGGAAAGCTGCTGAGGGGCTAGCCAGGAGAACCAGGTCCAGACATATAGCTAGCAGTTATTAGTAAGGTCACAAGCAAAAATTTAAGTCAAGAAGTTTCATTGGGTGTAGCCCAGTATACCCCAGGTCACCTGCCTCAGTTAAATGATTAGAGCCAAATGTTAATCTCCTGGTTGTACATCATAGAACATCTGACCTTTATCCAAAGACTGGTTACTGAGACAAGCTTTAGAGTGTCCTTTTTAATAACTTAATTAAACCATTTAGCAATATACCATAACAAGGATCTATCTCAGAAGTGAGTCTTAATAAGCACAGCTTAGTTCAGTTCAGTTCAATTGCTTAGTCATGTCCGACTCTTTGTGACCCCATGAACCGCAGGACTCCACGCCTCCCTGTCCATCACCAACTCCTGGAGTTTACCGAAACTCATGTCCATTGAGTCGGTGATGCCATCTAACCATCTTATCCTCTTCATCTCCTTCTCCTCCTGCCTTCAATCTTTCCCAAAATCAGGGTCTTTTCAAATGAGTCAGCTCTTTGCATCAGTTCAGTTCAGTCGATCAGTCATGTCCGATTCTTTGTGACCCCATGAATCACAGCACACCAGGCCTCCCTGTCCATCACCAACTCCCGGAGTTCACTCAGACTCACATCCATCGAGTCAGTGATGCCATCCAGCTATCTCATCCTCTGTCATCCCCTTCTCCACCTCCCCTCAATCCCTCCCAGCATCAGAGTCTTTTCCAATGAGTCAACTCTTTGCATCAGGTGGCCAAAATATTGGAGTTTCAGCTTCAACATCAGTCCTTCCAATGAACACCCAGGACTGATCTCCTTTAGGATGGACTGGTTGGATCTCCTTGCAGTCCAAGGGACTCTCAAGAGTCTTCTCCAACACCACAGTTCAAAAGCATTAGTTCTTCAGCACTCAGCTTTCTTTGTAATCCAACTCTTAACATCCATACATGACTACTGGAAAAACCATAGCCTTGACTAGACTGACCTTTGTTGGCAAAGTAATGTCTCTGCTTTTTAATATGCTATCTAGGTTGGCCATAACTTTCCTTCCAAGCAGCAAATGTCTTTTAATTTCATGGCTGCAATCACTGTCTGCAGTGATTTTGGAGCCCAGAAAAATAAATTCAGCTATTGTTTCCACCATTTCCCCATCTATTTGCCATGAAGTGATGGGACCAGATGCTATGATCTTTCTGAATGTTGAGCTTTAAGCCAACTTTTTCATTCTCCACTTTCACTTTCATCAAGAGGCTCTTTAGTTCTTCTTCACTTTCTGCCGTAAGAGTGGTGTCATCTGCATAACTGAGGTTATTGATATGTCTCCTGGCAATCTTGATTCCAGCTTGTGCTTCTTTCAGCCCCAGCGTTTCTCATGATGTACTTTGCATATAAATTAAATAAGCAGGGTGACAATATACAGTCTTGATGTACTCCTTTTCCTATTTGGAACCAGTCTGTTGTTCCATGTCCAGTTCTAACTGTTGCTTCCTGACCTGCATACAGGCTTCTCAAGAGGCAGGTCAGGTGGTCTGGTATTCCCATCTTTTTCAGAATTTTCCAGTTTGTTGTGATACATACAGTCAGAGGCTTTGGCATAGTCAATAAAGCAGAAATAGATATTTTTCTGGAACTCTCTTGCTTTTTAGTAAGCACAGACCTTAATTAACAAAACTAGAACTTAATATTTAGTGAAACATAATTTTTTCTTTTTTTGGAGAACTCATTGTGAGGGCATTAACACTGTAGCCAGGTAAGGCTTTAACCCATCAAATAAAAATGAGGTCTGTCAGGGAGCCCGGAAAAGCCAAGGAGCCATCTTGGATTTCCCATAGTGCTGGCTCTTTGATTTGTAGCTGTTGCTTATTTATTTTTAATTTCCTGATTTAAGAGCAGACTATTGCCATGTTTTAAGGACATCAAGATAGCGAAAGTCTAACCATGAGGGGTTATTCTTTGTAGAAGCAGAATGAGCTTTGTCTACATGTACCATAATCTTAAATAATGTTTATTTCCTTCACCAAAGTAACAAAAAGATTTTTAAAACAAATATAAATCATTTAAAGGCAAAGAAATTTATCATCTGTTATCAAAAGCTGGATTTTAAGAAAACTTTGTCTTCTAAACAGAGAGAAGACCAAATTGCAGACTGGTTCCAGTTTACTGTTAATAACAAAATTTGTTTATCTGTTTAGTCTTAGAAAGTCTTTTTCATGAATCTTGAAGAACTGGCAGTACTCTTCTAAAGGCATGAGAGTAAAACCATAGATGGTATGTTTAAAATCTGATTCTATTGCAATTGACAAAGAAACCTGGTCATAACACTTTAATATGATAACTAGAACTATTATTGACCATATTTTATCAGGGCATATCAGATCCATATGAATTTTACATAATTTTAGGATATCTTTATTAGTAATATCAACCATACAGTATAACCTGAGGAGATTTTTCACCCCTTTAACAGTACTTCCCATGTAATTTAACATGTCCAATGAACCCAGGTAGCTTAATAGCTCTTTGGGATGTCTCAGGGACTCTCTGAAGCATCCCAAAGTTAGTTAGAAGTCAAGTTATTTAGGAAGTTTTGTCAATAAATATCAAAAGGGTTTATACCACTCAGTCAAGAAGGATGATATAAGTTACTGTGAAATAATTATTTACTTAGCCAAAGTTAAAAAAGATTTCAAAGGTAAATATAGAATAGATCAATTAAGAGGTAAAGAAACGTAAATCCATTATTAAAAGCAGTTCAACATTTGAAGAAAGTATGTCCTCTTAACAGAGAGAAAGGCCGAATTTAAGTTTTTACACTAGCTTGATTTAAACTCATTTAGGTAAACTTAATTAAATTTATTTTAAATTAGTTAGCCCTTACCATGCACAAAACTTTTTTTCAGGGTCCACCTTCCACAAACCTTTTAATCATTTTCTGTAACAGCCACCTGGAAGTCAGATGTACTTTCTTTCCCCTTTATAAAATGTAATTTTATTTTTTAATATTTTTTATTAAAACATACATCTACTTTCTTATTAGATTAGCAAACAAACATTAATACTAGATATTTAATATTGAATGTTTCCCATTTCCTGGATTCAAATGAATCTGAAATTTATTTAGTTAATTTTTCTTGTATTTAGAATTATTTGATTTGTAAGCGCTTACTTTTCTTTAGGCCAATTAGAACTCATTTACAACTTCAACAATATTATCGGAAAAAAAGAAATACACTAAGACATACATAAATCCAGACAGACAGACTGACAGAGATCTTATAGTTTTCTATTTGAAATTTAAAATATCTCTTTGACCCCCTCCCTTTTTTTCTCTTTGCTTGAAGTTCTAATTTGCCCAAGGCTGAGGTCTCAGGCAAAGCTGGCTGTGTATTTCAAGGGCATGGAAAGTGTTAACTTCAAGCTTTTCCCTGGGCAGGCCTTATAACAAGCTAAGTAAGTGTCAGTCGCTCAGTCATGCCCGACTCTTTGCAACCCCATGGACTGCAGCCCACCAGACTCCTCTGTCTGTGAGATTTTCCAGGCAAGGATACTGGGTTGCCATTTCCTTCTCCAGGGGATCTTCCCAACCCAGGAATTGAACCCAGGTCTCCTGTACCTCAGGCAGATTCTTTACCGAGTGAGCTACAAGGGAAGCCCCTTATAACAAGCCAGTTGTTTTTAATTGCATGTGCAAAAATAATTGATTTTGCAGTTTCCAAAAAGAAAAATTTCTCTCACTTCATTCAATCAGCAATCACGCACTCACAATCATTCAGAGGCTATCTCAATGGCTCCCTTCTCCTGAGTCCCCAGGTTTCCTTAACTGTTGCTCCCTTCCTGGAAGCCCCAAGGAAGTTATCAGTCATGATGCTTCCCTTCCTCCTGAGTCTACAGATTTCCTTAATTGTTGCTCCCTTCCTGGGAGCTCCAAGGAGGTTATCATTCATGATGCCTCTCTTCCTCCCAAGTCCCTGGGTCTCTATCTGATGCTTCCTTCCTGGGAGCCCAAGGAGGTGACCAGTCTCCTCTTCTACCAGTTGGGGTAGGTTCCTGCCTGGGGACCATCCCCTGGGCCTCACCTTATCCTGTGGCCGTTCCTGGTGAGTTGGTCTGTTCCTCCAATAAGTTCATTTGGGGCTCAGTCATCCGGAGAGTAGGAACACCGGTTGGAAAGAGAACCCAGAATATCGTCAGGTGGCGTGCCTCCTCTTTCATCTCAGGGTTCCTTCACTCCAGCCTTACCAAGCCACCAGTCCAGCAGCTCAAGGGGCTGGCGTGGTTGGAATCTCGCCGGGGCCTCCAGAAATGTTGCAGAAACCAGTACTTGAGAAACCAAGCACCACGCTCAGAGAGCTGGAGAACTCAGGTTTATTACATCAGCGGGCCCAAGGGAGTGAACACTCCAAGCTCTGAGCCCCAAACAAAGGGATTACAGAGTTTTTATAGACAGACTGTAGTGGGCAACACTAGCTGTTAATAGGCTGGTTTAAACTAAGGGGCTTCACACTAGTGGGAACAGCAGTCAGGATGGGGAGGGGGGGTGCCTGGCCTGCACAGGCATGATTAAGCAGGTTTGCAGGGGCTGGGCAATTGCAAAGAGCAGAGCAAGGGTGCATGAGATGGACTCCAGTTCCGAGTATTGCAAGTCCCCATTTTCTGAGACTACGTGACCTATGTGATCGAGACTTTGCAAGGGGCAAGCTGAGTTACAGAGGCAAAGGAGAAGAAGATTATGTAAAATATTAACTTTCCTCTTCGATACCATATTTAAGAATATTTAGATGATGAAATTTGGGGCGTTGGGGGTGATAAGATTTTAGACTTTGAGTTGGTGCTCTAGTGCATTGAGATTTGGGAGGATACTGGAATGAGGGTGAGTGTGTTTTGTATACGTGATGATTGTGAATCTTTGTGGGCAAGAGGGCAGACTGTAGTAGGCCAAACAATGACCACATCTTAACCCCTGTAATCTATCACTACATTAGTTTACATAACAAAAGGGACTTGGTAGATGTGATTAAGTTAAAGACCTTGACACAGGGAGATTATTCTAGATTATCTGGGTAGGACCCATGTAATCACAACGCATAAGGGACTCTCTTTATAAGAGGGAAATGGGAGATTCAGAGTGAGAGAAGATGATATGATGTCAGAGCAAAGGTCAGAGTGATATCAAGGAATGTGGGGGGCTTTAGAAGCTAGAAAAGGCAAAGAAATGGATTCTGTTCCCCTACAGCAGAATAAATGCACCCTCCAGCGCGAATGCAGCCCTACTGACCTATTTGGATTTCTGACCTCTAGAATTTTAAAATAATAACTTTGTGTTATTTTAAGCCACTAAATGTGTGGTAGTTTGTTACAGCAATAGTAGAAAATTAATACACTAACCCTTTTCCTATACTGAGTTCCACACCATTTGAGCCAACCTGCTTGCCCTCCCACCTGAGGCCCTGTCCACCTTTCCATTTCTAACTAACCTCCCCCACAGGCTTTCGCCAAGTGTTTCGTAGGCACTCCTTCACGTTCTCTTGTTTCCTGATTCTTTCCAGATCTGAATCATCCTTTAAAAAAAATATTTAGTTGTTTATTTGGGGGCACTGGGTCTTAGTTGTGGCATACAAACTCTTAGTTATAGCCTGTGGCTCTAGTTCCCAGACAAGGGGTGGAACCCAGGCCCCCCTGCATTGGGAGTGTGGAGGCTCAGCCACTGGGCCCCCAGGGAAGTCCCCACCATCCTTTAACCTGATGGTTCTTAACCCTAACTATACGTTAAAATCACTTGGGTTGGGGTGAGAGGAACAACTTGTATAAAGTACTGAAGCCCCGTATCTGACCAATTATATCAGGTTCTCTGGAAGTGGGGTTCAGATATCAGGTCATTGTTAAAGCTCCCCAGGTGATTCTAACGTGCATCCATCGTTGAGAATGCCCGCCGACCTATCGTTCTAGAATTGTCAAACATTCACATGCATAGCAATAACCTAGAGAACTCTGAATGTGGCTGCCAAGGCTTCAGGGCCAGAGAGTTTGGGTCACTACATCTGATACTCAGATCCTGCTTCTCTAACAAGCTCCTCAGAGGTTCTGATGCAGGTAGCATTAGGAACTTTGAGACATTTCTACACCCTCTGTCTCCTCCCTCCCCAGGAGAATCAGCTAACTGATAAAATGAATTCCTTAGATCAGTGATTCTCAATCTTTGAGCAGGAAGCTTGCTAAAAATACAGTTGCCCCGATACCAATCCAGTTTTGTTTACGCTATTGTTAACAAGCTCGGTGGTTCAGATATGTACTAAAGTCTGAGAATAAATGGCTTAGATGGGTGGTTCTCAAACTTGAATGTGTGACAGAATCATTTGGAGGTCTGTTAAAACACAGACTGCTGGAGTTGCTCATTCAGTAGGTCTGAGTGGGGTCCGATAATTTTGCACTTCTAACAAGAGCCAAGTCATCTGAAGTTGCTATTTGAAGGACCATACTTGGAGAATCACTGCTTTAGATGGATGTTTTAAGAAAAGTGTTTACCCTTTGCCTGTATCCATCCTCCCTCCTCATTCTCTCAGCCATGAAGGAGTCCAGCCAGGGGGAGAGAAAGAGTTGAGGTAAGAGCATGAGGGAGTCTTGACTTGACGGGGCTGCTGGAGAGGGCTGTCAGAGCAGGACTTCCGGTAAGCTCACCACTGGGGCATCCTGGCAGAATTCTAATAACTCTCCAAGGCCAAGGATGGTAGCCAAATTACAGTGGAGAATAAAAGTGATCTTATCAATAGCTGTTAACTCCACATATACATCCAGCTCCCCTGAGGCTCAGAAACTTAGAGTTTCCCTGGCAGAGCCTCTCAGCTCATGAGAGTAAGAGGTATACAGGTGTGCACGTGTGCTTAGTTGTGGCTGACTCTTTGCGACCCTATGGACATAGCCTGCCAGGCTCCTCTGTCCGTGGAATTCTCCAGGCAAGAATACTAGAGCGGGCAGCCATTCCCTTCTCCAGGGGATCTTCCTGACCCAAGGATGGATCCCGGGTCTCCTACACTGCAGGCAGATTCTTTACCATCTGAGCCACCAGGGAAGCCAACAGACGTAGTAAGAAGTAAGAGAAAATCTGAAGTAGGGGTTGACACTTACACTCAAGCTGCTGCCGCTACTAAGTCACTTCAGTCGTGTCCGACCCCATAGATGGCAGCCCACCAGGCTCCCCCGTCCCTGGGATTCTCCAGGCAAGAACACTGGAGTGGGTTGCCATTTCCTTCTCCAATGCATGAAAGTGAAAAGTGAAAGTGAAGTCACTCAGTCGTGTCCAACTCTTAGTGACCCCATGGACTGCAGCCTACCAGGCTCCTCTGTCCATGGGATTTTCCAGGCAAGAGTACTGGAGTGGGTAGTACTCAAGCTAGTTAGGGGGAAAGTCAAGTTTGAGCTAGAGTCCTGTTCACCCATGGTGTTGATACCAGCTCTGGAGAGAGAGAGAGCTAAAGAGACTACAGAGCAAAGATGAAAAGAGCCAAGGGACGGAAGAAAGTCATTTCCTTTCCTTTATATTAACAGGGAGTGAGAAAGTAAAGGCAATTGGCAGGTCACAGAAAAGGAGGATGGAGGGATTGGGCTGAAAACACTATCAATCGGAGTTCTTACAAAATCCACTTCATTTTTACACCCTGAGTACAGAACTTGGTTATGTGCAAAGTGTGTATGATCTTCCCAAACACCAGAAGTCATGCCTCAGCTTTGGGAAGCCGGAAGGCAAACAGCTAGATCCAGCATCTGCTAATCCCCTTATACATACCACAACCCATCCACCAGTTCACTGACAATGCATCACAGGACTGGGAGGTTTTGGAGAAGTTCCTTCATTTCAGAACCACAGTCACAGGGTTGAACAGACCTGGGAAGTTTAGGGAACAAGTGTCAACCCCCACAGGTTTGGGCCCCACTTGCGGTTATGATGAGAATTTTTCTGATTGTGTGGACAGTCACAGAATTTATTAGCAGGTCTAGCTTGCCCTGTAGATGCTGATCCCCAAAATTGCACCAGTAGTAACTCAAGTTTGGTCAACTACCTATTAGATGTGAAAGTGAAGTAGTGAAAATGTTAGTCACTCAGCTGTGCCCAACTCTTTGCAACCCCGTTGGCTATAGCCCACCAGGTTCCTCGGTCCATGAAATTCTCCAGGCAAGAATACTGGAGTGGATAGCCATTTCCCTTCTTAGAAGATCTTCCCAACCCAGGGATCGAACCCAGGTCTCCTGCATTGCAGCAGATTCTTTACCATCTGAACCACCAGGGAAGCCCTACTTACTAGATATGGCTTTAGGGAAATCACTTACAGTGAAACCTCAGTTTCTCACCTGTAAAATTATGCAGTATCTTACTTACCCAAAGGCTGGAGGCTCAATCAAATGATACGTCCTTCTCCTCCCTTCACCTTAGCCAGACTCCAAGTCTACCCTGTCCCCTCCCACTCCCCCCCAACAAATCTCCCATATCTATACCCTCCACTCCCACAGCACTGCCATTGCCCTGGTTCAAACACTCTTCAGCTTCTACTTAGCTGATTGTACTAGTCTCTAAGCTGGTTTTCTCTTTCCACAGTCTCATCTAGGCCAAAAAACCTTTTACTCAATCTTTCACACTGCTACCACATGCAGCAAACTTTCTAAAGACTCTTCATTACAATAAAGTCCAAAGTCCTTCACGAGGCCAGCAGAGTCCTCTAGGCCGTCAGATTTCAGCTCTCGCCAATCCCTCCACCCAGACTGTCTCTCCAGCGTTGGCCCTATAGCCCCTCCGGTCGAATCCAGTTCCTTGAGTGCCCCGTGTGTCCACCTTCCTCTTTGCCTTCCACGTACTGGTTCCTCTACTCACATTGTCATTTGTCCCTTCCATATTTGCCCTTCAAGATTCGGCTTCAGCCCTCCATGCCCATCTCTTGCATTGTCCTATAGCTGTGCTTTCACTGTGCTCTGTTATTGCACATCTGCTCCTTACTTGACTTCTAGCCCACTGAGACAACAACTAGGGCTTTCATCTCTACACTCAGTACATAGCACAGTGCCAGGCCCATGACCAGCCCTTGATAAACATTTGTTAAATGAATGAGTGAAGAATAAGTCAGCAAGTATCTTGAGTCCTCTCCTAGCCCCCAACCCTCATCAACTTGGCCAGAATGCCCTTCTTTTAGAAACCCTTCTAAACTCTTTGGGCTAGTAGCATGTTAAAGTTAATGAGTTACTTTAAACCTTAACTATGTGGTCAGGCAGAACAAGAGCACAAAAAAGAAAAAAAATGCCCAAGGTAAAGAGGTATAAGGGTAAGGGTGGGGAGGGCACCAGAGAGAAATTTTTACCTCCATTTCCTTTTAAATGAAAATAGTACTGCCTCATATGTACATATAGATTACAGATAACTTTCACATACCTTATCTGTGATGCCTCAATCCAGAAAGGTAGGTTGGATTAGTGTTATTATTAACTACACTGTATGTAATAGGCTTGGAGAGATTTGTTATACCACAGGAAGTGTCTTATGATAAAATATGACAAAGGCAAAGGACAAGATACAAAATTATGTGTAGAATGTGAACATAACTATGTAAAAAAGAAGCAGAGGAAAAAAATGGAAAGAAACACATCAGAATGCATTCATTCAATAATCAGTTTTTAAATGTCTGCCATAATCTAGACATCATGCTTAGTGCTGGGGATATAGTGGTGATCAAAACACACTGTCCCTCATGGAGGTTACAACTTGGTAGGGCAGAGCAAATGTTGGTCAGATATGATACAGCAAAAGTACAATTGCACCAGTGACAAGTGCGTCAGAGAGGCGATGCATAGTGTAATGACTGTAGACAAAATAGTGGGATCACCTGTGTGTGTGTGTTAGCCACTTAGTCATGTCCGAATCTTTGTGACCCCCTTGGACTGTAGCCTGCCAGGCTCCTCTGTCCATGGAGTTCTTCAGGCAAAAATACTGGAGTGGGTTGCCATTTACTCCTCCAGAGGAGCTTCCTGAGCCAAGGATCAAATTCATGTCTCCTGCTTTGGAAAAGAGTTCTTTACAGTCTGAGCCACCAGAAAAGCCCTGGGATCATCTATAGACAGAGGCAACCCAGGATAAGCTTCCTTGGCAAAGTGATCTCTGAAGCACAGAAAGAACTTAACCAATCGAAGAAAGTCCCAGGTAGAAGAATCAGGACGCACAAGCGCCCTGTGGTGAGAGAGGAACTGATGAGTAAGAGAATGGCTGAGTAGGGCAAGCCTGGAAGAGGCTGGTGTCAGGCAGAGCTGGAGAAGAGGGAGAGGCTGGACCATGCCCAAGCTAGACAGCAGGAGTCATGGGAGTTATTAAGCACATTTGCATTTTCAAAAGGTTTCTTGCTTCCAATGAGCAGAATGGATTGGTGGGGGTGTTCAGTTTGGCTCAGTGGCTCAGTCGTGTCTGACTTTGCGATCCCATGGACTGCAGCATGCCAGGCTTCCCTGTCCATCACCAACTTCCAGAGCTTGCTCAAACTCATGGCCATTGAGTCGGTGATGCCGTCCAACCATCTCATCCTCTGTTGTCCTCTTCTCCTCCAGCCCTCAATCTTTCCCAGCATCAGGGTCTTTTCAAATGAGTCAGCTGTTCACATCAGGTGGCCAAAGTTCTGGAGCCTGAGCTTTAGCATCAGTCCTTTCAGTGAATATTCAGGATTGATTTCCTTTAGGATTGACTTGTTTGATCTCCTTGCAGTCCAAGGCACTCTCAAAAATCTTTCCCAGCACCACAGTTCAAAAGCGTCAATTCTTCGGCACTCAGATTTCTTTATGGTGCAACTCTCACGTCCGTAAATGACTAATGGAAAAACCATAGCTTTGACTAGATGGACCTTTGTAGGTAAAGTAATGTTTCTGCTTTTTAATATGTTGTCTAGGTTGTTCATAGCTTTTCTTGCAAGGAGCAAGCATCTTTTAATTCAAGGGCTACAGTCACCATCTGCACTGATTTTGTAGCCCCAAAAAGTAAATTCTGTCACAGTTTCCATTGTTTCCCCATCTATTTGCCATGAAGTGATGGGACCAGATGCCATGATCTTTGTATTTTGAATATTGAGTTTTAAGTCAGCTTTTTCACTCTCCTCTTTCATGTTCATTAAAAGGCTCTTTAGTTCTTCTTTGCTTTCTGCCATAAGGGTGGTGTCCTCTGCATATCAGATGCTATTGATATTTCTCCTGGCAATCTTGATTCCAGCTTGTGCTTCATCCAGCCCAGCATTTCACATGAGGTACTCTGCACATAAGTTAAATAAAAAAGGTGACAATATACAGCCTTGACATACTCCTTTCCCAATTTGGACCCAGTCCATTGTTCCATGTTGGGTTCTAACTGTTGCTTCTTGACCTGCATACAGATTTCTTAGGAGGCAGGTAAGGTGGTCTGGTAGTCCCATCTCTTACAGAATTTTCCACAGTTTATTGTGATCCACACAGTCAAAGGTTTTAGCATAGCAGTGATGCAGAAGTAGATGTTTTTCTGGAATTCTCTTGCTTTTTTCAATGATCCAATGGATGTTGGCACTTTGATCTCTGGTTCCTCTGCCTTTTCTAAATTCAGCTTGAACATCTGCAAGTTCGTGGTTCGTGTCCTGTTGAAGCCTCGCTTGGAGAATCTTGAGCGTTACTTTGCTAGTGGTGAGATGAGTGCAGTTGTGCAGTAGTGTGGTAGTGGTGGGTATGTGGAAGGAGTGAAACAAGAGATAGAGTCAATGAGTCAACAGCTAGAAGTCAACAGCTTCCCAACCTGGGGAAGTTTGGAAGCTTCCCATTAGGGAAGTTATTGTGGTGGTCTAAGCAAGAGTGGATGGTGGCAGGGGCTCAAGTAATGGTGGTAGTGAAAATGGAGAGACATGGATGACCTCAAGAACTATGAAACAAAATGCCAGAATTTGGAGATGGATGGGATGAAGAGGGTGAAAGGAGAGACGCATTGAGATGACTCTTAGCTTTCTGGATGTGAATAGAGGTGGTGCTATCGCCTGAGACAGAGAGTAATAGAAGTCGATCAGGCTGGGGCCTGAAGACAGAGCTGATTTGGGACAGGTTGAGTTTGAAGTGCCCTGTATGTGAAAACCAAAAGGAGTGTCAAGTAGACAATGAAAACTAAGGGTTTGTAGCTCAGAGGAGATGTCTGGCTGGAGATAAGCATCTGTAAGTCAACTGTTGATTGATGGTAATTTACACATGAGTGTGAATAAGACTGTGTGGGAGAAAGTTTAGGGTGGGAAGAGGAACTGGTCTTGGGTCTGATCTTGGGGAGCCCAATATTCAGGGCCAAGTGGAGGAGACTGAGATGGCAAACCATTAATATGAAATGTCCAGAGTAGGCAAGCTCATAGAGACAGAAAGTAGCAGCTGAGGGAATTGGGAGGGAAAAGGGAGTGATTGCTAACAGGTATGGGATTTCTTTTTCTTACTATAGTTGATTTGTGATGTGTTAGTTTCAGTTGTACATAGATTCATTCTTTTTCGGATTCTTTTCTCATATAGGTTATCACAGAACACCGAGTAGAATTCCCTGTGCTATACAGTAGGTCCCTGTTGGTTATTATCTTAAATAGTAGAGTGTGTATGTTAATCCCAGGTTCTTGATTTATCCCTCTTCCCTGGTATGGGGTTTCTTTTTTTGAGGTAATGAACAGGTTCTAAAATTGATGGTGATGATAGTTGCACAACTCTGTGAATATACTAAAAATCATTGAGTTGTACACTTTAAATGGGTGAATTGTATGGCATGTGAATACTATTATTTAGAGTACAGCTCAGCAAACTCCTCTCACTGTGATTCAAAGGGCAGGCTCAAGTGTCTGCAGCTGGGGAAGGAGGTGGACAAGTTGGGGTGAGGGTGGAAGGGTGGAAGAAAGCAGGGGTGTGGTTGTTGTGGGAAGCTGGCTTGGGAAAGGCAGAGCATGAGTGGAAATCAAGTCAGGCCCTGATAATACAATGGGCCACAGACTATTTCAGAAGGTGGGGTTCTGGTGAAAGCAAAAACCACTTCAATGAAATCAGGTGTCAACCAAAAAGGCTGAGGTTCACTTGAGAAGGGTAAAGTGTTACTTTGCAACTGGTGGTTGAATGTGATCTGCTCACTTGGCCTGGGAGTCTTTTAAGAGAGAAGAATTATAATCTAGGCCAGGGTTGAAATTCTGACACACCTAGCCTCCCCAAAGCCAGCATCCCTGAAGTAGGGAGCTTGAAAAGAGGGCTGCTAACCTTCCCTCAGGTGGGGCCCTGCTGAGAAGTCATATGTCACAGTGCTGGGCCTGTGTGCTCTGGAGCCAGCTGCCTGGGTCAGAAGCCTGGCTCCACAACTTACCAGCCACACTGCCTTGGGCAAGCCACCTAATCTCTCTGTGCCTCCATTTTCTCTACTGTTATAAGGGGCTAAGGATGGCACCTTCCCCCATCAATAGGATAGTTACAAAGATTAAACCAGATCCTTGGGGAAGGACCTTTAGCATGAGGTCCTGAACATGGGGACACTAGAAGAAGGTATTCCCTAAAGTGAGTGACAGGCTCATATCTGGAGCCACAAAACTGGTTGCTGAAGTGGCTGATCCTTGCTAACCCCGAGTAAAGTCTGTGACAGGGAAGAGACAACAGCTGGCTGCGGGTCAGTCAGGTGGCTGGGAAATGGTCTGAAGAGTGTTAGCAGTACATTGCTCAACTTGCCAGTGGGGTTTATACTTCCTGTTTTCAGTGTCTGGAGCCCTGATGCTGGCGCTGCTCGTGTTGGAACATGATCTTTCTTGGCCCCTGGCAGGGAATGCAGAGGCTGAGAAGCAACTCAGTGTGGGCTGGGCTCTCTAGCTTCACACTGTGCCTTTTCTCTCCTAGCAGATTTCAGCTTCCACAAAACACACGTATTCAGTCCTGGTGTGGAAGAGGGGAGGGGGTCCCTAATTCAATTCTACAAGAATGTACTGAGTTTTATGATAGTAGGCACTGTTTTATGAGCCTTTACCAGGGGCCAGGGTAATGGCTAGAGATTTCTGAGTGCATGAATCCTTATAACAATCCTGGGAGGTAGATACTTCTTTTATACCAATGAAGAAGTTCAGCTCAGTTCAGTCACTCACTTGTGTCCGACTCTTTGCAACCCCATGGACTGCAGCATGCCAGGCTTCCCTGTCTATCACCAAGTCTCAGAGCTTGCTCAAACTCATGTCCATTGAGTCAGTGATGCAATCCAACCATCTCATCCTCTATCGTCCCCTTCTCCTACCTTCAATCTTTCCCAGCATCAGGGTCTTTTCAAATGAATCAGCTCTTCTTATCAAGTGGCCAAAGTATTGGAGGTTCAGCTTTAGCATCAGTCCTTCCAATGAATATTCAGGACTGATTTCCTTTAGGATGGACTGGTTTGATCTCCTTGCAGTCCAAGGGACTCTCAAGAGTCTTCTCCAACACCACAATTCAAAATCATCAATTCTTCTGTGCTCAGCTTTCTTTATAGACCAACTCTCACATCCATACATGACTACCGGAAAAACCATAGCTTTGACTAGATGGACCTTTGTTGGCAAAGCAATGTCTCTGTTTTTTAATATGCTTTATAGGTTTGTCAGGAGAAGGCAATGGCAACCCGCTCCAGTACTCTTGCCTGGAATATCCCATGGACGGAGGAGCCTGGTAGGCTGCAGTCCATCGGGTTGTGAAGTCAGACACGACTGAGTGACTTCACTTTCACTTTTCACTTTCATGCATTGGAGAAGGAAATGGCAACCCACTCCAGTGTTCTTGCCTAGAGAATCCCAGGGATGGGGGAGCCTGGTGTGCTGCCGTCTATGGGGTTGCACAGAGTCAGACACGACTGAAGCAACTTAGCAGGTAGGTTTGTCATAGCTTTTCTTCCAAGGAGTAAGCATCTTTTAATTTCACGGCTGCAATCACCATCTGCAGTGATTTTGGAGCCCCCAAAAATATAGTCTCTCACTGTTTCCATTGTTTCCCCATCTATTTGCCATTAAGTGATGGGACAAGATGCCATGATCTTAGTTTTCTGAATGTTGAGTTTTAAGTCAGCTTTTTCACTCTCCTCTTTCACTTTCATCAACAGGCTCTTTAGTTCTTTACTTTCTGCCATAAGGGTGGTGTCCTCTGCATATCTGAGGTTATTGATATTTCTCCTGGCAATCTTGATTCCAGCTTGTGCTTCATTCAGCCCGGCATTTCACATGATATAGTCTGCATATAAGTTAAATAAGCAGGGTGACAATATACAGCCTTGACGTACTCCTTTTCCTATTTGGAACCAGTCTGTTGTTCCATGTCCAGTTCTAACTGTTGCTTCTTGACCTGCATACAGATTTCTCAGGAGGCAGGTAAGGTGGTCTGGTATTCCCATGTCTTTTCACGGTTTGTTGTGAACCAATCAGGAAACTGAGGCACAAAATGTTAAGAGTTGTTCGCAAGTCATACAGGAATCTAGTCTGGGCCACCTGACTCCAAAACCCATGCTCTGAACCACTGCATCGTACTGAATGAAACATGCTAGGTTATGGGGATTAAAAACTGAATGCTCTGGGTCCTTGCCTTCCAGGGGTCCATGGTCTAGAGATTCTCTGAACAGGAAGACTAGGAGACCTTGTATCTTCAAACGCTACTCAGAAATCTAACTGTTCATGCAGAGAACATATCCTGACCACATCCTGAATTTACTGAGTCCTTCACATTATCAGGCTAATTGTCCCCAACAGATCTGAATCAGGGCTGCATATCAGAAACACCTGGGGAATTTTTCTAAAATCACGAGCCCTGGCACCAGTCCTGACCTGAGTCACAGCCTCTGTGGGTGGAGCATCGACTATCTATTTTTAAAGTTCTCAGGTGACTTAGTAAAGAAACACTGCCAAAACTCACTAACATAGCTTGGAAATGTCAGTATTTTGGCATCCAGCCATATATAACTCCTGGTTTGCCTTCTACATCCAATCTTTAAGAAGCTGATTATTGGTTCAAAATACGTGTACACATACATCAGGATATCACTCAGCTTTAGATTCTGAACTTTCTGATATTGGGGATAGGAAAGGCTGGTAACGAACTTCATTAACACACCAGGTAAACTCAGCACCATCCTCATACACAAATTATGGGAAATTACGTTTTCTGTTTCCTGAATGCCACCAACTCAAGCTGGGCTAGGTTTTGGATCAGCAACTTGTGCATGTCTCCCGCTTTGGGGAATTCAGCCCAAGGATCGTTGGGGATAGGATGAAGAGAATATGGTGAGACTAATCCGAAAGCCCCTGGAGCAGGGCATGGTAACCCACTCTGGTATTCTTGCCTGGAGAATTCCATGAACATAGGAGCCTGGCCGGCTACAGTCCACGGGGTCTCAAAGAGTTGGACACAACTGAAGCGACATAGCACACACGCAGTTCTAAAGAGGATCACAGTGTAAAGTTGAATACGATGTGCACTGCCCAAAGGCATCAGGCTCAGGAGGAAGCTGAGAACTGACAAAGCCTGCACACCATTTATCACGCTGGGGACTTCTGGCTTGGGGCACTTTTTTTTTTTTGGCCACACCAACAGATGTGGGACCTTAGTTCCCCAGGGATCAAACCTGTGCTTTCTACATTGGAAGGTAGAGTCTTAACCACTGTACTGCCAGAGAAGTCCCTGGGGCACCTTTTTGTACCTTATGTTTTATGGAGGATCTGCCCTACAACTCTCCTAGCTTCTCCTTCCCAAAGGCCCATTAAGTCCAAGATATAGCCCCATGGGAAACCCTGGGATGCATTCCACCATCGTCATCTTCTACTTTTTATGCTCCCAACTCCCTCCCATACAAGCACCAGCAAAGAGCCAAAATCTTCAGAGATATCACATTTGATTGATCATGTTTATTCAAAATTACAAAAATAGATATAAATAAAAATACCAGAATATAATTATTAAATATTCAGTGTACAGGAGTGGTCCTCACCTCACTCAGTGAATATTGGATGAATTCAGTTAGAAGGTCAGAAGGGAAAACTGGCCAAGAAAACATCTATGTGAAACTGAAACTGCAAATTTAGTGCTTCTCACAGTCTGTGCCCTAGAATGATACATTTATACATATCATCACCTGGGAGGCCCAAGAGGCCCCAGGAGTGACCCACGACTTCTCCAAACAGGCTATTCTGTATGACGTCACATCCAGACAATTTGGGGAAGTATCTAGACTTGCAGTCAGATACAGAACACCAGCTCTTACACTGACACAGCTTGCACACAAGTGTGCAACATATACACGCATATGTAACGTTTCCTGATACATTCATGGAATGTCAGAGCCCTTCCCTCAAGTCATTAGTGTCTCTACTCTCCAAACCATTGTTCTTTCATTGGTTGAGCTCTCTCAAGAGACCTCAGTTGTGTCATACTTCCTAATTGGGAAATTATTCATTTCCCAACAGTGGGCCTCCTGAATGGCCCGCTGCCAGGGAGCTGGGTCTCCTTCCACCTATGCACAGGAGATGCCATTTTTAACTCCAGGAAGCTTTAGTCCAGAAATGGACAATACCATCCCGGTTCAGGACCACCCTTCCATCCTGATCAGGAAGGATCTGGGCGTCCAGCACCCAGACCATATCTGAGGGTAAGTCTACTGTCGTTCACCCTGGGGGTAGCACAAGCAAAACCACCTCTGCAGAGTCCATCTTCCTCAGTCTCTTCCTTATATATAGCTGTGCAGCTGGCCCTACTGCAAAATTGACGGTCAGCATGGGAGTGGGTGGTGCTTTCCTTGGTTTTCTGGGGTCCTTCACAGGCCAAGGTCAATCTCTCCCCTGGTGTGAGTGTCGATCCAGGGCAGGAATTTTGAGACCCTCGTGTAGACTCCTGGCTTGTCCTTCATGGCACATTCACGGCCCCAGCTCACAATCCCAGTCAGGGTCAGGCGGCCTTGGATGGTACAGAGCAGTGGGCCCCCTGAGTCTCCCTGTTAAGCCAAAGACACAAAAGGTGAGTCCTAGGAGAAGTGAGAAGGGGGCCAATCGTGCCAAAGAGAGAAAAGAGAGTTTCCTAGAGTCAAAGTCCTTAGTGACTCCCTATTTCCTACCACATCAAGTTTAAAAATCCTCTGCTTGCCTTTCAAAGTCCTGTTATCTACAATTCCATCTACATTTTCAGACCCTATACTTCTCCTTCCCATCCCAAGATATGCCGTAGTCATTCTCATTTTTATATCTTGCAAACTGAAATGCTCCCTAATCTTCCCTCTGCTTCCCTACGGATTAAGAGTTATATTCTTTCTCTCTAAAGCGCCCCCCGCCATGGCCATGACCTTCTAGTTGGTGCTTACCTCCTTCTTCTAAACAGCTGATCAATTATAATTCACATGACACTCTGAGCACTGCATTGTAGTATGATTTTCTATTGTTTTCTCTTTCTTATGGTCTTAGTCCCTGTCCCTTTCTGAGTCTGAAGTGCCTAGCACAGAGCCAGGCTCTTGACAAATGTTTGGAACCACGGTCCTGATCCTGGCTTCTTGGGACTTTGACTGGAGAGAGACTCCCCAAAGTTGATAGGAAAAGGCCCAGAAGCCCTGGGAGAGCAGGGTGATGGAGAGAGACGCTTGGAATTCTCACCTGGCAGGAATCTGTTTCCCACTGCGGGTCAGCCGCACACAGCATTTTGTCAGTGACTTCAGTGCCATAGTAGTGGGGCTGCTGACACTCTTCATAGGAAACCAGATTCACAAAAGTCATTTTCAGCTGCTTTGGGTAGAGATAGTCAGCTGGATGGAGGAAACAGGGAGGAATTTATGTTAAGATGTGTCTGTCCAGTCTGCACACTGGGGCTCTGTCAGGGAGGGGACCAAAAAGTGTCCCTACCAGGGAAAGCCCTTATTTTTTTCCCCACCCATAATCTAGGTCTTTACCCCACCTGTAGTCCCTCACCCCTCACCCATTTAACTTTATGGCTCATCAGCTCCTAAACAATGCTCCCCACTCCATCCCTGGACCCATCTGCTGCTTCCATCGTGCTCCCATCTCTTTCTCCACAGTCCTCCCTTGATCAAGCTGAGCTCACTTCCAGGCGACAACACTTTCCCCAGGACCCTCTCAGCGAGACCCAAATGTCACTTACAGGGATTCTCTTTTCCGAAGCCAGTGATCTCACACCTTGTGCCAAAACGGGCATCTCCATATCGTGGGGGCAGGCAGATGGTCTGTATGGACCGGGAGGGCTGTGCACATTGGCCTCTGCTGGTACGGATCTTCAGCAAGGCTAGGGGAGCAGGAAGGAGGCAGAGGAGAAAGATCACCATCACTCCCCTCCAAACCCTGAAGCTGTCTGTTCCTGCATCAGTTAAGGTCAGAGGGCATCCTGGGAGGTCTGCTGGTAGCCTGTCACCTAAAATAAGCCTATTCTGTTCTATGCTTCAAGGGTTTTGTTCCAGTTGCTGACAGAGGCTTAGACAGCCAGGGCTACTACATACAGCTGTATGGATTTTTTTCCTGCAGAAAGCCCTGGCAGAGGTCATTGGGCTGAAACCAGCCCCAATACCCTCTCCAAGTTCTATATCCTGGTACAGACAGAGGCTCCATCCCACAACGGAAAGGGCGTCCCAGTCCAAGCTATCGCCACCCAGCGGAGGCTCCCTGTTTGGAAATTCAGGCACTCTACAGGAGTACCAGGCCCCTCGTGTTTTTCACCCTGAACCTTTCCCTACCACTCCCTTTAAAGCAGGGTCTTCAAGTTCCCCTACAACCGCAACCTCCCCCTCAGGTATCTCCAGATCCCCTTCCCCCAGCTAGCATCACTGGGCAGATGAGGGTTCTCCACTCACCAATATCATTGTGGTGAGCAAGGCTATCTGCACTGTAGTCCTCATGCAAGATGAGCTTTTCCACCTCAAACTTCATCTCCCCAAGTGTGTCGGAGTTAAGCTGTGACTGACCCAGGTAGACAATGTAGTCCTCCTTCTTTGGGTGATTACTGTGGGGAGATGTGTCAGACAGTCTGACCCTGTGAGATCCTGTCAATTTCCCCTCCCCACCACAATGACCCGAGAGCATCACCTCTCCCCAGGGCCCTGGGCCATGTAGAGAGAGGCTGAGGGATTAGAAATAAGGGGAATCTTTTGCTGGGAAGGAGGAAGGGATTCGTTTGGGCAGAAGGGTCAGGGACAAGAAACAAGGACCGTACGTGAAGCAGTGTGTGGCGCTGACCACCCAGCAGGGGCTGATGAGACTGCCACCGCACAAGTAGGTAACAGAGCCTCCTCGATGTCTCCTATAGATGGCTGCAAACCAAGGCTGGCTCTCGATGGTGGTGGACTTTCCCCCAACAATCTTAAAGCGAGGCCTCAGAGCCTTCTGGCCACATTGGAACTCCACTTTCTCCTTAGGAGAGGAGGGACTTTTTCCTGGAGGAGAAAGAAAGGGATGTCTTGGGCAGGGAGGTAGGATAAAGTATTTTGCTCCTGGTCCTCTGACCACCCAGTTTTCAGGGCCAGGCAGGCCTCCCTCCTCATCCCTCCTGTGATGCAATAAGGGAACACAGGAGTTTGTCACCTTCTACCCCACCATCATAAACAGGCCAGTGACACTTACCAGCAGAGCAGTCCTGCACCATGCACTCCCGGACAAACTGGCCGAAAGGGTCAATCTGCACATAGCACCAGGGCTTTCTCTGATTGTCTGGGTTCCTGGCAACATAGAGGGGAGGAGGGTGTCATTCCAAGCCAAATTGCCTTTTCTGTATCTTCCCCTTCAGAGAAGACTCAACCAATGGCCTTGATTTTTCTCATACTATGGCCAGCACTTGGCAAACAGGATAGTAACAAGGGTTTCTGTGAGGCCAAGGTCCTTGCTATCCCCACTTACCACTTACCTGCAATAATTGTGTTTCCCCAGGCCCAGCTGAATGGCATCAGATCTGTGGGCATGGTACATTTTCAGAAGGACAGTGGCAGAGTCCCAGGCCAGGCAGGGCCGGCCTCTGAGGTCTGTGTTGGCCTTCCCTCGGTAAGAGTGACCATTCCCCTGATAGCAGGTTTTCGATGTATCTGTGGAAGAATGTGGGGATGAGAATATTAGAGAAAGAAGTTCAGACAGGCATTTTAGAGAACTTGCCAGGCCTCAGATGATTTCAGTGAGGCAGAAGATCCTAGAAAGGGGCTCTTTCCACCCCCATCTTACATTTGTGCAGCCCCAGCTTCATGAGCTGAGAAGGCAATGGCACCCCACTCCAGTACTCTCGCCTGGAAAATCCCATGGATGGAGGAGCCTGGTAGCCTGAAGTCCGTGGGGTGGCTAAGAGTCAGACATGACTGAGCAACTTCACTTTCCCTTTTCACTTTCATGCACTGGAGAAGGAAATGGCAACCCACTCCAGTGTTCTTGCCTGGAGAATCCCAGGGATGGGGGAGCCTGGTGGGCTGCCGTCTATGGGGTCACACAGAGTCGGACACGACTGAAGGGACTTAGCAGCAGCAGCAGCAGCTTCATGAGACAGTGTGTGTTCACGGTACATCACATGGGGGTGAAGATGCCCTCCACTCCACCTCCTAACTCCTGCCTGCTCTTGCATCCTACCCATGTCTCCCTGCCCCCAAATCACTGGTACCCCTGCCCCCTCCCAGTTAGAGTCAGGACCCCCATACCTATCTCACAGTATTCCCCTTGGAATTTCTTTGGGCAAATGCATCGCTGAATGTTGGAGAAGTACTTGTAGGACACACATTTTCCTCCATTCAGACAGCCACAGTCCGCTGGAAAACACAAAGGTTGGAGGGTAAGCAAGGAGCGTGGGAGTAGGCCAGGGGAGAACCAGCCTTGAAGCAAGAACAGGGAGGGGCTGCCCCCTGAGGCTTTTCCAAAATATCTGTGCAAGGGGTAGATACTCACATACACCAGACTCTTTATGAACTTCATTGCTGCCCTGGAAGAGATAGGGGAGTGGGGGAGAGAAAGTTCATCAAAGGTTCCATGTTCCTGAGACCCCGGAGTGAAGAGGAACTGGCTCCAATCCCAAAACTCACCCTCCCTCCAGTTGCCTCTCTCCTCACCCTGTTCATGTCTAACTAGCCCTCATATGGAAGATCATAGGTTTCCAGCAGATAGAAATGGACTGACTCAAATAAGCTTCACAAATCAGGTTCCAGCAGGTTGTGGCAGTCCCTGCGGCTTCTTCTTCCCTTGGCAGCAAGTGCAAGCTCCCCAGTTCTCAAGGCCCCAATGCCACGCCTGTCCTTTTTCCCTGTTTGGCTCTACTGTTGATGAATTTTGGAGGATTCCAGCTCCCTATGCGGCCCCTTCCTTCCCCTGCGCTGTTCGGGGGTCTTGCAAGCCGCCTCCCGTCACCTACAGTCAAAGCAAGGAAGCCACTCACATCAGAGTCGCTCACGACCAGGGCACAGACGAGCAGGCATGCCAACAGGACCCTCATGGTGGCAAGGCTGGGGCTCTAGACAGAAGTTCTGCATGGGAAGGAGAAGTCAGGGGACGAAGCGGAGGAGCGTGAAGGCGGACGGGGTGGATTACTGCAGTTCAGGGCTGGAGCCCCTAGGTTCCCTCCCAGGCCTGGCCCGTCTCCCCTTTCTGGAGGTTCAGGGGGTCGTGGCGCAGCCTGGACCCGCCGCTGCAAGGGGATACATGGGCACGGGGCTCGGTGACTCAGCGCGCAGACGCAGCCGAGCCGGGGCAGACTGTAAGGGGCAGTAAAGCCGGCACGAGCGGGGTCCCCCGAATCCACTCTGCGCTCTCAGGGAGGCTCACACTCACCCGCGGCTACGGCCAGAGGGGCGCAGGACCTGGACCGTGGGGACTTGTAGGCACTCTGATGCTCCGCCGGGGTCTAGGGCTCCAGTCTCTGCGCTGTGCTGCCAGCCGGCACTGCAGGCTCTATATTAGGACTCGCCCCAGTTCTGGCCCCGCCCCAGCCCGGGATCGCCCCGTCCGCTCCCTTCCCTCCCCTTCCCTGCGGGCCCGCCGCCACTTGGACCCCGCAGGCTTCCACAACCGAAACTGTGAGAGGCAGCGCGGTCCCCAGTGGAGGGGGTGAACCAGGTCTGAACCTAGAGATGGAGAGGTAACTAAATTCACCGCCCCTTCCTTCCATTCACCTGGCCTGGGCCCGCCGAATTGCCAAAAGGAGAGACGCTAGGGAGACTCTCCCCTCCAGTAAACCAGCTCTTCACCCTCGTCCTCCAACTGCCTGGAACAGCGATTCGGAGCCCTGGGCCTAGGGGCATAGCCCGCAGCTCATACAGCTGTGAAGTCTTTCTCAATGTGAAAGTGCAGGCTCGTTGAAACAGACAAAAAAACCCCAAAAACCCTGCTTACTGGGGCTGCCCCTGTAGTATGCCGGCTTCTCCAAAATCAACACAACCAGTGGATAAGACAAGCTGAGTTTATTGCTTACTGCAGTAAGGCAGTTTGGTTGTGACAGTGGGTTGGGGGAGGGCGTCGGATTTTATTGAAAATTTGCAGTTTGATTGGGCTTCCCTTGTGGCTTAGCTGGTAAAGAATCCGCCTGCAATGCGGGAGACCCAGGTTCAATCCCTGAGTTGGGAAGATCCCTGGAGAAGGGAAAGGCTACCCACTCCAGTATTCTGGCCTGGAGAATTCCGTGGACTAGTCCACGGGTCGCAAAGAGTGGGACAGGACTGAGTGACTTTCACTTTTGCAGTTTGATTTAAGGGAGGTCTTTGAAAGTGAGGACTTGAAAAGGATTGGATAAGAATGCTGCTATGATTTTGTAGGATTGTGAGAACAGGGCTTCCAAAGGCTTCCCACTCGCATGAGTGGCATAGTACCTATCTGCCAGTGCAGGAGACAGAAGAGACTTGGATTGGATCCCCCGAGGGCACGGCAGCCCTCTCCAGTATTCTTGCCTGGAGAATCTCCATAGAGAGACGACACAGGAAGATTAGTCCATAAAGTTCCAAAGAGACAGGACTGAGGCAATTTTACACTCACGCACGTGAGAATAATGTCTTAGGGCACAAACTGTCGATGCTTTCTGTTGAAGTTTTGATGTGTCTTCCAGGAAGTTCCTCTAATGAACCATCCATAGTATTGTCACTTAATAAAGACAATAAAGCCTTCTTAATGTAGAAACTTGTTTTCACCTCTGAAGAAAGGAATTGGGAAACTGGAGGACAAGAATAAGATTTATTTTTCACTATACGGCCTTTTACACTGTTAAATTTTTGAACATATCCTTGTATATCACCCATTCCAAAAAGATAATTACGGTTTTAAATGCATGTTTATTTAGTATTCTATATCATAAAACCTTGTTTCTACAAGATAAAATAATTGCTCATCAAGTAAGATTGGTCTTCAGAAAGACCATGTGTAAAGAACTCTACTTATGCTTCCTGCCTGACGGCAAGTGCACAGTTGTGTACACACACACAACTCCATGCATATACACCTATCTCTCAGGCAGAGCTGAAGAAGCACAGTAGGGACTCTGGAGTTCAGTCACCCCCATGCCTTTCCCCTAGTGTTGGGAACCAGGGCTTGGGGTCACCTGAATCCACCCTGTCACCTCAGTGGAAGGGGAGGAGGCTGAATCCTCCCAAGGCTTAGGAGAAGGGGCCACTGGGAGGCCCAAAGAGGCATAAGGCTTGGTCCCTCTCCCTGCCTAGTGTTAAAGGCTCAGTCATGTCTGACTCTTTGCCACCCCATGGGCTGTTGCCTCTGTCCATGGGATTTCCCAGGCAAAAATACTGGAGTGGGTAGCCATTCCCTTCTCCAGGGGATCTCCCCAATCCAGGGATTGAACCTGGGTCTCCCGCATTACAGGCAGATTCTTTACCGTCTGAGCCACCAGAGGCCTACAGCATTTTGCTTCCTGGCAAACCTGGACCTTGGTTCTGGGTTCACCTGAGAGGGGTAGGAAGAAAGTACCAGGAGAGCAGGAAGAAGGAAAGCCTCTTTGCTCTGATCCAGCCAGAGGTCTCAGGATTCTGGCCTCTGCCTGGGGAAAGTATAAGCTCACTATCCAGCTGGTGAGGCCAGTGACCCATCGTCTTCTGGAGAGATTTTCTGTGCCCAGCTCTGAGCTGCCAGCCTCACGTTCTGAGTCAGAATGCTAGAGGCCTCCAAACCAGCTTTGCTACTTCCTCTAGAAGATCCTGGTATGTTTTGTTTGGAGTTAGAACCCACTAATTGTAAATAAATGTGATCAAAATGTAAACAGAGATGTTGCTGCCTGAGGACTTACCCCGAAACTTGTAGGTTAGTTATCAGGAAATTCCCAGCTGACTCTTGTGATTCACAGCACACTCCCGGCAGCTCTCATGACTTCAGATTACTTGGCTGGAGGCTGTCATGCTGATGCTGAGAGCCGGATGACCTCATTTCCTCCTGGACAAAGAGACTTGGAGACCGTTATGCGCCGTGACACTCCTCTTCCCCCTCCTTCCTGTTGTGGCCTCTTCACCTAGTTGAACAATCCTAGAGCCTCTGTGAAGACAGAATTTCTTTTCCACTTTGTGACCTTTGGTGCTCTCTGAAATCTGTGTTCATCTTTTGGTGCAGTCATCTTGTAATTCTTTTAGGGCAGACACTACGTCTTAAGTATCTTTCTCTCCCTCAGCACCTGATGCACGCCTTGTTCACCTAGGTGCTTTATTATGAAGGAATCCATGAACAAGTGAGAACAAAGCATTCTGGGGCTCCCTAGAAGTTTCCCTCCTCCTCTTTGTCTTTTCTTTTTTGCCTTGCCATAAAAAAATAGTCCTGACATAATTTCTGTCTTTTGCTAAAAAGCACCTTGATACAAACCATTCCTCTTTAAACTCAGAGCCTCCTTACATAGCTGGGAATTGTTTTTCCCATTCTGTAAATGAGGAAAATGAGGTGGAGAGAAGAGACATAACTGATAAGTGGCAAAGCAAGCACTAGAATCCAGATTTTCTCATCCTTGGTCCTGTGCTCTATACCTCACTGCCTCCAAAGAGAAGGATTCAGAACAGAAGACTCTGAAGAGAAGGATCAGATGATGTAAGATGTTTCTGCTCAGGTGAGCCCTCTTACTGGCTTTGGAGACTTCCTTCTAGAAACACACCTCAGACTATGGACTCTGAGCTCCCGGGAGGCCCCGGCTATAATGAGTTAGTCTCTCGCCTGAATTCCTGAAACTAACTTAGTGGTCTAAGGTATCTGAAGTTTCTATCCAGTGTGAGAAAATAAGGAACTGAATATATGTGGTTTCATTCTGTTCCTGACTCTCAGAGTAAAACCACCAACCTCCGGCTTCCACATCTCAGCAGTCCAGATCCCTCAAGTTAGATGTGTCAAAAGAGACTAATGGAGAGGTGCTGTTTCCTGGAGAGACTCATAAAAAAAGCAGGCAGATGCCAAGTGTGCAAGGAGGACCAGGATACCGAACTTGGCCCTGAGACTGTGTCTAGGAAGCTAGCCCACTGAAGGGCTATTTTCTGACTAGCAGGACCCAAAGGGAAGTTCATGTCGAGTCACAGAATGTTTTCCTGGGTTGCTATACCAAGAGTATTCAACTTGGTACTGTGTATAAAGTACAGTGTCTAGCCACAGGTCAGCCACATCCAAGCTGATTGACCTCAGGCAAGATATTTAATTGTTTGGGTCTCAGTTGCCCATGTACAAAAAGAGGCAACGCCTGCCCTGCCTGTGCCTCACTTTGCCGATTGCATGAGGTCATAGACGTGTGTGAAGTCATTCGTTCATTCTTTTATGAAATCACTCAGTATTTATCATGGGCCTTGTGTGCGTCAGGCAGAGTTCTAGATGCTGGAGACTCACGGATGAAATTTGGAAACCATAATTCCCACCTCAAATGCTTGTCTTGCCTTCCTGTCTATGACTCTCCTGTCTCAGAAGTCCAGGCCATTCCTGGGACTTCATCCCAGGCTTCCAGTCAAGTGGCAATGCTACGTCCTTAGCCAACAGTTCCCAGCAACCGGCCAGCTGTGTGCGCTGCTCATCCCCTCAGTGCTGACTCCCACTCTCTCCTTCTCCTCTTTAGTCGTCCGTGGACTGAAACTCTTCTTTCTCTCACACTCATGGGACAGACAGATTCCTCTGCAGTTCTGGGAAGGAGGTACTGAATGCTGGTCGCATAATTTCCTTGGGTCTGAAGACATGTTGGGTCTCTCTGCATGTTTAATGCTAAGGGGGAAGATACTGTTTCACAGTAGGCACTGGCAGCCACGTCTGGGGCCTGTAACATGATAGGGGAGGTGCAGGAGCTGCTAGGCCCCCAGTGGCCTGTGGAAAGAGTAGGGCGGGGGAAACCACATACTTGCTTCCTTACTCATAGAAAGCAAAAAGCCCAGGGGCTATACCCTGAGGTTATACTCTTTCGTCAGTGAACAAAGGGGCCAAGTTGGACCCTCCAGCTTCATCTTATGAACCCTACCCTTTCTCATCATTTCTGCCTCATCATCTCTGGTCCAATTCCTAGCCCCACCCAAGCCAGTAAGCTCAGACGTCTGAATGAATTATTTTCAGCCTTGGCCAGATTTTCCTTTGTCCCTAATTTAAATCTGGTTACTTCCTAAATCAGGAACTTATTACTTCAAAGAGTGTTGGTCATGGCTTTCCAGACCTTTTGGATTCTGAGGCCACCTACCAGAAACAAAGCTAGGCCCTGGTCCTAGGACTTCTGCTTGGAGCCCAGAACACCTTGCTGGATGGCAATAGCTTCTTGCTGCTGCTGCTGCTGAGCTGCTTCAGTCGTGTCCGACTCTGTGCGACCCCATAGATGGCAGCCCACCAGGCTCCCCCATCCCTGGGATTCTCCAAGCAAGAACACTGGAGTGGGTTGCCATTTCCTTCTCCAATGCATGAAGGTGAAAAGGGAAAGTGAAGTTGCTCAGCCGTGTCCGACTCTTCACTACCCCATGGACTGCAGCCTCTGTCCATGGGATTTTCCAGGCGAGAGTACTGGAGTGGGTTGCCATTGCCTTAGCTGGAAGCTAAAAGGGATTCCAGAAACAAAGGACTAGAATGGGAAACCAAAAACTGATGGGTTTGCTAAAAACTGCCAAGAAGTCAATGCCGTTAAAGGAAGTACGTTCAACTAGGAGTTAGCATACTCAAAAATATTGTTCAGATGAAAACCAACATAACATCCACAGCTTATATGAGGTAAAATTTCATGAGTTTAGGACACTCACAAGCTGCATCCTATAACTCTGCCTTTAACACAAATGCAGCACTTCCCTTTCCATTACACAGAGAGGAAAATAGAGGGCTGAAGAAAGGAAGTGAATCATCTGAGTTCATTCACTGAAAATGATGAGATTCAGAATTCACCAATTTTGAGGAACCTCATGACACATTTCCCCCCTCCCCTCCTATTCTGAATCTGCTCTCCTCCCTTCCTGACCACCCTCAGTCCCTACCCTCAGTCTCTTTGTCTTCCTACCCACCTGTGGAAGGTGTTTCTTTTCTCCAAATGGTGATTGATAACAGTGTGATGAGAAAGCCAAGTCCTGGGGAGAGGTCAGTCCCCTTTTAGAAGATACTAGAGGATGAAATGTAAGGAAGTCTGTGAGAAGAGGGGGCAGGGGGCATGGCAGAGAGCCCCTGAAAGAGATCTGTGTGCAGAGTGAAGAGAAAGAATAGTACGTAGATAATCTAACCATTGAGGCTCGTGTTTACTCTGTGAATAGTGATGGTAGTAATATGATAGAAACTAAAGAGGAAGTCTTTTCTCTCCATGGGGATATTACAATCTATCCCTTGTTGAAGATAGATTATAATAGCCAACTTATATTGCTTACATTCATTTTGTTTTTCTGGCTTTTCCAGTGGCTCAGTGGTAAAGAATCTATCTGCAATACAGGAGACATGTGTTTGATCCCTGGATCGGGAAGATCCCCTGGAGGAGGGTATAGCAACCTGCTCCAGTATTCTTGCCTGGAGAATCCCATGGACAGAGGAATCTGGCAGACTACAGTCCACGTGGTCACAAAGAGTCGGACACAACTAAAGCGACTGAGCCGTATCAGCATTTTTTCAGTGTTATCAACAACCTTTAAGGAAGGTACTATTGGGACTTCCCTGCTGGTCCTGTGGTTAAGACTCTCAGCTCCCAATGCAGGGGGGCCAGGTTCACTCCCTGGTCAGGGAACTAGATCCCACATGCTGCAACTAAGACCTGGTGCAGCCAAATAAATGAATATTAAAATAAAAAAAGGAAGGTACTATTAATATCACCCTTTTATGGATGAGAAAACTGAGGCTCCCAGAGTTTAAGCAGTTTACCCATGGTTGCGCTGCAGGCAAATGGTAAAGCTGAGACTCACACCCAGGGTTGGTTGATTCCCGGGTTTGGAGAACTACCTCTGAGGCAATATCATAGTCAGTCAGGAAGGTGGAGATCCTAGTCCTTATACCTAATATCCCTATTCTAACCCCATGGTGCCATCCCAGAGTGTCCCCAGTAGTCCAAGTCATGTCTGGGTTGAGTCCTATCTGTGCAGCTTGAGCCAGACTGAAAAAATTTTCCTCCTTTTGCTTAATAAACCCAGCCATGGCTGTATCTGCAGGGTCCAGTCAGAGAAGTTCATTGGGTCTTTTGTATGTGCTTATTTTTCTGTGTAGCTCTCTAGAAGCATCAAAGGTGAGTTTTTTTCTTTTTCAAAACTGTTATTCACCTATATTTATATGATGGAGATACCTAGGATTTTTCTGTGGGGAAATAACAATAGCATCTCTACACTGAGCATGCATTTTATTTAGCAGGCATTAAGTAATCATCCTATGTGCATTATCTCATTTAATCCTCAGTGAAGGAGATTCAGTTTTGACCCTTCAGATAAGGAAACTGAGGCCCTGAGAGGTTTAGAACACACAGCCAAGTCAATATCAGTAGTGTTGTCCCTTTACCTCTTTCTGAGGGGGGAAAAAAAACCCTGTTAAGTAAGTTCCTCGAAAATCTGTAGTAATAAATATTACTAATGTTAGTTTTCCAACCTTGTCTTAAATGTTTTAAGAATTACAAAATCTCAAGTAACTTCCTAGGAAATTCTGATTCATTAAGTCCAGAAGTGGGTTCAGGAATCTTATTCTTTATATACATCCCAGAAGATTTTTACCATCAAACAAGTTTGAAGAAAATGTCAGTTAAGTCATGCCTAGGGAGTGTTACTTTATTTTTTCACCTAGGAATGCCCAACTAAATCACTAATTTTCTATCAACTGGGGCTTCGACTCTAACCCAATCCTTTGAGATGGGAGCCCGAAGAGAGCAGAGGTGGGAAAATCCAGGGCTGGAAGGCTGACTTTGGGACAGAGTTTCACAGACAGAGATGAATCAAGAAGGGGATGTACACCTGAGAGCCTTGTGCCAACCCAGTCACCCTCAGGCGATTTTTCTAAAGAATCTGTTCTCTGAAAGCTAATTGCTTCAACACCTCTGTACTTGTTCTTTTTTTTTTAGATAATAATGATAGTTTCATTTTAAAAATGCCAAACATATGGCTAATGGAGGGACTTTTCCATGTAGAAACTAAAGGAATTTGGGGGAATCAGAGTAACCCTCAAAGTCATGGGAATGGATAAGAAATTGACAACTCAAGGCTTCAGAAAAATTGGGAGAAGCTGAGTAACCCTGAGAACAAAGAAGAATTGAGAGTACTTGTACTGACCGGTGCTTTTCGTTTTAAAAATCTGTATTTGTCTTTGTTGCTGTGCCAGTTTCTCTAGTTGCAGTGTGCAGCCTTCTCATTGCAGTGGCTTCTCTTGTTGCAGAGCATGGGCTCAAGACACATGGGCTTCAACATCTGTGGCCCATTGGCTTAGCTGCCCCCGCGGCATGTGGGATCTTCCTAGACCAGGGATCAAACCTGTGTCCCCTGCATTGGCAGGCATATTCTTGACCACCGGACCATCTGGGAAGTCTCTTCCTGGTATTTGTCTAGCTGTGATATTTCCTCACAGATCTTATGCTGGCCCAACTTCTGAGCTTCCCAAGGCCAGTTTATTTGTTTATTTTCTTCTGGTTCCACATGAATAGAACTGGGTTTCCAGAGCATCATCCCTTTGCAGGGAGTGTGGGAACTATGCCTTTCAACGATGGACCCAGCAGCGTATGGGATGACCGCAATGCTTGCATTTGTAGTCAAGAAGGAAGCAACAGTGTCGTTCTCCCCATGCACACCCTCTGCTCCTTTGCAAAGCATCCTAAAGACTTATTCAGTCTGCATTGTGACAGTCAGCTTAGTCTAATCATAAAGAAAATTCAACGCCAAGTTCTAAAACTGAGAGAACTGAACTCGACTCAAACTGCTCATTTCATTCAATGAACTAAAAATTACTTTCAAATACCTAAGGCATGCCAAGCACGACTCTGGGCCCTGAGACATGATCCCTGCCCTCAAGAAGTTTAAAATCTAGTAAAGAAGAAAAAATGAATATACATGAAATAATGTATGATGACTTATTTAAAAAAAAAAAAAAGAAAGTAACAAATGTTGGCAAAGGATATAAATTAGAACTCTTACGCACTATTGGTGGGATTGTAAGATGTTGCAAACCACAATGGAAAACAGTATGGCAGTTCTTCAAACAATTAAATCTAGAACTAGGAAATGACCAGCAATTCCACTTCTGGGTATAATATCAAAAAGAAAATTTAAAACAGAGTTCAAAGAAATTTGTATACCCATGTCATAGCAGCACTACTCACAATAACCACATGGTGAAGCAATCTATGTCCACTGACAGATGAAGAGATAAGCAAAATGGTACAAACATACGGTGGAACATTAGTCAGTCTTTAAAAGTTCAGCGACTGAACTGAACTGAACTGAAATGAAAAGGAAGAAAAGCTTGTCACTTGCTATATAACATGGATGAATCTTGAGGACATTGTCGGGTTCATGCTTAGTCACTCAGTGTGTCCAACTTTGCAACCCTGGTAGCCCACCAGGCTCCCCTGTCTATGGAGTTTTCCAGGCAAGAACACTAGAGTGGGTTGCCATTTCCCACTCCAGGGACTCTTCCCAACCCATGGATTGAACCTGAATCTCTTGTGTCTCCTGCATTGGCAGAAGAGTTCTTTACCACTGCATCACCTGGGCAGCCTTGAGGACATTATGCTAAGTGAAATAGTTCAGTTCAGTTCAGTTCAGTTGCTCAGTCGTGTCCGACTCTTTGCGACCCCGTGAATTGCAGCACGCCAGGCCTCCCTGTCCATCACCAACTCCCGGAGTTCACTCAGACTCACGTCCATCTAGTCCGTGATGCCATCCAACCATCTCATCCTCTGTCATCCCCTTCTCCTCCTGCCCCCAGTCCCTCCCAGCATCAGAGTCTTTTCCAATGAGTCAACTTTTCGCATGAGGTGGCCAACGTACTGGAGTTTCAGCTTTAGCATCATTCCTTCCAAAGAAATCCCAGGGCTGATCTCCTTCAGAATGGACTGGTTGGATCTCCTTGCAGTCCAAGGGAATCTCAAGAGTCTTCTCCAACACCACAGTTCAAAAGCATCAATTCTTCGGTGCTCAGCTTTCTTCACAGTCCAACTCTCACATCCATACATGACCACAGGAAAAACCATAGCCTTGACTAGACGGACCTTAGTCAGCAAAGTAATATCTCCGCTTTAATAAGCCAGTCACAAAAATCATACATAGATATATAAGATTCCACACATATCTATAGATACAGAGGTATCCAAAGTAACCAAATTTCTAGAGACAGAGAATGGTGGTTACCAGAGGTTGGTGGGAGGGAGAACTAGGGAGTTGTGAAAGAGCTATAAAGTTTCAGGTTTTTTTTTGCTTTTAATGGCAACATAGTGGTATACAATATTATGTTAGTTTCATCTGTACAACATAGTGATTTAACATTTAAATACATTATGAAATGAACACCATAATAAATCTAGTAACCATTTGTTCTCATACAAAGTTATTTTAATATTATTAAGGATATATACATCCCTGTGACTTATTTATTTTATAACAGGAAATTCAAAACCTTAATTCTCTTCCCCTAGTTCCCTCAAACTTTCCCTCTCTGGAAACCACCCATTTGATCTCTGTTTCTAAGAGCCTATTTTCTTTTTTTTGATTAATCAATTATTTATTTTTGGCTGCACTGGATCTTTGTTGTTGCCTGTGGACTTTCTCTAGTTGCAGCGAGCAAGGACTGCTCTCTATTGCTGTCCACGGGCTTCTCATCATGGTGGCTTCTCTTGTTGTGGAGCATGGGTTCCCGGCATGCGTTTTCAGCCGTTGTGGTGAGTGGGCTCAGTAGTTGTGGCACATGGACTTGGTTGCTCCTGGCAAGTGGGATCTTCCCAGACTAGGAATCGAACCTGTGTCCCCTGCATCAGCAGGCAGATTCTTAACCCCTTGAAGGAAGTTCCAAGCCTGTTTACATTTTCTTTTTATTTATTTGTTTGTTTTGTTTTTTAGATCCCACGCCGTCTATGGGGTCGCACAGAGTTGGACACTACTGATGTCACTTAGCAGCAGATCTGACATATAAGTTCAATCATATGGTGTTTGTCTTTCTCTGACTTATTTCTCTTGGCACGATACTCTCTAGATCCATCCATGTTATTGCAAGTGGCGAGGTTTTTTTTTTTTTATGGCTAAGTAATATCTCGTTGTATAAATACTCCACATCTTCTTTATCCATGCATCTACTGATATGGACTTAGATTCCTTCCATATCTTGGCTATTGTAAATAATGCTGCGATGAACATAGTGTGCAAGTATCTTTTTTAATTTGTGCTTTTGTTTTCTTCATGTAAATATTTGGAAGTAAAATTGTAGAGTAGCTTCTTTCTTTCTTTCTTTCTTTCTTTGAAAAGCATGTATACCATTTTCCATAGTGGCTAACCAATTTACAGTCCCACTAACAATACCTGAGGATTCCCTTTTCTCTGCATCCTTGCCAGTACTTGTTATTTATTGTTTTCTTGTGAACGGTCATGGTCCTTCTGACGGGTATCAGGTAGTATCTTGTGGTTTTGATTTTCACTTCCCTGATAGTGCTGTTGTGCCTCTTTTTATGTGTCTGTTGACCATCTGTATGTCATCTTTGGAAAAATGTCTATTTAGGTCAATAGACATTTTGCCAATTTTTTAGTTGAATTATTTGACCTTTAAAAAAAAATACTGAGTTGTGTGAGTTCTTTATATATTTTGGATATTAACTCCTGATCAAATATATTATTTGCAAATATCTCTTCCCATTCTGTCGGAGAAAGCAATGGCACCCCACTCCAGTACTCTTGCCTGGAAAATCCCATGGATGGAGGAGCCTGGTAGGCTGCAGTCCATGGGGTTGTGAAGAGTCAGACATGACTGAGCGACTTCCTTTTCACTTTTCACTTTCATGCATTGGAGAAGGAAATGGCAACCCACTCCAGTGTTATTGCCTCGAGAATCCCAGGGATGAGGGAGGCTGGTGGGCTGCCGTCTATGGGGTCGCACAGAGTCGGACACAACCGAAGAGACTTAGCAGCAGCAGCTTCCCATTCAGTAGGCAGTCTTTTCATTTTTTGGTGGTTTCTTTCACTGTACAAAGCTTTTTGTTTGAAGTAGTCCCATTTGCTTATTTTTACTTTTGTATTTCTTGCTCAAGGAGACAGATCCAAAAAATATTGCTAAGACTGTTCTTGAAGAGTATACTGCCTATGTTTTCTTCTAGAAGTTTTATAGTTTTAGGTCTTGCATTTAAATCTTTAATCTGTTTTGAGTTTCTTTTTGTATATGGCTTGAGAAAGTGGTTTAGTTTCATTCTTTTGCAAGTAGCTGTCCAATTTTCCCAACACCATTTATTGAAGAGGCTGTATATTCTTGCCTCCTTTACATGCTAAGTTGATTCAGTCGTGTCTGACTCTTTTCGACCCTATGGACTATAGCCTGCCAGGCTCCTCTGTCCATGAGATTCTCCAGGCAAGAATACTGGAGTGGGTTGCCATTTCCCTCTCCAGGGGATCTTCCTGGGATTGAACCTGGGTCTCCTGCACTGCAGGTGGGTTCTTTACCATGAGCCTCCTGGGAAGCCCATGCTTCCTTTGTTGTATATTAACTGACCATATAAGAATAAGCTTATCTCTGGGATCTCTATTCCATTGATCTATGGGTTTTGTTTTGTGCCAGCGCCATCCTGTTTTGATTACCGTATTAGTAGTGTGGTTTGAAACCAGGGACTGATATGATCAGCCTTGTTCTTCTTTTTTAAGATTGCTTTGGCTAATTGGGGTCTTCTATGTTTCCATAAAAATTTTAGGATTATTTATTCTAGTTTGGTGAAAAATGTTTTTGATATTTTGGTAAGGATTGCTTTGAATCTGTAGGTTTCCTTGGGTAGTATGGACATTTTAATAGTATTAATTCTTCCAGTCTATGAACATGGCATAGATGGTCTGTGTCAGTTTTAACTTCTTTCACCCATGTGTTATGGTTTTCAGAGTACAGATCTTTCACCCCCTTGGTTAGATTTGTTCCCAGATATTTTATTCCTGTGATGCAATTATAAATGGTATTATTTCCTTAATTTATCTTTCTGATAGTTTGTTATTAGTGTCTCAAAATGCAAGAGGTTTCTATATATTAATTTTGTATCCTGCAAGTGTACTAAATTCATTTTTTAATAGCTTTTGGAGGAGCCTTTAGGATTTTCTATCTGTTGTATCATGTCATCTGCAAATAGTGACAGTTTTACTTCTTCTTTTCCTATTTGGATGCCTTTTATTTCTGTTTCTTGTCTGTTTACTGTGGCTAGGACTTACAATATCATGTTGTCTTGTTCCCAAACTTAGAGGAAATGCTTTCTGCTTTTTATCATTGAATATGATATTCGCTATGGTTCTGTTACATACAGCCTTCATTGTGTTGAGGTATGTTCCTTCTGTACCATCTTTTAAAATAGTTTTTATCACAAATATATGTTGAATTTCGTCAAAAGCTTTTTCTGCATTTACTGTGATCCTTATATGATCTTGAGTCTTCATTTGTTAATGTGGCATACCACATCATTTCATCTGTGCATATTGAACCATCCTTGGGTACCTGGCATAGGGGAGTATGATCCTTTTAATGTACTGTTGTATTCAGTTTGTTAATATACTGTTGAAAATTTTTGCATATATGTTCATCAGTGATATTAGCCTGAAATTTTCTTTTTTATTTGGTGTCTCTGCCTGGTTTTGATATCAAGATGATGTTAGCATCATAGAATGAGTTCAGAAGTATGGCTTTCCTACCAACTTCTTGGAATAGTTTGAGAAGGGTAACTGTTAACTCCTTTATAAATGTTTTGTGAAATTCACCTGAGAAGCCATCTGGCCCTGGACTTTTGTTTGTTTTTTGATTACTTATTCAATGTTATTATTGGTAATCAGTCTGCTCATATTTTCTATTTTTTTCTGATTCAGTCTTGGGAGATTGTATGTTTCTAGGAGTTTATCCATTTCTTCTTGGTTGTCCAGTCTTGTGGCATGTAAATTTTCATAGTAATCTCTTATGATCCTTTATATTTCTGGGTCAACTGTAACTTCTCTTTCACTTCTGATTTTATTTACTGGGGCCCTCTCTGTCTTAGAGCTTAAAACATAGAGCTTAATATTGCAACATGAAGAGGTTCAAGAGAG
This sequence comes from Oryx dammah, assembly GCF_014754425.2. Classification (NCBI taxonomy): domain Eukaryota; kingdom Metazoa; phylum Chordata; class Mammalia; order Artiodactyla; family Bovidae; genus Oryx; species Oryx dammah. The sequence continues at coordinate 30,028,983 of NW_024070190.1, forward strand.
CTGTTGCACAGTAAAGTAAATATATTTAACACTACTGAACTGTACACTCAAAAAGAATTAAGATGATAAATTCTATGTTATGTGTTTATTTATTTATTTATTTATTTATTTGCTTGTGCCAAATAAAGTTAGTTGTGGCACATGGGATCTTTAGTTGTGGCATGTAGGGTCTTTAATTGCAACATGTGAGCTCTCAGTTAAGCATGTAAAATCTAGTTCCCTGACCAGGGATCAAATCTCAGCCCCTTTCATTGGGAGCACAGAGTCTTAGCCACTGGACCACCAGGAAATTCCCTGTGTTGTGTGTTTTGTTTTGTTTTAACCACAATTAAAAAAAACAACTGTTAAATTAAACATTATGTACACTGACCATAAATGAAGTAAAAACTTAGAGAACAGAGACACTGAAATTAGGGATTTCCTGGACCTGAACAAATCTTAAAGGATGAGTCATGTTAACATTGGTAGAAGACAGGAAAAAAGAAGTTCTAAGCAAGATAGGAGCTTAAATAAACATTGTATATATTATGGAGAGTACACTTTGTATGTGTTTAACTCTGTGTGTGTGTACACGTATGTTTATACACATGTACATAAGCAGTGATAAATCTTGCCCAATTAGGGAGCATTTACATCGAAGAGCAGTGAGAACCGCGTACAGATAGGTAGGGTGAAGTCAGATTATAAAAAGTCTTAAAAGCCAAATAGAAGTCTATACTTGATAATACAGACTCCAGGAAAACACTGTAAGTTCTTGAACAAGGATGTGTATAAGATTTTTAGTAAAGCTGAAAATTCCCACTGGTCTCAATGAAAATAAATAAAGTTAAGAAAGTAACTTGCGTTTTGTCTGGGCTTGGGCTGGAGGGAATGGGGAAATGATAAGCCCCCAGTGTTGGGTGAAGAAGGGGAGTAAGAACTGAAATAAGAGGACACCAAAGGGAAGTGAGAATTCAAGGAGGAAACAGGACCCAGACTCCTATATAGCTGTCATTGTTCATATTCATTAGGGACTTTTGATTTTCCAAACTTGCAGGGTCATATGTTTTACTTTATAAAGATCTTTAGAAAGTTCCTTTAAAGGATTGAACCATGAAATCCATATTTGAAGGCCAGAACAATAGTTTCAATAATAGTTTCAACTGAGGGCAGAGAGTCCCACTGTCCAATCCCAGAGGCACCTGTCAAGTACAAACCCCGGGTCGCCAAGCATGAGCCGAGAGCTTCCTCTTAAGGAAGCGGTTGACTGCTGTGCTGAGAGCTGTGGTTTCAGAGTCAGAGAATGGAGTTCCATTCCCATCTCAGGTGCTGAATCCACCTTTGAACCTGGGTAACTCACTTCCCTCCACAGGCCTCTGTTTCCTATTTTGTGAAAGCAGAAGGATGTCCTTTCCACCTGCTTCCATGGAAGACAGCAGTGGCTGAAAGAAAAAGAATTTAAGTGAAGGGGTGAGGTCTGGGCTGAAGCAAAGCCTGAGGACAGGGGGCCAGGTTTGACACACCCATGCCCTTGACATCAGAAGTCTATGGAGAGGATGTAAGAATTAAACAATATAAATAAATGTTGCCCCAGAGAGTTTGGGTTCTGGGAATACGAACAGGGAATCATGACCAAAATTCCAGGTCTCCAAGATCCCCTCAAGGAGTCACGAGCCTCGTGAGGAGGTGAATCACCACACCCAGTATCTATCTTGAAGCCCTAAAGCACCAAATATGAGCCTCAGCAAAGGAAGGGGCTCAGGGAAGTCCTGATTTAGCTAGCCCCCCGGGTGTAGCTAGAATGTAAGTCGTTCCCTTAGGTCCTGGTAAGACCAGTAAACAGTTTTGCTTGAGGCAGCTGGGTGGTGTTCTAGCGCTGAGGTCAGCGGCAGGTCAAAGTCATAAAGTCGGTCGCGTGGAGCCAGCACAGTCGTCTCTGGTCTGGAAGCTAACATGGAAAAAGCAGCTCAGAAGATTGTAGGGCTTAAAGAAATCTAATTTGTATTCTTCCCAAAGTCTGTGCTACTTCTGGGTCCAATTCTCCGTAAGCAAAAGGCAGAGACAAGGGCAGCGTCTTGTCAGAGCCCGGAAGAAAGGCCAGAGGGCATGAAAAGAAAGAAGTGTGTTGGCTGGAAAGACCATTTGCAGAGCCAGGGAGCCTCGTGGGAGCCCCAGGGAGCAAAGCAGACCTTGGGAATCTGGAACACTTGGACTTGTGGAGTGCTGTGGTCCAAAGGGATCTCACATACCACTTCACATCCACTAGGATGGTTTTTATCAAAATAGTGGAAAACGACAAGTGTTGGTGAGGATGTGGAAAAAATTAGGACCCTTGTGCATTGCTGGCAGGAAAGTAAAATGATGCAGACACTGTGGAAAACAGTTTGGCAGGTCCTCAAAAAATTAAACATAGAATTACCATATGATGGAGCAATTCCACTCCTAGGTATATACCCAAAAGAATTGAAAGCAAGGACTGAAACAGAATACTTGCTCAGCCACGTTCATGGACTTCCCTGGTGGCTCAGATGGTAAAGAATCCACCTGCAATGCAGGAGACCCAGGCTGGATCCCTGGGTGGGGAAGATCCCCTGGAGAAGGAAATGGCAACCCATTCCAGTATTCTTACCTGGAAAATCCCATAGACACAGGAGCCTGGTGGGCTACAGTCCATGGACTCACATAGAGTCAGACACAACTGAGCGACTGAACATAGTTCATAGTTCGTGTTCATAGTGGTATTATTCATGGTAGTCAAAAGCTGAAGCAACCCAACTGTGCATTGACATTGAAGGAATAAACCAAAGGTGGCATAGGCGTGCAATGGAATATTTTTTAGCCTTAAAAATGAATGAAATTCTGACACATGGGATGATATGCATGAACTTTGACAACATTCTTTAGTGAGAGAAGCAAGACACAAAAGGCTATATATTGTATGACTCCACTTCTATGAAGTACATAGAATAGGCAAATTCGTACAGACAGAAAAAATAGAGGTTACCAGGTGTTTGGAGGAAATATTGTTTAACGGATACAGAGTTTCTGTTTCAAATGATGGAAAAAGTTCTGGAAATGAACAGTTGGTTGCACAACAAACTGAATGTATTTAGTGCCACTGAAATGTAAAAAGTGGTGAAAAATGGAAAACTTTACATTATGTGTATTTTACAAAAAAATAATTGCAGAAAAGGGGGACCTTAGGACTCAGGAATCGACAAGGCACTGAGAATAAGACACAGAGAAACAGAACATGAAAAAGTGGCAACACAGATGTTCAGAGTCTTGAGCTGAGATGGGCAAGGGAACTGGGACAGAGACAAAGCAATCTGTCCATGAGGAAAATGGATAAAGTGTGGGAGTCAGAGATGAAATACAGAGAAGCTGGCCAAAATGGAGCCCTATTAGGGGGTAGAGCTGAGTATGGAGAAAGATATGGGGATTGGTGGGTCTGGTTTTTAAAATGAGTCTTAAGTCTGGGTGCTTCTTTGGCATGTGAGTTTCCACGTTTAACCGCCACAGGGCTTGTGGTGGATGCTTCTGGGACCTTCATCCACTAGGCAGTGGTCAGCTGGCTGTGGCCCACTGAGGCTTCCTGTCTCCTTGTAGAGCCAACAGACACCACAGTGAGTCAGTCCTACCAAGGCTTGATTCATTTTTGACACAGTTTTGCTAATCAAACATAACACTCTGGAATTGGCAACGCAGCCCAAAAGGTATGGTGGGAACATGGTTGCAGGACCCAAGCTCCTTGCTCCTTGCTGCCATCTCAATTCTTTGTAAAGGTTGACGTGAACTGCATTTAAGGTCAGAAAGACTTGGGTTCAAATTCTGTCTTGCCCCTCATTAGCTGTGTGACCTTGAGCAAATTACTTAACCTCCAAAAGCCATGGTTTCCTCACTTGTAAAATGGGGTTACAGAACTCCATAGCCTTGTAGTGTGTACTAAGTAAGATAACCACATGGAGAGAGTTTTTCACTTGTCACAGAGAAACTGCCCAGTAAATTAATGTAATTATAATTATCAGCACTACTGTTAGTACCCTGAAGTCTTTGATTATCTAGGATTGCTTTGTCACAATGGAGACCATATGTGGAACTTCAGTAACCCACACTCCTATAGCCCTGAATTTAGACCAGGAAGACTGGAATTTCATCTGGGTTCCCTGATTTACTAGCTGTGTGACATTGGGCATTTTTCAGAGTCTCAGTTTTCTCATTTGTAAAATAGAGATGATTACATAGAGTTGTAAACATCAAATTAAATAATCTGTATAAAAGTTCTATAAATAAAGCCAAAAGAGCATAGATGTATAATATGATAATATATTCAAGATCAGAAGCAAGGATGAGTCTGGGCCAAAGTTAGGGTCAAGATGAGAGTCAAGGTCAGGACTGGCATTAGGACTGTAAAAACAACTGGGATCAAGATCAGGGCTGGAACTGGGTCAAAGCAAAGTTCTGGGTTAGGGTAGGAAGGGAGTCATGAGCAGGGTCACAGTAGGGGGTTATGTGGAAATTTTGATTTGGCCTAGGAATCCAGGCCGCGGGATGGTATGCACTGTCTGAGCCCTAAGGGCTACAGCAGTGTTGTGCAGTGACTCACAGGTGGCTGAGCTGTCTGGGATAAGGCTCTAATCCAGAAATCTTGATTTGGGGGAGAGTAGAGTGTGAGATTTACTGTACAAGTGCAGGCCTTTAGGGAGACTTCAATTGCAGTAGTTCAGCCACGTCAATGCCTTCATCAATTCTCCTCCCAAGCAGGTAGATCGTTACATCACATTAAGTTTCAGCCTATTTCCAGGTGCATTTCCTACAGTTCTAGACCTTGAAGTTCTGATCATCCTTTCTCCATCACCCATCCATCCATCACCCATCATTCCACCATCCATCCAACAAACATTTATTGAATACTTACTGCATGTTAAGCATTTTACTAGACTCGAGGGTCCAGCAATGATGGAGGCAAGCATCTTGTCTGTCCTCATGGAAATTCAATCTAGAAGGAGAGACAGATAGTACGGTGGATTTCTATCTTCTGCGTGTTTGTGGGGTGGTAATAGATTCTAAAATAAGTTCATGAGTCAAAGATTGCAAAATTATTCCTGAAGATCCCTTAATTCACCAGAACCTTGACATTTAGAAGCACAAAAGTCAAGCAATAACACCTATTTCTCTTTGCACTTTGTTCATGATCCTGGGGCAGTAGGTGCCAAGATCTGGTTTTAATGATGGAAAGTGACTTTAAATAAAGCAATTGCTTTGTTTCTGGCTCTTTTAGCTGAGTATTTATAGTTGGGTTTACATAAATTAACTGCATGAACGGTGGGACTCCAGTGTACATACAAATTTTACCAATAAGTATGTAACCAGGCTTCCCTGATGGCTCAGACAGTAAAGAATCCCCCTGCAATGTGGGAGACCTGGGTTCGATCCCTGGGTTGGGAGCATCCCCTGGAGAAGGGAATGGCTACCCACTCCAGTATTCTGGTCTGGAGAATTCCATGGACAGAGGAGCCTGGCAGGCTATAGTCCATGGGGTTGCAAAGAGTCAGACACAACTGAGCCAGTTTCACTTTCATGTAATTATTGTAAATACGTTAAAGAGCAACACAGTGCATTATAAGAATGTATGGTGGAGGACATAACCTAGTAAGGGGTGGAGGGTTGAATGATATGGAAGGCTTCACTGAGGAAGTGAGGTAAGTCGTAAAAGGGTGAATATGAGTTAGCCTACCTTAAAGAGTAAAAAGAACTTTCCAGGCAGAGGAACTGACCTGAGGCAGGTGAAAGCCAATCAGGTTGGAGATGTTGAAGAGATAACCAGGGGCCTCCCCAAGTCAGTCTCCAAAGCGAGGGTCTATTTCACATGCTCTGAATCAGCACATGTAACAACATGGAGGTAAGGTGGTCTAAGACTCAGCACAGAGAAGTTAACAATTCAGAGTACAGGGCTACAGAAACAAAAGTAGCGTCTCAGCGTCTGTTGGAATTACTGGGCTAGCTTCCCTGTGGGAAGCTTCCCTCTGGAAACAGAGACAGTGGGATTCACAGCCCACACATAGACATAAACCAGAGGTCACAAACACGAAAACTAAAGCTAAGCAGGTAACGTAAAGAGTGAAGCAGGCTGAAGGTAGGATGTTGGGGTTGGGCGGGGAGTAGAGACTCTGGCAGACTGGAGACTTCTTGTCTCCTTTAAAGGAAGCAACTGCTATTCAGCTACCACGAATTGTTGCCAAGTAGGAACTGAGGACCAGTTTTGCTAGATCTTCCCTTTTGCAGCAGTTGTTGTCAGTTTCAGCTTCTTCTGGCCTTTGGAGCCCACTCCTGGACTATGGCTCAGAGGGTAAAAGCATCTGCTTGCAATGAGGGAGACCTGAGTTCGATCCCTGGAGAAGGAAATGGCAACCCACTCCAGTACTCTTGCCTGGAATTCCATGGATGGAGGAACCTCGTAGGTTACAGTCCATGGGGTCGAAAAGAGTTGGACACGGCTGAGTGGCTTTACTTTTACTTCCACTTCCCTACTGTACAGCAGGCTGGATGTTCCCCAGGAATTAACACCAGTACCCCACCTCCCCCACACAGTAGCAGCTCCCAACCAATGAATGACTGATGGGTGCAGCGGATAAATATACTATGCCCTTGCCCCTCAGTTGAGATAACTTTGAGACACATGTTTTACACTGTTTCCCTGAGTTCCCCAGGAAGAATTAAGCTCCAGATGCCCATATGGTAATTTCCTTGATAACTTGCCCTGGATCCCTTCCTTCCTCTGTCCCACTTCTCCACTCCTTGATGGGACTTTCCCAGGATTACTTTCCAAAATTAACTACTTGCAACTGAAGCCTTGTCTCAGGATCTGCCTCTGGAAGAAATCAAGGACACCAAATGTTCAGAAAGATTTGAAATGCAGATTTTTATTTATGTTAAAACTTCCCAGTTAGAATTGTGCATGTCAACAAAAACAGGTTTAAGGGTTGGATTTAGCCAACAAACCATCAGTTTGGGATTCCTGATGTAAGCTAAGACTTCATCAATCACCCAGGAAAGGGAACATGTTTGCTAAAGGATATTTAAGAAAAGAGTTGAGTGAGAAAGTTCCTAAGGGTGGAAACCCATGGCAGGTGGCAGTGACTGCTTAAAATACGGGGAATTAGAGGGGGGTTGGGTAGTGCTGCGGCAATTGGAATGGCAGCTCCTACCCGCAGCTCCCTGAAGTGTGCTTCCTCATTTGAATGTGCTGGCAGCCACCACTCCCACCAGGGTAAATCACATGAAGGCCCCATGGGAAGTCTCAGAGCTGCACAGCAGGCCCAGCAGCCGCCTACACCAAACTGGTTCTGCAGCAAGGGTGACAAGCCCGAGCCTGCCAGCTCCAGGGTCCTCAGAATCACACTCTCCTGGTTCCCAGTCAGCAATCCACCCCAGAGCCACGAGACAGCTGCTGCTCTGCACCATCTTGGTCCAGCTCACCTGGCCTCCTGGTGCAAGGAGAGGTCCTACGACTGTGTGTGAGGAGCTGATGCAGGAAGCCGAGAGCCCCTTCTTTTGGCACTTCTCACCAAGCCAGCTTTCTGGTAGTCATCCAGTTCAGGCACCCAAAGTGCTGACTGGAGGCACTGTCATCCTGGTGCTGCACAGAGGAAGACACACCAGGCCCTGGAGGGCAGAAGGCTATGCCTGGCTGAGATGCCCAGACAGGTCCACGGGTGACAGGCACCACCTTACGCCAAGCTGTCTCCAGCAGTGTTTGCAGAACCTGTGATATTTTAAGTTCCTTTGTCATCACTGCAAGCAAACTGGACTGAGGGAGTCTGATTAGAAGGGAAAGAACTGGTTTAATAGAGCTAGAGTAGTGGGAGCTGCATCCCTGAGCTGGCGACACAGCGCCAGGCAGAAGAGCTCAATGCTTCTTGGGCTCAGGACTCAGTTAGGTGTCAGCACTGGCTTCTGAGCAACTTGTCCAACAAAAGAGCAAAGAGGAAGACTCTCAGATTCAGGGCCTAGTGGCTATAATGGCCAACACAGGAATAACCATAACAACAATAATATGCTATAAATGTGCTTCACAGTTTATGTTACCTTCACGGATGTGATCTCATTTAATCCTTACTGCAGTCCCATGAGGCAGGCAGGTATGATTTGTCCCACCTTAAATATAAGGAGTCTAGGATTCACCAAAGTAAGTGACTTGCCCAAGGTCATAGTCAACAAAGTGACAATGAGTTGCCTGAATCAGTTGCAGAAGGGAGTTTGGGAACCTAGACCTGTATATCTAGAGGTCTTTATATAGAGAGGGGAGTATAGAGACAGAAGGGGAACCTTGGCCTTCTGTTGGTGGCCCCAGGAAATGTGGGGCTTAGTGCATCAGTGGCTGAGGAATGGACCTGCCCCACATCCTGTGGGTGGTCTGGCACTACAGGGTGGTCACAACAGGCATCAGGGCAGCTCCATCATCTCTCTTAGCTGGTGGGGTCAAAGGGTTTTTCTCTCCCCTCATGCCGCCCCCCTGAGTCAGCTCTCTGGCATCGCCCTGGCACGTCTTGGGCCCCACGCCCAGGCAGTGAGGAGGCACTGGCAGATTGCCGCAGAGAACGCTGCTGTCTTAAGCCAGTTCCCAGTTAAGGCTCCCCTTCTGGAGGGCAGTGCAACAATGGCCACATTGGGAGCTGCAACTTATAGGCAAAGGATGAGTCTCCCTCATCCCTGGATTTCCTGGCACAGGTGGCATTGGGAACATGCCTTAACCTGAGGGCTGCTGCCCAGGAGGGGATGTGGGGACCAAATGCATTTTACAGACTGGCTGAGCCAGGCTTCTAACCAGATCCCTGCTTGGGTTTCTGGTCACATCCAAATAGCTAGGGAGGGAGTTGCTTTTGGACAGAAAAGGGGAAAAGAGAGCCAAGACTCCAGCCTGAAGCTGCCTCAGCTGTTTCTGGGACTCTGACTCAGAAGCTGCTTCTCAGGAATGTTGAGCACATGGGCCTCTGAGCCCTTGTCCATGCACAGCGGAATGAACAGCTGGGGTGTGGGGAATGTTTCACCCTTCTTCCTCTTCTCTAAGGATGCCTTTTCCAGAAAAACCCCACCACTGGGCACAGTGAGGGCTTATCCTTAGCCTGGTCACTTTGTCCACAAAGGAAAACTCCCTCACCCCCAGGGATCAACCCTGACAATGACTGCCTGCAGCTACCAATTTGCCCTTATCAAAATGCTTCATTGCCTGGGTGTCTATCTCTACTCCTCTCTCTAGTTATCTTATCTACTCAACTCGGTTGCAGTTTCCTTAATCTCATGTTTCCTGGTTTAAAAAAAAACAACAAAAAACGTGCCCTGAACATACTATTCATCTGGTAAATATACTGATTTGCTGATAACCTGAGGACCAGGAACAAAGAAAAGAAAGAGGTAAAGAGAAAGCAATGAGAAAGCCAGAAGTCTGGGTCACACTCCAAAATCTGGGGAATCTACGTCCCTTCCCAAGCAAAGCTCCTAGGCTGCTTGGAGAAAGGAGACCAGAAAGGCTGTGGTGATGTGCCCTGGAACTTCCTTGCCCCCAGACACCCTCAGATGTGCTAGGAGCCACTGGGAATCCTTCCACCTCAAGAGAGGAGGGGGCCCTGCAGCGATTCTCCAAATACAGGCAAAGGTTCTTTTCTCTGTTTCTTGCCTTTATTTCCTTTCTCTGGATTAGGTAGATGTTGATCCACAGTGAACTGAAGACACAAGGAAAACTAATCCTGGAATTTAAACCATGTTCGCAGCTTATTTTTAGATTTTATGTTTAATTGTCTCCTTAGATCATAAGAGCAGGGAGGGCAGGAACAGAGTCTGTCTCATTCACCGAGGTAGATCCGGAGTCTGGGACACTGCATGGCACCGGGCAGGAACTCAGTAGGTTGCTCCGTATACATTCCTTGATTTGGCTAATTCAGGGGCATCTAGAACTACTTGTTGCTTCGCCTGCTATCTAGCTGCCATCAGCAACTTTTTCTGGAGCTAACTTGTCCCAGGTCTGGGAATCTGATGACCTATCAGAAGAAACTGAAGCCAGAGACACTGATAGGCCCTCTCTGTGGCCTTGGGTTCTAGAACAGACTTGCTGTTGGAAATGACTCCTGCGGGTGGGGTCGACTGAGCAAGCCACAGCCCTGCTGACTCTCTAAAAACCAGGCCTACCGCGGCCTCTAGTGGACAAGCAGAATCACTGCCTTTTTGGGGTAGAGGTCCAACTTCCACACCTCTCTGCCCCTAGGATCTCCAACTTCTCCATCCTTAGACTCATGGTCAAGAGTACACAAAATGGCACCACTACCAAGAAAATGGACCATATCAGAACCATAGACCAACCACCCTTGTTGTATTTGGGGGTCCAGCAGGACATTCAAGTGGGAATATCTGATGTGTGATCATCTGTAACTCGGGACTGGAATCTAAGAGCCTTGGGACCTGCTCTGGAGTCCAGAAAGTTGGGCATTGGTCCTTCCTGAGGCCATCCCTGCCTGACCTGTAAGCATATCCCCAGCCAGACACTATTTTCATCTGGCTGGTTCCTGTTCCTCTCCTTTTCATGCCCTCCCCTGACCACACAGTCGCCCAAACATCTGCCAGGCCCTCTGTATCTCAAGACCTGATTCAAATTCTCTTCTTTTTTTCTTCTCAGTTCTCTGACCAGGGATTGAACCCTTGAAGCTGGGCCATGGCAGTGAAAGCCAGAAAACTAAAGTTTAGGCCACCAGGGAACTCCCTGCATTCTCTTCCCTGCCAGCAATGCCCTCCCATCTCCACCCCCATCTGCCAACATCCTTTCCCTTCTTCTTTCTCTTCCATTAAGTCTTTTCTGATTATTCCAACTGATCTGATTATTCCCCCTTTAAAAATCCCATGCATGCATGCGAGCTTCAGTCATTTTTGACTCTTTGTGACCCAATGGAGCCCTCCAGGCTCCACTGTCAATGGGATTCTCCAGGCAAGAATACTGGAGTGGGCTGCCATGACCTCCTCCAGGGGATCTTACCCACCGAGGGATTGAACCCACGCCTCTTGCATCACCTGCATTGGCAGGGGGTTTCTTTACCACTAGCACCACCTGGGAAGCCCCAAAGTCCCATAGCACTTTGCTTTTATCTTCTTTGCATTTACTGAGTACCTACTACATCCCAGGCACTTTAGACATGGAGGATACCAGGATGAACATAAACACCCTACACAAAAGAGGTATAATCATACCGACAAATGTGAGATCACACTTGGGACAAGTGCTTTGAAGGAGGGGTGTGTGGACTTTGACAGACTGTCATGATAGGGATTTGATCTGGTCAAGAGGCCAGGGAAAACCACTCTGAGAAAGTGACAACTGAGCAGAGAAATGGAGGATAGGCTGAGGAGGGGAAATGTGATTCAGGCAGCCCTTTGTACTGGGATACTAATCTTTCATATTGTCCTTCTATTACCATGCTTATCTTCTCGTCCCCAGTGAATAAAGCTCCTTTGAGGCAGGAACTATTTCTGGCCCATCTTTCCATCCCTTAGAAGAGTTAGGACTGAAGCTTACCCATTCTGGGGAGATGGTTATCTAAACGGACTGAGGCGATGTTGAAACTGAACAAGACTCTAGAGCCTTCCTGGGTACAAGAGACTCTCTGTGTCTACCCATTTCTTGTTTATAGAAAAAGCTTTAGTCTCCTAGGCCTTCCTGGAATTTCAAAGAGTAGATTCGAGCAGTTAAAGTTTAGAATAATCACAGGACTCCTGGATCCTCCAGAAGAGATACAGATAACAATCTGATGCATATCTTTGACTTGTTCTGCAGAAACTATCCCCCACCCTGACCCAGGTGGAGGATGGTGACTATACTCTGACCACAAGCTCTAGACCCCAGACTGGTTGGAACCAGAAAGTTAATGACAGAGATTCCCAAAACATCACCCTGTTACCTTCAGTTCAGTCCTCAGTCATGTTCGACTCTTTGCGACCCCGTGAATTGCAGCACGCCAGGCCTCCCTGTCCATCACCAACTCCCGGAGTTCACTCAAACTCACGTCCATCGAGTCGGTGATGCCATCCAGCCATCTCATCCTCTGTCGTCCCCTTCTCCTCCTGCCCCCAATCCCTCCCAGCATCAGAGTCTTTTCCCATGAATCAACTCTTTGCATGAGGTGGCCAACGTACTGGAGTTTCAGCTTTAGCATCATTCCTTCCAAAGAACACCCGGGGCTGATCTCCTTCAGAATGGACTGGTTGGATTTCCTTGCAGTCCAAGGGACTCTCAAGAGTCTTCTCCAACACCACAGTTCAAAAGCATCAATTCTTCGGCACTCAGCTTTCTTCACAGTCTAACTCTCACATCTATACATGACCATTGGAAAAACCATAGCCTTGACTAGATGGACCTTTGTTGGCAAAGTAACATCTCTGCCTTTGAATATGCTATCTATGTTGGTCATAACTTTCCTTCGAGGTCAGGGGCGGCGGCCAAGAGGAGCAACACCACGTCCAAGGAGCAGTGGCTGCGCGGGGGAGGGCCAAGAGGAGCTACTCTACATTCAAGGTCAGGAGGGATGGCGGTGAGGAAATACCCCTTGTCCAAGGTAAGGAGCAGCGGCTGCGCTTTGCTGGAGCAGCTGTGAAGAGATATCCCACGTCCAAGGTAAGAGAAACCCAAGTAAGATGGTAGGTGTTGCAAGAGGGCATCAGAGGGCAGACACACTGAAACCATACTCACAGAAAACTAGTCAATCTAATCACACTAGGACCACAGCCTTGTCTAACTCAATGAAACTAAGCCATGCCCCGTGGGGCCACCCAAGATGGGCAGGTCATGGTGGAGAGGTCTGACAGAATGTGGTTCACTGGAGAAGGGAATGGCAAACCACTCCAGTATTCTTGCCTTGAGAACCCCATGAACAGTATGAAAAGGCAAAATGATAGGATACTTAAAGAGGAACTCCCCAGGTCAGTAGGTGCCCAATATGCTACTGGAGATCAGTGGAGAAATAATTCCAGAAAGAATGAAGGGATGGAGCCAAAGCAACAACAATACCCAGTTGTGGATGTGACTAGTGATAGAAGCAAGGTCCAATGCTGTAAAGAGCAATATTGCATAGGAACCTAGAATGTTAGGTCCATGAATCAAGGCAAATTGGAAGTGGTCAAACAGGAGATGGCAAGAGTGAACGCTGACATTCTAAGAATCAGCGAACTAAAATGGACTGGAATGGGTGAATTTAACTCCAATGATCTGTTACCTTACCACCAACCAAATAGAACAAAGTTGTTGAGCTGATCACACACCCTGCAATCCTCACCCCTAATGTTGCCTTTAAAAACCATTCCCTGAGAGCCATCAAGAAGTTCGGATATTCTGAGCATGAGTTGCCTGTTCTCCTTGCTTAGCATCCTGAAATATTTGCTGAATTATCCTTCACCAGAACTTGGGGTCAGTAGATGGCTTTGTAAGAAGCAGAGTAACAACACTGGTTATTTCTGCAAGAACCCCTCTGCACACCACTCCCAGAAGCCCTAGAGTGCTGAGAGGTCATCCTGTGCTCATCTCACCACCCTCTTTATGGTATGCAAGGAATATCATTTATGTCCATCTCTGATCAAGGGATCCTCTCACATTGAGTTGGAGTTTGGGGTCTTGTGCCTCTGTGAGCACAGAGGCAGCCCGTCCTTGTGGAAGGAGCACTAGGGCAGTTGTACTAGACGGCGGGCTTTGACAAGGCTCTGGGTCCTAGTTTCCTCCTTCTTCTCCACTTGCCCGCTCCGCTCCCACCATACCAGCCTTCTTCCCACCCCTTGAATATTTTTTCTCAGGCTATCACTGCTCTTTCTTCCCCCAGGAATGGTCTTGTCCCAGATCTTGAAGTGACCAGCTCCTTATCACCATTCAGGTCTCCTGTACAAGTCACTTTCCGAGGGCAGCCAGAGCTAAGAACTTCAGCTAAAGGCGTTTTTCCAGTCTCTCCCCATTCCTGGCTCTCCGATCCGTTGCTTTACTTTCTCTGTAGAATTCCAATCTAAAATGACCTCTTTCTAGTTTCGTCACCTGCCCACAAGAATGTAAGTTCTCTGAGGGCAGGAGTTTTGTCATATTGTGGTATTGTTCTCTTTGGCTTCCCCAGTGACTAGAAGAGAAAAAGTGAAAGTGTCAATCGCTTAGTTGTGTCCGACTTTTTGCAACCACATGGACTGTAGCCCTCCAGGCTCCTCTGTCCATGAAATTCTCCAGGCAAGAATACTAGAGTGGGTAAGCATTCCCTCTGCAGGGGATCTTCCCAACCCAGGGACCGAACCTGGGTCTCTTGCATTGCAGGCAGATCCTTTACCATCTAAGCCACCGGGAAACCCAGGGAAGAGAAAAGGTGCTTAATAAAATGAAGAAATGAAAGGATGGATCAATGTCCCCTATGAGTAAGTGCCTGGATTCAGGACCAGGTCTACATTGGGATAAATGTGGGTTAGGTTTAAGAATACAGTCTAGATCCTGTAGTTGGATATGAAAGTTGCTCAGTCATGTCTGACTCTTTGAACAGTCCATGGCATTCTCCAGGCCAGAATACTGGAGTAGGTAGCTGTTCCCTTCTCCAGGGGATCTTCCCAATCCAAGGATTGAACCTAGGTCTCCTGCATTGCAGGCGGATTCTTTACCAGCTGCACCAGGGAAGCCCCATAGGTTGGATGAGCACATTCAAACTGAACCCCCATGCCACCACACATCTCTTTCTATTCACTTCCCTTCAATCACATTATCTCAGCTCTACCACAGAGTAGCTATTTGCCCTCAGGCAAGCTGCTTTCCCTTTCTAAACTTAGTTTCCTCTTCTGTAAAATGGGGCTGCTGGCTCCTACACTCACAGGGCAGTGATGGGGGTTAAATGAAATAGCTCCTGCTGGGTGCTTTGTGCCTGTGTCTTCTGTGTAGCAAGCTCTCCCCAAGTGCTATTCAGTTCAGTTCAGTTCAGTTCAGTCGCTCAGTCGTATATGACTCTTTGTGACCCCATGAATTGCAGCACACCAGGCCTCCCTGTCCATCACCAACTCCCGGAGTTCACCCAAACTCATGTCCATCGAGTCGGTGATGCCATCCAGCCATCTCATCCTCTGTCGTCCCCTTCTCCTCCTGCCCCCAACCCCTCCCAGCATCAGGGTCTTTTTCCAAGGAGTCAACTCTTTGCATGAGGTGGCCAAAGTACTGGAGTTCTGTCATTTTTATTGTTTTCTCTGGTTTTCCTGTCTTTCCCTCCAAGCACCCTGTGCAACTCAGGTCTGCCCACCAGGGGGCCCCACATGCCCAAGCCATGCCTGCTGATGCAGGCCGCCAGCCCCTCACCTCAGTTCCTCCCTTTTTTCTATGATGACAACCCTGTCACCTTTCTACCAGTGCTCCCTCTTCGCCCCAACTATCTCAGTCCCTTGCCCCAATATTTCATTCATTCCACAATACCTGTTGAGCACCTAGTGTGTGCCGGGCTTTGTGCTAGGAGTTGAGGATACAAGGGAGAAAGATCTGATACCCTCTGTCCTCAAGGAGCACACCGTCTATGGGGGATAGTGGAGGATAGAGTGGCTGAGAGGCCAAGGGAGCCCTGATCGGGACTTGCAGAATCCAAAGGCAGAATCTGACTGCCTTTCAGAACCAGCCCTCTAGCTGGAAAATAGAAGGCACTTCCTCCCTGCTGACCCCTCAGCCACTCACTCCAATTATTTTGACTCCTCATAACTCACCTGAAATTCTGAGCTCCAAGCTCAGTATCTCCGACCATAGGTATTACAAATACCTCAGTTCTTCACACCAAATGCTTTAGCCCTCACCTCAAACATTCTCAGACTTTCACCCCAAAATCTCATCCCCCGTGCCCAATAGGAATTGAGTCCCTCACTTTAAAATAACCTCAGCTTCTCCATTAAGAAATACTGCAGTCATTGATTTAGTCTGTGGTTCTTAACCCTTTTTTTCAGCTCTCAGTCATAGGGGGGATGGGAAAACACTCTCATCAAGGTCAGTGGCTTTGTTGGGAGTAGTTCTCATTGAGGATGGGTCATATCAACTTTTCTGTTCATGGTTGTGATTTGAAGTGTCTTCCAGGAGAGAGGGGCATCCCACATCCCCTCCTAGTTTGGGAATTACTTACTTAAATGTTTTCATTTGTCTTTCTCATTGTTACCTATGCTTATTATCACATCTCACTAGTTTCAAAAGCCTCAAAATAATAAAATTTGTCAGAGTCCTTGGAGAAAGGCCATGACCTCATCACTCCTAATTCTCCAAAGTTAATTGTAGAATCTTAGAGTTGGCGGGGACCTCAGAAGGTCCAGTAGGTTTCAAACTTCTTTCAGGGACTTCTTTTAGCCAGGGACTCTTTTCTTAACAAAATCTTACATGGAACCCCAGTACATTGAGCAGCTGCTGAGGCATGACCATGTAACTCATAGGGTTCTGTGGATTAAAAAACCCCTTATAGTACAAGAGTGAATTCTCTTCAAATTTATTTTACAACAACCCCTAACAAGCAGGTAATTATTCTTTGTTTTCAAGAGTGTCATCCCTCTTGCTTTGGTCTCCTACATTGGCAGGCAGGTACTTTACCACTAGCACCACCTGGGAAGCCCCTCTTGCTTTGAAATACTTCGTTTTCATGCCCATCAACAGAGGATTGGTTTAAGAAGATGCAGTATATATAGACAATGCAATATTACTCAACCTTAAAAAAAAGAATGAACATTGCCATTTGCAGCAACATGGATGGACCTGGAGATTATTATACTAAGTGAAGTCGAAGACAAGTATCCTGTGATATTTGTCTGGAAAATAACCTAAAAAATAACACAAATGAATTTATTGACAAAACAGAAACAGACTCACAGAGAAAACACATAGAAAACAAATTTATGGTTCCCAAACGAGAAAGGAAGAGCAGAAGGGATAAATTAGGAGTATGGGATTAACAGATACAAACTACTATACATAAAATAGACAAGCAACTAGGATTTACTGCATAGCACAGGGAACAATATTTGGTATCTTCAGCAGTACGTGAACTGTGAATTTCCAGATGTTCAAGCTGGTTTTGGAAAAGGCAGAGGAACCAGAGATCAAATTGCCAACATCCACTGGATCATGGAAAAAGCAAGAGAGTTCCAGAAAAACATCTATTTCTGCTTTATTGACTATGCCAAAGCCTTTGACTGTGTGGATCACAATAAACTGTGGAAAATTCTGAAGGAGATGGGAATACCAGACCACCTGACCTGCTTCTTGAGAAACCTGTATGCAGGTCAGGAAGCAACAGTTAGAACTGGACATGGAACAAGACTAGTTCCAAATAGGAAAAGGAGTACGTCAAGGCTGTATATTGTCACCCTGGCTATTTAACTTCTATGCAGAGTATATCATGAGAAACGCTGGGCTGGAAGACACACAAGCTGGAATCAAGATTGCCGGGAGAAATATTAATAACTTCAGATGTGCAGATGGCTCCAAAATCACTGCAGATGGTGACTGCAGCCATGAAATTAAAAGATGCTTACTCCTTGGAAGGAAAGCTATGACCAACCTAGAGAGCATATTCAAAAGCAGAGACATTACTTTGCCAACAAAGGTCCGTCTAGTCAAGGCTATGGTTTTTCCAGTGGTCATGTCTGGATGTGAGAGTTGGACTGTGAAGAAAGCTGAGTGCCGAAGAATTGATGCTTGTGAACTGTGGTGTTGGAGAAGACTCTTGAGAGTCCCTTGGACTGCAAGGAGATCCAACCAGTCCATTCTGAAGGAGATCAGCCCTGGGTGTTCTTTGGAAGGAATGATGCTAAAGCTGAAACTCCAGTACTTTGGCCACCTCATGCAAAGAGTTGACTCATTGGAAAAGACTCTGATGCTGGGAGGGATTGGGGGCAGGAGGAGAAAGGGACGACAGAGGATGAGATGGCTGGATGGCATCACCGACTCGATGGATGTGAGTTTGGGTGAACTCCAGGAGTTGGTGATGGACAGGGAGGCCTGGCGTGCTGCAGTTCATGGGGTCGCAGAGTCGGACACAACTGAGTGACTGAACTGAATTGAACTGAATAATCTATAATGGAAAATAACCAGAAAAAAATATAAAACTGTATCACTTTGCTGTTTACTTGACACTCATATATCATTGTAAATCAACCATACTTCAATAAAAAGAAACCATCACTTTGAACTGCTTCATTTTCCTCAGCTCAAGAGTAAGTATCTTTATGGGGCAATGGTAAAGAATCCACCTGCCAAGGCAGGAGACACAAGAGATGTTCAATCCCTGGGTCAGGAAGATCCCCTGGAGTACGAAATGGCAACTGACTCCAGTATTCTTGCCTGGAAAATTCCATGGACAGAGGACTGGGGGGCTACAATCCATGGGGTCACAAAGAATCAGACATGACTGAACATGTATGTATAAACCTACTCTAAACTTGCATTCCAAAACTAGGATGGGAAGTGCCTCTCAGTCAGGGGCCAGTCCTTGGTGTAATTTTCAGAGCCTTCAAAAGAAAGATCACCAGAATGACAGAGGGTTCACCTAGTGGGGCCCCTCTAGGTGAACCCTTTCCTGTGCTGTGGGGGACTGAGGGCTGGACCTGCCGGGGGTGGGGAGGCGGGTGTAGGGACCAACTGCAATGGAACATCGCAAGTCTTGGACCCCATGGGGTTGCCGTAGATACTGTTGAAGAGGGAGCTGGCAAGCTTGGTATTATTTATATGTATCTGCCCTCTAACTGCCCTGCGGTGGCTGGAAGTTGTGTGGGTGCAACAGTAATGGGGATCAAGGAAGGTGTGTGCCAGGGTGTTTGTGTGTGCACATGAAGGCATTTGTGGTCTCCAAATCGCCTCTGAGGCCACGTCAGAAAGGCTGTTGAGAGCAGTGCAGGCAGGAGAAGCGAAGTAGTAGAGCCCTCCCTCACCCTCTGTTGAGAACAGGTCAGGTTTGTGATCCTGTTTTTCTGAAGCCTTGATCTGTGCTTGCTCTGTGAGAAGTGAGATGTCCCTCCATCTTCTCACTCTGCCTTACAGTAATGAATAAAAGTTTCAGCATCTGGAGGTCAGGAACCAAGTTGCCTTGAGGGCTCAGGCAGGACACATTGATGATTAACCAGTATGCAGGCCTTGTTACCGGAGTGCAGGCTAGCCTGCACTTCTGCCTTTAAGGTGGATGATTTACACATCCCTGTGTGTACAATCTCACTGCCCTGCCCCACACTGGCACTTGGAAACAGGCTCTTACCCCTGTGCTTCAAGATAGGAAGTGGCCTTACTCCCCAGCGCCTTACTTCCTGTTGCCCTGGGGAAGGGTGGGGCATGATATTCAGTCACCTCACCCCTTTCCTTCGGCCCTCTGCCCTTCTCCCAGGCAATCTATTAATTCTTTTCCTCTCCTATTCCCTTAATCACACCTACTGGGCAGTCTGGTTCTCAAACCAGCTCCAAGGACTGTTGAGTAAGGAGAGGAAAGGAGCCCTCCCAGAGAGCTTTGCTCCACCCACCCCCTGGGGGTGGAGGCCTGGGAGGCTGGGACACCTCTCAGCCTCTCAGCTGCCTTCTCCAGGCAGGCGAGTTAGCCTGCTGACAATGGAAGCCAGACTCCCAGTGGGCGTCCTGCTGTAATCAAGACTGAACAGCAGCAGTTGGCTGAGCTCTGCCCTGCCCAGTGGGGGCTGGCCTCTAGACTTCGGGGGTACAGCTGCCCAGGCAGGTCAGGAACCTGCCCAGCCTGTTTCTCTTCCTCCATGACAGTTATATGTGTCTTTGTTCCTACCATCCTCTGACAGTGGAGACAGAGAAAGAGATGGTAACTCCCTCTGCCAGCATCCCAAGGAATCCCTTCATCCCACAAATATTTACTAAGGGTCTGAGGCTGAGTAGAGAGGTGAACAAAGGCAAGCCTGCCCTATCACAATTTACTGGGAAGTCAAATATTAAATAGCGAGCACAGTTCTGCTTAGGTACCAGGTACTATTCTGAATGCTTTATGTGATTTAGTCCATTAATACTCAAAACTCTGTGAGGTAGTTAGTTACTATTCTTCCCTGTTTTCAGATAAGGTAACTGAAGCGCAGATAGACTAACTGACTTGCCCAGTGTCACATAGCTGGTCAGTGAGTTGTCCAGAAACCCAAGTCAAGCAGTCTAACCCGAGTTCACACTTAAGATAGCCATCCTCTTGTGTGCTGCCCCTCATACCAGTAAACACATCATTATACAATGTGATGAGCCATAAATAAAAACAAAGGGTGCCTGAAGGAAAATGGGGTTATTTTCTTCTTGCTTCCACTTGCTCTTCTAGCCCACACTGCACTAAGCCTTTTCTAAGTGGTTCCCACTTCATCCCTTTCTTTGCTGGCCAGAGAGAGAACATTCTCTCATCTCTAAGGCTGGAGTGCAGGAAGGAAGGCAGAGTTCCACCTGCATCCTTCGCCCTGGCCTGGTCTCCCTGAACAAACCGTGCCTGAAGGATTTTATCTAATAATGGCCCTGACGCTTACACACGTCTAGACTGTCAGCTTCCCGAGGGAAGGCTGCTGGGAGCTGGCTCTGCACAGACTGGGGGCGTCTCCCAAGTGTTCAGTGTGACACGGGCGTTTTTGACCTTGGCCCTCTCTCGTCGTGTGAGCCGGACTCGGGGCTCCATAGGACACGAGAGTAGAGCTCCGCCAGAGAACTCGGTGGTCCAGACCCCTACACGTTCCCAACACATGCATACTTGCACTCACATCCTGAGCACTTGTAGGGTCTGCCCTGGGACAAGCCCACAGGTCAGGAACCTTCTAGCCCCCTCCAGGTGGCCGGGGTCTGAGACCCCCACCCGCACCCCAGCTTTCGCTCCCGGGCGCCTCCGCCCAGCCCCAGCGGCTCCGCGGGCGGGGCGGGGCCGGTGGCGGGAGGCCCCTCCCCCGGGGCGGTCCGGGGGCCGGGCGGGGGGCCGGCGGGGCTGGGGGCGGGGCGGGCGGGCGGCGCGGGGGTGTCCCTCCCTCCCTCGCTCTCCCCGGTAAAGTCTCGCGGTGCTGCCGGGCTCAGCCCCGTCTCCTCCTCTTGCTCCCTCGGCCGGGCGGCGGTGACTGTGCACCGACGTCGGCGCGGGCTGCACCGCCGCGTCCGCCCGCCCGCCAGCATGGCCACCACCGCCACCTGCACCCGCTTCACCGACGACTACCAGCTCTTCGAGGAGCTCGGCAAGTACGGCTCGTCCGCCGCCAGCCGGGGCCCCCCACACCCTGCCCCTGCCGCCCGGGCGCTATGCGGCTCCTCGCCCCCCCCCCCCGCCCCGCACCCCCCCCCGCCGCGCCCCCCCCGGCCCGCCCCCCCCCCAGCCTTTCCCGCCAGCCGCCTCCTGGGGCCCCCTCGCCCCCAGCTCCCTGCCCCGCAGCCCCCTCCGCGCCCTGCAGCAGCTGCCCGGGCTGCTGCACCCCGCGCTGCCGCGGGGACTGCAGCCCCCGGAGCGCTCCTGGGCGCCCTCCAGCCCCGCCCCTTCCGCACCCTTCAGGCGCCCCCCCTAATCCCGACCCCGCCTGTTTGCTGCCCCCTCCCCACTCTGTTCAAGAGCTCACTCAGCACCCGGTCCCATGTCCCACGCGCCTGAGACTCAGGACCCTCCCCGGCCCTGCAGCTCCAACCCTGCCGCGGTGCCCGGGTGTGGGGGATGCTTGGCACCCGGCCCCGCCCCCGGCTAGTGCCGCTTCCAGGATCCCAGCCCCGCTGCTGGGCAGTGCTGCAGCACCCCCGCCCCCTCCCCCCATCCCTGCAGTGGTCCCGGGAGCCGCGCGCCGCAGCCGCAGCATCCCCCTCCCCTCCGCACTGAGCCGGCCGCTGCACCAGCCCCGGCCCCCACCCCCACCCGCGGCGCCGAGCCTGGCCACTGCAGCCCCCGCCCAGCCCGCCCCCTGGATGTTTCCAGAGCTGGAGAGTACGAGCTCCCACTGAGGGGTGGGGGGCGTGTAGAGGGAAGTATCATGGGGAAGGGGAGTTGTTGATGTCTGAGACCCACAACTGGGTCCTCTCTTTCCCTGCTGTCGGTTGAGCTGGGACGCAGTGGGATGAAGCCGGCTGGGGGGGATTTGAGTCTCACTTTCCTCCCCATGGTTGAGGGAGACATGTATTAGAAAGACATACCCTCTTTCTAATTTCTCCTTCCCCTACCGGGACTATTCCTGCTGAGAAAAGGGCAGGGTCTTCCTTTCTCCGGTCTTCTTGGCTGGGACTGCAGGGCTGTCCGTGAGATGCAGCAGGTGTGTGTTTTAAGCATCTCCCACCAGCTCTTGACGCACAGCCTGAGGTTAGGGCTGTTGCTTTACCCAGAACAGATGTGGGTGGGCGTGGGAGTAGCGTGGTCCTCCACCCACATCTGTTGAGCGGCCTGCAGAGGCCACATCCTTCTGCCCCAGGTTGGATGGTAATAGTCACTACACTGGTGTGTGTGTGTGCTTTTGACTAAAGGTCTGGTGATGGGAGCATCACTGGCCTCAGACCTGAAGTGTGTTTGTATCACTCTGCTCTGCTCCGTGTCCCAGTTCTTTCCCCCTTCTTCCTCCAGGGGTGCTTTCTCTGTGGTCCGCAGGTGTGTGAAGAAAACGTCCACGCAAGAGTATGCAGCAAAAATCATCAATACCAAGAAGTTATCTGCTCGGGGTGAGTATCCCCATCTCAGTCTCTTCATGGGGTGCCTCCAAGGACTAGTGTTTTTCTGAAGAAGAACCAGCAGTTGGGGGTTGTGGCTTTAGCTCTTGGAGAAGAGTTGGAATTTCAGGGTGCGTGACCTTTGAAGCTAGGCAGAGAATTATACAGGGAACAGATAGAAAAGAATGAAGGTGTAAGAGATGTTGATTGCTGCTAGGAGGAGTGGTCCCTGAAGGCTCAAGGGAGTTTGGTTTTCATGGAGGGGGAGGATGTCGGGAGTGGTGGGTGGCTAGCTCTTCGTTTGGGGCATTTGGAATCTCTGTGTTTGGGGCAGTGGTAGCCACTCCAGGCTTGCGCTCGTCCCTGTGCCCCAGGGGTGACTTAAGATGGAAATGCAGTAAGTGAACAGCTCTGACAAACCCAGCTTCCCCCTACCCACCAGGCGGCAGAACAGACTCCCAAGAGAAGGGAATCTGTAAACATCAAGGGAGGCTGCTACTGGCGAGGGCTTCTCGGGAACAAATCCTGCCAGATGAACTTGATTGCTTTTTTGATCAAATTACAAAGTTGGTGGTGCAGCAGCAGATGCAGTCTGTCCTGGGTGGAGGGTGATGCCTCATGGTCTGGAAATCTCAATGGCCTGGTCTGAATACGAGCAGCTGGGCCTCAGGATCTGAAGATTGTGAAGGCCCAGGCCTGAGAGCCTAACTTGTGAGATGCTCCCAA
Organism: Oryx dammah; assembly: GCF_014754425.2. NCBI lineage: Eukaryota > Metazoa > Chordata > Mammalia > Artiodactyla > Bovidae > Oryx > Oryx dammah. The sequence goes on from NW_024070190.1 coordinate 30,052,327, forward strand.
GTGCCTGGGGCTGGGGAGGGTCGGGGCTGGGGAGGGTCAGGCCCTGTGCCTCACACCTTCAACCTTGTCTCCCTGCACCTTGTGCTGGGTGCTTGCCAAAGTCAACTCATCTGATAGGTATAGACCCAGCAATGTGAAGTCCTCTTCATAGCTGCGGCGAGTAGGGAGGTATGTGGATGGGTCAGGTCATTGAGAGCTGCAAAGTGTAGCCCTGGGACAAAGGTTATAAGACTCAGAAGAGAGTTGAGACCGGGCAGTAGAATGCCCTGGAGAAGATGTGGGCCATGACTAGTAATGACCTGGGCGTCTCTGGAGTGAGAGATGTAATACATGTCTCTAAGCATTGGAGAAGCTATAAACTGACAGTGGGCTTCTTGTCAGTTATTCTGGGACCTGTTTAGCAGGTCTGTGTCTGCCTCCTGGCTGGGAGCACTGCTCTCCATCCCCACAAGCAGGGGTTGACTTGCTGTCTTCCTCCCAGCCCCTGCCTCTTGCTGTTCCTCTACACTGGCTATTAAGTTGACTTATTTGTTTGTTTTCTTTCTCTCTGGGTACCTTGAGTCGGAGGCGATGGTTGCCATAGAGATAGATATGTGGGCAGTCAGATGCCCTCCTCCTTTGGGGAGGGGGGACGGTGCAGTGGGCTGGGCTCTTTGGCAGACATCCTCTGGCCAGGGATGCAGGGTGCAGGCAGGGATGGCGGTTTGAGAATGGATCCCTCCCGGTGCCCACACAGCATAGCCCGTGTGCATCAGTAACGGGGCTGGTGTCTGATGTCTCCAACTAGTGATGCAATGCTTTGCTTTCCCTGTCTCACCGCTGTCCTCTGACCCAGGCGTGAGGGTGGGAGAGACAGCTGCGAGCTGAACTCTAGGGTGAGGAGAGCTGGTGTGGTGACTTTGTGGAGTTGCCTGCCTTAGGCTATCTTCTTCTGTTCCTTCCCTACCCACCTGAACTTCCCTAACCTGTGCGGTCACGTCCCTTTCCAGGCTTCACCTTCTTTCAACCTTGTCCCATCTTTCCCAGCTGATATCTTTTTTCCCTGCCCAAACTGGATGAGGTTTTATTTCCCTTTGATTTTTTTTTTTCTTCAAGAAGATTCTTGTGTAAGATCATATGCTTCAGGCAGCAACTCCCCCTCTCGAGATGGTTATGCCAAAACTGGGGCTCTGCTGTGTGGCCTGTGTGCCAGGTTAACTTTGGCCTGGTCCTGGCTGGTGGGTACAGATGCCAACAAGAGGGCTCAGGGATATGTAAGTGCCAATACTGTTGGAGATTGAGAGTGGGAGGCTGTTGTCTTGGAGATGGAGGGAGTCGTCCGGGGGTTGCACTGTAGGTGTGGGTGTAGGGGATTTGAGCTCCCGGGGAGGGTTGGGCCAGGGTGCCCACTAGGCCAGTGCCCGTGGGGTTAGTGAGTGAAGGCCGTGGCTTTCCTGCAGCCTCTCAGTTTACGCTGTATATTTTATAAAGGTGCCGCGGCTGGGGCAGGGTTTCACTCATCGCTGTCTGTCTGTCTAGGGCTCCACAGGTGTTGGATTTCTGTATCTGGGAATGTGGTAGGCCCACCAGGGTCATCCATGAAAGTCTGAAGGGCGTTTGCTGAGTCTTTCTGCCTGTTCCTTTCTTGTTTGTGATTCTCTGTGCTGCAGAGTGAAAGAGAGACTGTCAGGCTGCTTCTCCTTGCCCTTCGTGGTGAGGTGGCCCGGGAGGCATGGGGAAAGATTACCTGGTCTTCTGGGGGGTCAGCTCTGGATAAGAATCCTTTGGCTCTGTTGTTTCTTGTCATGGTGGCCGCAGGGGCCCATGATGGTGGCTGTGCGACAGCGCAGGGAGCTCAGGCAGCTGAGTGTTGAGCACTGTCTTCGTCTGCGGGTCTGTCTGCGTAAAGTCACTGAAAGTCACATAATGTCACTCCATTTGCTTTGGAACAGCAATAGGTGTGGAGTTGGGGCTCTTGAGCCTGTGATTCCAAGCTTAGCTCTCAGCTAGGCTGAAGGAGGCATTTAAAATAGGCTTGGATGCAGAGCTAGTGGGCCAGGTGATGGCAATGATAAGTCGTTATTTTAAGATTTAAGAGCACCCCCTCTCCCAGGAGCCTGAGCCCTTATGTCTTCTTTTATTTTTAAATCTTCAGATTCCCTTCTTATCTTTATTCATATGCATATAGATTTTCACCTCGTGGAACATAACATTTCATATCCCACTCTCTTGCTTATATCCAAACCATTTCCCATATTGCTACAGTTGAAGGGCAAATGGTCCTTTCTTTTTTCTACGTAGTTTAGGATTTATCCTTGGAGCAGTTTACATCATAAGAAATTTCTCTGTTTGGACCATTTATCTGAATTCCAGTTGCTTTCACTGGGAAGGGATGCTTAGCCTTACTAAAAGATGCTATGAGAAACAATATTATGAAATCTGTTAACACTTGCCTTGTTTGTTTATTTATTTAATCTGTATACCCCATGTGAAGAAATTTCTGTTTAAGTTAAATGTAAGCAAAAGCCTTCCCCTTCCCCAGGATCTGGGAGGTAAGGATAGGAATCATATCTGTTTCTTTACATATATGATTGATACATATTGATACAGGGGCCTGATACATATTGGTAGAACAAAGTGCCTGATACATACTAAGGTTGAATGAATGGACTGTGTAACCAGCCAGGTTGCCTTTTGGCTTTGGCTCTCAGGAAACTCATAGCCAAGTTGCTGGAACCCTTGTATCCTGGTACTGGCTTGGGTTCTCTCTGATCCATGGACCAGGCTCTAGTCCTGACACAACTGTAGGAGAGAACAGATGAAGTTAAAGACTTGTGCTTGGGGAATAAGACAGGTGGGAGATATAGGAGGATATTGCAGCTTATCATCTTCCTTCCCTGTCATAAATGGCCTTTTAGGGCAATGTCAGGACTTCCTCTAAGCAGCTGTTTTCAATTTTAGTGTGCAAGAGGATCACCTTGAAGACTGGTTAAGAATGCAGATTCCTGGGCTCTATCCAGAGATTCTGCTTTGGGAAGTCTGGGGTGGAGCCTCAGAATCTACACTTTTAACAAGTGCCTTAGTGAATTTCATGCAGGTGGGCCCTGAGCCACACGTTTAAGAAATGCCGTCTAAAAAGTGACAGCCGTAACAGTTGCTCTTGCTATGCTCTTTGATATTTACCAGACACACCTTGGCCCAGCCTTCTCCAGGTGGTATCTCTGCTGGTCTGTGACTATCTGTGCACACGGGCTGTTCTGTGATTAGGGGCCTCTTCTGAGCCCCCAGATTGGGGTGTCAGTTCGCATCCAAGGCTGTGGCAAGCTAAGTGGCTGTAATTGTGGCATGTTGGCCACCAGAAGGGCAAAGGCTGTGCCTTTCTTGGTCCAGCTGGCCCTGGGGACTGAAATAGGATCCCCCCCGGCTGGTGCCAGCTGAAAGTCTCCGCCCCCTTAGTGTTGGCCTGAGTAGCCCCCATGACATTTGTGTCCCCTGTGGTATCTCCAAGTGAGACTTTCCTGTTAAGGATGAAGAGAGCGGAGGGTGATGCAGCGGTGAATTGGGGCAGGAGGAAGAGAGATCTATACGGCACTGGAGCACTGGGACTCTGGGACTTGAAGCATTTGAGGAGGTTAGATCCAAAACGGTGCTTTCCTCCTGAGGATAAAACAGACCAATTTCTGTGGACAGAGAAGTGAGCATCCTGTGTAGAGGTGACTGAGCTCCTCTGACTCTCCCCGCTGGATGAGGAAACAGCTTGGAGGCCCCTTCTTTGTGCTAAGGGTCGGTTTCATCATCCAGCCATGCTGTGAGCTGTGTCATTTAGCTCCTACAACACTGGCCTGCTGTCCTGCCCACCCGCCCCTTCCCAGGGTGATTTTGGGTGCTAGCATCATAGGGTGGTGATGCAGGTTGGAAGGGGCCCCATCCTGTAGGAGAAGCCCCTGCTTGCTTCCTGCTGCTTGCTCTGAGCTCTGGTCAGGAGCTGTGCTCCAAGCTTTGAGGCTGTGCTGAAACCCTAGAGGTGAGTGGCTGACCCCATTCTCTGCGGAGGCTGGAGGCAGAGAAGGGGTGGAGTGGGTGTGACCAGCTCCTGCCCCATCTCTGAGCGTGCTGCTCTCTGGACAGCCTTGGCAGGCTGACAAGGGCCTGATCCCATGGGTGCCAAAAGGGTGGTGACAGGAAGAGATGGGCACTTTGCACCTTTCGAGTGCCTCTTGGCAGAAGCCCTTTGTCTTCTGTCCATGGGCCAGACAGATCTCCCTTACAGCCGGTGGGGAAACCAGAACGCAAAAGACCGGTTAGGGTTAGCTGTAGGCATGCCAGTGATCTTGCCAGTGCTCAGATCCCAGCATCTTTAAGCAGTGTGGTCATCATTTAGCCTTTGGCTCTTCCCTTTAAAATACAGATTCTGGATATTTTGTTTCTGTGCTAAATCCTGATAGATCACCTCCGCGCCACTCCATCTAGACCCAGAGCTCTGAGCCCAGTGGAGCAGATCCCTCCCTTCCACTGACGAAGTCTCGCTCTCGTCTGAACATACCTCTGTGGGTAGAGACTGCTCTATGGTAGGTAGGGATGTTTCCAGCCACTTCCCCCCCAAACACCACCTCTACTTCCTGGGCCCTATCAGCAGCAGCTTCCCATCTGCTCCCCTCTTCTCTCCTCCCTCTCTTTCCCCTCCCCCAGCTTGCTGCTGCCCTGGGAGGAGCTATTTTTAGGGGCTGCTTCCTGGGATGTTTTACTTGGGGCTGGTTACCATGAAGGAAATGTCACCAAAACAGTGGGCAAAGGCTGCAGGCACCCAGAGCCCTGCTGGGGGCATGGAGAGCTCAGTGGCTGACCCTGTTCTGGCCTTGAGAGTGTCCAGAGGCAGAGCCTTGCCTTGTTGGGGCTTGCTAGTGACCCCATGGGGATTTTCTCTGTCCAAGCTGGTTTGGGAAGACTTTCACTCTGGGCCTCTTCTTGGAGCCTCTCTCCTTGTCCTCCTTAGTTAAAGCTTCTGTCTTAAGATCCAAAGACCAGAGTAAGGCTCAGGTCTTCGTGTCACCCAGTTAAAACTGCTTGATTTAGGGCTGAAGAGAAGGAAAGGACACCAGTTCAAAGGACAGAGCCTTGGGGGTTCACATGGGGACTTTTCAGGCCCCACTGGGCTGTATTCACAGCCCTCAGCTAGTTCCCAGGTGTATGGATATGAATTAGAAGCTGTGGCCCCTGCTCTTACCTGATACACAGACTTCTGCTCTTAACTGGGGACTTTGCACCTTTAGAGTGAGATTCAGAGAGGAAGGGCTGTGGCATCACAATGTCAGGGTGAGGTCAATGGGATTGTAGCTTGGGATTCCCAAGGCCAGGGGCTGTTTATAAGCAGCTGGGGAATGTGGATTATGACACCAAATCCCTGTGCTGCCCTTGTTTCTACTCCTCCGAGCGATGCCTCCGAGGGCCAGAAGGGGGAAGCAAGAGGAGACGCCCACACAGAGCATCTGAACTGGGTGGGCTGTGGGAAGCTTTTCCTGCTCCACGTGGGGACCACAGGCACAGACCTTCAAAATAACTCCGAAAAGTCGAGGATGTCATTGAGATCAGAACCTGGGGAGGGTCCCCCTAGCCAGAGCAGGGCTTTGTGTCTTTTCCCACTTACAGTGGGCTGTATGTTTAGATGTCAGCAGGATCTTAGTTGAAGTCCGTGCTAGCATTTGTGGTTTTAGAGACGTCACTGAATCAGCCAGTGTGTCTCTGTAGGGCTGGCTCTCCCTGCACTCCATCCTGCTGTGGCAGGAAAGTGAGTTTGGAGTAGGCATCATCCCTGAGGGAGAGGTGTTTCGAGGTCTGCTCACCGTCTGCTTCCTCTGCTCTGCATCTGGTCACACCTTTGCTGCCCTTCTCGTCAAGGGTTTTCAGCCTTTGTGGTGCCCTGACTCCAGTCTTAAGCTCTTGTGCAGAAGGTGGGGGAGGCAAGGGATCCTGGTGTCCAGGGCCTGGCCCTCACCTGAGAGTGCTATCAGGAAGGCCTGAAGGGGGATCTTGGTAACAGCCGCTTCTGCTTTCTGCTCCTGTTACCACCTAGCTCTTGAGGGGGAAATCCTTGCAGAGGGCTGTGGTTGGAGCTGGGCTGAAGGCCGGCAGGGGTGGGTCTCTCCATGGCAGTAGCACACAGGCAGACAGGAAGTGGCCCTGTGCAAAAGCGGGAAGTGGCTGTTGTCAAACAGGAAGGGGGGGCTGGGCCGTGTGAGGGGGTGGGGACGAGCCCGGTCGAAAGGTGGGTGGGAAGAGGGTCAGCCTTGAAGAAGGTCTGGGCTGTTCTCTAGGAACAGAGCTCAGCGGTCACTGGAAGGAGGAGTGTCTCAAGGGAGAAGGCCGCCTTCGTGACGGGAGCACTGCTAATGTGTTAGCACCTTGGGATGTCAAGCCAGGGCCTGGACCTACCACTGTGGACCAGGCCAGGTCAGTGGCCTTAGCCCTTCGGGACTTGGGGATGCTGAGTTTCGGACTTCCCTGGTAACTCAGTTGATAAAGAATCTGCCTACAATGTGGGAGACCTGGGTTTGATCCCTGTGTTGGGAAAATCCCCTGGAGGAGGGCATGGCAACCCACTCCAGTATTCTTGCCTGGAGAATCCCTGTGGACAGAGGAGCCTGGTGGGCTGCAGTCCATGGGGTCAGAAAGTCAGACACGACTGAGCGACTAAGCACAGCACAGCATGCTGAGTTTATAGGACAAACCCTGCAGCTGGAAAAGATGCTCTGCAAACCTGACTTGTTCCTGAAACATTGCTGCTGCTTGTACGGAGCCCTGTGCTTCTTCCCAGACACACAGTGGAGAACAGGACAGGAAGTGAGGGGAAAGGGATGGGAGACAGAGGTTGGGGTGCTGGCCGGCTGAGCAAGGATCCTCCTGAGGAAGAGGGAGAGCATGGTAGGCAGGAACCACATGGCTCATTGAGCATTGTTTCAGGATGGCAGGGCGCCACAGCCCATAAGGCTGGGGCCGAGGACGACCAGGGCTCCCACAGACAGTGGCTTTAACTGGGCTGTCCTCTCTCGGAGGTTACCCTGCTGGTAGCCTTCCCCTGCAGGCTGCAGACACCAGTGGGCCCCACCCAAATGGAAGGCTGTGATGGAGCCAGGTCGAGGGCTTGGTTAGTGTTCCAAGACCCCGTGACTGCCCAGGCTGATGGAGAGTGGGTCCATCTCTCTCGTGTCTCTGGTGACGGCCGTGGGCACAAGCCCAGCCTGGGAGACCTCGTCTGTCTTACTGCTGGACCCTTGGAAAGGAGGCTCTCCCTGAGTGCCAGGCACTGTGCGGAGCATTTACCCAAATACGTCGTTCAAGCCACAGACATCCCTGCCTTCATTTTAGAAGTGAGGAAACTTATTCCCAAGCTGTGTACCTGGCTCACTCTGTCACCTCCGTTCTATCACATGTCACTCCATGCCGAGGCTGTCCTTGACCGTGCAGTTTAACTGTGCACTCTCCCACTACCCTGCTTTATTTTTCTTTACTGCACTTGCCGTGACATCTAACATGCCATCCAGTTCTTACGGTCTGTCCCCCGACCAAGCTCTACTAGCGGATCAGCTTGCTGAGGGTGGGGACTGTTGTCTGTTCTGTTCACTGCTGTATCCCCAGCATCTGAAGCAGCACCTGTCGCATAGTAGGCCTCAGTAAGTATTTTCTGAATGAATAAATGAGACTCAGATGGGTTTGGGACTCGCAGCTCTAGGACTCCATCTGGGGCTGTCTGACTCAAAACCAGTGGGTTAATGGCCAGACTCCATGACTGAGGGTCAGACCAAGGACCACAGCACAGCCTGGGGTTCAAAGAAGACTTGTACAGAATGTGGTACTCAGCTCCGTGGAGTTAGAGTCAAACTGCATGACTGTCTAGGACCCTCTGGACCCTGGGCAGCTCCTTCGAGGAGCTGGGAGTGTGACTGTGTCTCTTCTCTTCCCACTCTGAGTCACTGATAAAGCCAGAGCTCCCTTATTTTTAGTGCCGTTGCTGTTGTGGAACTGTAACCATTAGCCAGTAAGAGACTTAAGGGAGGAGATAAACATTAATCTTCTGGGCCTTCCCCTCAGCTGCCACCTCCGCATCGCGAGATACTGCTCTCCTGCACCTGCCCGGGCAGCCCAGCCCGAGAGTTGCGGGTTGGAGGGTGTGAGGTGAGTGGTGAGAGAGAGGGCCGGGGGGTCTTCAGCTTTAGTGTGGCTTGCTTGGTACCACCATCCAACAACCAGGGCTGCGGAGGAAGGTGGGGTCGCCCTGATGTCCCCCAGTCAGGTCTGGAAGAAGCAAGCCCCCTGTCACCAGGCAACGCTAGTGCTGCTTCCCCAGCTGCACTGCCTTCTGGAGGTCCTGGCCCCGAGGGGTCTGGGGCTTTCCTGGCTGCATCCTGGTCAGTCCCCATACTGAACTCAAGGATGGGACAGAAGGCCTGACCCAGATCTATGGGCAGCTGGGATAGATTAGCTGGGCAGCAGGAACTAAGCTCTACCTGTCCCTACCTCCTTCTTCCACAAAGCAGAGCCATCCCTAGAGGGAACGTTTAGGATAGAGCTGAGGGTGCCTGGTGAGACAGTAAATATGAGTTCCTTCTCATCTATGATCCGTACGTTATCTCAGGCAGGCCTCAGTTTGAATTCGTACTTCTCTCCCATTCCTGCTGTAGGACCTCGGGTGAATTATTTAACTTCTCTGGGCCTGTTTTATCATCTGTGAAATGTGGACAGTCAGTGCACCCACCTGGTAGGATGGTTGTGAGGGTCCTGGGAGGCTTTACAGAGGCTCTTTGCTGTTTAGGTGGAGGTGGGGTAGGCACAAGCCCCTACCAAGGGACGCAGGAATTGCTTGGCAGTTATGGAAGGGACAGTACCTGCCTAGACCTATAGGAGTGAGGGTGAACTGGACTGTGCCCCTAAAGCCTGGAGTCTTGACCTGATGCTCTCATTTTTCCTGATCCTGTCATCATATCATAGCGATGGAGAAAGAGGACTCTAGGCTCAGACCACCTGCCTCTGATGCCTGTTTGTGTGACCTTGGGCAGGTTACTTGAAACTTTTAAGTCTCAGTTTCCCCCTTTGCAATGTAACTGAACTAATCAGATCCTCCGTTTCACTGGGTTTCTGTGAGGATGAAATAAGATTGTCTGTGCCTCTGCCCAGCGTATAGTAAATACTTAATAAACAATAGTTTTTACTAGTACTGTCAATGCTATTGAGAAACCATTATGAAGCTTCTGATGTGGAAGGAGCTCTAGGAAGCATCACACAGAGAGGTGCCACTCTGAAGGGCTTGTGACCGAAAGGTAAGTGATTTAATGTGTGATGTGAGAACTATAAGAGGTGTTCTGGGAGACAGAGCTTGGTCATGGGGAGAGAAGTCACTGTCTACTGGGAGAAACAGGGAAGACTTTATGAAGCGGGTGGTTTTGGTGGAGTTCAGCAAGTAGAGATTGGGGGTAGAGTGGCTAGGGCTTCTAGGCTACCTTGTTTGAAGCAGTAGCAGCCTCTCTTTCCGTGCCTGGAGCTCTGCCTTCCTCTGGAAGGAATCAACTACCACATCTTGCTTAGATTTGTGGGCTCTTGGATTCTGGTTGTTTCAAAGCAGCGTGACCTCAGAACATGCGTGGCAATAGGTCAGAGCTCCCAGCAGTAGGCAGCCAAGCGGGTCCTGGGAAGAAGCAGGATTTCTGCAAAATGGGCATCGTAATACTACCAACCTGCAAGAGTTGTTTTGAGACTAAATTAAAAGATGTATCTGCCTGGTGTAGAAGTAAGCACTCAATAAACATTAGCTTTTTTTTTTTTTTTTCAAATTATCATGTCTCCATTGTCGGCATAGTTATGTTTCAGGATTGCCATGAAGACTGCATTAGGGAATATATGCAAAACTCCTAGCACAATATATGTTCATGTAGTAGGTGTTCAATAAAACTTAGCCATTATTATTAGTATTTTCAACAAGGAAGAGACTCTGGACACCCTGGCCCAGTGAAATCCCTGCTGTGGTGGAAAGAGCACCAGAGTTTTAGTTTAAGACTTGGATTCAAATCCTGGCCCTGCCGCTCACTAGCTTGGGAAGCTTTCCTAAGACACTGCTTCATGGCAAAAGGTTGTCATTAATACCTGTCTCCAGAATTGCTATGACCTGCTATGTTAATTCAGCAAATTGTTTAAAAAAAAAGCGGGGGGCCATAGTAGGTGCCTCAGAATTGAAGGCATATGAATAGCCAAGTGGCCACAAATAGAATGGATGTCTGATAGCTTTTGTTTTCTCTCTTCCACTTTTAGATCACCAGAAACTAGAACGTGAGGCCCGGATATGCCGACTTTTGAAACATCCAAACATCGGTAAGTGCCCTTATATAGAGCGTGTCTTGGGTATTTTGTAGAAGGTGGCGAGAACAGAGATCCACTGTTTTTGTGTGGGGAACCACTTCTGTCCCTGGGCGTCTGCCTGGTGTCTTTTTTTACCCAGGCAGCATCGCAGCTCAGAATTCTGGGGTGTTCTAGTTTAGAGACCTGAACCTCTCCCTCCCTGTGGTGCCATCTCAGGGCTGGGAGTGAGGTATCAGAATATGTTTCAGGCTCCCTTTCTTCCCCTCTCCTTCCGTCTTTGGGCTGAGGGCCAAGTCCTCGGCGTGTGAGGCTCCAGGCAAGTGGCCCGCCAGCACCCCTCGCCAGGGGCCTTCCGCGGCCGTCAGGAAAGGGTCTGCCCTTTGTTTCTGGACTTGAAAGAGTTTTGTTCCTTGTTGCGGGATCGTGTGCACTCTGGGGGTTTCCATGGCACTCCCATTTGTATTTCCCGGAGCCAGGAAAGCAAGCTGCCCACCCGCCTGGCTTCCCTGAAGAAGGGGGGGCAGGAGCCACTCGGCTGGAGAAGGAGAAAAAATTAAGAGGATTTCTCTCTGCTCCCACCCTGACTCGGGGGACAAGAGCACATTGTTGGTTGTTCTAAAGCCTGAGGAGGTTTGCCTGCCACAACCCACTCTGGCTCAGTTTTACATTGTTCAGCTGAAGTAGTCTTTGCCAAAAGCATTGGCCCCGATTTGGTGCTTCTCTCGGAGGGGACAGAAACTGGGCTGGCTTCAGCGTCTGAGCAGAAACCCCAGGCTTGACTTGAGGTAGAAAAACAGGGAACATCTCCTAGGTTTCCCTGAAAGCTCCAATTATCACAAAGGATAGTGAGTTTCTGTGCTCCTCAGGCATGGCCTAAATACTAGGGGTGGTCCAGAGGCTGCCCACTCTGCTGGGTTGGTAGCCAGCACTGTGAGGTGACTTGCTGAAGTTCAGTGCTCCCTCCTGAGCTACTCAGCCTCCAGCTTCACAGAGCTAGGACTGGGATTTTCACCATGAGCTCTGACACGGGAGAGCGGGGTCGCACTCCAGCCTGAGGGGAAGGGAGCTTTGAGGTAACCAGAACTGAGGCCCTGCACAGCTTTATAGATGGCAATCAGCAGCTTGGCTTACACGCGACACAGATTGGGGTAGCTGGTACTCAGTTCTGCCTGGTGCAGTCTTCCACGAAGCCAGCCCCTCTCAGCCCACGAGTCCTGGGCTGGGAACCCCTGAGCTCTCTGAAGTTCAGCCCTCACCTGCAAACAGCATAGTGGGGACCAAATTGTCGCCTTGGGTAGGAGAGAAACGACTAAAGGAACAGCTAAAACAGCAGTTACCAACTCAGGCATGTTTTGTTTGGCTGGCTTAGTGGTTTAAAAATATTTTTATTATTTGCCAGTATTTTAAAATGAGATTTCACATTTTGAAAAAAAAATTCTATTTCTCAATCTTTCAAATCAGAAGATTTGGCTCTGCTGAGCCCACATCCATGCATGGCCCGAATCAGCTGGACCTGGGCGGTGACTGCCCCTTAGCCTGCTGGCCACTCTCTATGCTGTTAACTTTCTACTGCTTACCTGGTCCCTCTGGGCTTTACGAGCTTGTCACTCTGAGCTAGCAGTGCCAGAACTGGAGGAAAAAAGCGGGTGGGTGACTAAAGCCACCCACAAGCACAGAAGCGTTTTGATGTTTCAGTCCCAGGTCTCAGGGTCTGAGGATAACAACTTCCTTTCCTTACACCCCAGGTGACTAACTCATAGAGCAATGATGAACTGCCCACCTGGAGGGAGGGGGGAACAAAGGGTGGGATCGATGGTGCAGGAGGTGGAACCATGTCCTTATTACCTGCAACATGGGTGTGGTTGACCACAGAAGGGTCAGGGTAGAACAAAGACAATTGAGAATCAACCAGGAAGTCCAGAACTGGAATTCTAGTTGGAAAATACTCTAGCCTTCTTTTTCTGTGCTTTCGAAAATTAGATATATACTTTTGAACCTTTTAGACTTGGTTTGGTAGCCCCTTTGTCTTTAACCACCAGTCCCCAGCACAGAATCAAGGCAGATGGAGGGACTGTCTCCCCCAGCCATCTGCTCTGTTAGGGAGACAGCAGAACCCAGGGAAGGCCAGGCAAGGCTTTTTCCCTTTGTCAGCATCTCATTGCCTAGAACTGTGCTTTCATTTCATGCTTGCTCCCAGACCCTGGGGGCATTGGTCTGAGGCCCTATTTGGGGTCAAGGGAAGGGAGAAGGAAGGATGAGCAGTCAGGACCATGTCCTGGGAGAATGATCTGGCCAGGCTGTCCCACTGTCCTCCAGTGGAAACCGGGACTCCTAGAGATGAGGGGGAGCTGTGGGTCCAGGAGATGGGGGTTGCCATGGATCTTGACCTGGCTTGCGGCAGAAGAGGAGTCCGTTTTGTCTGCTTAATTCGCTATCCCTCTTCTCTCTCCACTGCTCCATCCTTCAGAGCGGTGGCCCTTTTGGCTTCAGCTTCTAATTCCATCCCACAGGGATACCAGTGGACCAGCCTAAGAGTGGTGCAGAGGTGAGGAAGCAGAGAGCACGTGGTCCACCCCTGATCATTATCAGACTCACCAGCACTTGCATTCAGAAGGGTATTTGGTACAAGGAGCCAGGCACCCCCAGTTTTTTCCCTTAATAGATATTCTACCCCAGGAGTTGACAGTCTGTTGGAAGAGTGACCCCTAATGTAAACCATGGTCTCTGGGTGATAATGCTGTGTCAGTGTAGGTCCGTCAGTTGTAATGAGCTTGCTTCTTTTGTGGAGATGGCTGTGCGTGTGTGGGGACAGCGGGTAGGTGGGAGCTCTCTGTGCTTCCCTCTCAGTTTTGCTATGAACCCAAAATTGCTTTAAAAGATAAAGCCTTTTTTTTTTTTTTAAAGCCTGTTGGTTTTGAGGCATACTGCAGAACCTAAAACAGCCCTGGGAGAGTGGCCAGAGGTGCAGAGTTGAGAGGAAGAAACGGCAGTAGTGCTGACCGTCTAGAGTCTGAATGAAGTGTCTTCTACCTGTGATCTGCTTGCTCCCTGCTCTGAATTCCTCTAATGAATAGACTCTGTCTTCTTTCGTGCTGAGCTGCCCCAGCAGTTTCGATCACAGCCTAGCATTGTGGTTTAGAGCAGTACTTCTCAAACTTTCATGTGCTTGTGAATCACCTAGGGATCGTGTTAAAATTCAGATTCTGATTCAGTAGGTCTGGGGTGGACCTGAGCTTCCCCATGTCTCCAGGTGAAGTTCATGCTGCTGGTTCAGCACGTGGAGAAGCTAAGGTCTGTGGCCTTGGTATCCAGTCTTCCAGGTCTGAATCTGGGATTTGCTGGGCAGCTGTGACTTCTGGCACATGATTTTCCTTACCCGTGCCTCTGTTTTGTCGTCTGTGCCTCTTAATGGAGTTGTTCTGAGAAGGTTGAGCAAGTGAACGAGGCCTAGGAAATAAATGGAGGTGATGAAACTGGAGATTCCAGCTCCCAGAAGTAGTCCCTCCAGCCCCAACTCAGTTCACACATGTTATTCAAGCCTGGCTGCCTTTTACGTTGGGCCCAGGCCACACACAGCTAATAAATAGTAAGTGTAGCAATAACAGTCGCAAAGAAAGAGATGGAAACATTGGAGCATAGGTGAGCAGCTCCCAGATCATGCCCACCTGCTCCTCCCTGCAGGGCAGCCTCCACTCCCCCGCCAGCCCCCTGGGAGGGCACTACCTCCTCCCCAGCCCTGTATTTCCATGGACATGAACAGTGATAGTTGTCGGAGCTTTTTTGACCAAAGTTTGTTAGTTAAAATGTGGCATACTGTCAGGTGGTTTTTAAAGAGTTGGAAATAGCCACAAGATTTGGGTTGTGGCTTTGTCAGTCCTTGAAGGTATAAGACTGAGTGTGTTGTTTTTGGCCTGTTCTTCCTTCCACAGTTTGTAAAGAACAATAACTAGGTTTATGACTATAATGCTCAAATGCTTCATGCTTCTTTTCCCAGATCTTCCTGTCTAGGGTTGGTCTGGTTCTCCTTGGCCTCCATACCCTCTCATGACTATGGAATGGCCAGGGTATTGGATTTTTTTTCCCCCCAACACATCCTTTACTTTTCCCCAACAGCCCCTAATGCTTGGTTATGTATTTGTGTAAGTGCTTCTTTAAAGCCTGTCCACCCCCTACAGGCTGCTGGATCTCTCTTGTTCACTGCTGTGTCCATGGCACGTCCAGCCACGCCTGCTTCAGGGGGGGTGCCACGTGGACATTGTTGAGCAAGTCGGAATGGCCAGGGCTAATAGGGACAGGTTAGAGCTTCTTTGCCCAAGAGGATGGAGAAAAAAGTGACTCCTTCCGGGCAGTTCTACAAAATTAGGGATCTTAATATTGGCCGGCTTTGGCCTCAAGTCTCAGCTCTGCCACTCAGTGTAACTTTGGGTGAGTTTCTTTTGGAGCCTCTGTTGCCTGTCCTGTTACACAGACGTTAATAGAAGTACCTACCCTCCAGAGCTAATGCAAGGGTTCAATCAAATAACATGTGTAAAGTTCTTGGCATAATGCCTGGCACATTGAAACAGCTCAACTAAGTGTTAGGTATTATAATTTGGATCTTTATTATTGCGAATCTGCTAGGTTGGCACTTAGAGTGGTGCAATCAAGTTTCTCCTCTTGTTCTCAGCCCCCTGTTCATTTTCTCTACAAATGGAAAGAGAAAGATAGCAGTCTTGCTCAGTGATGGAGCCTTCCACACCTGTCCCTCCTTGCCTTGGTGGTGCCTGGCCCTGGGACCCACATCAAAGTGGAACTCTGGGCTGGGCGGCCTGGGAGGACTAGTTTTCCCTTGCAGCTCTGCTCAGCTGACTCCCCTCCCAGTCTCCTCACACCTGGACTCTGTGTGTGGTCTTCATGGGGAAGGGCAAGTGCCCATGCCTCCCTGTCTGGGCAGAGGCATGGGTGCCTGCCCTTTTTGCCCTTCTGGGCTTGGGGCCGTGGGGGCGGGGTGTGTAGGTCTGGGATCAGGGGTCCTGGGGAGGATAGCCAGGTGCCAGGACTCCCCTGAGAATCCCTGTTAGTGCCTCCTGCTGCTGCTGTTAGTCACCTCCCTAATGAAGCTCGTCTTTAGCTTCGGGGACAGCTGATTTCCAGGGGATTATTTGTATTACACACTTTAATGCGTTTTAATAGCAAATTTTTAATTAAATGGAAAGTCCTTTTGGAAGCAAGGGAGCAGCAGCTGCAGCAGGGCTCAGCTTGAGCCACCCATTCCGGCCAGAGAAGCGCAAGTCAGGAACGAGGGCGGCAGGGCTTTGGGGGAGCTCGCCTGAGCGCGCCTGGGTTAGTGTGGGGGAGCGGGGAGGCAGGGGTCTGGCTGTAGCTTCTTCATTCTGTCACCCCACAGGCCTAGAGAAGTAGGAGCTTGTTCGTCCAAGTACAGGAGAGAATCATTTGAGGAGGAGGGGTTTTAGGAATACCACCCGCCTTTGATTCCATTGGTAAATCGCAGAAGTACTGAGTTCTGGTGGAAATTTGAGGTTGAGAAACCAGCTCAGATCTAATAAGGTCGGCAGTAGGAAGCATAAACAATTGCTGGGCCGTGGTTCTCGCCCTGGCAGGCCCGAGTCCTCATCCGTCAAGTGAGGAAAAGCACAGGGCTCCAGTGATGGCTGAGGGCCTGGATTTTACATTCAGCTTACCTTGCTGTGGGGGACAGGGGAGGTGGGGAAGGGCCTCAGTCCTGAGGAGACGCCCTCGGACTGGAAATGGAAGGTATCGTTCGAGCTGGTGGGGGCCTGACACACAAGAGATTTCTTTGTATCTAAGAGCTTCACTGGTCGGTTTGGTGTCAGGCCATTCCTGAAGTGCTCCGTGAGGAGCTCCTGGAACTGCGTGAAGGTCAAACAGAGGGAGCCCTTTGGGACACAGGCTCTCCGTGAGTGCAGGTGAGGGAAGGGACCAAGCAGGAGGGTTGATCAGAGCAGAGGTGCGTTTGCATTAGAATGATGCTGAGGAGGGCATTGGCATTTAACCCCCTGAGTTGGCTTTGTGGGCAGAAGCTTGAAGAGGAGACCTCAGCAGCATCAGGTTGGGCTCTTGCCCAAGAGCTCTGGAGGCTGTGAGTGGGAAGAGATTCTGCTCACCAGCCTTTTCTTTCGCCTTGACTGCAGCTCCATGCAGTAGCCTCCCGTACCCATCTTGTGGGCACATTCGTGAGTGGTTTCTCTCCAGGCTCCACTGCTTTGTCGCCTGGGTGTGTGGGCTCCTCCACATTTCTTGTAGGAAACAGTGGTATAAACCAGTCTTTGGAGTCAGAAAGAGCTGGGTTCACATCTGGACCCACCGGATCTTTGGCCTTTGGCAAGAAACTCTATGCCTTTGAGCCTCCATTGTCCTCATCTGTGGAATGGGAGAAATACTTATCTTGGAGTGGTCATCAGGAATGATAAGCTCCTTGAAGTAGACACTATGTCCTTCCTAAATCCTACCATCTACCACACACAGTCAGCACTCGATACATACTTGTAGCTTAAGTAATATACGCAAAGAGCCTAACTCAAGGCCTGGCACGAAGTCAGCACTTAATAAGTGGTTATTGTCGTTGCCTGAATCTGTGTGTTGCCTGCTGGGCTGTGCCTTTGCCACTTCTTCCCCTCCCCCTAATTCTTCTGCTCCCATTTACTCCAGGGTCTCCCATCTTGTCATTCTCTGTCCCTCTGCGGTCTGCATCCCTAGGTGCTTCTCGCTCTGCACATCACCCTTACACGTCACATCCCAGGACCACCTTCGCTGGGACCAGCCCCTCTTGGAAGAAGGTTCCTGCTTTTCTCCGTCTTGCCTTACTTCTTAGCCACAGAGCTTCTGTCTCTCGCCTACATCTGAGGCAGTCTGAGATGGCGACCCGAGCCCTGGCCCTGGGATCTGGTCATCTCTGCTCTGTGGCCGCAGCTTGGACCCAGGGATGCTGGGCATCTTCCCCTTCTTGGGAAAGAGCCTGTGGGGCTGACAGGATGGGGCAGGGCTGGGGTGGCCAAGGAGGAGAGGAGCAGACTTTCCAGGTTTTCTCTCTGTTAATCTCTGTCCCCATCTCCTCTCTTGCAGTACGCCTCCATGACAGTATTTCTGAAGAAGGGTTTCACTACCTCGTGTTTGACCTGTAAGTGCCACTTTCTGAGGGTGTGGGGGCCTTTCCCTCCAGCCGGCTCAAGAGGAAGGCTGGGAAAAAAAAAAGCCCTAAACTGGGTCTTCAGCCTCTGCCAAGGGTCCCTCTCCTTTGCCCGTGGCTGCTGCTAAGTCACTTCAGTCGTGTCCAACTCTGTGCAACCCCGTAGACGGCAGCCCACCAGGCTCCCCCGTCCCTGGGACTCTCCAGGCAAGAACACTGGAGTGGGCTGCCATTTCCTTCTCCAGTGCATGAAAGTGAAAGGTGAAAGGGCAGTCGCTCAGTCGTGCCCGTGGAGAGGGGTTTGACTTTGACCATCCGCTGGTAATGAGCAGATTGCCGAGGGTCCCCTTGCTTACTCAGTGTCTCCCCGGGGCTCTGGCCCTGGCGTGGCATTGCTCTTGCATTTTCTGTTCTGCAGCACACCTGCTGCAGATGCTTTTCCCCCTTGTTTCTCAGTGTGTTGCCCTTAGCGGAGATACACAACCTAGCTCTTTGCCTGACCTTAAGAATTCTGGGAAATTGAAGGCACCTTTTATTAGTTGTAAGCTGGGCTCCCATTGGTCTCTCCTCCATTCTGGTTGTGGTTTAATGTCTTAAAAGTGGTTCTTCACCTAATGGAACTGCCTCTTTGGTATTTGCAGGGTTGGGTCTCTGTGTCCTTGGTCTCATTGTTCTTCAACTTCAGTAGTAGGTCAGTCCTTCTTGGGCAGCTGGATCTTAGTATTCATATTGGTCTCAAATAAAGCTAAGACTGTTTGAACAAGTCAGTTATTTTCTCTTAACTGCCTGTGCATTCATCTTTACCAGAGTATTAGGTAATCTACAGATTATAGACACAGAAATGTGCAGGGGGTGGGGAGGGCTCACATCGTCCCAGGAAGAAGCTCCGTTTCATTGAAGGATTGGTGTGTTCTGAGCTTGCAGACAAAGCGCATGAAGAGTTGCCACGTCTCTAAAAGCCGCTGTTACAGTGTGGCTGTTGGTTACCTGTTGGATGCCGCCTCCTCTGACCCTCTTTGTTGGTTGCAGTGTTACCGGCGGAGAGCTGTTTGAAGACATTGTGGCCAGGGAATACTACAGTGAAGCTGATGCCAGGTGAGACGGGGCCCTGAGGTGTAAGTGTGCCTCTTAACCATCTTAGGGGGCAGAGCATTGTGCCTGTTGGAACCATCTTTGGGAGCAGTCAGAAGTGCTCTTACCTGGACAAAGATTCTGTAGAGTTGGTCTCAGGCTACATTCCATGGGCATGCTTAGAAGTTAATAATTCAGCACTCCCAGATCAGTTTTCTGCAAAGCTCTTACAAATCTCTTTCACCCTGTCACACCAGAAACACCTTTCCTTTGCACCACTGTATACTCATGAGGGCCCTCCCTATCTCCAGTTTTCCCTTCTGACAAATTCTACTGCATACAAGGCATCCTGGGAATGATCCAGAGATGGGGAAAACATGGTTTGTGCCCCAAAGGAGTGTAAACGTCTGGGTTAATAATCCAACCAGGGAACTTCCTGGGAGATTTCAGCCACTCTCACCTTGTGTCTTGATCACCAGGACCAGCTTTTCAGGTTGAAAGACCATCCCTCGGCCACACCCCTCAGCCCCCAGCCCTCTAAGAAACCCTGGCAGCTTCTCCTCATGACGCAGCAGAATTCCTCCCACACCACAGCTCTTGGGCACTTGTTTGGCCTGCCTTTCCTGCCCCGGCTCCTCCCCCACCCCAGATCTTTTCTGAGGGTGATGTCCTGACAACCTGATTTTGAGTGTCCTGCCTGCAGCCTTCTCAGGCATATGTGGCAGCTCTGGCTGCCTCTGGGGGCGTGGAGGGGGAAACACAGCTTCCTCACAGATTTCTCAACCCTTAGAGGCCAACGTTTGCTGATCAGCTTCAGATGCTTCAGCCTCAGGAAAAATTCTCAAGTGGGAGATGAATTCCAGTGCCAGCAGGGGAGGACCAGGCTCTGGGGTGGGGGGAGGAGGCGGTGATAGCTCAGGGAGCCTGGCGGGGAGGAGGGGGAGCTGGGGCGGGTGACGGTACCAGTGGGCTTGGCCTGGCTCTGCTGGGACACTTCGCACTTTTGCCATTTTTGGCCAGAAGGCTCTCCTGCTAGCTTGGCTCTGTTCTAATTATATATTTCTGTGGAGACTCGCCTCTTCAGCTCAGTCTTAAAGTCTCTTCGGCCTACTCTTGGACCATGTCCTTATGGGGAGGCCTGAGCCTCAGCCTCCAGGAACCCAGCGAGACACTTTGGCTCTTGTGGAAGCCCCAGCCTCAGGTTTCAGAGGAAGGAATACTGTCAGTCCAGGTTACTGACGTTTGGGCGGGATCATTTTTGGTCGTGAGGCCCCCTGTTGTGCATTGTAGGTTTAGAAGCATCCCTGGCCTCTGTCTGCTAGGTGCCAGTAGCACCCTCCCTCTCAGTGGTGACAACCAGCAGTGTCTCCAGGCGTTGCCAGATGTCCCTTGGGGGGCCGAAATCATCCTCTGGTTTTCTCCAGTGCCCTGGACTGCTGGTGCATTCCACCGGGAGCTGACCACAGGTGTGGAGGATGGTTTGGAAGGTGAATGGTCTTTGAGAATTTGAGAATCAGCAGCCGAATGTGACTCTAGGCTGGTTTGTCTTTTTCTGTGCAAAAGCATGATGAGAAATGCTCCTTGGGGTGCCTCTTTGAAACTGTCTTAAGTGTCTTGTTTCTCGATGATGCCTGTGTACTCATTTCTCTCCTCTGCTAGATGATAAACGTCAGAGCAGGCACTGGGTCCCCTAGACAGCTGGTGTGATACCCAGCCCAATGCTTATAGGTGCTTGATAAATGTTTCCCTACCCCCAAAACAACTTAGGCTTGGTTGGACTATCCTTCCTGAGTTGCCACCACAAGCCTCTTCTCCAAGAACACAGTTACTATAGGGGGAAAGAGGAAGGAGGAGGGAGTTGGTTGGTGTTTCTTTCTCAGGAGTCTGAGGTATTCTTCCTTGGAAACAAATTGGATATGTTGAGCCTTCACAATCTGAGGAGGCTTGGTGGAACCTGTTCTAGTCTGTCCTCTGCTGTTATCTAGTAGAAGACCCTGGACAAACCACTTAGTCTGCTTGGGCCTCAGTTTCCTCTTTTGTAAAGCAGGTTGAACAGATGGTGTCCAAAGTCCAAGGTTTTGGCTCCTCATTCAGTGATTCCGTGTGAATCCGTTACCGAGAGTTAAGTGCTTTAGTCTATAGCATGTGGTCGTGGATGGTTTTACCCTGCACTGACCTTTCTTTTCGTGCTTTTGCAGCCACTGTATACATCAGATTCTGGAGAGTGTTAACCACATCCACCAGCACGACATCGTCCACCGGGACCTGAAGGTACTTACTGCCCTGGTCCCCTCTGCCTCTTGTTTGTGAACCACTGGCGCCACCTGGTGCCAGGTGGTAGGTAGTACTGCATGGTGCCAAGCTAAGCTCCCTCTGGGCTGCGGGATTGGTGCCTCACGAGGCTCTCTGTCTTCCTTATACAGCCTGAGAACCTGCTGCTGGCGAGTAAATGCAAGGGTGCTGCTGTCAAGCTGGCTGATTTTGGCCTAGCCATCGAAGTCCAGGGAGAGCAACAGGCTTGGTTTGGTAAGAGTGACCCTGTCTTCCTGGAATGCAGCTCCCGCCCTTCCTCCTCTTCCTGATCTGCCTTCCTCTTTCAGAACTACAGGCCAGACCCTTAATGGTCCTGGCCTCCTCAGAGACTGGAGGAAGGGCGGGCACAGAGCTCCCCCTGGCCCTCCGTGACTCAGTACAGTGAGACTAGCTGCTGTCAGCACTGCGTTCTTGCTGCCTCCGGGGACATTGGAAGTTCCTTTAAGGCACACATATTTGCCCTCTGGTTTAGATTCCGGGCACTGCAAGAAGCCCAGCCCGTCGTCTCTTGCTGCCCAGGTGTTGAGAGCTTATGTAGCCAAATCAACAGGAGTAAGAAGGGACGGGGAAAACTGCTGATGTGATTTAATGAGAGAGAAAGTGGGTTCAGTGTGCCTCCGCTCTCTCTTCCGCTACAGGTTTTGCTGGCACCCCAGGTTACTTGTCCCCTGAGGTCTTGAGGAAAGATCCCTATGGAAAACCTGTGGATATCTGGGCCTGCGGTAAGCCCATTCCACACACTCAGCTTTTTGGTGTTAAGGGCGCTCAACTTCCAGCGATGGCAAGAAAGAGGCATTGCTATTCCCTGTGGGTCCCACAGGCATCTGGTATATGTGAAGTCACAGCATTTGCTCTGGTGTCCCCCGGGATGGCTGTTCCCTTCACAACCTCCTCCCCAGCTTCCTAGATGATGATGTCTCCTTCTCAAAAGAGGGATTTACCCATGCCTTAGTGGGTGGGTTGTGCCTGAAGAAATCCCAGACATGGCGTGGTGATGTGGGGCGTGAAGCACAGTGGCCCAGCATTGTCGGCTGCCATCCACCTCTCTCTCTGGGATGGTCCTTGACTTTCTGAGTGGCTCAGAGCCCCATGTGGCTTTTCTTGGTTCTTTAGCAAAGCAGGTGACTGACCCCAGTGACCTCTGTTCTGTCTTGTAGGGGTCATCCTGTATATCCTCCTGGTGGGCTACCCTCCTTTCTGGGATGAGGACCAGCACAAGCTGTATCAGCAGATCAAGGCTGGAGCCTACGATGTAAGGACCAGTTTGTTCCTGCCCCTCTGTCTAGGGGAAAGGGGTGTGCTGAGTGTGTTGCAGGCTGTGGGGAGTGTTAGGGATTTTGAGGACCATATAGGCCTCAATTCTTGTCACCACCTGTCCCAGGGAGCAACTTTTTTGCACAGCCATTGTTGGTGGCTGCAAAATCAGGGAGTCCACTAAAGCCCTTTGTTCTGTTATTTGCCAAGAATGGTGTGGCTGTGTAGTGTGCCGTGTGACATAGAGATGAGAAGTGTGGCGGCTCCTCCCACTGCGGTGGGACCTTGGCACACAGTGCTGAGCAGCAGGTTCCTCCTCATAGGGAGATGGAGTTGAACCAGAAGATGTCAGGGTCCCCTAGTATGATATTCTGGCATTCTAACCATGATTGTTCTGTTTTTCTTTCCCAATCTTTAAGTTGACCTCTGGGATGCCCAGTGTTTAGCCCACTTCATGCTAGGCAGCTTTCGATAGTTAACCCTGGTTACAAGGGTTATAAGGTGCACAGATTTCATATCCCTCCTTCTCCTGTTCCCACTTCTTAGTTCCCATCACCAGAGTGGGACACAGTGACTCCGGAAGCCAAGAACTTGATCAACCAGATGTTGACCATAAACCCCGCAAAGCGCATCACAGCTGACCAGGCTCTCAAGCACCCATGGGTCTGCGTAAGTGTCTTCTCCTGAGGTCAAGGAGATCCAGGATATCAGCTCTCAATGTGCTCATAGCTCTGTCTTTACCCTCCTTCTTGTGACTAGAGAATAATCATTTGGGGCCTTGAGCTAAGACGCTGCAGAGGGGACAGGGGACTGGGTGGAGCCCAGGGGCAGCAAATGTCACCAAGAAAAGGCAGGGAAGCTATTGTGGCTAACTGACCTCTCCCTGACCTTCCCCCACTCATTTGGCAGGTTGAATGAGAGCTTAGGTTGATCCTTGCAGACTCTAGGTGATGACAGAAAGCAACCAGCAGAACTCAAAAGTAAATTGCCACGCCTAGAGTGCACATCCAGATCCCAAATCAGACAACTCTAATGGGAACGTGACGAGATCCAACAAATAAACAAAAGGGGCCTGTGAGCAATGAAAAAGAGCTCCTGAAGTTCAGTCACAAAGTTCATCCTAGGAGAGCCCCCAGGCTATCAATGTGGGTCGTCATCATGCTCTTGTTTTTGTGTAAACTTCTATCTGGCTGCAATATCTTTTTTCAAACAGGGTCTGCTATAGTCAGGCCTCCTGACAACCATGATGCATGTATTTATTTGTTCTTTTCCATGTTTACTGAATGCCTCTTTGGTGCTGGTCCCTGTGTGCTGGAGATACAAAGATGAATAAGGCCTGGTGCCTTCCCCTACAGATCTCAGAGATGATCTGGGGAGACAGGCACTCAAGCAGGCAACCAGTCTG
Source organism: Oryx dammah (assembly GCF_014754425.2). Lineage (NCBI taxonomy): Eukaryota > Metazoa > Chordata > Mammalia > Artiodactyla > Bovidae > Oryx > Oryx dammah. The sequence continues at coordinate 30,075,840 of NW_024070190.1, forward strand.
CAATGTGACAAGTACGTAAAAAAAATCTAACGAGTGTATAGGAGCCCCTGCCCACTCCCCTGGGCAGTGGGATTGCTGAAGGCGTGGAGGAGGTGAGCTCTGTCCTGGTTCTTGGTAGATTACTGGAAGTTCCCCAGGATGATAACCTGCAGACGGAGCTTAGCACGGGCTAAGGTGAGAGGCCATGGGGAATTACAGCGATATTAAGGAATGTTAAGTAGTTTGGTTGTAGATGAAGGTAGGGCTGCAGGAATATAAGAGAACGAAACCAAAAACGATTCCAGTGACATACAAGTTTCTGCCTAAGGAGTTTGGGTGTTATTCTGAAAGCATAGGGAACCATTTAAGAGTTTCAAAGAGGGAATGAAATATGCAATTAAGAAAGATCGCTTTGGAAGCTGTGTAGAAAATGGAATTGAAGAGGCAGGGGCAGAGAGAGCTAAGGAAGCTGTTGTGGTTGTCTAAGCAAGGCCAGACAAGGTTTCACCTAAGGGTAATGATAGGATAGGTGGTGTGGCAAGGAGTGGACACATTTGAGAGATATTTGAGAGAGAAAATAAGAAGGACTCTGTGACCAACTGGATTTGGAAAGTGAAGATCTTTTGAGAGAGAGAGATCTGTGGGAATTGCCAGGTTTTGAGCTGGTAACTGAGTTGGAGGGTTGTACCATTCACGGACCCAGAGGAAACCTAGAGGAGGAACCCTTTTATGAGAAAAGATGATGATTTTAGCTTCATACATGTTAAGTATGAGGGCCTCCAGCTGGAGACATCCTGTGGGGAGTTAGAAGTATGGAGAAGAAGTTAAAAATCAGAAATACAGGTTGTGGTCATTTCTGTATGGATGGTGTTGGGGCTATAGAAATAGATGGGATTGGTTCTCTGCTAATTGAATCCTTACTGTGAGCTGTTGTAAGAGAAGATATGGCCACCAGCATTTAGTGGCCCGGAGAGGAGCCAGCAAAGGGGGCTGTCCATGGAGGGAGGAAGATCAGGAGATCCTAAGAAACATGAGGTCTCAGGAAGGGAGGGTCTGTAATCATATGCTTCAGAAAGTCCATGATAAAGATGGAAGAGAGCCTGTTGGCTGTGACCAGTAAAAACCATTGTTTCATTATTTCACTGAAAGAGGCAGTGGAGGCAGAGAGACCGGTGATACTGCTTAGAGAAGATGGATGAGTCGGGAATTTTTAAAATCTTGCAATTGATTATATTGTGTTGACTGCAGAGAAGAATATGATGCAGAATAAAGGGTTAAAAACATTGGCTAAATTTTGGCTCAATGAGACCTGTAGAAGGTGTCCTATCTACTAATCTGGAAGATCATTTGACTTGTTTTATGTAAAAAACTATATGTACATATAGGCTAATTGAAGAACCAGTGTTTGGAAAGAGAGGGGCTCTGGAGCCCAGGGCAGGGGGCCAGCGCATGAAGGGTGATGCTTCTGAAACCTGAGATTAGGTTGCAGGGGGGTGAAAATCAGCCTGTGGGGGGAAGGCTGGAGGTGAAGAAGTTCTTGCTCAATCATCTCTCATTTCTCTTGGTTTAGAAGTTTACACTTTGGAGGAGGAAATGAAATATGATACACACACACACACACACCCCCACTCCAGAAGGTAGACAGAAGGGAGAGTTGCTTCGGGAACTAGGAAAGGGAGAAGCCAGGGACGAGGGCAGGGATGGCAGGGTGGTCCCATGGGGCTGTGGGCCCCAGGCTCTGTGTTGTAGGTTTTATTTTTCTAGCAGACTAGCCAGGATACAACAAGAGCAGAGTAAAGGGATGAGCCACTTAAAAGGGGTACTCAGGAATTGTGGGAATCGTATGTTCTGGGGGCTTGTTTGTGGGCCCTACTCCCTGTCATCCTGTATATCTCAGTAGCCCCTGAGGACATCTCTGTATTAGGATATTATGTAATAATTGATGCTTGTATTGCTGACCCTGAGTCATCAGGGAAATGTAAATCCTGTCTAAGGGACTCTGTTTAAAAGTTAGCAGTAATACATTGAAGAAAAATTCCCATCCAAAATGGTGAAGAGAATTGATACATCATGGTAAAGACCCTCAATTTCTCAGATCACAACTTCATTTAGGACCTTGTAGGACCCCTGGAGAATCCCAGGGACCAGGGAGCCTGGTGGGCTGCCGTCTCTGGGGTCGCACAGAGTCGGACGTGACTGAAGAGACTTAGCAGCAGCAGCAGCAGGGGGCTGCTGAGAGGAGCTTTTGGAAAGAATGAATGCTCTCTGTAGAGAGCAGGACCGCTTCCTGTTTTCTCACTGCCCAGAATCTGGAGTGCTTTAGGTGCTCAGTAAATAGCAGGTGAAGGAATAACTGCGTGAGGATCACAACGCAGAGAATACTCACACTTTCCATAGCCTCCATCCCCTAAGGAAGATCAGAATGCTCTCTCAGGCACCCTCATCCAGCATCAATTACCAGTGGTGTTTTCATGTTCAAATTATTGTCCTTACATAACCTTGAGTTTTGGGTAGAGCTTTTATTCTAAAAGCATTTTTACCTCTATGACCTCATCTTTTCTTTGGAGCAACTATGGGGTGGCTGAGCACAAGGCCACCAGTGCTGGGACTATGGTGAGGGGCAGAGGATGTACCTGGGGGCTCATAGGCCTGTCTGTTTGGCTTCCAGCAACGGTCCACAGTGGCATCTATGATGCATCGTCAAGAGACAGTGGAGTGCCTACGCAAGTTCAATGCCCGGAGAAAACTGAAGGTGAGTTGTGCCTTCTGGGCCAGGCTGCCAGCATCCTGAAATCATACCCTTTGGCAGTGCGCCCCCTGCTCCATCACAACAGGAGAGAGAGAGAGTGAATCTCCCCAGTCATCACCCCCATTAATTGGCCGACTGGGACAATCTCATGGCAGGAGCTGAGCTATAAACATGGTACCCAAGAAGGGCCCCTAGCCAGCAGTTGCACTCTGCCTGAGAACAGAGCGCGCTTCTGTAGAGCCTGATGGAATTCACAGGACCCTCTTCTTTTTCCAGGGTGCCATCCTCACAACCATGCTTGTCTCCAGGAACTTTTCAGGTATGTGTTCGGCTGTGCACTTTCATTCTTTGAGGTGAGTGGGTCAGGATGGGCCGTTCCCAGGTATCATGCCATCCTGATGCTGGGTATCTCAGGCAGTACCTTGACCAGGATGGTGAGGATGCTGTTTGGAGGCCCTGCTACAGCTGAGTCTTGTAACCTGAAATTCTGGGGGGCTTTACTTGACTTCAGATTTATGATCGGCGTTTCCTAGAACCTCACAAAGAGTAGCCTGCCCAGTCTTCCATTTATGTTGTCCTTGGGGATTCTTAATTCTCTGAAGACTCTCAGCACTTTTAAGATTTTAGACAGTCTCAAGGGCACTGGAGGATGTTCTTGGGAAAAGAAAGAGATGAGATAGAGTGAATCTTCCCAGTTACCCCCATTAATTGGCCGACTGGGACGATCTCTACATTGTTGTGTCCAAGTAGCAATGACTAATAGAAATCATTCCAGATGTTTAAACCTTTTACAGCGACTATGCTTAAAATATTCTCTGTGATACCAACTGTAAAAATGGAGAAACAAGCCAGCAGGATGGAGGGAAAGGAACTTGCTTAAATTTGTATGCAGAATTGGGAGTCTTGGGATCAATAATTTGTAAATCACACTTGACATTTCTTTTTAAGATGCAAGACACTCCACCTTTCCCACCCCCACCCCCACCCCCGCCCTCATCATTGTTGGCCTTCAGTTGGGAAGCATTGTGGCTTTTCTGTGAGGAAAAGAGTAATGACAGGACTTAAAAGACTAGAAAGGTCTCTTCCCAACTTGCCTTTTCCCCTGGTCCTCCCTCCTCCTCCCCCCAGCCCCACTGGCTTGGTTCAGGACTTCCCCTGCTTTCTCATAACCAGATTCCTGCCCTTGCTTTCCTTCTGCACAGCCATGGTGTTGGGGGAGGGGGTGTGCAGGAGGCTCAGGTGGATGGTTCCCTGGGCAGAGATTGCTGCCTTGAACTTGAGTCCATAGGCCTGGCTCTAGTAGTTCCTGGTAACCTCCAGCCTTGCCTCTGGGGTTTCATGAACTCTAGACTGCAAGCCACAGGGCCCCGGAAGGTCAGGACTAGACAGTGAGCTGGGAGACTGTCCTCCTCAGAGGGACCTGTGGCCCTGGCTGGGGCTCAGTCTTGCGTTGTGGGCACCCGTTGAAGGAAAGGCTGTGTGTTGGATCCGCCTTGCAGATGGGGATCGGAGGGCGCAGTGAGCCACCTCCAGCAGAGGTGGAGCTGTTGCCCCGCCTTGGGCCTCTGGTCGGCTGTTTCTGCTTACAGAGTCTATGGTCTGGGTTTAAGAAAGCCCTTTGAGAGGATGCTCAAGGGCAGTTCTGTGCCCACCCTAGAGTGGGGTGATCTGTTCTCTCTCTGAGTAGAAGAGACGTGAAACAGGCTGCTAGGAAATCGATAGCATGTGCCCGGCCGTGAGACAGCCTCCGCGTCAGCTTCTTGTCCATTTCAGGAAATTGGTGTCCTAGTTTCAGGAACTCGGTCTCTGTTAGGACACAGCACCTTCCCTGGTCCCTAAAGAGCCTCCTGTCCTTGCTGCTCAGACTCTGTCTGGCCTTCACACTCACTTTGCCCTGGCTCAAGAGACCAAAAAAAAAAAAAAATGTTGTAAGCATTCCAGGATAACCTCTTCTGCCCTGACTCTGGGACAGGTGAAGACAGCCTGTCTCCAGAAGCTTCTGTAGAAAGAGGTGTGTACAGGTATAATCAAGAAGAAGGGGCACTTGGTGTGCTTCTTCAGGAACAAGTGAGGCTGTTTGCTGAGTTGATCCCAAGTAGAAAGTTCAGCTTATCCCTGGATTCGAGCAGGCTGGCTAATGGTGAAATCGGGGCTTCTAGAATGTATTGCTTTAGCAGCCTTGATTTTCTTTTGGGGGGCTCATTTTTTGGGCATCTCCACCTTTGGAACACTGTGAAATAAAGCCTTTCCTGGCCACCTGCCTTGAAGAGGGAAAGTGACCTGTGTCTCTGAGAAGCTGGGGGCTGTGAACTAGGGCCAAAGACCCTCCCCAGGCCCCAGGTGCCTGTCTCTCTACCATTTGGAATGTGGGCGAAGGAAAGGGCTGCCATCAGGTCCCCTCGGGAGGAAGGTCTGCAGATGAGATTCCAACTTCTCCCAACCTTAAGCTAGGGCATGGCTGCCTCAGAAAGGACAGCCACCCCTCTCCAAGTCAGGTTTGGGCCTGCAGACCTTCCACCCGAGGTGGTCGTGGGACAGGAGGAGCCCCGGGATTTCCCCACGACCTGCCCGAGCCTGGCCCTCTCAGGTCCCCAGACTGCTGCAGGGCTGGCTGCACCTGCTCACCAGCCTGCCCCCGGCGCCTCCGCTCCCCCAGCTCGGCCGGCTTGGCCACGCCGCCCGGATCCTGCTGTGCGCGGCGGCAGCGGGTTCCTGCGCCTCGCGCTGGGGCATGCTCGCTGCTGACTGGCCCCCGTGGCTTTGCGGCAGCTCTGTGCACTGAGAGACTGTATCCCCTCAGTTGGCAGGCAGAGCTCCGCCCCCGCCTCGCCTGCCGCGAGCGCCGCCGGCCTGGCCGGGCAAGGTACGTGGCATGAGTCCTCCCCGACCGCCTGCCTCGGCTCCCTGCCACCCCACCAGGAGGGCCAGCATGCCAGGCCCGCTCACCAGGGAGGCGAGTCCCATGCTTGCGGGCTGAGATGGGCATGCCGGACGGACCACCTAACTTGGCATCTGCGAGCGCCTCGGTGTTACGGAGCCCCCTAACCAGCCGTGCATGCTGGGCGCTTGCCAACTCTCAGGAGGCAATAGCCTGGGGACGTGGAGCTGGGCAGCAGGAGGCTTTCCTCCCAACGCGCCGCCCGCCTGACAGCCTGGCCTACCTGTGAGGGCTGCGGCCAAGGCGACCCGAGACAACCCTGGCCTGGCCAGGACCTGCACTGGGGGCCAGGACTAGGCTTGAGCCGCACTGGTAGGCCCCGCCCCGCCGCGGGGGAAGCCACGCCCCTCAAAATTATGAGGTCTGGCCTTGCAAGCCTCTGGGTCTGGAAGGCAATAGAGTGCAGAAGCTGTGCAGACAGCCGTCCCTGGGTTTGGATCCTAGCCCTGCCTCACCCTGAGCAAGTCACAGCAGCTCTCCCAGCCTTAGTATCCTCATCTCTCCAATGGAGCTAATAATATAACAATTAAAATCATTTTTGACTAAGGCTCTCAACGCTGCCTGTAGGAGAAGACTTGTCCAAAAAATACTCCTGTGGCTGAGACCCCACCCCAGATAAATAAAAGCAGAATCCCTAAGGCATGGGTTAGGTATAAGCTCCCCCCGCCCCCCCAATTCCCAAGTGATTCTAATGGACTATCAGAGTTGAGAACTTTGATGTATGTAAAGCACTTAACACAGTGGCTGGTCAGGCATAGTAGTAAACGCATTAAAAAAAAATTTTTTTCAGATCACCCCAACGTTAACTGGAGATAGGACCGAAGTCTGTTTTTGGAGGTCAGAGTTGTTGTGATTCTCACGGGAGACCCAGCTTGGGTAGGAATGGCCACCTGAAGGGAAGAATGGCAGCAGTAGTGACAGTTGTTAACACTTGCTGAGTGCTTGCTATGTGCCAGGCACTCTGCTAAGTGCTTTTCATGTCACTATCCCATTTTATAGATAAAGAAACAGGTTCAGAGAGATTAAGTAACTCACACAGCTAGCAAGCAGTAGACCCTAGGTGCAAGCCCCTCAGAGTCAAGGTGGACAGACAGTTGGACTGATTCCATCTCCCTGGAATCTCCCATCCACTGCCTGCCACCTTCCTGTGGCCTTTGTGGCCAACAGACTCACCATCCTTCCTAGTGGAGCTCATCAGCATCAGCCTGTCCCTGGCCTAGAGTCTGTCTGCCCAGTCCTTTCTGCTCAGTGGGTCCAGAGACTAGACTCTGAGGAAAGGGTGGCATTGAGGACCTGCCCAGTCAAGGCTTCAGCCCCCCGGCAAAACCCTCCTGTAGGTGGTCCTGGTCTCTGTGTCTGTGTCTGTCTGTCCTCACGTCTGGTCTCCTTCGTGAACCGTGCCACTCTTGTTTCTTGAGAACACTCAGGAGATGTCTTGCATCCTTGAAGCTTGGCCGTCCTGAGAATTTCCATGGCATCTAGGGGTGGAGCCCTCACCTTTCACCCTGGCACTCTGCTTCCAGGCCTAGGTGGAAGCTGTTGAAGGCAGAGTTCCCAATCGCCCAGGCAGCCCCAGTGTTGATTGTGGTTTTCTCCCAAGCCCGGAGTGTCCTTGTTTCTGCTGAGTCCTCTTCCATGGCAGAGGAGATCCTGGGGTGCCACCCTGTGGGTCTGACGCTGCCTGAGATGCCCTTCTTGCTTTGGGGCCTCAGGAAGGGCCTCATTTAGGGGTTTCAGGAGACTCTTGGCCCCTTTGTCAAACATGTCAGTCTCTTGCGGATCCAGCTGCCAGACTTCAGGTTGAAGAGAGGGTACAGTGCAGGAGACTTGATTTTTCTCTTTGTTTTCACAGCTGCCAAAAGCCTATTGAACAAGAAGTCGGACGGCGGTGTCAAGGTAGGTGTCTCCACTCTTGTAGCCCGTGTGTGGCCCCTCTCCCTGAAAAGTCACTCCTGGGACTCCTTGGCACTTTGTCTCCCCTTTCCCCAAGAACCTCCCTATCCTTGCTTTTTGCTTTAAGCCAGAAACCTCTGTGCTCAAAACAGCAGGTTCCACTGGCCTGGTAGGGCAGAGGGATATGTGCTTCACCTGACCCTAGCTTGATTGGAAAGACTCAGGGGAGGTGATTCAAACTATAGTTTGCTAGGACTGAATCCTGAACTTGACTTCCAGACACAGGTTTTATCTCCAGGACTTGACTCTCTGGGTTTTTTAGGTTATTGGTTAATCTTACTTTCTTTCAAAAGCACAAACCCATTTAATCAAAGGAAAACAAAGGTTGCCTGGTTGACTCAGGGCACAAGGCTTGGCACCTGAAGCTACTATCCTTTTTCTCTTTTTTCTGATCTCCAAAGCACTTCCAGAACCCAGCTCAGATACCGTTGAGGGAAAGCTTCTTGAAGTGTCTCGAGGCATAGGTGCCTTAGAAACAGGCAAGGGACTTGGTTATCACAGCTCATCTTCATTTGGTGAGGGAAACTTTTCTGGGGGATCAAGGCAAGAGGAGAGACCAGGCCCCATAAACAGGAAGTCTCAGTGAGGGTGGCTGCTTGGCCAAGGTAGAGGGGTCCACACAAAGCTCAAGGTGTTCTTAGATGCTTTGGGGGCAGAAAGCTCCCTGGGCTGGGGAGATAGATAGGAGTTCATGCTATCTTGAAACCTACCAACTTATGTCCCAGAGAATTTCAAACCATTATCATGCAAACCTTTAAATTAAGACGTAAGTTTAAATTAGACTTTTCCCTGGGATCTTATGTTCCCCACTGAGATAGACCTGTGCCCCTTTCCCTGCCCCCATCCCTTCCTTTCTCTCATTCTTTGCATGCCTGCTTCCATGTATTTCTGCCCTAAGGAGGGGAGCTTGGGCTCCACACACACCTGCTGACATAGAGCTGGGGTTGATTGGCAGCCCCGCAGTTTCAGGGTTGTGGACTAGATGGTGGAGCCAAGTTAGGGAAAAGGGGTGTGTGTGTGTACTTAGTTGCTCAGTCGTGTCCAACTCTCTGTGACCGCATGGACTATGGCTGCCAGGCTCCTCTGTCCATAGGTTATCCTGGCAAGAAAACTAGAGCAAGTTGCCATTTCCTCCTCCAGAAGATCTGCCCGACCCAGAGATTGAACCTGTGTCCCTTGCATTGGCAGGTGGATTCTTTACCACACAGCCACCTGGGAATCCCTAGGAAAAGGTGGTCAGTTTATTTAGAGATTTTGCGTGTGTCTTTCTGGAGAAGCTAGAATCTGTCTTCACAAAGTGTTTATTAAATACCTATCAGAGGCTCAGTGCTCGGGGCACATAAGAGGTATAAAGAGGAGATGCGGATTGCATTCAGTCTCAAGAGGCTGCAAGGTTGATTGAAAAGGAAAGTGGACACAGCTGGGATCAGCTAAGCACTGAATGGTCTATGGACCCTACCAGGGATGGTTCAGTCCAAGAAGCTTCTGGGGAAGAAACTTACTGGAGAAAGCTACAGGATGTAGGAAGATTGGACCCAAGTCTGTGATAGCCTTTAGAAAATGGAATTGGAGGCAAGGGCAGGATGGGGAGACACACCATTATTATTATTATTTTTTAACTTGTACACATGTTTCTTTAAAATGGAAATGTATTACTTCTGTAACTTAAAAACAACAAAAATATTTTTATAGTTTCTGTTATACATGTTGATGTTCTCTGCTCAACTGAAACATGGAGTATATGGTAAAGGGATACAGAAAACACAGCTGGATTGGTCTGGTTGGGCAGAGAAGTTGGAGGTTTGTGTGTTAGACCACAGGAAACACCGTAGGCCACCGAGCAGGGAAGGTTAAGAGTGATGTTTTCCAAAGACTTGGCTGAGTGTGTAAGGGTAAATAGAGGATGGTAGTGTCAACCACAAATTGGCACTTGCCATTGGTACTTAGCATCTCCCTCTACAAGGATTAAATCATATGCTGCTGCAGCTACTAATTTTCAACACCCCCTGAAAGGAGTTCAGGGTGGAGAGCTGAAATGAGGCACTCTATACTCTGGTAAAAACTGGCAGAACAGCTCTTCAGATAGTTAGATATAATCAGGAGCCAATTTTATGAGCCCAGTTCATTCTTATAACTTCCCATATCTAGAAAACCACTAAAATCCTTCATGGTGACAAGTGTTCCTCGTGACCAGCAGAAACCTTCTGCAAAAAAAAAAAAAAAAATGTGTGTTTGATGGCATGTACTTCCTCTTTACCGAAATCACACATATACTGACCTTCCCCTCTACTTCTTTGGAGCAGTTTCTCAGAGTTATCTGAGGTGCTGTCGCCTGGGCTATAGTCCTCATTTTTGCCTCAAATAAAACTTAATTCACAACTCTCACATTGTGCATTTTTTAAGTTGACAGTAGGAGCTAGACACAGAAGTATCAACTAGGGCTTATTATAGTCTGGGTATAGGATGAAGTGAAGATGATGAGAAATATAAAGAGTTAATATTCAAACTAACCAGAGGAGCACAGACCAACCAGCTGGAATAGGTGCTGCCTATGGGTCCAGCTCTACCCATGAGTGCCAGGCTCGGATTAGACCTTAGCCCTGATAAGGGGTATGACAAAGGATGTTCCCATTGGATTCAGGGATTAAAAGAGGGTCCATCAAAGGTAATGTCAAAGTTTCAGGACTGTTAAAAGAAATGGTGGTATTTCTGCTGGAATGGGGAGTAGTGAAGGAATGTTTTAGAGGGAAGAGACATTTTCTTTTGAACCACATTGAGACTCAGAGACAGGTAGAGATGTGTGTAGAGAGGTCTTTTTTTTTTTTTTTTTAGATTTATTTATTTATTTTTGGTTCTGCTGGGTCTTCATTGCTGCGCACGGGCTTTCTCTAGTTGTGGCTGCCAGGAGCTACTCTTCGTTACAGTGCACAAGCTTATCGCAGTATTTCTCTTGTTGCAGAGCCCAGGCTGTAAGTGCATTGGCTTCGGCGGTTGCAGCACAGGGACGCAGTAGTTGTGCCCCGCGGGCACTGGAACACTCGCTTGGCAGTCGTGGCACATGGGGCTTAGTGGCTCCCCGGCATGTGGGAACTTCCCGGACCAGGGAGTGAACCTGTGACCCTTGCATTAGCAGGCAGATTCTCAATGAGTAGACCACCAGGGAATGGGTGGAGAGGTCGTTAAAGCTGCTGGCATAGCCCAGGGAGGTCAACACCGGATGTGCAAAGGGGGACTCACATGCGTGAATCTCATGAGTCCATTTACTCAGCCAGTTCTGGGTCTGAGGAGCTGGGAAGGCAGCAACATGATCCATCCTTTAAAATGTTCACCGTGGGAGAGGGGGAAACCACGAGTTCTGGTGTGGTCTGTTAAGGTCAAGGGAGGGAGGAGCATGCAGGATAGCCACTGGGGAGCAGAGAGACCAGCATCTGAGCCAGAACAGGAAACTGAGTTTGAAGGACTCGTTGGATTTTGCCAAGTTAAGGGGAGGGAAGAGAAAGACATTCCGGGCAGAGGGAATATACATGTGAAGATACATGAGTTTGAAACAGCATGATGATTCTGGGAACTCTTGTTAGCTTTTGTATGGCAGAAGCAGAGTGGTTGCACAAAATAGGACCTGAAATAAAGCAGTGACAGCTGAGATGGTGAGAGGAAGGTTAAAGGTGTCATTAAGGAATAGGTTTCTAGCAGAACTTTGTAGTTCCTGGCCTCAGGCACAGCTATGTAAGGCTAGCCTAAGGAGCTAGGTAAAATACACAGGCGTCAGGGTCCAGCCTGGATTTCAGATTCAGGAAGCCTTGGGTGGAAGGAAGAATCCGACTAATTCCATTCCTCCGTATGAATCCAAAGCACACAAAGGTTTAAGAGTCCAGGAAAGGCAAAAATTCCAGGATTATCTGTTTTTTAAGAGGCTGGAAGAAGAATCAGCAAAGGAAATGAAGAAAGAGGTAGACAAAGAACAGAAGTATATGACAAAGCCAGTCCTTACAGGAACACAGAAACGCAGGCTAGGCAAACAGAAACAGCAGTTAAATTGCTTTGGGAAACCTAGCCCAGGGTCTGACCCTGATCGAGTGCTCCATAAATGAGTTTTATGCTTGGGAAAAGACTTCAAATATAGAGGTGGGACCAGAAACTAAGATGCAAGTTTTTAAGAAGGGCATGACCAACCAAAATTCAAAGGCCAATAAGATTGGGGAAAATATTCTCAGCAGGTGTGATGGGATGTGCTGTGCTTTGTTGCTTCTGTCATGTGCTCCTCTTTGTGACCCCGTGGACTGTAGCCCGCCAGGCTCCTCCTCCCATGGGGATTCTCTAGGCAGGAATACTGGAATGAGTTGCCATGCTCTCCTCCAGAGGATCTTCCCAACCCAGGGATTGAACCCAGGTCTCCCACATTGCAGGCGGATTCTTGACCATCTGAGCCACCAGAGAATCCCATTGATGGGATGAGTTAATATTATTTTTATGCAAAAGAGCTTTCTGTAATAAATAAGAATACCCCCTAAAACCTGGCAGATAAATGGTCAGTGAAGATGAACTAACAATATGAAAGAGGAAGTAACATGGGTCAACAAATGTGGATGTTTAGTCTCACTGATGTCAGAGGTAGGTTGAAATGCAGTCCCATTTTCACTTTGTTTTTTGGCCACACCACGCGGCATGGGAGGTCTTAATTCCCCAACCAGGGATCGAACCTGTGCACCCTGCACTAGGAGGGCAGAGTCTTACCCAGTGGGCTACCAGGGAAGTCCCCATTTATTGACTCTTTAGTTTGTGGTAGTGGTGTAAATCAGAATGACCCCCTCCTAAAACAGCCTGTGTGTCAAAAGTCATAAAAGTATTCCTATTTTACCCTTTAGTTCTAATTCTGGGAATTTTCCCTAAAGGAATCATTCAAAATATGGAAAAACTGAAAGTAGAAAGATGTTCAACATGACGTTATTTATAACCATGAGAAGATGAGAAACATCAAAAGCTAACAAGATAATGACATGGGGAACATCAAAAGCCAATAAGATAATGATGAAATAATTATGGGAAATTAATTGACCATTGCAAAGTTATTAATTTTTATGACTATATAATGACAGAAATGTTTTAAGTGGAAAAATGAGGTACAAAGCTATACATACACTGCTACCTAAATTTTGTTTAAAAAAACAAAGTTTTTTAGATTATATTCAGTGTATAATAGGTAAATAGAAAAAGAACCAGGAGAAAACCCACTGAAGTGTTAATAGTAGCTTCACTGGGTGATGGGAATTTGGAAACTTATTTCATATATTTTTCTGTATTTTCTACATTTTTCACCTAGAATGTATATTACTTTGATAATCAGAAGAAAAATTAAGATGCTATTTATTTTTAAAGTAAGGTATTAAAAGAAAGGAAGGATAAACTCATATACAGCTTACAATGATTTTTTTAATTGGATACACAAAAGACTAGCAAGAGTGATAGGATTCTGGGTGTTTTTCCCCCTCTTTTCCAAGCTGCTTGTAATGTGGTTGCGGTCCTTTTATAATCAGAAATAAGTATATAATAATGAACAGCGTGGTTGGATAAACAAGGCAAGGTGCAGGGTTTTTTCTTTTCTGGGCCTTCTTGAGCGTCAAGGTGATAACCTGTGTCATGAGGGAGACCTGTGAAGCTGCTCAGAAGATCCTGAGCTGTCAGCATCCGAGACTGTTCTTTTAGACCCCATGCTGCTTTCCCAGCCCCACCCCACTCCCCAGTTCCTGCTGGGAGTCCATAGGGAGATTTCTTTCTTGCTGTCCAGAAGCTTTCACAGACGCTCTCAGATATTAGCACTGGTTTGAGCAGCGAGTCTTCCTTGTGCAATTGAATTTGGGGACTTCAGGTTCTGCTTAGGTTTCTTCAAAGGTAGATGCCAGTGCCCCAGGGTCTGTGGAGGAGCAGAGCCGCTTATGAGGACAGACTTCTCACTGAGAATAACTTGTGCATTCCACTAGTCCCAGGCCAGCATGGCCATCCAGTCTTTAAGGAGAGAGAAGGAAGAAAAGGAGGGAGAAATAAGGAAAGAAGGGAGAGAGGAAGGGAGGAAAAAGAAAAGGGAGAGAGGTCCTGTTATTTTCCTTAAGTACTGTTTGAATGTTTCAGTGTGGGAAGGACGCTTGAACCTTCTTTTGGTTAAAATTTGAAATGTTTAATTGTTAAACATAAGTAAGGTGTGGTTCTTTAAAAAATGATCTGGAAATTAAATAGTACTACTGGCTGCAGGGGAGGAGGCCAGCTATGTACAGCTGCGGGCAAAGCCCTAAAGGAATGGAGAAAGAAATGGAAAGAAGTCTGCTCACCTGGTAGAAACTAACCCATGAGTAGAAAGGATTATCTTGGGTTTTCCTACAGGGCAGTTTAGGAAAAAGAGAGCCAGTTGGGAGCAAATTGGGAACTTATTCCTCATTAGTTGAAGCAGACGGCAGAAAGTGAAGGCAAGATGTGAGTGAAAGCAACCTGCATGGCTTTTGACAAGACCAGCCCTGGGCTGTGCCCCCGCAGAGTTTTTGGTGCTGGGATTCCAGGCTAGTTAGCCTGTGCTCTGCTTTAACCCAGGAGAAAACCACAGTAACAGTCAACAAACCCAGTTTAACTCTGCAAACATTTGTTGATCGAATGTTAACTCTAAGACATTTGGCTCAGTTGCCAAGACAAATAAGATACAGACCTTCCTTCAAAGTGTTACCCCTCTGGTTGGATAAAGTGATAAATATATATGAATGTAAAGCAAATCCCTCTTTTTTGGATAACTTGGAAGTAAAATCTCCTATGTGAGTATATATGAAAGGGTAAAAGCAAGAGGCCTCATTATATTTAGACTTTCTTTATCCTTAGATCTATTTCTGAATTGAGAGCATTCTTTTAAATACTTGTAGTCCCCTTCTTTTGGAAAAAAAAAACAACACATTCTCAAAAATGTCTTCTCAAGTAGAATATCAACTTCTTGAGGGCAGAAACATCTATCTGTGTTCACCATGCCTAGAATAGTCCTCAACAAGCATTTGTTGGGTATTGTTCATGAATATGCAAGTCAAAAGACAGACAAACATGTTCAAAGAGGACTCCTGTCTCCCGGCAAGCTAATGATAAAATTCTTAATTACCTTTCAATTTTTAGACATAGTCTTCTGAGATGTATTTTCAGTGTTCCATACAGTCTTCATTTTTCTCTGCTTGTTGATATCTGAACATAAAGTTTTTGAGCATCTAGTTGAGACTAAGGCATCCGTGCTTTCAGCATTCCCCGTGGTTGGCATCTTTGTGGCCGTGTGATCACTGCACTTTTAACCACCTGCACTCCTGATGTTCCATTGCCCCCTAGTTGCAAAATGCAATAAAACAATGAAATCTTATAAATGAGCATGGCCATAGCAACAGAGAAATGGGTGCCAAAATATGATGTTTGTCAAATGATTTTCAAAAGCCCAACATCTTTATCTGAAAGGTTATCGGCGTGCAGTGAAAAAGTCTAGGTTGCGAAGTGAAGCATTGTTAAAGCAGCTTTGGCTCTTTACCTAGTAACTGTTCACTCAGCTCTCAGGCAGACCTAGCAGTGAGGAAAAGAATCCTATAGGTGAGCTCAAGAAGCTGAAACCTATAACTCTGCAGCAAAATGTTACTCACTCTCATAGACCTGTGACTTAATCTCCATGAAAGAAGTTTCTCTGAGCAAAGCTGAGACACCTCAGAATATACTCAGTGTTTGTGAACCTCCCCTTCTCTGGGTCTGGAGGGATGTGTGTGCCTGTCCGGCTAGATGCTGTTTTAACCCTTCTGGTGCTGGACTCCAGGTCTCCTCCTGCTCCTCTTTTCTCCTGAGGCAGAGCCCACGCTGGCGCACTAACCTGCAGCGTCTCTGTGCTTCTCTTCTTACCTCCTCTTTCCCCTTCTCTTTCCCTTTCGCTGTGGTGTGTCCAGAAAAGGAAGTCGAGTTCCAGCGTGCACCTAATGGTGAGCCTTGCCTGCCCACCCATCCGCCCGCTCCATGCTGCCTGCGCCCGCCTGCCAGCCACGCAAACCCATTCTGCGATGTGCGTGTGCTTCCCTCATCCTCACTGCATGTCTATGCCGTGCGGGCAGGTGTGGCCTGTCCTGCCAGGCGGGGTCCAATGCCCGAGGTCACCCGGCGGCCTCAGAACTAGGCATTGGAAGGTGTGGTGTGGCACTCCCTGCTGCAGCGCTTGGACTGCCCCCAGCAGCCCCGGGGCAGGATGCCAATCTAGTAGGGATTCGGGGCCAGGTGGCAAGCACAGGGGGAGACCCTCACTCATGGTCGCTCAGGAGGAGAGGCCCTGCTCACTGGGCACGAGCACTATTTCCTACGGATCGGCAGCCAGGGCCCCTCCGTGTGGAGTGTGGAGGAGCCGGGTGGAGGCTCTGAGCTTCACTCTCACTCTCGCCGCTTTCCCCTGTGCTGGTGCCCATTAGCTGGCTGTGCCCAGCGTTTGTCCTTCCCACCCCACCCACAGGGGCACCAGCCGAAAGGCTGCAGAGCTCGTCTTCTTTCTCAAGGGACACAGAGCACCCAGGGGAATGCAGCAGCCTGAATCCTTATGAAACATCTCTTGGGTTGGCCAAAAAGTTCATTTGGATTTTTCCATAAGGTGTCATGAAAAACCCAAATGAACTTTTTGGCCAACTTGATACTAAAGCCAGAGGTGGGGCTACCTGGGTGACATCCCAGCCCTCCGCAGATATGGCAGGTTTTACAGACACGATACAGTCCTTACCCCATGCCAGGGTCTTTGTCTCAGCTTTGCAAACAGAATGGCTTTGTTCAATCAGCCCCAAATAGGTCCATGTCAGCAGCTGAGTGAGGAGGGCTCTGCACTTTTGGGGGGATATGGAAGAGAGCAGAGCTTTTGTGAGGTTAGGCCCACATTCTGTCTATTCCTGGGGCCCCCTTCTCCAGCCTGCAGAGTTCAGCAGAGACTTCAAGCACCTGGTACCTGGCTTGAGGTTCCATGCCGAGCCCCAGATTTGGGAACGTCTCAACCACCAATAGCAAGTTACAGCTTCGGGTGTGGTCCGAAGGGCCACAAAAGAGGCTTCCAGGCAAGAAGAAGTAGGACAGTCTGGAGAGCTTCCTGGATGTATTCTGGGAGAGAAAAAGCACATCCTAGCTGCCAGTGTGCCATCATTGGCACCCCGCACATTGATGGTCACTGGACATTTGTGTGTCTGCATGTTGAAGACCTCACAGGCATCAGGCTGCTCCTTAGTGGCCCCCGGTTCCACAGGGACTCCCAGTGAGACTCAGTGAATTTATTGGTTAGGGGATTGTAAGAGGCAGAGAGCATCAGTATGGCTCCTTGCCCTGGAGATCGGCCTCCTTTCTTGCTTGCCATCTTCTTCCTGCCTCCCTTGCTGTGCCGCTCAGTGTAATATTCTGAAAGGCAAGGAGACAGCCTAGTGGTCTGCTGCTGTTGGCCTGCTAGGCAGCCTGCTGTTTCCTGAGGACTAGGACTGCTGACACAGCTCCCACCTGGACTCACCTGCTGTTCTCTGGAGTTCTGCCTGTATTCCCAGCTGATCATGTCTAAGATCAGTCAGGCAAAAAGGCCAGCAGCACAGCCTTGTGTCTGCGCCCCGGGTCAGTGGTTGCCTTTTGTATCCAGAGTCAGATTCCACCCCTTTCCTCTGTGGATACTGTCTCCTCGACCAGGTTTTCTTTCTCTTCTTGCTCCTCTTCAGATCAGGCTTCAATCTAGTGTTGTAAGGGGAAGGAAATGCAGGTGGCAGATTGAAAGGGCAGCAGGGGACTGCCCACAAGGACCCAGAGTTTCTGAATTTTGTTCTGCTTTCTCAGAGACTACATTTCTTTCACCCTATAAAGTGAGAAGATCTGAATTTCTCTGCATCAAGTGTGATTGTACAATGACAAGGCACCTAGCATCAGCAAAGATTTCTGGAGAGATGCTTTTAAAACGAGTCTTTGGGCTCCTTCCACCTTGAGGATGCCTCCAGGGCTAGGTCTCTGGGTCCCTCCAAATAATCTTCTCTGATCATCTATCCAGCCATTGCTCCCACCCCAGAATGTTACGGGAGTGTTAGCCCACCTCAGGTCTAGCGCCTCCGGACCAAGCTGGGGGACAAGGGAGGTCTGGGAGTCAAATCCAATCTACTTTGGTGACTCTAGAGGAACTAAACCATCTGTTTTCTTGTCTCAGCCACAGAGCAACAACAAAAACAGTCTCGTAAGCCCAGCCCAAGAGCCCGCGCCCTTGCAGACGGCCATGGTACCTCCTGACTACGGCTTCTCCGCCCCTGCCCCTGGCTGCCTCCCGCTTCTGCCCGCTTCCTTCTCTTGCCCCCGCTGCCAGGCCTCCTTGGCCACTTCCCTCCTCATCCCTATAGAGCAGGTGGCTCTGTGTACTACCCCCTCATGGTCCTGCTTGGCCATGCTCCCTCCTGCATGGCGTAACTCTGCTCCCTGTGCTCTTGGGGGGAAGAGTGATCAGGGCTCTCAGCTAAGCCTCCCAGCCCCGAATGGGTCTGCTGGGTGGCCGGGAAGGTGAGCTGCTTCTACAGGGAGAGGGTAGGAGCTTCCCTGGGCTCTGTACCTCAGTTCTTGAAGGCCTCCTTGTAAAATCTGCCTCAGCGCCTCCTTGACAAAGCAATGAATAGGAAGGGGGCCTGGAGTCCCCCACCTCTGGATGGTGCTGAGGTCTCTGGGAAGCCCCCATGCTGTCTGAGTTCTGTCCTGGCTCAGTCAAGGGCACTGTGTGCTCTCAGGTCGCCCTCTGCTGCTGGCTAAGTGGAGATGGCAGGGGGGTAACTGGGAGGGAGGGAGGGGAACCAGTGCTGCTGCCCCCCTCCTCCTCCCTGCACTCTGTGCCCCAGAGCTGCCTGCTGAGGACAGGAACTTGGAGAGAGGCAGGGCTGGGTGGTACAGGCAGCAGTCTGGGCTCAGCTCGCTGAGGGCCTCCTGTGAATCTTTCTGGGAGACCTCAGTCCACTCTCCCAGTATCCCTGTCTCCCACACAGCCCCTGACGAGCACTGTTGGCCAGGCCCAGCCGGTGCCCTCAGCCCCACAGCTGCTCCAGGGTACTTGTCCCATGGGAGAAAGGACACTCAGGTCTGGCTGGATTTGAGAGCAGGGGCCCTTGTCCTCAGCTTCCCCAGTACCTGCTTCCATTAAGTACTAGGCCTCTACTCCTAACCAGCCAGTGCTGTCCCCTAAATCTGGGGCTTCCAGCTGCCTGGGACCCAGTTGAACCAGGATATTTTGTAAGAATGACTGGCGAGCAGGCCTCAGTGGTCATCCTAGGGTCAATATTCGGGGGCTGGGGTCCCTCAGGGGAGAGCCGTAGGTCCGTTCCCAGGTCAGGAGGGTAACTTTCATCTTCTCTCACAGGAGCCACAAACCACCGTGGTACACAACGCTACCGATGGGATCAAGGTGAGTGGCTCCTGAGCTGGCCTCCTGTTTTCCAGGTCAGCAGGGAACAGGTGGGCTGGGCCACAGGGTCTCAGGGTCCCGGAGGCGGCTGCCTATAGGCTGCACCTAGGGGCCACGGTGTTTGCAGAGTCTCGGCTGGGGGCAGCATAGGGCCTGTTGTCACTGTGTTCCTGGGAAGGACATCACACCTCAGTGATGCTGAGCTCAGGCTCCAGAGGCAGATAGGCCTGCGTTTGGATCCTGGCCCTGGGCCACTGGACAAGTCACCCTCCCCCTCTGCACCTCAGTTTCCTTATCTGAGAACTGGGGGTGCTAATAATAATAGAATCTTCCTCCATGACTGGTGGAGCTTAGAGTAAACATGAGCTAGTAAAACAGAGGCAAAAACATACAAATCCTAGAGCATTAATTGTCCATCGCCTCACTCCTTGAAGCCCTCAATATCCTTGTCTCCTTATTTTCATTACCATTAGTAAATATTTATTGAACCATCCACAGCTCTGGTTTACAGAGGTGACAGGAAATCTCTCTCCACAGATGTAAGGGAAGCAGATGATAAACCAAAAACTATACAAATAAGATAAAATCCAGTAGCGATAAGTGCTATGAAGAAAATGTCACGAAGTAAAGAGAGAATGAATGGGGCCTCTAATTGAGTGGTCGGGAAGGGCCTCCTTTAAAAGGTGATATTTGAGCTAAAACACTGAACAACTGGAAGGTGGCAGCCGGGTAGACCCTGAGGCAGAGTGCCCTAGACAGTGAGGATGCAGGGGTCGGGGCCAGGCGCAGAGGAAATCGGAGCTCAGAGCATGGTGAGCAAGGAGAGGGAGGCAGGAGGGTGGTGAAGCCTGAGGGGCAGGCGGGACCTGCTCTGTCAGGCTTGATACGAGTTTGTATTTTTTACCAGCAGCAACAAAAAAGCTGTTAGAGGCTCTTAGCCAGGGAGTGAAAGAGAGTGAAAGTGAAGTCCCTCAGTCGTGTCCGACTCTTCGCGATCCCACGGACTGTAGCCTACCAGGCACCTCTGTCCATGGGATTTTCCAGGCAATAGTACTGGAGCGGATTGCCATTTCCTTCTCCAGGGGATCTTCCCAACCCAGGAATCGAACCTGGGTCTCCTGAATTGCTGGCAGATTCTTTACCAATTGAGCTATGAGGGAAATCCATAGTGGGGGAGTAATGGAGTCCAATTTACACATCGAAAAACTGGCCATGTTATGGGCAAGAACTTTAGGGAAGAGGCAGGTGTGGAGATAGGGAGGCCAGGCAGCTATGGTAGGAGTTCAGGTGCCAGATGTTAGTATCTTGGGCTCAGCTGTGCATTGGAAGAGAGGAAGTAAGACGTGATTTATTTTGGAGGTAGAACTGACCGATTTGGTTTTCGATTGGATAATTGGGACATAAGGGGAAGAAAGAAAGGCATCAGCATATTATGAGATCAGACCTCCATATTTTAGCCTGAACAACTGGATAAGTGGTACATTTACTGAGTTAGGGAAGACTTGGGAGGGTGTTTGGGAATCAGAGTTTTATAAGAGTCCCATGGCAAGGGTCTGATTCCTCCTTGCAGCTCCCATAGGAACACATACTCTGCTTTTGTTCTGCTTGGTTCCTCTGGTTTCCAAGGGCCTGAGTTTATAGAAACTTGTTCTTTTTGGCCCGCAGGGCTCCACAGAGAGCTGCAACACCACCACAGAAGATGAGGACCTCAAAGGTAGGTGTTGGCCCATAGTGGGGAAGGGGCCCCAGCAGTGTCCCGAGGGGGCACGTGCCTCACCTGCCCTCAGAACTGAGATTGGCGGCTCCTTGTACCCCAGGAGAGGGTTTGGCCTAAAAGCTACTTTCCATGGGCCCAGGGATGAGGTCCCTGTCTCGTGTTGCTGGGCTGGGCAGGTGGCTTCTCTTCTTTGACCCCATGTCTAGGATAGTTAAACAAGGGCTTTTCCTGAGCCTGTCCAGGCCCAGGGCTCAGAGAGCTGCTCCTGTCTGCTACAGTGTGATATCCCGATCAGGGACATCTTGAGTCCCCGCAGAGGTGGCCTGCAGATGTCATGAGCCATTAACAAGGTCACTAGTGATCCCAGTTTCCCGGGCACTAAGGTAATTCCCCAGAATGTAGAACTTTGGGCTCTAAAACTAGAACAGTCCTGGACACATTGGGGTTGGTGGGTCACTCTCGTCACAAAGCCTTGGCATGAGTGACAAGAGTCAGAACCACATTTGGCCCTGCCCCAGTGGTCCTGTGAGGACACCAGCTTGGGCCTGGCCAGAGTGCCAGGGGACGTGGGAAGGCATGGCAGGCCAGACCACTGTGAATCTCTGTCCAACTCTTTGGTTTGGCCTCCTGGGATTGCTCCCTTTGCCTTCAGTAAGTGACCTTAGGACAGGTTCTCAGAAAAGTCGGAGGAATGTTCCAGCTCACAGCTGAGAGAGCACACCCGAGGCAATAAGGGAGCAATCAAACCTTTGGTAATCAAGAAAAGAAGAGAAAGCAGAAACACACAAGACAGCAAATAACACTGCCTTCAGGGCTGCCGGGATTGAGATCAGGTCATTTCAGTTCTGGTGATACTGGCAGAGTCAGCAGCTCCGTCACTGCTGGGCTCTCGACCCTGCAGCCTGGGTCCCTAGAACATCTGCCCTGAGAGCATGGCTCCTTGTACAGGCTGTTGGAAGGCTCCTCTGGAAGCCGCAAACCCAGGTCTGTGCCCCTTCCTGGGGCTTTCAGCTGGGAAGCCTCTCTGGCAGCATGGACGTGGTCCCAGGTCCATAGCAACCTGAGGCATCGCCATGCCTCGGTTCTTCAGTGCCACGGGCTCGGGTCCTGTCTGGCTTGCTCGCTCACCTGCCTTGTTCTGTTTGTTTTGGCTGCTCTGCCTTGCCCTGCCCTGCCCTGGCTGGCTAGCTGCCCCGCTCCGCACTGGGAATGGCAGCTCGATGCCTGAAGGACGGAGCTCCCGGGACAGGACAGCCCCCTCTGCAGGCATGCAGCCCCAGCCTTCTCTCTGCTCCTCAGCCAGTAAGTGTGAGGGAGGCACATTCTGGCTTCCGTCTCCCTGGCTCATCCTGAAGCCCCTCAGGGATCCCTCCACCCACTGCCCAGAGCTGTCAGCCCAGCCCAGCTGTCATCTAGTGACTACAGCTTCGGGAGCTCAGCCTCTGCTGGGTGGGGGAGCTGATTGGAGGTGCTGTTAAGACCAGACAGGGGTCCTTGAGACTGGAGCCCAAAGACATGAAGAAAAGCGGGTGGAAGAATGTGGCAGGAGGGAAAGAGGAGAAAGCCAGTGGGATATGCAGAGGGCCTTGTCCCAGCGCTGAGCGGGAAGGAGGGTGGAGTCAGAAGTCAGGCCCATGGTAGTGGGTGTGAGGTGGTGGAGAAATTCATAGTCAGGAAACCGTGTTCCCCTCAGTGCTTCTTGAGGGTCAGCATAATATCACACTAAGAGCTTTGGGTGAGACTGGTCTGAGTTTAAATCTAGCTCCACTACCTTCAAAAATGCATGAAGTAGCTTAACCTCCTGGAGCTACAGTTTTTTTTATCTGTAAAGTGTTAATAAAATGACACTCACCTCAGAAATATAAATGGGATAGTGGAATGTCTTGATATGATGCTTAGCTGGTTAGTGGTAGCTTGTATTTACATCTTCAGTTGTGTTTTTGTAGAGGATGCCTTCGTCTGCTTCTTTCCCTCCTACCATCGATACTTCTAGAGTTTCTAAACACGAGCCTCTTCACCCATAGGGCCCCAGTCAGGTCTTGCAGATGGGCTTGGTGGGGTTGGAGAGGGTGTGTGTGTGTGTGTCTGCGTGTGCATATACCTGCTTGCCTTTAGAAAGTGGATGAAGCCCTGTGGTTCCCCTACCCTCCTGCTTATTCACCCGAGCCACCCTCCTGATGGTGCCAATGTCTGTGGGGCCCTGTGCTGGCTGCACTGTCCTCTCCCAGTTGTGCCCCTTGGCTGTGCTGTTCTAATGCTCACATTTGTCTTGCAGCCTCTCGCTCATGGCCTGGGCCAGCCTGGGGCTCCGGTCAGGGTTAGCCTGGGCCTCCCTTACCCTGGCAGCACCCTCTGCTAATAGTGGCGCTCCCTGTAAGTGAGCTGCCCATGAGAGTGGGGTGTCATCAGCAGTTCCTTGGCTTGGAATTGGGGTGGGGGGCGCTCTGAGGGCACCAACTCTGCCTGCCTGTCAGTCTGAGCCTTGTCCTTGGTTTTCCTGAGGGACACATCCTAGCTTGAGAGCTGGTATGAGATTTAGAGTTTTTCCAAGGGTAAATGGAGCTGGTAAGAGGCTCCATTTAAAAAGAGTGTTTATAGTTCCAAGACCCTTTACCCCAAAAAGCCCTGTGGAGGAGATGAATAAGGCGAAGAGAATTAAGCATCCATCCCAGGGGTCTATTCATTCTTTGGAGCCCTCCTCAACCCTGGCTAGAGTCTGATTTCAGGCTGGCTGGTGCCCAGGGCTAAGTTTTGGACCACTGTGTGAGGGGGGATGGAGGGTGGGCTGGTAATTGAGACCTGACTGAGCCCCTTCAGGTGAGAGAAATGAGTGGTGACAACAGCCATATCCAGGAGATGCTTCTTTGAGAGCCTGAACCTATGGGGATGGGATGCAAAGACTGAGGGCAGTGTATTCACAGGGTGTCAGGCTCCTTGCTTTAAAGACAAGAGTGTTTTCTGCATCCTGGTTATTGATGGAGAGGGAGGCAAAGGCCAGAGGATCCTAAGGCGGGCTTTAGGACAAAAGGGTCATTAGGTCTGTGGACAACAGAGGGCAAAGGGAGACAACGGTGGGCTCGCTTTTCCAGAGAAGGGCCTTAAAGAGAGAAGAGGGATGTCTTTGTCAAAGAGATCGCAGGGGATTCTCTGATGGATTGGGGAGGGCTTTGCGTCGCCTGGGAGAATCCCAGTCTCACATGGGTAAATTGCTGGATTTTTCCCCCTACAGTGCGGAAACAGGAGATCATTAAGATCACAGAACAGCTGATTGAGGCCATCAACAATGGGGACTTTGAGGCCTACACGTGAGTAGAGACCCATTTCCTTGAGATCCAAGTCATCTCTCAAGCCCTTCCTGCCTTTCAAAAAGCAGCTGGGACCCAGGGAAAAGAGAAGGCTGGGCCTTGGGCACAGCATCTGAGTTAAACACCAGGCCCCTGAGAGCCCTTCCAGGTAGACGTTGGTGATTGAGCCCACCCATGGTGCCCGGGCTGGTGGGTTGCAGAGGTGGAGCTAAGCTGCTCAGCTGGCAGAGCCCTGAGATCTCAGCCATCTTGTCAGGCCCAGCCTACAGCTCACCTGCTGCCACTGGAGGAAGATAGACAATAATTCTCATATAAGACTGACGGGCTGCTTTTTTTTTTTCCCCTCCCCTGTAGGAAGATTTGTGATCCAGGCCTCACTTCCTTTGAGCCTGAGGCCCTGGGTAACCTCGTGGAAGGGATGGATTTCCATAAGTTTTACTTTGAGAATCGTGAGTGGGTTCGTGCTGCCGAGATACTCCTGCCTGCCCCTCACCCCCTTGCCTCTGTCCCTGCTCACCTTCTCCTCTTTCCAGCCACCCGCTTTTCCCTTACTGGGCCTGCCTGCCGCACCCTGGTCTGTGTGCTTGCCTCCGGGGGCCTGAGGATGGTCTTCAGCTAGCATCTCCAAAGGCCCTCCTCCCAGAGCCCCGTGTGCCCCTCTGTTCTGCAGCAGTGCCGCTGTATAATAATCAAGGCCACTGTATTTCTTTAAGCCTTACCTCTTTCCAAGATACTTGGAAACCGTGAGAGGTTAGATTGAGATGATATCAACGAGTAATAATGAAGCTCTGTGTCTGCAGGTTTCACAATAGAGGAAATTAAAACCAGGATAAGAATGTGCAAACAAGTAACAGGGCACCGTTGGCGACTGTGAGATCGGAAGTTGTGGCTAGGGTCCTCCTTCCAGCCACTGAGGGAGACAGGAGTCCTGGCTAGGGGGGGGTGGCTGGGGTGTTGTGCTCCAGACAGTTCCTGGAAGTCCCAGAGGATAAGAAGCTAATTCATCACCTCCTCCCATCTTTCTTTCCACTAAGACCATCCCCCTCCTTATTTTTTTTCCTCCTCTTTCCCACTTTATCCTGGGCCTTCCCCATCCTGCCCTGAATTTTATTTTCTCACTGTTTTCTCTGCTAACTACCATCCTCTCCATGTCTCAGCTGCAGTTATAAACCTTAGGTTATCTAAGTAATTCTATTAGCCAGAAGCAATTCCAGAGCGCACAGAAACTCTGAAAGGTCTCGTGTAGCCCCTAACATTCGAATTGAACTAAAATGTGAATCTTAGTAAAAGCAACACAGTTCATAGTGTTTGCTGATAATGGCAACACATCTTCTTTTGGTTTCCCCCCGGAGGATCCTGGGGGCTCTGGGAGTACCCTCAGCTTGGTGCTTTGCTGACTTTTTTTTTTTTTATTAACTTTGGGCCTTTATAAAAATCAAAAATCAATTTTGAATATTTTAAGTTCTTGGTTTTGCTCTACAGCCTTAATTAGGGACAAGCCAACCCTTATGAGGGCTTCCCAGAATGGTAACGAATGGACTCAGAATGGTAACGAATCCACCTGCCAAGACAGGAGACAAGGATTTGATCCCTGGGTCAGGAAGATCCCCTGGAGAAGGAAATGGTAACCCACTCCAGTATTCTTACCTGAGAAATCCCATGGACAGAGGAGCCTGGCCTGCTACAGTCCATAGGGTTGCAAAAGAGTCAGACGTGACTGAGCACACACAAGGCTTATGAAGTCCAAACCCACCTGTCGGGGAAGAAAGATCATCATCATAGTCTTTCGTTAAGATAATCTTGAGTTCAAATGTTGTGTGGGCAAATTACTTAATTAACCTCCTTGAGCCTATTTCCTTATCTTATAACGAAGAAAATAATATCGACCAAGGAATATGGCTCATGCATGTAAAACCCGCAGTACATTGTCTGATTAAAATACTAGCTGCTGTTAACACTGCTCCCCACCTTTCTCTTCCTTGTAAATAATTGAAACTAATCTAATGGGTTTCCCAGCCTCTGGAGAGTGTATGGGGGAACTTGGCGACTCCCAGAATGGTTACTGGAGAGAGGGTGAGACTTGGGAAGTGCAGGCTGGGAGGAAAATGCCCGTCCCCAGGCCTGACGCCCTCCTACCTACCTCACCCCCCCTGCCCACTACAGTCCTGTCCAAGAACAGCAAGCCCATCCACACCACCATCCTGAACCCACACGTCCACGTGATCGGAGAGGACGCGGCTTGCATTGCCTACATCCGCCTCACCCAGTACATCGATGGGCAGGGTCGGCCTCGCACCAGCCAGTCGGAGGAGACCCGGGTCTGGCATCGCCGGGATGGCAAGTGGCTCAATGTCCACTATCACTGCTCAGGGGCCCCTGCCGCACCGCTGCAGTGAGCTCAGCCACAGGTGCACCTGGTGGGGAGCGGGGGGGCTGGGACATGTGGGATCAGAGGAGGAAGAAGGGGCTGAGAGGTGGCCTTGAGGGAGGACATTCGGGCCAGCCCAGAAGCGCAGTGAAGGCCAGACAGTGTGGTGATTGCAGTAAGTTATGCTCTCAAGTCAGACAGACTTGGGTCTGGCTCCATGACGCTAGATTGGGTGACCTTGAACAGGTTACTTCCCCTCCCTAAGCCTCATTTTCCTCGGCTGTTAAAAAGACGGAAGGAGCAGTGCCTGCCTCCTTTGTTGTGAGATTTAAATAAGGTCCTTGTAAGTAAAGCAGTCCAGTAAGTGCTCAGCAAATGGGAGGTGATGTTATATTTAAATACTAGCTTGTCCCCCATCCTCCACCTTCTCAGGCAGAGTTGGCCACGTGTGTAATGTGTTTAAGTCTCTGGAACTCCTGTGTGCGTACTGTCCTCTGTCCTGTTACCACGTCTGTCCTGTTTGACAGGGGCATGAGGAGATCCCAGCCGGAGGTCAAACCTTCGCAGCCAGTGGCTCTGGAGGGCCTGAGTGACAGCGGCAGTCCTGTTCGTTTGAGGTTTAAAACAATTAAATTACAAAGCGGCAGCAGCCAATGCACGCCCCTGCATGCAGCCCTCCCGCCCGCCCTTCGTGTCTGTCTCTGCTGTACCGAGGTGTTTTTTACATTTAAGGGGGAAAAAAAGAAAAAAAAAAAAGATTGTTAAAAAAAAAGTGGGATCCATACCATGATGTGTTTTAAAACCATCGACAGCCCTTGGGCTGGCAAGAAGGCAGGAGTCTGTGATGCCCATCCTGGCACAAGCAGTGGGCTCACCCGCCAGCCCTGAAGAGGTGAGCTCGGCCTCTGGCCTCCATGGACTCGGGACCAGGCAAGAACTCTGACAGAGCTCTGGGGGCTGTGTGATGTGACTGCAGCCTCTGAGATGGCCTGCCTGCCCCAGGTCTCGGAATGGACTTCTTCAGAATTTGTATATGCGCCTAGAATGAGGCTTATGAGAACACCATGGCCAACAGACCTACTTGGGAGAGAATGCGGAGCTCCCAGCCTGCCGTGGAGGCAGCTGAGAAGCAGTGGCCTCAGGACTGAGAAGCAGGGCCCGGACGTTGCTGTACTCTACCATTTAGCGTAGAAGGGAAGAGAATTGGTGCTGCAGAAGCGTGTCTGCTCCGAAGCTGATGAGAAACCTCGTGTTAGTCTGACATGCACTCACTCACTCATCCATTTCTATAGGATGCACAATGCACGTGGGCTCTAATCTTGAGGCCCAATCCTAGCAGCTGGGAAGTGGGAGGGGTTGCCGCTTTGCTTTGTGTTTGTTTTCTTATAACTTAGCAAGGAGAGAGCCAGGCCTTGGTCTGGGCTCCCCCTGCCGCCTTTGGCAGTTCTGTTTCCGTGCTGACTTGGACCATCTTTGTCTTGCCTTCTCTTGGTGGTGGTCCCTGTGCTGACTCTCATCTGGGCCTGGGCCCTCTGCCAAGTGCCCCTGTGGGATGGGAGGAGTGAGGCAGTGGGACTGAGTTGATGGTTTCTATGCATTCAGGCTGCCCTCAGGGCTGCCTCCCTTCTTACTCTTCCCTTGCTGCACGCCAATCTCTTTTCCTGTCTTTGAGACTGACTTGACTACTCTGGCAAGAAGAGGTATCCTCTATAAAGAGACTTCTTTACTGACCAACTGAAGTTTAGACTTACTGCTGGACAATCTGCATGGGCATCACCCCCATCTCACCCGCATGTACCCAAAAGAGATGTCCAGAGCCAAGGCTCCTACCTTCGTTGTCCCTCTCTGTGCTCAAGGAGTTCCATTCCAGGAGAGAAGAATGTATACTCTAAGCAGATAGCAGAGATGATAATGGAGGAGCAGTTGGTCATGGCTTTGG
This sequence comes from Oryx dammah, assembly GCF_014754425.2. NCBI lineage: Eukaryota > Metazoa > Chordata > Mammalia > Artiodactyla > Bovidae > Oryx > Oryx dammah. The sequence goes on from NW_024070190.1 coordinate 30,104,213, forward strand.
TTTCCCCCCAAACAACTGTGCAGGTCTGTCTGCACAAATGTCTGCACTATTGGGGGAGAGATGGGTAGACCCCAGCTCCCTGGACTGCCTTAAGGAGGCACAGGAGCTGGGAGAAGAGGCAAAGTACAGGTTTACCTTGGAGCCAGCTGAGAAGAGAGCAGACTCACAGGTGCTGGTGCTTGGATTTAGCCAGGCTCCTCCGAGCACCTCCTGCATGCCCCAGCCCCCGGGTCCCAGCCGTCTCCCGCCCAGCAGCCTGCAGTACCAGCACGCAGACACCTTCACCACAGGGTTTGGTTTTGCTGGCTTGAAGACAAATGGTCTTAGAGTTCATTAAGACCCATAGCTTCATATGGCTGCTCCAGCCCCACTTCTTAGCATTCTTACTCCTCTTCTGGGGCTAATGTCAGCATCTATAGACAATAGACTTAAAAACAACAACACCAACACCTTTTAAACAGGAAATGGAAGGCATTTGATGCAGAATTTTTGCATGATGACATAGAAATAATTTAAAAATAGTGTTTGTTCTGAATGTTGGTAGACCCTTCATAGCTTTGTTACAATGAAACCTTGAACTGAAGATATTTAATAAAATAACCTTTAAACAGTCCATTGTGTTACTGCTGTCGGAGGCTTATGGCCAGAGGTTTAGATTTAACAGCCTGGGTTACAAGGCTTCTGGTGGAGAGCTGGACCTTCTCCCACTCCTTTTGGACCCATTTAAGAATAAAACTTCCTCCTAAACTCATCAGCCTCCAATCACCCCACTGGATTGCCAGGGCGAGTTTGGGATTGGGGTTGGGGAGAACTTGCGCTCTCAGGAGGTGAGCTCGGAGTCTCGCCCCGCCCCCGTCCCCGCCCCCGTCTAGGGCCGCCCAGCCCCCTCCCCCGCCGCCCCTCAGTGTGCCGGCCCGGCTCCCCCTCCGCCGGGCCGAGTGGAAGATCCCGCACCCTCGGCCCGCCCCGGCCTCGGGAGCCGCGCCGCCGACGCTCGCCAGGTTGTGCCACCGCGCGGGAAGGAGGGGGGCGCCGCTGCCGGGGGCGCGCGGAGCCGGCTGTCTCTGAGGTCGCGGCTCCGCGGAGCGCTGGGGAGCACCGTTCAGCATTCCGGCGCCTCGGCCGCGCGGCTGGCCGGCCCGGAGGCGGCGGGGGCCCGAGCGGGGCCGCGAGCGGCAGCGCGCCGCCTCCCCCCGGTGGGAGCGGTGGTTGGGCCCGGCTGCGGCAGAACGTTCGCTCGGAGATGGCGGAGCCGCCGCGACGCGGCCCGAGGCCCCGAGAGCAGGGAAGCCGGGCAGCCCCGGGACGTGGCGGAGCCCGGGGACAGCGGGGACGCCGCCCAGTCCGCCGGGTGAGCCGCCCTTGAGGAGAGCCCCGCTCAGAGTGTGGCCCCCACCCCGGGCCCCGCAGCTCTCCCCTCACAGACTTCCCTCCGTGTGGCCACCGAAACCGCCCGCAGGGGCGTCCCCGCGGCCCCTCGGGGCGGCCCGCGCTCCCCTCCCCCTGTCCCTTCCGCAGGCCGCCCTGGTCGTGGCCTCCTTCCTCTCGGCTGGCCCCCTTTGCCCCGGGTGCCTCCTCCCCCCGGGGCTCTTCCAGCCCGACGCCCGCCCCGATGTCACCGCAGACTCTCCTCCGCGCGGCCCTAGCCCCTTCTTTCCCCTTGAATGCTTCACGCCCTACTCTCTCCATACCCACCTGTGAACCCACGTCCCCCCTAGCTGGGCCTTCCGTCCGAGACCCCATGTGCCAGCGCCCCACGCTCCTGTCGCTGCTAGGTCCCCCTCCTCCCGCCGCATCTGCACTGCTGGTCTCCCAGCGCGGGGCCCACACCCCCGCCTTCTTCAGCCCCCACCTCAGTTGCTCTCCTGCCGCTGTTGCGCACACGTTCAGCAACCCCTCCCCGGCCGTGGTCCAGCTTCGGTATTTATCATCCCACCCCGCGCCCTCCCCCAGGACTTTCTCATCACCCCTTCTCTGAATATTGCTGCTTCTTCTAGGTCCGAAGCTAAAATGCAGTGGTTAAGAGCAGGGCTGGAGCTTGACAGGCCTGACTTTGAATCCCAGTTCCTCCATTGACTGAGCTGTGTGATCCTGGGCAAGTTACTAAGCTTCTCTGGACCTCAAATTACTCATACGTAAAACGGGGATATTACTTACCTCTTAGGACTGATGTGAGCATTAAATATAGAGAAAGCTCTTAGAAGAATGTCTGGCAAAGATAAGCCCCCAGTAAATGTTAACTATTATCCTTAACATTGTGAGTGATCACCCCCCCCCCCCAGTATCTACTTCCCCCATTCTACAGTGATTTCTTCTCACCTCTGTGTTTACCCCAAAAAGTTTCCTCTAGGTCTTAGGATTCACCGCTTCCCATCACCATTTTGATCCTTTCCCAGCTCTCTTTTCTTGCCAGTTAGTTTTACTCAAGCGAAAGCTGAACTGTTCTTAAAACTGTCTTAATTCTGAAGGACCCCTATCTCTGGTTAATCACCCCAAAATGTGTATGTGTTGCGGGGTGAGTGGTAGAGATTATCAGCTACTGGCCTTACTAGAAATGATTAAGATGGGGAGAGTGACAAGTAAAGCTTCTAGTTGGTCTACTTAAAGGAAAAAGTCTCTAAAATGTAGATCTCTTTGAAACTATTTTCCGATGGTACTTTCTCCTTTCTCTGTTATTGATTGGATACTACTTAAGCTCCTGTTGCTCTCTGCCACCCAGCCCTACTCAAGCTTGCTCTGTTTCTGTAGTAGGACTCAATCCCTCATGTCTGTCTAGGCTGGCTCGGGACCCTTCTGTGCCATTTAGGGATGAGGATGTAGTACCATCCAGGCTAAGTTAGGAAGGAGAAGTAGAGTGGATAGGGAGACAGACTCTAGTCTCACCTCTCTAGCTTTTCTTAGGTGCCAGTGATGTGGCCTGCTCTGGGGCTACCTTTTTATCACCCCTCCTGACATTGGCACAGGTGAGGTAAAGAACAGGGGTGAGTAATTTTTCACAAGGAGTGGGGAAGAGAATCCTCAGGTTCTGGGCTTGGAAGGTAATAGAACCATTAGCTAGCACCATTTGTCTTTCCTCTTGTATTCCCCTACCATAGTGTCCACCTGACTGCAAGTTCGTTAGTGCTGTTAGCCTGAGATGTTGGGTTTGATAGATGAGTGAGATTAACGGACACACGAGTTTCCTCTTATCTGATATTTCGTTGGAACATGGGACTTCTGGGGCTTTCCTTCCCTTCTTCACAGGAAGACCAGAGCCCCTACTGGCTGACCAATTGCTCAGTCACAGGCTGGGAACTCCTTTCAGAGCAGGTTCATTTTCAGCGTCTTGGGCTATTTGGCCTCTTAACTGATGGGAGATTTGTTCTCTTCCAGACCTTGGATATACTGCTTCAGTTCTGAACTTAGTTCAGGGAGGAGAATTTAGTCAGCATTCTAAGAAAGGGAACAGGCTGTGAAGCTAAGGTATGAGACTCAGATTGTGTTGTTCTTCTACAGGAGCTTGTTCTTGGAGAACAAACCATCCTGTGAGCAGGAGGTAAGAGAGATGGGGTGAATGGGGGGGATGGATTAATGACAGTTTCAAGGAGAGAAGTAATGCACCAATTTCTCTTACAGGTTGTGGGGAACTCTGTCTGACATCTGATGTGACGAGCTCAGCCAGGACCAAAGGTGGAGCCTGACTAGATTTGCATCCCGAAGGCATGGGCCAGTGGGCCATGGTGACTTGAGACCAATGAACTCTGTCCAGTTGCCCCCTGTTGCCCTTTCTACCTCCTCTACCCTATACTAAGGGGACTTGTTTCCACCTTTGCAGGGAGTTGACCCTGCGGGAATCCCTTTCCCCTCTTTTCATACCCTTCTACCCTCCCGGAGAGCCTCAGCCTATAGAACTCCTACCTCCCATCCCCTGAGGTGGTCCCCATCCCTGCCTCACCTCCCCGCCATGCTCAAGCTGTGGAAGGTGGTACGCCCAGCTCGGCAGCTGGAACTGCACCGCCTCATACTGCTGCTGATTGCTTTCAGTCTGGGCTCCATGGGCTTCTTGGCTTACTACGTATCCACCAGCCCCAAGGCCAAGGAACCATTGCCCCTCCCCTTGGGAGACTGCAGCAGTGGCGCAGCAGGTGGTCCTGGCCCAGTTCGGCCTCCAGTCCCTCCCCGGCCCCCAAGGCCTCCAGAGACAGCGCGAACTGAACCCGTGGTCCTTGTGTTTGTGGAGAGTGCATACTCGCAGCTGGGGCAGGAGATTGTGGCCATCTTGGAGTCTAGCCGTTTTCGTTATAGCACTGAGCTGGCACCTGGCCGAGGGGACATGCCCACACTGACTGATCATACCCGTGGCCGGTATGTCTTGGTTATTTATGAGAACCTGCTCAAGTATGTCAACCTGGATGCCTGGAGTCGGGAACTGCTAGACCGGTACTGTGTGGAGTATGGTGTGGGCATCATTGGCTTTTTCCGAGCCCATGAGCATAGCCTACTGAGTGCCCAGCTCAAGGGCTTTCCCCTTTTTCTCCATTCAAACTTGGGGCTTCGGGACTACCAAGTGAATCCTACAGCTCCACTCCTGCATCTCACACGTCCCAGCCGCCTGGAGCCTGGGCCACTACCCGGTGATGACTGGACCATCTTCCAATCCAACCACAGCACCTATGAACCAGTGCTTCTCGCCAGCCTTCGGCTGGCTGAGCCCCCTGTGCCAGGACCAGTGCCTCGCCGGGCCCGGCTTCCCACTGTGGTGCAGGACCTGGGGCTTCACGACGGCATCCAGCGGGTGCTCTTCGGTCATGGCCTCTCCTTCTGGCTCCACAAACTGGTTTTCGTCGATGCTGTTGCATACCTCACTGGCAAGCGCCTCTGCTTGGACCTTGACCGTTACATCTTGGTAGACATCGATGACATCTTCGTGGGCAAGGAAGGTACCCGCATGAAGGTGGCTGATGTTGAGGTCAGTCTTTCTTTTTCCTGACTTCGATTTCTTTCCTTAGAAGCTGTTTCAGGCTCTGTCCTTTCAGACTCCCTCCCTTGATTCTAAGCTTGTCATAGGTAATGCTCGCTGCCCTTTTTTTACAGGCAAGAAGAAGGCGACTTCTCAGTTTTCTCCTTAGATTGCTCTCTCCTGATTTCTCATGTTCTGCTACTCTTCCCAGGCCCTGTTGACCACCCAGAACAAACTCAGGACCTTAGTCCCCAACTTCACCTTCAACTTGGGCTTCTCGGGCAAGTTCTATCATACTGGTGAGCTCGTTCGCCTGTTCCTTCAGCGTATCAGTCTTAGTTTGATCTGTCCCTTCACTGCCCATCCTCCTGGGCAGACAGGTTGGAGAAAGGGGGCAAGATTTGGGGTCGGAATGCTGTGAGGAGCTAGCAGTGGCTGGGAATTTCGGTTTAGCATGGGTGGCTGGAGGGCAGGTTGGCAATGGGGAGAATAGTCCTAGGTGGGCAGAGGTCAGCCGTGTTGTCCCAAGGATGGAAGACGGTCCATCTTGGTACAGAGCGAAGGAGGACCAGGGTCTAACTGGTGTGGTCAGTGGTCAGTGTGTGGTCACAGGGACAGAGGAGGAGGACGCTGGGGACGACATGCTGCTGGAGCACCGCCGCGAGTTCTGGTGGTTCCCGCACATGTGGAGCCACACGCAGCCGCACCTGTTCCACAACCGCTCCGTGCTGGCTGACCAGATGAGGCTCAACAAACAGTTCGCTCTGGTGAGACCCTTGGATCTCTTCCCCATACTTTTCCCCAAAGATAATGCTTCCTTTTCGACCTTTCCCTAGTGGAGTACCCTTTCCTTGTCCTTTCCTATTTTCTTTCTATGGAGGCATCCCCCCCCCCTTTACCCTCTACTCCCCAAACCTCACCAGATCCTGGTGAGAGTCTGTGCCCCATTCCCAGGAGCATGGGATTCCCACGGATCTGGGGTATGCTGTGGCCCCCCACCACTCCGGCGTGTACCCCATCCACACACAGCTCTATGAAGCCTGGAAATCTGTGTGGGGCATCCAGGTGACCAGCACTGAGGAGTACCCCCATCTCCGCCCTGCCCGCTACCGCCGCGGCTTCATTCACAATGGCATTATGGTGAGGGACTCCCAGTACAAACCTGAATCAAACTCCCACAATCGGCCAGCCTCCAACCTGCGTTATCCAAGCTCGTCCATAATAATAGGGGGTAGAGGGGTGAAAATTCATAATGCACAGAGCAGGAGCTTTATTGCTGTAACTTCAAGCTGTTCTCTGTAAACCCAAGGAATTCTAAAATGCCTCAAGTCTTCTGTCTAGTCTTCTCTAGATGCCTCATCTAGTTCTCATTCTACCTTCCAATCTCATCTCTCCCTGTTTTTTCTTTTTCTTTCCTTCAGGTGCTGCCGCGGCAGACATGTGGTCTCTTCACTCACACAATCTTCTATAATGAGTATCCAGGAGGCTCTCGTGAACTCGACCGGAGCATCCGAGGTGGAGAACTCTTTCTGACAGTGCTGCTTAATCCGGTAAGGTGCTGAGAGGAAGGGCTAGAAGATGGGACAGCCAGTGTGTTTGCAGGCTGAGACTTTTGCTCACCAAGCCCGCTTTTGAAGTGGGGTAGGCTCTCCAAATCTGACATGCAGGCACCCCCTTTCAGATCAGCATCTTTATGACTCATCTGTCTAATTATGGAAACGATCGGCTGGGCCTGTACACCTTTGAGAGCCTGGTGCGCTTTCTCCAGTGCTGGACGAGGCTGCGCCTACAGACCCTTCCTCCTGTCCCTCTCGCACGAAAGTACTTTGACCTCTTCCCTCAAGAGCGAAGCCCCCTTTGGCAGGTAGAAGTGGAGCGCAGGCTGACCTAGAGACGTGACGGGGGTGGCTGCTGAGGAAAAGATTATCTGATTATTGGCCTCACCTTCAGAATCCCTGTGACGACAAGAGGCACAAAGACATCTGGTCCAAGGAGAAAACCTGTGATCGGCTGCCCAAGTTCCTCATCGTGGGACCTCAGAAGACAGGTGAGTCGTCCTCAGCCGGTTTCTGTTGCCTTGCCTTAAATCCAGAGAGTTCTCTGGCCGAGGAGTCCCCTTCTCATACCACCCCTCATCAGTCCAGTCCCTTGAGTGACACTTTCGTTTTTGGCTGTGCTGCGTCTTCGTTGCTGTGCGGGCTTTCTCTAGTTGCAGCAAGTGAGCAGGGGACTGCTGTCTAGTGTGATGTGTGGTCTCATTGTGGCTTGTTGTGGAGCACAGTCTCTAGAACGCGTGGCGAGCAGGTTTAGTTGCTCCACAACATACTGGATCTTCTCCAGCCAAGAATCAAACCTGTGTCCCCTGCACTGTCAGGCAGATTCTTAACCACTGGACCAACAGGGAAGTCCCCTTGAGAGATTCTTAGCCTGGTTGTATATCAGAATTCTGTCTTTTTTTGTCGCCAGTGTTTTTTTTAAAGGTCCACAAGTGATTCTGATGCACAGTCAAGGCTGAGAACCATTTTGACCCTTCCCTGGACCTCTCTTTGGCTTTCTTTTTCTCGCTCTAGTTTGGCCAAAGGGTGTTTTACTGCCCAGAGTGATTGTTTTCTGACCTCTTTCAAGCTGATGTTGAGCTGGGTTCTCTCCCACCATGGCCTGCACTTTCTCTCCCATTTAGGGACCACAGCTATTCACTTCTTCCTGAGCCTGCACCCAGCTGTGACTAGCAGTTTTCCTAGCCCCAGCACCTTTGAGGAGATTCAGTTCTTCAACGGCCCTAATTACCACAAGGGCATTGACTGGTGAGACCTGGGATGCTTCTCAGAACATTCCTTTCCTCTTAAACACCCCCAATTCCTGCTTCCACGAGCACAGGCATCTGGCCCCTTCTCTCTGCAAATTGTCTTCCTCTCCTGTCTACTACTTCCTAGGTACATGGATTTCTTCCCTGTCCCTTCCAATGCCAGCACTGATTTCCTATTTGAGAAAAGTGCCACGTACTTTGACTCAGAGGTTGTACCACGGCGGGGAGCTGCTCTCCTGCCGCGAGCCAAGATCATCACTGTGCTCACCAATCCTGCTGACAGGGCATACTCCTGGTACCAGGTGAGTCTGAAGCTCAGGACACACTAGAACATAAGAGGTGGTGACTGCTGGAGAGAGAGGAAGGAATGAGGGTAGGGAAAGCAAGCTAGTGCCTTGGGGAGGGGTCTGTTCACCAGACCAAGAGGGAAAGGCAGAATAATTGTCAGGTCACCGATTCCTTCCCTTCCTGTTCCTTGTCCTTCAGCATCAGCGAGCACATGGAGACCCAGTTGCTTTGAACTATACCTTCTACCAGGTGATTTCAGCCTCCTCCCAGGCCCCTCCAGCACTTCGTTCCCTACAAAACCGTTGTCTTGTCCCCGGCTACTATTCCACTCATCTACAACGCTGGCTGACTTACTACCCCTCTGGACAGGTACAGTTCCCCAGTAGCCCTCATGGGGGTCCCCTCCCTTTTCCTGTCAGCCCAGTGGCTTTTAAGGAATATAGAGGGAACATCCCTGTCCCTTTAGTTGCTGATTGTGGATGGGCAAGAGCTGCGTACCAACCCAGCTGCCTCAATGGAGAACATCCAGAAGTTCCTGGGTATCACACCCTTTCTGAACTACACACGGACCCTCAGGTGGGAGAGCATGACCCAGGGGAGGATGACTCTGGGGGAAATGGGGACGCAGGTTGACCGTGTCTGTTTGGAAAAAAGAAATGAATTTACCCTGTCTTGCAAGGAGAGGCATGTGCCCTGTGGGCCGGGAGAGGTAGTAGTGTTCATTTATGGGGCCTGGATTTCTTTTCTGTTACTTCATGGCCTTTTCCTGTTGAGCAGGTTTGATGAAGATAAGGGATTCTGGTGCCAGGGACTTGAAGGTGGCAAGACTCGTTGTCTAGGCAAGAGCAAAGGCCGGAAGTACCCAGATATGGACACTGAGGTAAGGAAAACCAGGGACAGGGTTTCCCTCTCCATGTCTAAGATCTGATCCTGTCCACTCCTTACCATTCTGACTTCATTTTTTCTCCCGTTAGTCCCGCCTTTTCCTTACGGATTTTTTCCGGAACCACAATTTGGAGCTGTCAAAGCTGCTGAGCCGGCTTGGACAGCCAGTGCCCTCATGGCTTCGAGAAGAACTGCAACATTCCAGTTCGGGCTGATGTATCAGCCTCTTGTACCAGCAAAAGCCCCCTGCTTCCCTAAGGGGCAAGCCCCAGAGCAGGGCGGTCCCTCCCCCTTCTACCTCAGTGGCCTTCAGGCCTGGGATGGCTGAGAAGGGTAGGGCATCCCTTTGCCATAGTTTTGGGGTATAATAAAGGGGATTCCCTTGATACCCTGCAAGATGGTACTAGGCACCTTTGGCCCATGGTCTTGGAAGGTGGAGGGAATGAGAGGGTCCAGGCAGAGGGTAGAGGAACGTATTAATCCAGTGCTTTCCCTCTTCATCCCCAGCAATGTATCTATCTATACTGGCTATGGGAGGGACCCCTTACCGTGGGATCAATGGGATCTACCTGTGGCCCGGCCTCCCTAATGTCATTCACATTGAATGGGGATGAGGTCGGACGATGGCTCATAGAGCTGAGTATGAGCCCTAGCTGTGGGCTAGAAACGACTTTAATAAACGTCCTTATTTTTCTGTTTTGTCTGCCTCGGTGGAGTGGGAGAAACCTAGAATAAAGGAAGTATCCAACTTTTCCTCTGCCCTAGTTCAGGGTTCATCCACACATGGAGGGAAAGAAGGGAAAGGCCCAGGCAGACGAGAGTAAAAAAAGTTTATATATTTATAAATGCCAAATAAATACCAGAGGCCACCCAGTGCCCGCTCCCAGACAGGGCTGTCTCCCCCAACCCTAGGTTTCTAGGGTCTGAGGCATCTTGGCCCCAAGCTACAGCCCAAGAGCAGCTGCCAGTCTGGGCTACTGGGGAACTGAGTGGGGATGATCTGTCCAGCCAAGACTCATTCCCCCTTGGTGAGGGGCCCCCATAGCCAGAGGCCTGTGTCCCTGTATAGGGCCCTATGGGGGTCAGACTCAGGGGGAGAAGGTGGTCATCTCGAGTGAGACCCGCTGCCACAGCTCCTTGGTCTGCTTGCTGCGCTTGAGGTTCTGCAGGATGTCGTTGAACTGCATCATACCCATGGGGGTCAGGCAGAAGGCGCTGCGAGCGCTGCGGATGGCATTCACAAAGTCGTCGTAGTCGGCGGGGGTCAGGTGAATCAGGCGGTGGTGGATGTACTGGACGAAGTGAGGAGAAGCCACTGAGCACAGGATCAGGCCCCTCCCCCTGCCGGCCCAGGTGCTTCACCCTGCTCCATACTGCCCAGGTGGTCACCTGCATGTATGCCTGCTGGCAGCGCTGCACCAGCTGGTGGAAGGCCGGGGCACGCAGGTGGTTGTGGGCGTGAGCAGGGCTCAGCCGCTGCAGCGTCTCCATGACGATCTCCTGCAGCACAAACGGGCTCAGCACCCCCTTGGCTGCCCCCACACAGAACTGGTGCACGTAGTTCACTCCTGGGGGGCAGGGGGAGGGGCATGAGACGGGGGTGGCCACCTCTGCCCTAGGGACCCAGCTTTACTCTCAGCTCTGGCCTGGCAGAGTGCCTCCCTCCACCCCAGGAGCTGAGGTCGCCCCCTGCCCCCCGCGCACGCACACATACCCGACCAAGGCCTCAACTCTGAGCAAGAGCTAGGAAGGAGGTCTGGGATAGGAAGGTTGGGGAAGCAGGTGAGGGCGGACAATGGTCCTGGGGAGGGGAGGTGTTACCCAGCTTTGCCGCCAGCCCCAGCAACCATTTGACATCATCAGTGTAGGGAGGGGAGCGAGAGAAGTTGTTGGGGTGATCGTTGTGTGCCCGGCGACCCAGCATCTCCAGTGCCAGCATTCCTGGGAGAAAAGGGTGGGACCGTGGTGAGGGTCCATCCCCTACCCCTTAGCCTATCACCCAGCCCCCCGGTAAACAAACTAAGAGACAGGGTGAGGAAGGGCCACTAAAGAGCCTCTGGCACTGCTGGTGGGGGTGCAGAAAGGGGCCTCCTCTCACCGACACGGTAGGCGGCGTGCAGGTGGTGTAGGCTGTGCGGGTTGACAGGCTGGCTGTGGGTCTCCTCCTCGGGTGGTGGAAAACCCCCGCTCACCAGAGGGCTGGGCTGCGTGGTCAGGGCAGGCAGTGAGGCACCCTGGATGGCTGGAAACGTGGAAGCTGGATGGACACTGCTCACTGAGGGTAGGATGGAAGCCGTGTGAGGAACTCAGAGCCCAAAGAGGGACAGGGAGGATTCCTTCCCCACCTCCCCTGCCCAGCGTGCCACCCCTCCATTCACCTGTTCCCTGTCCCCACAACTCACAGGCCACACTGGTGGGCAGTGGGAGGCCTGGCTCTGTGTGGTAGGGATGTACTGTGATGGGTGCCATGGAAGGGACGGGGAAAGACACAGCAGTGGCAGCAAGTGAGGGGGGAGTCACCGAGTAAGGGTACTGGGCCCCTAGGAATGCAGGATGCACACCCTAGAGGTGGGGAGAAGAAAGGGGAGAGAAGCAAACTGTGTTAGGATGGAGCTCTCTCCCATTCATCCAGACCTGGGCATCCCTGCGTTTCTTAGTCGGGCTGGTCCCGACTCCCGCCTCCTCCAACCCCTGTGAACCCCCAGGGAGCTCCCCCACATGCCCAGCCTCCCAGCAGAACACTGGTCTCACCTGCGGGTATGCAGAGCTGGCCACAGGGAAGACGGCAGGCCGGGGCATGTGAGGCATGGGGTGGGCGGGGTGAGCTGGGTGGGTGAGGTATTGAGGGCTGCAGGGCAGGTGGGGCTGCAGAGCAGTGTAGGGGTGCAGGCCAGGGGAATGACCGTGCCCCAGGCCTGGACCTGGGTATAAACTGGACCCCACCGAGATGACTGGCACCACTGTGGCTGCTGTCACTGCCGCCGCCGCCACCGTAACCGGCTCAGTCCCTGGGCCCCCCCTGCCCTCAGGCAGCCCCCGCCCAGCCTCCCCAGCTGCCCTGATCCCACTGGCACTACAGCTTGTAGCCCCTTCACGGGCTGTGGATGAGCCACCTGCTGTTTGCTCATATAGCCAGAACCACTGGTGAGCAACCTCAAACAACACTTCGGGGTATACGCCCCCACCCTTAGCTGCCTCTTCCACTGCCATGCAGGCCTTCTCCAACATCAGGTTATCCTGAAAGGGAAGGGCAAAGAGGGTTAAGGATGAAGAGGTTTACTCAGGGACAGTTCTAGATGACAAATGCTGACGACTTCTTCCGAGTTGGCTGGTTCTGGGGCGGCAGCCAAGGTCAGAGCCAATGTTCATAGTCAGTGTCAGCGCAGTGAATGCTTCACACAGACAATGAACAAATCTCTGTTGACCAGCAGAACTCAAGACCCAAGTTGCAGTCCCAGTTCCAACCTAATTTAGCTATTCCCAGCTGAGTTCCATCATCTCCCTCAGGCCTTCCCCAAGGACTCCACCCCCAGTGATAATCTCTCTGGTATAGGAATAGTCCTATCCTTAGACTTGTAAAGGATGTAACGGATAATAAAGCACGTTACTATGTCAACTGTCACCATGAGAGGACCAATCGGATAGTTCATGAATGCCAGGCTTGTGAAATCAAGACCTGGGCCATCAGTTTTTCCCATGCCCAACCTTCCTGCCCAGATGTCCCAAAGCAGGTCCCCAGTGGCCTCTAGAAATACCTGCTCCTTGCACTGCACCAGGGCCCGCTGGATCTCATTGGGGTTCAACGCATGGGCATGAGGCAGGCAGCTTAGGGCGAGTTCCGCCGCTGCCCTCACCATGTTGGAGTCTCGTGCCCGTGATGCCCTGTCAGCCAGGGACGCAACCTCAGGGGGCGTCAGGTGCCCATCCCAGCATTCTACCAGTATAGTCAGGGCTGCACTGCCAATCTCCATTGCCTGGCCTTCAGGAAAAGGAGAGAAGGACAGAAGGTGGTTAACACAGGCAGTGGGAATCGGAGTAGCATCTCTCCTATCGGGTCAGTAACTACAAGGATAAGGCTCTTAGCACCATGCACTAATTCCCTTCCCATACCCAAATCACAAGATACTAGATTTACCTGTAATCCAGGAAACGTGGGAAGAGTAAGTACGTGAGAGCCAGTTGGGAGAAACAAAGTTGTGCAGGCCAAGGGCATAAAGCCCAATCTCAAAGGCGCAAAGGTGCAGGTTGCGGTGAGGACCCTGGTGGCCCCCTGAGGAAGATGGGTGTGTGAAAATGGAAGTGCTGCTGTTGCCCCCTGCCTTGATCAGCACTGTCTTCGCCAGCTCGAAGTAGAAGTGTGCAGCTGCCTCTGATGGCTGATTGGGTACATGGGGGGCATGACTCTCGGGACGGCGGCCCTTGTACCTGAAGGGGCAATGGGGTAGGGACCGGGATTGGGGTTTCTCTGAAATGGGTGTCCAGGGAGACTGGAAAACACCAGGGTTAAATGAGGACACTGAGGGGGACTGGTTGCATGACCCTAGGGGTGTGGCTCTCGGGTGGACCAGGGCAGAAGAGAAGGGTATTTATTTCTTCCCACTGACCTGCCGACTTCAGCAGTCTTCGCCCGGGCCCCTCCACTGGCACTGGCCCGGCGACTTCCACTGGAGGACGAGGAGCCAAGGGAGTCTGAGGAAGAGCTGCTGATGCTGTCACTGTCCTGCCCTCGACCCCAGGAGGTAGGGGCCCAGCCCCCTCTCAGCGGCCTCCTGCTTAAGGTTGGGGAGCTATCCGACGTTGTTTCAGGGGCACTGCTGTCAATGCTGGCCATGCCTAACCCACAAGACAAGTCAGTCTCAGAAATCTGCTCCAGAAGTCAGACTCCAACCTTTAGGAACCTCCTTCCCTCCACGTCATCCCATGGGTTGTCATACCTGTGTGCTTCTTCTTAGGCCGCCCTGGTGAGCCCCAGCCCCGTCCGTTGTAGCCTCCACGGCTGCCAAGTGCCAGGCGGCTGGGAACCTTCCCCTCTGGCCTTGGGGTCAGAGCTGCTTCAGGTGGAAGACCCTCACAGGGGGAATGTGGGGAACTCTCTACATCAGGAAAATAGGACACCAGGATGAGCCTGGGAAAGGGGAACCCAACATGGCTCCAGACCATTCATCCCCCCTGCCCAGTGCCCCCACCTCACCAGGCACATTCTTCTCTGTGAAGCCCTCAGTGGGGCCTGGCCCAGCCCCTGCCACACTCCCTGGCTGAGCAGGCCCTGCAGAGCCTGAGGTCAGAGGCTGCAGGGCCCCTGGGGCAGATGGGCCCCCATGCTTTGAAGGAGACCTCTGGCTGGCTGTGGCCGGGCGGCTGGATGAATAGAACGAACTCAGTGTCTGTGGTTTATGCGTCTGGCTCTCTCGGTCCAAGAGTTTGTCTAAGATCTGAAAGAGAAGCGGTAACAGGAGGACCTTTATCTCCTGTCTTCTATTACTTTTCTTTCTCCTTGTAGAGCTTAAAACTTCCTCCTCAGCAAGGCTTTCCTCCACAGGAGAACCTTCTAGAAGAGAGGGGCTGGCTTACATGTCTTGGTATGCCCTGTAACACTGACCACAGGACTAAGTATATTCATATTCAATATTGAAATGAATGAACAACTTTATGCCCTCTTCTCTTCTTCCACCTCAAGCCCAAGCATTCCTATAAGAACCAATGGTCTCTCGTGTTCCTGACGAGGTGTTCCAAGACTCCCGTTATCTCCTTAAAGAACAGCCCTTTTTTCATCATACTGGAAACCCCTGAGAAAGGTGGTAAAATCTGCTCTCTTTGCTTGTGAACCCCAGTGCCGCAGCCCCTCACCTTCTTGAGTCTGGCCTGGTCGTCTTTGTAAGTGATCATCAGGGCCAGGGCAAGGTCGCCCTTCTCCCGGCGTGTGCCTTCACACAGCAGCGGGTGCTCTGCCTCACTGACTGTTGTCTTCATGCCTGTGACGAAAAAGGCGCCCAGGGGGTTGTGAGCGGCCAGAACGCCCAGGACAGGGCTCCCATCCACCAGCGTGTGAAGTAAGGGGTTCTGGTTCAACCTCTATTCCCTGTGGAAGGTGCCCACTGCCTACACTCTGGTCTGCTTTCTGAGGCTTTCATAGTTTGGCCCCTCTACTGTCCTGACACATCCATCACTTCAGGGAAGCTGGGCTCCTCACTCTCATGGAGACTTGATTGCCCCTGGGTCTTTACTCAGTGTTTTGTCCACCTACCTGGAACTTAATGGATCCTTTAACTCACATCCCATACTCCATCCCCTTTCTAGAGCTTTACCCTAGAGTTTGATTTTGCTGTCCTTGTAACACCCAATGTTCACAGCACACGTTTTTGCCCTAAATTCTTGACAGTCTTGTAGGCCCTACATCTTATGCTAGCTTCCCCCTTTCCACAGAGGGCCCATGTCTCGACGCCCTTCATGGCCTGGGCCAGGCTTAGCTCACACATGGACTCAAGACACAGACTCACCCAAGGCAGCAACTGCTGCTTCAAATCCCAGTTCCTCGTCCCCGGGCATCTCGTTGTTCCAGTTGCGACTTGGGGGTCGGGAACCCGTGGGAGAAACCACTGGATAAAAGTTGGGGTAAGTTACACAGGCAGAAGTAACATGGGACAGAATAAAAGGGAACAAACCAAGATGTTCATCTTTCTAGATTCTTCCAAGAAGCTGCCCGATGTGTCTTAAAGGGAGCTCAAAGCCTTGGGGCTCTTGGTTTCTCCTTAGAGAAAGCTACCCTGCTCCAGTTCCCCACTTTCTGTCGAGTCAGGCATCATACCTGGAGCACAGAGAACATCAAAGATGAAACTGGCCAACATGAGAGGCAAAACTGGCCGATAATCACAGAGCGTCCCTTCACGAAGCTCCTCGGCCCGGCAGCGCACAGTGCTCATCTCACTTGGACCCAAAGGGATCTTCTTGAGCAGAGTGGCCACCTCAGACTCCTGATAGGCCAGCTTCACCTGAGGGCACAGGGAGGAGCTCAGACCACTCACACCTGATGGATATCAAGGTGCAAGGCTCTAAGGAGATGGCAGTACAAGGTCCAGACAGAACCTCTGACCTCCAAGGCCTTGGTAGAAGCTGGGGGCCGCTGAAGCTCCAAGGCGAACATGCCTACTCGGAAGGCCAGGTTGTGGTGCTCTGGACGCTCACTTAGCACTGTCAACAGGAAAGCTGCCTTGGTCAGTGTGTTCGTAGCCACCCAGGTCTGACGGCTTGTAGATACCTTATTCTTCTTGCCCTGATGAGGGAAGCACAAGGAGGCAGGCAGATGAGTCTGACTCACCTTGGTGGAGGGAGGAGGAGACTCTTGCCTGGGGGTGTGGGAGAAGGTTGGGGGTGACGCGGAGGGAAGGGTGAGGGGTCTCTCTCACCTTGGCAGGGGGCGGCTCTACCTTGAGGTCAGGCGGGTTGGCTAGCAGGTCCTGGGCAAGTTCCACGGTGAGGCGGGAGGCCTCGCCGCTGTAGCCGTGCGCATGCAAGGCCTCAGCACAAGCAAACAGTATCTGGAAAAAGGACATGGGCACCAGATGCGTTGAAGCCCTGATGCTCCCGAGGGGCAGGACACCACACTCACTCAGGCAGCACATCTCCCGTGAGCACCGACTATCCACTGGGCCCTGTGCCAGTCCCACCAGAAACTCACAGCCAGTTAGACACAGACACACGAACACACAGAGGTGTGCAGCCAGCTACTATTGGGGAAGGTCCAGAGGGGAGCAGATGGGGAGGATACCTCACTGGGACCTGGGGCAGTCTCAGAGAAGACCTCCCAGAGGACATGATCTCTAAGATCTCTGAGGCATGAAGAAGGAACAGGGGCTAACCACATGAGGGAAAAACACTCCAGACAGACAGACCAATCCATGCACAAGTACAGATATAAGAGAGCATGGCAAGCTATGGGAATGGCTCAACTGAGTACAGTGCGGTAGTAGCTAGATGA
This sequence comes from Oryx dammah, assembly GCF_014754425.2. Classification (NCBI taxonomy): domain Eukaryota; kingdom Metazoa; phylum Chordata; class Mammalia; order Artiodactyla; family Bovidae; genus Oryx; species Oryx dammah. The sequence goes on from NW_024070190.1 coordinate 30,121,106, forward strand.
AGCTGGAGAGGCAGGCAAAGATCAGAACAAGTGAAGCCTTGCAGGCCAAGCCGAGGCCCTTCGTTTTCACCCTAAGGGCAATGGAGACCACTGAGGAGTTAAAGCAGCAGAGTGACACAAGCAAACACTCCAAGAAAATCAGCAGACAGAGAAGGGAATGGACTGGAGGCAGCGAGGCCAGGGAGGAGCCTGCCACAGGATTCTAACCATCGCACAGCAGTCCTCTAACTCCCAAACAGAGGCTGATGGTCCCTCTCCCAGCTGTGGCCACGGGGCACCCTCAGAGTCCTGTCCACGTCCCCTCACCTCCATGCGGCTCTCCTGCTCCAGCGGCTTCAGTCCAGCAAACAGGGCGTGCTCCTCCCCAGCCCCACCCTCAGCCTTCTCTTCCTCGCCCCCGGCCCCATCCTGGGCATTCAGATAGTATGCCTGGTAGTCGTCATCCTCCTCGCCAACCACAGGGGCGGCCTCTTTGGTTTTAGGGAGTCCATTGCCACTCTCGTCTGTGGAAGGGAGGTCGTCCCGGGTACAGAGCTCCCTGGGCAACAGGCCAGGGGGGCCAGCAGAGGCTGTGGGAGGCTCAGGCCCTTCTGAGAAGTACACGCCACCATCTTCTTCGTAAGTATCTGGAGGTTCGGGAAGGAAGGTAGAAGGGCCTCGCGAGCCACCAGGGTGAGGGCAGGGTGGCGGGCTCTCAGGGAATCCACCGAAGGTGCTGGCCTCTGCACCCAGGGCCAGGCTGCTGTCGTCCAGGCTCATCTCAGCCAGATCCGGCTCCAGGGAGCTGTCCTCACTGCTCAGCCGTCGCTTGCTCCCGCTGCCCACTGAGCCCTTGCCCCCACAGCCAGCCCCACCCAGTGTTTTGGCTTTGCCCCCACCTGGACCCATCTTATGCAGTGCCTTATCTCCCCCCTCAGCCGAGAGGCGGCGGGGACCCCGCTGTGACGCGGGGACCCCCTCACCCAATCCCTTGCGTTTGGCCCCTGGCTCCTTGGGCCGCACAGCTGGCTCGGCAGGAAGAGGCCGGGGCCGCTCCCGGGATTCTTCCAGGCCTCCAGCACGCGAGGCGCCCGGCCGAGGGGGCAGGGCTCGGGCCCAGCACAGGGCCAGCTTGCGGTCAGTGGCGCTGTAGGTGACGCCAGGCAGCGGGTAGGCCTCTTCCCAGCTGAAGTAGCAGGCCTCCACCGCCGGCCGGAAGCCAGGGAAGAGCCGCTCCAGGGTCTTCTTGTGCTGTCCCCGCTTCACGTTCTCAATCACCTTCAGCTGCCACTGGCGCAGCTGCGTACACAGTTCCCGGCGGCTGGGGGAATAGAGGGGGCACGCTGCTGGGAGGTACACTCTGTACCAAGGAGGAAGGGGTGCAGAGGGGAGATGACGAACCCCAAAAGCAGGTTACAGGGAAGGACCCTGGGAAGCACTTCTTGAGCCAGCCCCACAGATGTCACTTGAACACTCAGGGATTTGGGAGAGTGGGCTACTTATGGAAGGGAAGGAAGAAAGCCTCTCAGAAAAAGGACTCATAAATCACTGGAAACCTAATGCTCAGCACCTCCCGTGTCCCCAAGACTAGAAAAGTGGTAAGTGTGTGTGCGTGAGGAGACGAAGGCTGGGTCATCCAGGGCTGGGCCGCCTCCGGACCGTAGTGAGCCTTGGGGGAGACTCACCGCTGGGGGCTGAGCGCGGGGTCCAGCACGGCCAGTCTCCACAAGGTGACCATCTCGTCACACATGCTGGCGCAGGCATGGGCCGCCACCTCGGACTGCCCATTGCTCCGGCCTGTGTGCCCACTGGCGCTGCTGTGAGAGGCTGAGGTGCGCACGCTGTACCACCAGCCTGTTATCTGGAAACAAAGAGGGCTCTGAGATGAACCTGCTAAGTTGGAGAAAGACAGAGTAGCCTGCTCCAGTGTCCCTGTCAGCAAGAAGGGGGTGCAGCTGAGAAAGGGAGAGGATGAACCAGCATGGGGTTACCTGGCTCTGGGAGAATTACCTGCTCATAGGTGAGGCACTGGTCAGTGAGGATTTCCAACAAGGGGGCAGCATTACTGTCCCTTCGCTTGAACATCTCCCGCACGATGCTAAGCAAGTTCCAGACGCCCTCTGGCTCGCGGCCCCTCAGAGGGCGCAGCAGACATGCCCATTCAGCGGCGGCTGGAGGCTCCGTGGAAGACAGATACATGGAGTTCACGTCACTGCGAAAGTCGCAGAGTGGAAAATGATGACCCCAAGATGGGGCTGAATAAAGCAGGTGAAAGAGCAATATGACTTGGACACAAAAGGGATCAAAACAAAGTACAGGGGAAAAGTATGACCCTGACAAAAATTCCTAATTGCTCTCTGCCTCAGTTTCCCAGTTGCTGAAAGGAAGAAAAATAACACATGCTCTACCTGAGGACAGACCACTCTGTGACTACTTAAAACTCTCATCACCCGCTGATTTCGCTAGGCGGGGAACCGACACAGGGAGTGGAGGTGGGGGAGGCAGGCACTGACGAAGGATCCGTCCACAGCCTGAAGGAAGTGCCCCTCCCACCACAGACACGGCCCGAAGAGACCCAGTTCACCTGAACACCACGGGGGAGGGGCCGCAGAACTTGTGCAGGGTCTTCTTGATGTTGTCGGTGAGCGTCGATTCATCCAAATACCATGTACTCTGATCGGAGGCGGAGGGCCCTGCTGTGGGATCTGGGGGTAACAAGCAGTCCGTCACCTGGAGGCAGGGGCTTGGATCTGCCTTTTTAGTAAGTGGCACTCTGCACCCCCAGCTTGCTTTCTTCCTGCTGCCCTTCTTCCTCACCACACTCACCTGGGGCTCCACACACTGTATTGATGGCTGTTGACTGGGAGGAGAGGAGTTCATCCAGGAGACGTTGGGCTGTGGGGAGGATCTGACCGGAGAAAGGGACACAAAGGCAGAAGTGACCCGAGGAGGCCAGGGCCTCACAGAAAGGCTGATACACAGCCCTAGAGCTGGTTGGAGAAGGGTGTGCCAACCTCCCTCACCTGTTGTGGGAGCTCACTGATGAGGTACTGAGCAAATTTCTGCAGCTGGTCCCTCTGCAGCCGAGACAGGGACTCTGACACGGGTGCCCGCAGGCAGACTGCAGAAGCCTGAAGGGAGCACCAAGAGAAGTGAAACAATCTGAGGAAAGACTTGCCGACACCAGAGCTGGGGACAGAGGGGCGGAGTCCAGGAGGCGGAGGGGTTCACACCGTGGCCAGGGATGCAGCAGAGGAGGAGGGGAGGGAGTGGAGGCTCGGGCCAGGATAGATGGGGAGGGCCTCACGTTGTGGATGCGGAAGAGGCAGAGGGCCACGACGTGGGTGCACCATTTGGCCCCAGCACCACAGGTGCAGCTGCAGGAAGTGACTCGGCAGCGGTCAAACATCACAGCCACGTTGTAGGCTCCTTTGGGGGGGACCATCTGAGGCGGCACCACTGTAGCACTCAGGTGGAACCCTGGGAAGAAACATGGGTATGGCGGGGGAGAGCCGCCAAGACGCAGGCCTCTGCGCTTGAACCTGTGGTTATTTAGACAACCCGCTCCAGCTTCTTGCAGTAGTTCCAGAACTCTTAACACAGGGAAAGGGAGGAGCCGGAAGTACCACAAGGCAGAACAGGACCCGTACCTATCTGCAGAGGATCCTTCACAGCCCTCATGCGAAACAGCTGATCCCCTCGCTGGAACTCATCCGCACTGCCGTTGGCCAGGCAGGAATAGAGTCTGCGAGCGAAGAAGAGGACATGGCCATGTGTATCAAATACCCTTCTACAGACCCTGTCAGAGGCTGCCCTGCCCCGGGCACTCTCCCCAGTGTCACACCCTCTTGGGGAAAATCCCAGGTACTCCCTGCCCCTGCTGTCTTTTTACCACAGTCCCAAGCACAGCATCTCCTTTGCTCCTTGGGAAGCCTGGCACACAGTGTGGAACTTCAGGGCCCCACCCCTCCACCGTCAGTCCTTTAGCCTCACCGAATATCCTCTTCATTCTCAGGGAAGCTCCAAAAAGCAATTCGGAGTTGTAGCTGCTCAGGCACTGGGGGGTAAACTTTCTCCACCACTTCAAATGGGATATGAAATGCCACCTGCTTTGCTGACAGCTCCACCAGTGGGATCACCAGTCCATCTATGGAAACAAAGATCAAGGTGAGGAGAAAGAGGAAGGGAAATGAAAAGGGCCATGATCATTCAGCACCAACACCAGTGCCACATCTTGAGGTCCCCCACTTTCACCATGAAAGGAGGACATCTGGATGAAAAACCAAGGGACTCCCTCTGTCAGGATACATTAACCCTTAAGACTCTATCTGAGGAAAGGGAGCTAAACAAACCCTGGGCAACAGCCTGCTGGAAGATGCCTGGGATGTCCCAGAAACTCCTGGCCAAAGAGGTGTGTTCCAGGGTCCCAGAAGGTAATGAGTCTCACTTGGCTTGGCATCTAGTTTCCCATATACCTAGCCCTTTAGATTCATATTACACTGTTAATATAGCTCACCAGCCATTCTCTTCTCTAATTGCTTTTTTTAAAAAAAACTATCCTTTTTCTCTAAATGACTCCGTGCCTCCACCTGAGGAGGAAAGGCAGTCTAGAACCCAGAAGAGTTCAAGAGAGGAGCCTCCGGAAGCAAGAGAGTCTGCCCTTTCTTTGGCACACTTGAACCCTGGCTTTCCACAACAAACGCCCTGGTGTGGGGGATTGGGAAGGGGGTTAGGTTATCCTAAGGTAACCTGACTGCTGCTCCTGGAATCACCTGGAATGGAATGTAGTTACCATTCAAAGTGTGACATATTGTTTTAGTCAAAAAGATACAAAAACTGCATATTTCACCAAACCGATAGATTAAAACACATATTAGAAAATGATGGAGCTGCAAGGAACTTTTCTAAAAAAAGTTAGTTTCCTCTGGTTCTTTCAGTCAGCGACCAAAGAAGGGTCGGGTTGGGGAGGAGTGGAAATGACGTGTTTTCCTAGATTTTAACCTGTTCAAGAAGATACCAACATGTTAAAAACTTTTTTTTTTAAACTGGAGTATAGTTGATTTATAATATGTTAAAAATCTTCACCATCCTCAGTTATTTCCCTCAAAATGAGGGAACTCTAGGCCCCAAGACTACCCACACATGCAAATGTGAAAGCAGCAGAGCGGCCACGGAAGACCCACAGTGAGACTGCCGCCGTGCACGTGCGTGCGTGGGTGTCTGTGTGTGTGTCCAGGGCATATGGTATCTAAGTGAAGATAAACAGTACCACTTCTAAGTAGTGACACATGTAAGTTTCTCTTTCCCTAAGGAGTGCTGGAAATCTCTGCAGGGCAGTTTGAAAAACAGGACCTTAGAATGTCCAGAATAGAATCACAAATTAAACCCCTCAACTGGTGAAAAAAGTCCACTTGCAATGAAGCCCAGGACAAAACTGTGCCTTGAGGAAGGCAAAGAAAGAATGTCCTGAGTCCTGAGCCTGCAGGACTTCTGCTATCAGGACTCTTCTCTTCCATCCTCTTTAATAAAAACAAATCCTTCACAGCATTTATCAGGTAACTCACTGAAAGGCCCAAGAATGGAAGAAACTCAAATGAAAACAGGAATGTTTCATGAGACTCCGGAGACAAGTATCTACACTCCTTCCCAGGCTCCAGGTGATGGAAATCTAAGGTTTTAATACATTGGTCCCAGCCATGGTTTCTGACTGGTATTCAATACGGCCAGGAACCAAGCCTCTGATCTAAACCTATGTGACATCTGCTCTCACCAGCCAGTTCACCTCCACTTTCCTCTGGATGGAATCCCTTCTTGGTGCAGCTGGGATGAGAGACCATCACCTTGAAGAAGCAGCTCCCAGTGCACTTTGCAATGGGGTGACACTTCAAGTGGTCACTTCTTCACAATCCGCCCCCTACTCATATTCATTTCTATTTTCTGCCCTGCCTCAGGCTGAACTGGGTAAGTACTCTCAAGTCAAAGTGGGAATTCCCTTTTACCCTATCTCTAAGGCCAGTGAACGACAAAGGATCTACCTTCTGCTGTTAATCCTATCCAACTCAGGATTCCCCAGTCATCACTCCAACACACACACACATATACACGCAGGTGTGGAGAAAGCCCCAGGAAGACCGGAAAAGCGCGCGCACATACACACACACGCAGTTGTGGAGAAAGCAGCCCCAGGAAGACGGGAAAAGCGAGTCCTGAAGTCCGTTCTAAGCTTGGGACAGCTCCCGGTCCGGGACAGCTCCCGATCAGGGACAGCTCCAGAGACAGGCCGGGGCACGGCCAGCCCACTCTCTCACCTCGCATTCTGGTACCGCCACTGCCACCTCCGCCACCGCCGCCAGTGGGGGAATTGGGCCCCGCTGACTGTTTGCGCCATCCCCGCCAGTTCTGGCAGAGGCTCTCAGCCTCGGAGATGAAGGAACAGAGCGAATCCTCCTCAAAGCGGTCCGAATCCTCGAAGGAGAAGCGCTCTCCGTCCTCCCACTCGGCGAACATCAGCTCCATGGGGCCCGCACCCCCCGGAGCCGGGTCCCCCCCCGCGGATCCGGGGCCTGGGCCGCCGGCCGGGGACTGTGGGGAGGCCCGGGGCCTGAGGGGCGAGCCGGGGCTGGGGGTGGCCGGGGCGCTCAGGGCGGCCGTGCCGGTCGAGGATCTCAGGCCTGGGAGAGATATGGGACGGGGCCTTGCCCAACTGCTCGGTGTGAACAGGGATCGCAGCCAGACTCGGAGACTCAGGGCCCGGACGAAGCCCTCGGCAGCCGGGGCCTCTTAGAGGCTGCGGCGCCGCCTCCCCCATCAGCTGATCTGAACTTCCGGCCGCGCCGGCCACCACCACTTCCGCCCTCGCGCGCCCAGGACACCGACCCGGTGCGCGCGGACAGAAGAGAGCGGTTTAAATGCTACTTTTATTTTCTTTCTGGAGCTCACCCCCAGTACCGTTAAGATAAAGCCAACCCCCAAAAGTATACGAAATGACTATAGATCCCAGCAATAAGTCGGCGCCCGTAACACTCCCAAGGAATAAACAGCCGCCACGCATGTCGGGAATTGTAGGCTGTCAAGAGACAAACACAGGAACCATTGGGTGGGGTTATTGTCCTAACTCTGGATAGGCCCAGGGCCGCACCACCTTCTGGGAATTGTAGTTCAGAAGCCTGCATTCCATAAGACTTTTTATGGGGTCTCATTGGCGAAGCACCAGAAGAAGGCATTTGATTTCGGGAGGTGGTAGAAGGGTGTCAGTGGGGCTTTTGAGTCTAGATGTTCCTAACCTTTTTTTATGTGTGTGCCATAGCAACCTGGTGAAGACCAGGACACCCCCCCGCCCCCTGCAATAGTTTTTAAGTATTTATTTATATATTTTTGGCCACATGTGGAATCTTAGTTTCCTGAAGACGGATTGAACCTGCGCCCCCTGCACTGGATGCAGAGTATTGATCACTGGACCACCTGAGACAAAAGATTACAGATTAAATCAAAGAATTACAAAGAAAATATTTTATTGATATACAATTATCAAAATATTAGTAAATTTGTAAGACAGTAATTCTTTGTACATTAAATAAAGTCTAGCTACAAGTGTAACTACCATAATTTTGAAGTTCAGTTCAGTCACTCAGTCGTGTCTGACTCTTTGCCACCCCGTGGGCGGCAGCACACCAGGCTTCCCTGTGATGAGTATAAATGTTGAGACATCTGTAACAAACTGTAATGTATAAAATATTGTGGTTTCATATAGGTATTGCTAATAATACTGTTGTTTCCCAGTGTTAACTGAAATACTCAATTTCAGTTGTGGTTAAAAATAACTTTTTCTCTTCTCATCCACATTCACAGACCTTTTACTGGGAGTCTGTTGACCAAAGGTTAAGAACTTCAAGGCTAGTCCACAGTACCTAAGCACTGAACTTCTTCCTATCAACCTCAGCTGGCAGAATAGGCAGTTGTCCAGTACTCCATCAATGGGGTATGTGGTGGTATGGGGTATGCAGTTCAAGGAGGCATGGCCCCTTCTTTTATCTTAGTAACTATCCCACTGGAGCTTTAAAACCCCTGCTGATCCCTTTGTACATTTAAAGGGGCTATATGTGCTGTAAAGTACATAGAAAAGGTTAACTCAGTTATGTCTGAAAGGGCAGGCTATAGAATATCAAGAGGTCACAAAAGGAAATGCCTTCAGCAACTAGGCAGATAATGACACTACTGAACAGGTAATACATAAAGATGATAATTGCCAATTAAGTCTTAGTCTCACCACTTGGGGGAGTCCCATGACCAGATCTCTGGAGAATGGAGATAATCAACTCTATTTGATTAATCTTTATTTCCATCTGGGGATAAGAAACTAGGGTTGTCAGATCTTTTGATTTTTTAAGGGAAGCTAAAAAGTGGACTTTTTATGACAGTTTTTCTATTGTGGTCAGCTAATTTAAACTGTGTGGGCCAAATAAAATTCATCTGCAGTAACTGTGGGTTATTAATTTGTGAACCTCTGATTATTCCAGCAGCACCTTACAGGGGCTATGAACAAAAATAGGTCATCTCTAAATATACTTACAGATGATGGCAAAAAACTGCACATACGGATAACAACCTTAATGCATCCAAAGGCAAGGGCACTAAATGGTATAAAGGACCTCAATTGCAGGACAATACAAAGGTTTTTGTCCTCCTCCTGGTGCAAATCATGGAGCAAAGACCTTTCAGAATGTAGGGGAGGACACAAGCTTCAACTATGGTGGGAGTACCTAATCCATGACAAAAGGCCAAGTTCTCTTCAAAAGATTTTATTTCAAAATAAAGCAAAATTTCCACCCACATAATGTTTCCAAAGGGGAAAAAAGAAAAAAGACAAAAAAAAAAGTGTTTTGCCTTGTTCTACTCTTCAAAGAGAGCATGGCAGTGCAAATATCTCTAAAATGCCTCTGTTTAGTTCTCAGAAGCTAAGTCCAGTCATTGAAAATGCTTCTCCATTTTCAGCTGACGTGAGGCTTGTTAGGAAACCTCTGTAACAGTTTATTCAATTTCCTGGGGGGTAAACTCCCCAGCTGTCCCAGATCCTCCTGGATTGATCTCATTTTTCGGGCTGCCTGAAAACACAGAACAAAAATTAAAATGACAGCTCTGAAGTTGGCCCTGACCTAAACTAACAGTTCTCACACAACCCAAATTACACTAAGGTGTTAACCAGCCTAGAGATCTGTGTCATCTTCCCAGTTCCCTTTCATTCATGGGACTTGGGATCCACGAATGATTGTAAAATCTGAATTATACAATTTAGTATACAATTGCCAGCTGGCAATTTAGTCTGGAAACCAAACAACCTGTCCTTTACTGTCTCTAGTTTAAACAATAATGTCTATTTGAAAAGCAATTTAAATTTTAAGAAGTGGCTTTCCCATGCATGTCTTCGCTTGATAAAAAAAAATTCTGTAAAACGAATATTAATTATTAACCTCATTTTGCACCCGGTAAAGCTGAAAGCAATGAAACAAAACACTCAGCATCACAGCGATTTCAAAACAGTAACCTTTCCCACTCTGGCGTGACTCAAGTAGCTTCCAAAAATCTCCTCTCCCTTTCAGAATGAGAGAGACTTTCTTATCACCAAGCAAGAAAAGGAAGAACCGCTACTGAATGCCCCCTATTTTCCTCCCAAAAGGGCACCCCAGAAGCCTCCTGTCACCTCAGCCCTCGAAGCACAATCGAAGAAGTCGCGGATCTCTTTTTTGCACGCTTCGTCGCGGAATTCATTCTGCTTCCAGCAAGCCATCATTATTGACATCTCCGTGATACAGGTTGCCTCTGGAGGGGCAGAACGGAAGGATCCTCAGTCACAAAGAAACCCTTACTTTCCGACCCTCCCACCCAGTAGCCTTCGGCACTATTCCAGCTTCCGCTCCGGGGCCTCCAAGGCTCAGACGACTCACCGCCCTTCTCCCGGCGCCGTTCCCCGACATGGTTAGCTAAGATAAGGGGCTTATTGGGCTTCAGTATAGGTTTCCGCGGATTCCCAAGCCGTGCTAGCCGACCCCGGAGGCTTGGCGTCGCCATCGCGCTCGGAGCTCCCGGCAGGCTCTGCGGCGCCGTGCGTGACCCTGCGTGACCCCTACGAGCCCGATGAGGCTCGGCTGCAACCCACCCACCTCCCGCCCCAGGATGCTCTTCTTTCTTTTCTTGGCGGTGTCGCTTTGATTCCGGTTTCGGACCCTGGCTGGTGTAGACACGTGCAGGTGAGGAGGAGAATCTTTGGGGCTGTTTTGTGGGTCCACGCTGACTTTTGTGAGCTCTGGGCCCTGAAGTCTTGGGCAGTACTGGGCCAGGAACACCCAGGAAAGAGCGCAAGTTTCGGGTGGTAAAGTCTGCCTTAGAGAGTGGTTGACATGCAAGGACAGAGAGGATGGGAGCGGATCAAAATGTGAGACTTTAAGATGCTAACTAGGGAATGATTTAATTTTAATAAACCTTAAAGAATGTTGGTTTTGATTACCTTTAGAGCCACTTCGAAGCCGCGAAGAAAAATAGGTTCATCTATTTGAACACCTGCTGCGGCTTAAAGAATCGTTTTTGTAGGAGACAGGCCTACTAAAAGGCCTGACAAAAGAATTAAACAATCTTGCTGAGAGGAAATGATTCAGTATGTGACTCCTGAAGGAATCCAAGAAGGAACAGCAAACATCTTGAAAGCAGGATGGACGGCTGGGGATGGAAAGCCAGCAACAGACTGTTCCTGTCCTTGGTACCTGAGAGGCACATAAAGATTACCTGAGTCTCTGTCCTTGAGGCAGAAAAACAGGGATACAAAAATATTAAATGGTAACTGCACAGGATTATCACTGAAGGCCACCTGGCCTGCTATGCTCATGTAAACACGTACAAGCAAGTCTCAAAAAGTATAATAAGGCAGACTTGAGATCAGTTTGGGTGCCTTCACCTCGTGGGGGTGTTGGTCCCCTGATCCCCGCTGTAACTTCCTTGAGTATTTCTCATTCTTTTGCCATGGCGGCGCTTTGGGGAGCCTGTACTGTCGAGCTGGACTCGACAAGTGGCGCCCCAACAGAAACCTTAAAGGGAAACCAGCTTTCGAAGCTTCTCCTTAGGAGGCAAGGAACTCGGGGAATTCTGACCGAAGAGGTGGAAGTGGAAAGTACCTGGTGAGTACACCCCTTGGATAATTCAGTCAGGGTAACAATGGGGCATGGGTTGCCATTTCCTTTTCCAGAGGATCTTCCCGACCTAGGGATCGAACCCTGATCTCCCGCATTGTAGGCAGACACTTTACCGTCTGAGCCACAAGGGAAGCCCTAATCATACCGAGTATATGCAAGTCTTAAAAGACTGTTGAAAAAGCTCAGGCGTGCAAGTTTCTCATTCTGCTTTAAAAGACTTTCTTTCTGCTATTGGAAAACATTGCTATTGACTTGATCCCGATAGAGGGACTTTAAGGTATAAAGAATAGCAAGAAGTTAATACGTTGCCTACGCAGAGCTTATCATAGTGGGGGATGTATTCCTTTGTCTGGTCACTGGGGAATCTTATTAGCACTGCGCTAGGACCTTTACATTCAGAAGCCTCCGATTCTGAAAATTTTGTAGAGACAACACATGAACAGTCAGAGAATGAATCTCGCTTATATGAGAATAGTGATTCTGAAGGGGAAAAAGCACCTCTTGCGCCCCAAACGAAAAGAGCGAAAGAAAATAAACTCATATGGGAGTAATGATCACCTTCCCATGGTTCACGTGGCTCATCCTTCAGCACCTTTAATGGAGCCACCCCTCTTAGATCCGAGACTCCATGGGATGACGGCATTTTGAAACCTCGTCTGACAGTGCCCAACCATGTTTCTCCCTTTCAAAGGGTAATTAGGCACAACTACAAGGGGATGAAGATGCCCTAGCCCTCCCTGTGGTAGTTGCTCAGGTTTCCCCTGGTCCACAGGATCCACAAGGTGCTACTACTAATGATTATCATCCTCTTCCTTTTAAGACAGTCAAAGAGATAAAACAAGCATGTACACAATATGGTACTAACTCTTCATATACTATGGGTTTAATTCAAGGACTTTCACAAGCTGAAAGGCTGATCCCTTTTGACTGAGATATGGTTGCAAGAACTTGTTTTTCATCCTCTGAATTTTTACAATTTAAAACCTGGTGGCAAGATGAAACAAATCAACAAGCTCATTAAAAATGCTGCTTCAAATCCACCTATTAACATTTCCTTGCAACAGCTGATGGGGTCAGGAGGATATTTTGGAATACAGGCTCAGTTACAGTTTGATGATCAGGTCCTCTCCCAAGTACGATTTGTATGTTTAAGAGCTTGGGAAAAGCTTAATCCTCCTGGACATACTACTCCATCATTTACACAAGTTAGACAGTCTAATGGAGACCCTCATGTTGACTTGATAGCCAGACTTCGAAAACATTTAATGAACACGGTATCTCAGCCTACTCTAAGGGACATGCTTTTACAGTTGTTGGCTTATGACACTGCTAACTCTGAATGCCAAAAGGCTCTCCAACCTTTAAAAGCTTGGGGGTGGGGGGGGGGAAGCTCGGGGGAAAAAACGAAAAAAAAAGGAAGAAAAAAAAGCTCAGGGAAGCAACTTGGAAGATTATATAAAGCCGTGTCATGATATTGGATCAGAACCCTATAAGATGCAGTTATTGGCACAGGCCCTTTCAAAAGGAAAAAAGGACAATAAAATTAAATGTCATGGATGTTGAAAACTGGGACACATGAAAAAAGATTGTAAAATAAAAAATAATAATGATCAAAAAGGGGAAGCTAAAGTCCCTGGATTATGTTCTAAATGTCAAAAAGGCACTGGGCTAATGAATGCCATTCCAAATTTCATAACAACAGGACTCTTCTGTTGGGAAATGCCTTTCGGGGCTGAGCTGGGGGCTCCCAAAACAATCCGAGCTTATGGAATGCAGTCCCATTCATATATCCTACTCAAATATTAGAAAACAATCAATCTATGATTTACTCCCAGCAACCTCAGGCAGCGCAGCAATAGATACTCCTGCCCTAGATAATCAATTATTGATGCCATCTATGGGAATATGTAAAATTCCTATAGGAATATGGGGTCCACTTCCAAAAAATACCTTTGGACTTAGGATTGGTAGAAGTAGTCTAACTATAAAGGGCATTCATGTACAAATTGGAATCATTGAAGATTTTGAAGGGGAAATTAATGTTATGATGAGTGCTAATATTCCATATCAAAGAAATAAGGGAGACCGAATTACATAACTCCCTTCTCTTGCCTTACATAAAGATTAATAATTCCCCTAGAAAAAGAGAAGGAGGATTTGGAAGTACGGGAAAACAAGTATATTGGCAGACCTGTGTTACTGATGAGAGACCAAAACTAGATATAGAAATAATGGAAAAGAGATTTTCTGGGCTCATGGATACAGGAGCTGATGTTTCAATAATAGCTATAAAACATTGACCTCATTCCTGGCCATTAAAATCAGTTCCTACTGTTATAACAGGAATAGGGACTATGAATAATATCTCTCAAAGCTCTCAAACTATGCTCTGTAAAGGCCCAGAACAACAAACTGCCACTTTGCAACCTCTGGTTGCAGATATTCTGATCAATTTTGGGGGACGAGATTTATTAATGCAATGGGGAGCATATGTAACCATACCCACTATATCCCTAGAAGCTAAACAAATTATGTCCAGTATGGGATATAACCCTTTCCAAAATCCAAATTTATCCTAGCGGCCACTGCTTCAAAAAAGACTGCATTAAAACTGACTTGGTTTTCAGAAAAACACATTTAGATGGAGCAGTGGCCCTTAACCAGAAAAAATTGGAAGCATTATATGAGCTAATAGTAGAACATAAAGAACAAGGACATATAATTGAATGTACTAGCCCCTGGAACTCCCCAGTTTTTGTTATAAAAAAGAAATCAGGTAAATGGAGAATATTAACAGGCCTAAGGAAAGTTAATGCTATCATGGAACCCATGGGAGCGTTATAGCCAAGTATTCTCTTCCCATCTATGATCCTAAAAAATGACATCTTACAATAACAGACTTAAAAGATTGGTTTTTTTTTACTGTTTCTTTAGATTCTTCTGATGCTCCTAATTTTGCTTTTACTGTCTAGTGTTAATACTAGTCAGAGATATCAATGGACTGTCTTACCTCAAGGAATGATGAACAGTCCTCAGTTCAGTTCAGTTCAGTCGCTTTGCGACCCCGTGAATCGCAGCACGCCAGGCCTCCCTGTCCATCACCATCTCCCGGAGTTCACTCAGACTCACGTCCATCAAGTCGGTGATGCCATCCAGCCATCTCATCCTCTGTCGTCCCCTTCTCCTCCTGCCCCCAATCCCTCCCAGCATCAGAGTCTTTTCCAATGAGTCAACTCTTCGCATGAGGTGGCCAAAGTACTGGAGTTTCAGCTTTAGCATCATTCCTTCCAAAGAAATCCCAGGGCTGATCTCCTTCAGAATGGACTGGTTGGATCTCCTTGTAGTCCAAGGGACTCTCAAGAGTCTTCTCCAACACCACAGTTCAAAAGCATCAATTCTTCGGCACTCAGCCTTCTTCACAGTCCAACTCTCGCATCCATACATGACTACTGGAAAAACCATAGCCTTAACTAGATGGACCTTTGTTGGCAAAGTGATGTCTCTGCTTTTGAATATACTATCTAGGTTGGTCATAACTTTCCTTCCAAGGAGTAAGCGTCTTTTAATTTCATGGCTGCAGTCACCATCTGCAGTGATTTTGGAGCCCCCCAAAAATAAATTCTGACACTGTTTCCACTGTTTCCCCATCTATTTCCCATGAAGAGATGGGACCAGATGCCATGATCTTCGTTTTCTGAATGTTGAGCTTTAAGCCAACTTTTTTACTCTTGACTTTCACTTTCATCAAGAGGCCTTTTAGTTCCTCTTCACTTTCTGCCATAAGGGTGGTGTCATCTGCATATCTGAGGTTATTGATATTTCTCCCGGCAATCTTGATTCCAGCTTGTGCTTCTTCCAGCCCAGCATTTGTCATGATGTACTCTGCATAGAAGTTAAATAAGCAGGGTGACAATATACAGCCTTGATGTACTCCTTTTCCTATTTGGAACCAGTCTGTTGTTCCATGTCCAGTTCTAACTGTTGCTTCCTGACCTGCATATAGGTTTCTCAAGAGGCAGGTTAGGTGGTCTGGTATTCCCATCTCTTTCAGAATTTTCCACAGTTTATTGTGATCCACACAGTCAAAGGCTTTGGCATAGTCAATAAAGCAGAAATAGATGTTTTTCTGGAACTCTCTTGCTTTTTCGATGATCCAGAGGATGTTGGCAGTTTGATCTCTGGTTCCTCTGCCTTTTCTAAAACCAGCTTGAACATCTGGAAGTTCACGGTTCACGTATTGCTGAAGCCTGGCTTGGAGAATTTTGAGCATGACTTTACTAGCATGTGAGATGAGTGCAATAGTGCGGTAGTTTGAACATTCTTTGGCATTGCCTTTCTTTGGGATTGGAATGAAAACTGACCTTTTCCAGTCCTGTGGCCACTGCTGAGTTTTCCAAATTTGCTGGCATATTGAGTGCAGCACTTTCACAGCATCATCTTTCAGGATTTGAAATAGCTCAACTGGAGTTCCATCACCTCCACTAGCTTTGTTCGTAGTGATGCTTTCTAAGGCCGACTTGACTTCACATTCCAGGATGTCTGGCTCTAGGTGAGTGATCATACCATTGTGATTATCTTGGTCTTGAAGATCTTTTTTTGTACAGTTCTTCTGTGTATTCTTGCTACCTCTTCTTAATATCTTCTGCTTCTGAACAGTCCTACTTTATGTCAAATTCTTATTAATCAGCCTTTATCTATCATTAGACAAAAATATCCCCAAGCTTTTGTTATACATTATATGGATGATATTTTATTGGCTCATCCAGATAATCAGTTATTGCACCATATATTTTTAGACACTCAAAATATATTGAAAGAATTTGGCTTAATAATTGCCCCGGATAAAATACAGAAAATAATTATTTGGGATACATTCTTAATCGTCATACAGTATCCTCTCAAAAGATACAAATTAGAACTGATCACCTTAATACTCTGAACGACTTGCAAAAATTATTAGGAGATATTAGTTGGTTACTACCTACACTGGGTATCCCTAATTATGCTTTGACAAATTTATTTAATAAATTTTATTTAATACTCTAAAAGGAGATACAGATCTCAACAGTCCATGAACACTTACAGCTGAAGCCAATCGAGAATTACAAGAAATGAATCAAAGCATACAAGAAAAACAGTTATCTTGAATTGATATTCAACAACCTTTAACTGCTTTAATTATGCCTAAACCTCATTCCCCTACAGGAATAATATGGCAAAATGAATTTATCCGAATTTATAATTAGAATGGGTATTTTAACCCCGTAAACAAACAAAATTATTGACTACCTATGTAGACCTTATTAGTAAATTGAGTTTTAAATTGAGGACTCTTATTCGACAAGTTTCAGGATATGATCCCAAATATATAATAGTTCCTTTAGCTAAAGATCAGATAGAATGACTTTTTCCACAAAACGTGGAGTGGCAGATAGCATTATCTGATTTTATTGGTACAATTGATTGTCATTATCCATCTTCTAAATTAATTAATTTTCTTAACATGTTTTTACATTGCCTAGAATAACTAAAACAGAACCTGTCAAGTGTGCTCCTATCTTTTTTACAGATGCAAATATAGAATGTAAAGCTGGATATTATGGTCCAACCACCAAAATTTGGCAATCATCATATTCATCAATACAACAAGCTTAACTAGATGCCATAATTACTGTCCTATCAGACATTATAATACCCATTAATAGTATCTCAGATTCTCAATATGCTGTTAAGGTAACTTTCCAGATAGAAACTATTCATATTCCTGTCTTGGACTTTCCCATTCATCAGTTATTTTCGAAATTACAAGATATAGTTAGGAATTGACAATTTCCATTTCATATTACTCATATCTGCTCTCATTCTCAATTACCAGAACCTTTATCAGAAGGTAATGACCAGATTGATGTTAAATTAACTACATTCCTTACTCCCACTCAGTTTCATGATTTAACTTACATTAATGTCAGAGGATTACAACATTGATTTCAGTTACCCTGACAACAAGCTAAAAATATTGTTTTTCAATGCCCTACCTGTCAAACTTCTGCAATAGTGCCCCTGAGTCAGGAAGGCATAAATCCCTGTGGATTATATCCTAATGACTTATGGCAAACTGATGTTACTCATATGCCCTGTTTGGTAATTAAGGTTTAATACATGTTTCCATTGACACATATTCTGGAATGATTTTTGCTTCAATTAATAATGGAGAGTCAACTGCTCAATGTATCCCTCACTTACAACAAGCTTTTGCCTATATGGGCCTACCAAAAACTATAAAAACTGACAATGGGCCTTCTTATAAAAGTCATATCTTTCAAAAATTTTTAGCTGACTGGTCTATTAAACATATTACAGACATTCCTTATAATCCTCACGGACAAGCCATCATCAAACGTACCCACTGATTAAAACTTATACTACACAAACAAAAAGGGGGAGAACAGTATGGCTTGGGACCTATTTCCCCTAAGGATAAAATAGCTCTAGCTCTTTTTACTCTAAATTTTTTGGACATAAGGGGGCCATATGAGAAACCAGCAGCTGAGGTTCACTGGAACTTTTCACAACAGACTAAAGATACTTCCCTTAAAGTTTCTGCCTTATAGGAGGTTTGGCAAAAAATATTGTGGAAAGAGGACAGGGAACAGAAGCAGGGTATCATGGTTACATAAGGAAGAGGGTATGCTCTTATCTTAATAGAGGAAAATGAACAGCGATGGATCCTGAGGAGGAGAATCTGGTACTGGAAAGAAAAAAACATGATTTGATACAGACCCACCCTCCCGACCTCTGACGCATGCCATGCCGTACCTTACATTAGAACTTGGGCCTGCCAAGACCAAGCGAACGTGAACTGCTACAATACCCACTTGGGGTCAGATAAAGAAGTTATCACAGGAAGCTGAGAGCCTAGTTCATCATCATGGCCTTCCAAAAACATCTGCCAATCTGCTACTGGCTATGGTAACCCTTATCACAATGTCGGTAAGTGTTCAAGCTGATTCCAGTCATTATTGGGCATATATTCCCAATCCTCCTTTATTAAGACCCATTACATAGGAAGATTCAGTATCCCTATATTTGTCAGTGATTCAGCCTGGCTTTCCTGGTCCTTATGATCAAAGCCTGCCTTTAAAAAAGGAAGAAGAAGGATGATCTCTAAAAAAATTATACAGTAAGAACAGACAGCACATCCATTTGTATAGGATTTAGAGAATTCTGTTTAAAGACAGGATTCCAGGGATGGCTTTCTATTGTAGAAAAGCCTGGAGAGAATAAGAACACTTTTTTCTTATTAACAGCACTTACCTTTAAAGAAAGAGAAAATTCCACCATACATTATAGTCCTCCTAATCTTCCAGGCTATGCTTTAAGAATAGGACGTGGTATGGATGGAGGACTGGATCCAGTGGAAAAATGGTAGACGGTCTGAAGGCCATCTGTTTCTAAATACTCCTGAGGGACAGACTATAGATTGGGGCCCTAGAGGAACCCCTAAGATTAAAGGAACAAATATCTCTAGTCCATGGATATATCATGATGACACGCTTCGTACATACGGAAATGCATCTTTGATATGGCAAGGAGAGGGATTTGCTCCCCCCATTCCTCAACTTATCCATCACCCAGTACATAATGAGATTTGGAAGATACCTATGGCTTTAAAAACCCTTAAGGCTTGCAGTGGCCGTTATACTGAATATATCTTAAACGATCCTAAGGCAACTTTTTATTTTACTAAAAATTCTACTCATACTATTCAGGCCTGTGTAAGATTACCTTTTGTATTTGTGTTAGGGCCAGCGATATAGAACATCTCTACTGGTCTTATAAGTTGTATAAATTGTTCTTTTTATACTTGTTTAAACAATACCATTCCTTTCAGTGAATCTTAGCAAAGTATTTATGTTTTAAAAACTCAGACAGGTATTTGGATACCAGTGGATTTACAAAGAGGCTGGCAAGAAAGCCCTACTCTTTATTCCATAGAAGAAATTATAAAAGCAACTTTTAAAAGAACAAAAAGATTTATTGGTATGATAATAGCAGCTATTCTGGGAATTATAGCAATAACCGCCACTACTGCAGTGGCCAGAATAGCTTTGCATCAGTCTGTTCAAACTGTTCATTTTGTACAAGAATGGCATAAGGATGCAGACGTTGTTTGGCCCACTCAACAAAAAATAGATGAAAAATTGGCTTCACAAGTGGCTGACTTACAACATTCTGTTATTAGATCAATTGGTAAGTCTACAAAAACAAGACTAAAGTGTGACTGGAATTACACATCATTCTGTGTGACTGCACATAAATATAATCAATCAACTTTTAACTGGTATAAGGTTAAACGACATTTACTAAATCAAGGAAATATTACATTAGATATACAAGAGTTACAACGTGACATTCTAGACATGTTTAATAAAAAATGATGTGATTACTGGCTCTTCTTTGCTTAATGCTCTAGCTGATGGACTGTCTTCCTTAAATCCTCTCAAATAAAATCCTATGGTTATAGACTTATAATTAGTTGCAGTGTTCTATTAATCATTCTGCTTTGTCTCTGTATAGTCTGGAGAAGAACAAGAAAGCAGCAGCAGCAACAGTTAGCCTTCTTGACTATATTCAGTTATCTACAGAAACAAAAAGGGGGAGATGGAGGAGACAGGCCTACTAAAAGGCCTGACCAAAGAGTTACACAATCTTGCTGAGAGGACATGACTCAGTATGTGACTCGTGAAGGAATCCAGGTAGGAACAGCAAACATCTTGAAAGCAGGATGGCCACCTGGGGATGGAAGCCATCAGCAGACTGTTCCTGTCCTTGGTACCTGGGAGGCACATAGAGATTACCTGGGTCTCTGTCCTTGAGGCAGAAAAACGGGGATACAAAAATATTAAATGCTAACTGCACAGGATTATCATTGAAGGCCACCTGGCCTGCTATGCTCACGTAAACACGTACAAGCAAGTCTCAAAAAGTATAGTGAGGCAGACTTGAGATCAGTTTGGGTGCCTTCACCTCGTGGGGGTGTTGGTCCCCTGATCCCCACCGTAACTTTGAGTGTTTCTCACTCTTCCGCCACGGTGGCGCTTTGGGGAATCTGCTGTTGAGCTGGACGTGACAGTTTTCTCATTTGTAGTGATCTCATTGGATAGGGTGAGGTTTAAGCACTTTCTCACATTCATTGTTTTATTTAATCTTCTCGCCAATCCTGCAAAGATACTTTGCAGTATCATCTCTGTTTATACACTTGGCCCTTGGATTGTAATACCTAGCTTTAACTAGGCTTGGTTCTAAGTGACCTTTTCTTCCCCGTGCCCCTCTGAAGTGACTTAGCTGTTTACAAAACTCAGTCCAAAGATGTACCACTGATGCTCAAGGCATTTACACATGATCTCCAAGAAATGTTTCTGGTAATAGAAGGATAACTTGGACAGCCTTACAATTCATAAGATGATTACTTTGGAGGAGCAGTGTTTATTTGGTTATGTAATTTGAGTGTGCGCTAATCACTTGTCACAGATATTTAGAATTGTCCCATTTATCTCTGCATGACTGGTTCTTTTTGTTCTGTTGAGTCTCACTTCATGTCAAAGAAGAGTTCCCTGACTTCCATCCAAACCACCATCAACATGTTTTATTTTCTTCATAGTACCTATCATAGTCTGGATTATCTTATTCATTTATTGTTTGTTTACGGCTTTAACCCCAACACCCATTTAAAATGTACACACAGTGAGAGCAGGGACCTTGTCAGTCTGGCTCAGTGCTATATCCCAGGGCCTAGAGTAGTGCCAATACATACTTGTTAAATGAACAAATGTTTGAAATATTTTTGCAAGTCTCCAACTTTACCATGTTCACCCCAGAAATAAAATCAAGCAGGAGACACTGTTTAAAAAGAAGCCATTTATTAATACAAAATTAAACCTGAGATAATAGAAAATAGCAACTATTGGGAATTATAAAGGCATCAGCCCCATGCTCCACCCCCACTCCAGCAACACAAATAAAGTTGATTCCTATTGGACACTTCTGCCATTAATAACCTCAAGCCTGCTGAGGTATACAGAGCAGGCTGGGCCCCAAACCACAGAAAATTCACATTACTTGCTTTCTCCACAGAGAAAGTGAAGCCTTTAGTTGGAGAGCCGTGTGGCAGCTACTGGTTCTGCTTTCCCTTGTGGAAAGGTAGCACCTGGCTTACCCTGCTCTTCTGTGAATACTTTTGTGGTGAGAGGAATAAAGAAGAAAGTCTTGGAAGCACTGACCACAAACCAGGGATGAGTCTCCATCCACAATCATTCATAAACAACTGGCCTACTTTGTACATAAAAGTGCTAAGGTAATGCCAGTTGAACGGGTGTAATTAAACAGAAGTAAGAATGATTCTACACCTTGCATAACCATTGCCTACCCATTTTATTGCACATAATGAAATTTGAGTCCTAACCTTAGTTTGCACTTGGGTAATACTGTATTTTGTATATAATATAAACTGGTGTCTGCATTTAAATAGCTTGCATGCTTAGAAATCAAGAGTCCTGAATTTGGCTTTTGTAAGAGTCTGTACTATATCAAATTTTAACGTTAAGTATTTTCAAACGTCTGTCTTGTTCTTTTCTGCGAAAGTCCATATTGTTATGAAGGGCCCTTCTTTTTCTTGGCTGTTCCTTGGGGCATGTGGGATCTTAGTTCGCGCTGCATTGGAAGGCAGAGTCTTAAACACTGGACTGCTAAGGAAGTCCTTGAAGGGCATTTTTTATTAAATAAAATGAAAAAAGGGAGTTCCCTGGTGGTCCAGTGGTTGGGACTCTGCTCTTTCACTGCCACAGGCTCACATTCAGTCCCAGGTCAGGGAACTGAGGTCCCACAAGTTGTGTGGCACAGTCAAAAAAAGAAAAAAAGAATCACCCTGACAGTGAAATCCAGCCTAAATTATAACTTTGGTTGGCTACATCTTCAAAGGTCACAATAAGTGCGGGGCCCTAGTGGAAGCATCATATATGTATATAGGAAAGTGAAAATCCAGCTGTGACCCCATGAACTATACATAGTCCATGGAATTCTCTAGGCCAGAATATTGGAGTGGGTAGCCTTTCCCTTTTCCAGGGGATTTTCCCAACCCAGGGATCAAACCCAGGTCTCCCACATGGTAGGCGGACCCTTTACCAGCTGAGCCACAGGGAAGCCCAATATATATATGAGCCCACATATATACATGTTTGTTGTGAGGTCTGCTGCAGCATTTCCATTTTGTGGGATATTATATAGTTTCATGTCAGCCAAAAATTGTAAAGTCTCTGATCTTTACCCCATTCAAAGCAAGTGCCATTATGTTTTAAAATAAACACTTGATGTTAGCTTTGAGGTAAATAAAGAGCTAGATTTTTTAAATTTAAAAACAAGCTGGTATATCACACATAGAGCAGTTTAGCAGGCTGTTCAAAATATTAAAAACAAAACCTGATAGAAACCCAAGGTTCTATTATACATAGTCTATACTGAAGTCATAAGCATCATCTTCCTCGTCAATCTGTACAACCACGTATCAGTTCAGTTCAGTTCAGTCGCTCAGTCGTGTCCGACTCTTTGCGACCCCATGAATCGCAGCACACCAGGCCTCCCTGTCCATCACCAACTCCCGGAGTTCACTCAGACTCACGTCCATCGAGTCTGTGATGCCATCCAGCCATCTCATCCTCTGTCGTCCCCTTCTCCTCCTGCCCCCAATCCCTCCCAGCATCAGAGTCTTTTCCAGCGAGTCACCTCTTCGCATGAGGTGGCCAAAGTACTCGAGCTTCAGCTTCAGCATCACATATATATGTCTGTAAATAACGTGTGTGTGTACACATGCATACACACTGATTTAAACCAGATATATTGATAAACTATGGGATTTCTCTAGTGATAATCCATTAGTATGTTACAGCCAGTGTAGTTCTAAGGTCCAAGGTGTTCTTTCTTGTCCCACTGCCCCAGAAGACGCAGATGCTCTCCCTCTCCATTAAGCTGTGTTTAAACCACAGTAATAGAAGTGTTTGGCTACCTCCCCAAATCTAACAGCTTTTTATTTAGCCAGCCACTCAGGATGGCTTAAATGTCTTGCTTCACCTCTCATCCCCTTGGGTTTAGGGCTTTGGATGGACTTTATAAAAATGTGGCCTCAGTAAGTACTAAAAAGTTATGCACTGTAACAATAATAGAATGGATGAAGTTGGGATGTTTATCCCACTTAAAAGTGCCACAGAATATGAGACAATGTGAGATAATTACTAGAGCTATATTGCTGGGCTGTTTCTTCCACCATAATTTTCATGAGTTTTTTGGGGAAATGGACTTTTGTAGCATATAAAGATAATAAAATAGAGTTCATTAGGCAGACAGAAAAAGACCAAAGACCTATAAAAATTTGCACTTTGATTCACATTGACCTATTTTAACCTTTTGAAATGATGATTAACTTTTTCTGCTATCATTTGCAGCCTGAGTCTCCATCTCTAAAATAGAGCAGGATGATTCCTTAAGTTGACATGATATTAGCCTCTGAATTTTTATATTCATGAGGTGAGAAGGAATTTCAGATATGCCCTAAATATGAAGCAAATCAGCAGCAAGAAAAGGTGTCCAATCTCTAGCCAGTTTAATGCAGGTGGGAATGAGTGTGGGAATGGTGGCAAGGCTACTCCATCTCCAACAGAAATCGTGGAAAACCAGGCAAGAAAAGCCACTCAAAAAGGCTGACATGAAAGGCAAAGTGAGTGATAGAGAAAAATACAACTCCAGAGAGCCAGAACACAACCCTCTAGGAGTTTTGCTTCACCACCAACATAAATAGTTTATAAAGCAAGAAATAGGAATAGAAATTAGGAAAAGGTATTGAATAATGAGTGGTTTAAAGAATACAGGAGAAGTTTACATACTGTAAACCTGGCCCATCTTACTTCATTCACAGCCAAGTACTAACATATCCCAAATCACGATTGAGAGGCTGAAAGAGCTAGAAAAATAAGTTCTTTAAAAATTCTGTTGATCAGCACCTTGAATCAAATGGGAGTGTTTCTGGTTCCCATTGAATCAAAAACTGGATGCCTCCATCTCTCCTTGAGAAGAGGCTCTATTACCATAGGCTGAGACCCTGGGTACACATGATTAGAATAAAATATCAGTGGATATAACTTACTCCTTGGATTCACGGTAAGACAGTGTTCATTAGGGACTTGCGCATTGGATATCCTTCATGTCCCATTGTTGAATAAGGACTTCCATCTCCTTAGCTCCGTCAAGTTAAATACTTGCATGAGCGGTTAGAGATTTTGGTTCCTTTTCATAAAGATCTCCGTTAGGTAATCCCAAAATTTCCCCTGAAGTGTCTCATTGTTGTGGATCATGGCAGTGAGAGCTTCCCCCTGGTCCAGACCTTGCCAATAATCTTGCAGCCACATCTCCTTCCAGCTGAAACATCAAAATGAGAGTTGGATTATGGAGCCTCAGTACAGCTATGAATCCTACCTTTCTCCCAGTAGCCAAAGAAATCTTCAGCAGATACAGTGGTTTCTGGTTAGGACCAACGATCTGCTTTGAGGGAAGGAAATGTGAAGTAAATCCAGTACTAATCCAAGTGACAGGCAGTGAGCCCAAAACACCAATTCATTATCCAAGCACCCCCCCACACACACACATACACAGATATCCCAGTGAGTTAAATTTCCTGACTTGCCTGCTCTTGGTCTCCAAATGTGGAAGGAATTAAGAGGTAGGCAGAGCAAGGGGCCAAACTATGGAAACAGTAATCTTCCTAAGAAAAGGGAGTGTATTTAGATGGTTACTTTTTATATTACACTGTTTCAGTAATCAAGAAGTGCAACCATATCCAGTGTCTAGATGAGCCATAACCTGAATGTTTCTCTTTTTTTAATGTTACACTTTTCTTCTGATAAATCATAATATGTTGTGCACAAACTAGATACAAATTACCTGATGTAAATTACTGGATACAAATCCACTCCACTCCCAGGACCAAGCTGTGCCAGCCCTCTGCTGCCATCCACTGTCGAAGGCGATCTCCGCAGGTCATTCTAGAAGTCTCTCATAGTCTTTTATGGCCCCTCCCCTAACAGGTGTGGTTTTATGCAAGTGGCTTCCTTTTTCTACCCCATCGCCTATGCCCACCTTGTTTACCAGCGCCACCACCTTCTGCTGCCTCCTTCAGTCGTCTCCTCACTTCCCTTCCAATCCACATTGGCCACAATCATTAATCATCTTTTGAAAGCATCCCTTCTATTCTGTCTAGGACAAACAATTTGTCATCTAAATCAGGGTAATTTGAAGAGTCAAAGGAGATGCTGTTAATAGCTACACCAAGTTAACAAGTATAAACCCTGATTACTGCAGGCAAACCTCCCTGGAAACACTAAATGTACTTCTCATCCACAGCCCCACCATGTTGAAGATGCTCAATAAACAGCTGAATTGATTTTCAGGACAGTCCAGCTACAGGGCCTAGTATTCAGAATATGTATCACCTGGCCCAACTTTGTCCCTCATCACTTCCCTAAACAGGCCCTCTGCTCTAGTTGAAGCTTTTTTTGAATCACTACTACAAACACTGTTTATAAAAGCTGATTTTCGTATGTTGTTGCCCTCAATTACCTCTCACATTTTCTACTGCTCTTTCACAATTTGTCTTCTCTTAGACTCTTGATACCTTAAAGGCATAGTGACCTCATGTTGTAATTTCCTTATACAACATCCCCTCAGCACCCAGGGCTAGTTTATTGCCTGCAGGAAGCAAGTCTATAAATCATTTGATTTGACAGCCCCAGGGGACCCCAGCTATCCTTACCTGTCATTCTCAGGAATCTCTTCCACACTGCCAAAGCCAGGTGTGGGCACTGGGCAGTCCATGTGTGAGGGCTGGGCAATATGAGGCTCAGGGACCGGGATGCTCCCAGGAGAGGCTGCGTGGGCCTTCTCGGCATCCAGCCGCGCCAGTTCGTGGTCACAGACAAAACACTCGAAGCCATTAAGGTAGTTAGGTAGTAAGGGGTCATTCACTCCCCATTCGCGCTGCTTCAAACTATCCAGAAGGAACTGGTTAGTGATGCCCCCAGGCTGCTTGTATGCCAAGTATTTCATATATTCTTCATCATTTTTGTCCAGGAAGTCAATAAACTCTGCCAGCTTCTGCGGCGACTCAAAGTCGTCAATGAGGATGATGGAGTGATTGTTCGGCATCCAGTCCCTCACAGAGGGAGAGCCGCGGTACACGGGCACAGCACCGAGGTGCATGGGGCGCCACAATTTTTCTGTCATGTAGTCGTCGCAGATGGCATTTTCGAGAGCCAAATGGAATTTATAGCGGGACAAGAAGGCCAAGAGCTCTGGATCCTCGGTGGTGGCTGTGGCTGTGTCCCGTAACCGCGGCGCGGGCAGCTCCCGATTCTGCAGGCACTTCCCATAGGAGTCCACCTGCGACGGGTAGAGAGAGCACGGCCGTCAAGAGGGTACGGCACGCCGGCCAGGACACCAGGGGTCCCGGTCTCAGCCCCACGCGCCACCCTCTCCTTCCCGCTCCGCCCGGCCCTCACCCACCGGAATGTAGCGCATGAGCTCGCGCACGTAGCGGTCTCGGTCCGCAGGCACGTCGCAGTGGGACTGCAGATAGAGCAGCGGCGCATAGCCACGGCGGCGCCACTCTGCGCGCTCCTCGAGCGGAGGTGCCGCGCGGCGCAGGTAAGCGATCCCCGGCAGCCACTGCAGCGGCAGCGGGTAGTCCGAGTAGCGACTGAAGGTGGCGGTAAGATTGAAGAGGCGGATGCCCGGACCGTGGCTCAGCAAGAAGTTGTTAAGGGGCGACTCCTCGTGCAGAAGCGCCCAGCTCTGGTGCGCCAGGCGCGGAAGCGGCGCCTCGGATGCGCGGAAGTCGGTGCCGTAGAAGAGCAGCGCGCGCGTCCGCGAGTCTCTCCGCACCCGTCGGTCCCGGGACGCCACGCACGCCCCGCGCGCGCACTCGATGCGCTCCGAGTCGCCCGGGAAGTGAGGGAACAGCCCCGGGCTCCACCACAGCAGCACCGGCAAGTCCACCGCCTCCTCCCTCCCGGGCCGCGGGGGCCCCGGACTGCGAGCCACCCCCACTGCGCCCAGCGCCGAGGGAGGCCGGAAAACCGCGCCATCCCACGGCTCCGCCCACTCCGCCTCCCCGCGGGTCTTCCCCTCCGCCGCGAGTCCTGGGCCTCTGGTCGCACAGACACCAAGCACTCCCAGGACAGCAAGCACAGACCCCGTGCGGCCGGCCCCCATGTCTACTCTGGCGGCCGACGCCCGCAGCACCGGTCCCGGCCTGGCTCTGAGTAGCGATGGGACGAGGGCCTACGCCACAGGGGCATGTGGCGCATGCGCGGCTTAGCGGCCAGCTCAGCCGGCCACTTCCCCAGAGCCGCTAGTCCTGGCAGGAAGGACTGGAGGGAAAGTGATACGTGGCAGATAAAAATGACGCTTCTGGATACATCTTAATTTATTTTTATTTCTTTACAAATTAAAGATGCATTGAAAAATAAACCAATGAAGAGAAATGAGAGGTCCAGAGCAGGGGCATCCCAGGCTGGGAGCAGGCAAGCCTGGCCACCATCAAGCCTAGCCCTTGTCCTGCCCCAGCCAGGTCGGGTTGGAAGATAACTGTCAGCCACTCTGTCAATACCAAAGCCTGAGTGGTGTCCTAGCAGGAGAGACTAGCCACTTCTGCCTCTCTCCCCAGCAGCTTGGAGAGCAGTGTTTCCAGCGGAAGCTCAGAGTGGTATATAGGCTGGCTCTGTGAGGTATTGCAAGTTGATGACCAGGCTCCCTACAGAACCATCCAGTGTTGGGGCTGCTCTGGCTGGAAAGGAGGCTAATACCTCTCCTAGGTCTCAATATACTTTGCAACTGTTCCCAGGCTCATTCATTTCTGATGTGTCTCTGTCCACCAAGGGATCATCAGTCATTGCAGGAGAAAGAGCAGTGGAAGCAGAGCAAGAAAGCTAATCAACCACCCTCAGTCACTTTGAGTTGGCTGTTGACTTCCAGGCCCAAGAAGACTGACCACCTACCATCTACCATCTGTGGCCTACAGCCCAGCTCTTGTGCACCTGTATGTATGTTTTCCCTAATATAGGAAGTCATTGATGACAATGAGCTGAATTAGCAGCCCCTCCCCGCCATAGTAACCCCCTGGGATCTCCGTGCCTTCCCACCTGCCCTTCTCTTCTTGGAGGCTGGTCCAAAGGGACACATAATATTGCCAGGGTCTGGGTGGCTTCAAATCCCCCAACACCAAATCATATACAGTGAACTGAGAAACTACATTCATTACGACAGGATTAGCAGGAAAAGGAGGATAAAGTGAGGGGATAGGGGCACCTTCCAACAGCAGGACATGACAGAGTGGTAGGATACTTGAGCCCAGAAAGAAGGTGTCTCCTTATACCTCCCCCTCCCCACAGAGACTGAGGTCAGCTTACATGACATATAAGATATGGAACTGTCCCAGTTTCTCTGCTGTCCTGGGTACTTTCTGGAAGCTGGCCTGGACCCTGTGCTGTTTACCCATGTGCTCTAGCTCAGTAGCTGTCGAATCTCCTTGTGCATGTGACAGAGAAAGTCCACATAGGATGCTCCCCCACTCAGGCTCTTGTCTTCCACCAGGAAGTGTTTGAACAGCATCTCCAGCTTGTCCTCTTGTTTCACCACAATAAGCTATAGTCAGAATACAGGGTCATGAGGCGGGGCTGAAGAGAATTAACCACATGCCCCGAAATCCCGTGATCTAGGCGCTCACCCTCCCACCCCACCTTCAGAGTGAGAACTTGACAAGGTAAGAAACGCAGGTTCGGATCACTGTTACCTTCATGTACCGCGATCTCTGTGCCCTCAAACTATCAATGAGGCCTCGCACCTTCTTAGACAGCAGATTATCCAGAACTGGCAGCACACTCTGAAACACAAAATTCAATATCCTTATGGTAAGGTATGCTGAGTCCAGTAGACAAGATGGGGCAGCACAGATTCATGCATTATCTGAAATATGGAAGCCTGTGAAGAATGACAGCACCCTCCCTCTCAGTGTCCCCTTCTACTTAAGAGAATGAGCACACTAACTTTACTGGCTTCTACTCTTTATCACGAAGCCTACTGCCACACCCACACTCTCCTTGACACCCTGCCCTCACCAGGCCACTGGTGATCTGACTGAAGGAGGGGACGCCGAAGAGGCTCTGGACAACACCCTGCTGGACACTCGCTCCCACCCAGAGGAAGAGGTTGAGCCCGTTCTCCAGCAGATATATATCCCCATTGCTTAGACGCTCTTCAGATGCTCGGACTGCTGGTGGTTCAGTGGTATTCTCAATGGGAGACTTTGTCTGGACAAAAGGAAGAGGGCAAAAGGTTACCAATGACTTTAAGACACGTTTGCCCACCTGCACCTGCCCATCCTGCACCCCCATACACACAAAATTTCTGAAAACTAAGCACCTGAGTAACTCTCAGTATGAAAATGTTACATCAGATAATACAGGTAAAAATGTAGTAGTGTCAGATACAGACAATGTTAATCCTTCCCTTCCTCCTCCTATGATGCCCCTTTCTCAGTACAGTGTCTCACACTCCAGCATTCAGTCGCACCAACGGTAGGAGCCGAGGATAGAAGAAGACATTGGTCTCAGCCACGTCCATGGAGGTAACCAGCTGCCGGACGTAGGCACGGTCATCAGTAGTGACTTCAGCTCCAGGCTGCAGGACCTCACTCTTCAATACACAGTTCAGATAAACAGGGAGGAGCTTCATGCACTCAGGAAGGATCAACTAAGGGAGTTATCAAAACAAAGTCAGTGATCATGATCATGAGAAATCCCTCCCAATGCAAAGGTGTATCCCAATACCTTCTCTACCAACAAGCTTGCCCTACCTGTCCCGCAGAGGAGGGGCTAGCACAGTTCTTTCTGTAACAGGCCAAGATCTGGGCACACTGAGTGATGAGAGTGTCGCGAACAGTCTTCACAGGGCTGCTTAGGACCCCCCGGTATGCTGGATGGGAAAGGAGACAGCATAGTCACTGGTCAGCCACTCCATCACGGGTGCCTTCCCACCATCACACCCACCCAGGAATGCTGGACTGCTGTCCATCCTCAGCCCCAATCCCACTCTGCCCGGCCTCTGCCCTCACCAAACTTGGCCATGTAGTTGATGAGCGTGTCAGTCTCACAGTTTCGGTACAGATCAGCCAGCTGAGTGCAGCAGTTGAGAGCTAGGTTGTGGATGCGGAGCCGTCGCTGCCCTGCACAGCTGGTGTAGAGCAGGGCACACTACGGGAAGAGTGAGAGGGGCAATTCACACTCCTCCCTCACCAAGACCCTCACGACACCTCCTCTTTGCTATTTTATGAAGCTAGAAGAAAGATGGGAGCTATCCCTTCTCCAGCCTCTTCTAGTCCTCTCTGCGCACCCCTCACCCCCTTCCCTATAGCCTACTTAAATCCAGTGAAGTGACAGCTGACACTTCTTCCCCAACCCCTGCCTCCTGTCCAGCACCTGCAGGAGGGCTCCATTCTCTTCGTTGAGCCGATCATCATGCTTGAACTCCACAGTCACCGTCTTGTCCCCATCCAGCCCAGCCAGCTCCACATCTGTGGTGTTGCTCATGTAGAAAGCCCCAAAGAAATCTACAGCACGGATACCTGAGGCCACATGGATGGGGACATGGTTAATGGTATGACAGGTGCACAGACTGAGGGCCCCTGCTCAGCTGCTCGTCTCCAACCAGAACTGACCAGTGCTTGTCCGGACCCGCATCACAGCATCAAAGCCAACAACCTTCTGGACGTCCCGACGCAAGTCACTCAGGAACCGTTCCTGGTCGTTCTCCACCTGCATCCCCAGGCCCAGAGTCACATCACCTACTACATACAATCCACCAACAATCCCTGTACCCTCTCCACTCTACAAGCCTGCAGAATCGTAATGACAATAAGGTAAAGGTAATAATAATGATGTTATTATTTAAGCTTTTAAGCACTTATTACATGCCCAGTACTACATTAAGTGCTTTACGTGTGTTCACTTAATCCTGACGACAAACCCTACTTAAAAACTACTTAAAAATCCCATTTTATAGATGAAGAAACAAAGTAGAAAATAAGTAATTTATCCTCGGTCATATAACGGCTAAGTGGTAGAGCCAGAATATCAACCCGGAGCTCATTTCAAGGCCCGTGCTCCTGTTCGCTACACTCTTCTTCACATTAGTGGTCTTCTCAATGATATTCCTATCAATGAGTCAGTAGCTAAGGAGCCACTCCACTTGTAGGCAGGCATTCCAGTCCTGCCTCCACCTGCCACCCAGAATCCCGTGCCGTACCTGAAAGCAAGCGTATTTATAGACAGAGCCACCAGTGAGCTGGGGTACAACAGAGAGGGTGGCCACATCCACATACTGGTTAGGGAAGAGGAAGAGGTCTACGCAGCAGCCTTGGGCCACACACTCTTTGGCCAGGGTCTGATAGGCACCTGACTGAGGCTGGAACAGAGTCTAGGCAGGAACAGAAGAAGGTGTTCAGAGACCTGAGTTCCACCCTGTTTGAGAACTATGTATGTAATACGGGCTATTATTTAAGGACACGTAAGTCTTCAGAGCTACCTTACAGTTTGCAATAGTAGTAGAACTTTCTCTTTAAAAAGTCTACCAAGGGCTTTGGGATGAGATGGGGTAGAGAGATATGGGAGCGGTGAAGAAGGCTGGCAGCCACAGATATGAAAGGACAGAGGATCTAATCCCAGTACCCCCTCGGGAAAGCTAAGAGTATTGCACTGTAAAGAGACAGCAAGTTCCTCTGTGATGCAAAGTCCTCCCCTCAGCTCCCAGTCCCACACCTTCTCCTTGTCTGTGTTGATCAACTTCCTGTCGTCTCTGTTCTTCAGTTTCCCTGGGGCCTCTGCAATGGGCAGGGAGGTGTGGAATACAAAGAGCTTCCCTGCACACTCAGCAGCCTAGAAGAGGAGAGAGATCTACTGGTCCATTCTTTCCTTTATTCATCCATTATTCATTCATCCCGTCCCTCCTCATTTATTCAGTGCCAACTATGTCAGACAAGTTGACTCACTGGACAGTCACCAGTCACTAAAGAAACAGAGATTGTATCCCAGAGGTAAGATGCTCAGAAGAAAGTGTCACACAGGCGGCTGCCCAGGACTCTCGCCTTACCTTCAGAGCCTCCATCCCAGCCTGAATCACTGGGGCAAATACTGTCTCCGTCTCCCTTGTGTCTGCAAACATTTCTGGAATCTGATCCAATAAGCTGAAGAGATAGGTGATGGGAGGCAATCAAAACTGCTATCCAAATTTCAGATCCCTCAATTCCCCCAAAAGTCATCTGGACCCCCGACTCTGAGAACTCCTAAGGCACAGCCTGTGTCCATCACTGGCTTTCTGTGGTTGTACCTTGCCCTTCACCTCACTTTACCCCCACAATCTGACTCTTACCTGGTGATGACTGCCCGAGACTCGCTGACATTGACAAGGAAGCCATCCAGCAGTGGCACAAACATGTCACCCACATCAGATACAACCATCATCTGTGGCTGGGCCAGTGAGCTCTTCACATTGTAGAAGTGGAGCACCTTATTATAGGTGACAAAGCCAACGCGGATTGCTGACTCTTCTGCCCCACCCTCCCTGCAGAAAGGGACGTTGTTACCCAGACTTGCCACCTTCTCCACCAACCAACCTCATGACGTCAGGATCCATGTACTGAGTTATCCCAACCACCCGCCCTTGCACCCCCTCCCCAGCCATCATCATCCCTAGGAGTACCTTGGCTCCTAACTCTCACCTAGGCAAAAAGTCTAACAGTGACTTGAGCTCCTCACAGAGGAGCCTGACAAGACCACTCCTGACGGCATTGTAGGAGACATCAATCATAAAGATGAAGGCAGGAGGGATGGGGAACTTATTGTTCTGCAAAAGAAGGAAATATTGGAGGGGAGAGGGCTACCAGTAAGCAGGTCAGTTGACCAGAGATAAGCCAACATACAAGGGGACAGTGACAAGGTGAGGGGAATGACCACAGCGCGTCTCAGCTGTCTCATTGCCCTTCACCCAGTGCTCCTCCCCATGCTCCCCTCCCTCACCTTGCAGTAATCTACAGTGGCCAAGAATTCATAAGAGCCCAGGGACAGCTCAGGACGGTCATAAGCATCCACACGCTTGCCAGTATGATCCAGGTGTTGAAAATATTGGGGAGGAACTGTGGGGAGTAGGGCAGAGTGTTACTCATGGGTCTGCTTTCGGTCCTCGTCTGGTCCTGGCTGAGCTCACTCTAATGCCCCACAGCCCCAGAGGCCCTTCACATCCCCATCTCCTAAACACTGGAGCCTCATCTATCTAACTAGAAAGAGAATAATGAAGATGCAGTCAGGATCCCCCAGCCCCAGCCTCTGTGAACGTACCATCGTTGATACAGCTGCAGAAGCAGCACTGGAAGCGTCTCCCTCCCTCAACGAACTGCATAAAGGGGCACATGTATGCTTTGCAACGGTTGCAGCGCAAAGGGCCAGACTCCCCATGGTCGACCACATACGGTGAAGCCTAAGGAGCAAAGGGAAGGGGCTCAGACACAGAAGGAAGCTACAGTGATATGTGGGAACAGATGAGGAGGAACAACCTGGAGGGAGAAGAACATGGCTCAGACAGTCTGCCTGCGGAGGGAGCAGAGAGAAGGGGAATGAGGACAAATGTCCCTAAGGGTCTAAGGACTATAGTCCCTCTCCTTACTCCTCATCTCTAGAATTTCACTTCTTGAAAGAGAAGAGCAACAGTGGAACTGGCCCAAACAAGCCAGGGGCTGACATGGGCGCATGAGGAGAAAGTCGAAGATTACCCAGGATTCTCATTTCTGGCCCAATCGTCAATCCCCTTCGTTCCTGCTTCCTTTCCCATTCAAGTATCTGTGACACTTGTCCTCCCCAATCCCTGGATTTCTGTGATACCTACTGACACCTCCAGCCACCCTCACTGAGACTCAGGAAAAGAGAAAGAGAAAAAGACAGAACAAGACAAAGAAGCAGGATGTAAGGTGAGCCCTGAATGTCCAGTTATAGAGAAATCCCCCCCAAGTTCATTAAGGCATGAACACAAGTGTAGATACACCATGGCATGGCACAGCAGCTCCAAGCGCTCTCTCTTTTCATCCTGATTCCAGGTATTGGGTGACAGATTATAGCCCAAACCAGGTAAAAGAAGGACCCCTGGATTCTGTTTCTTAATATGCTGTCCTAATATTTCTATCCTACCTGGGATGACAGGACAGAGTACAAGAAAAACCAGAGTGATGTGCCTCTCATCACCAGCTGATGACTGTGCTACGGGAGGCTCCTGCCTCCAGCTGTCTTCTCCCCTACAAGTTGGCCTTGACTCTTTTCAAAATGTGTTTCACGTGTGAACTCTGCTCCATCCAGCAATTTCTTGGGCTTTTGCTTTCCTCCCTATCACCCTCTTCACGCATGGGCCCTGGGATAGAAAGCTATTGACGATACGCTCCCCTCCCGACCAACCAAGCCTTCATCCACTGTGGCTGCCAGAATCACATCTAGGAAGAAGTCTTATCCTCGCTCCCCCTCACTTCCTCCCTCTTATTATACTCTAGTCTGTCCCTGACTCACCTCCTCTGGGGGCAGCCTTGCCAGCGGCTTGATGACAGCTGCCAGAGGCACCTGAGCCTGCTTAGCCATGTCAGAGGTGCAAGGGATGTTATAGGATGTGCATCGAATGTACCGGGGACTTGCATTTCCTGAAGGAGGAGATGGAAAAGCTGAGTCAGATCACAGAATCACTCCAGACACCAGCTCGCCATTGTTGACACACCCCATCACCCCAACAGATGCTAGAGGTGATGGTGGCTCTTTCCCCCTAGAGACCAATGAGGGACTGGTCTCTGACAAGAGCCCCATCCATAAGCTGATAATGCTGGAGAAAAAGTCCTGCAGGGAGGAGTTATTGCCCTTCTCACCTTGGTCTTTCACCACGAAGTTGGTGGTGACTAAGGGTGGCACCTGGCCCCGTACTCCAGTAACAAATGGCTCTGAGCCCCGGTTGTTCCTGTCATCTTCAATAACCTGAATCTGTAGGGAAGAAGTGAAATGAATGAAGTGACAGATGAAAAGGGAGAAGGGAGCACCACGTTCCAGAGGCAGGAGAAAGAAAGGCTGGAGCTACAGCACAGCAGCTAAGAATTTGCCAAGGAACACACCTCATGCACCAGGCCTGCTCTCCTTTTGGAGATCATATAAAATGCTGTAATGCCAATCTTCCACTCTATAGTCAGCAGCACCCTGCTGCATGGGCAACACCGAGAAAGGGCTTCTTTATGAATTGCCCTGACCCCCGATAAACAGTGATCACCCTGTTACAATACCTACTCCAGGAAAGCTCCAGCTCTAATCACAAGCCTTCAGACATGGTCAGATTCCACTTCCCTCCCCCATCGAGGCTTCCCCTCCCCTTCTCTCCCCAAGAGCAGGAACACAGACAACAGAAACCATGTAAAAATGAAATCTACCTGGAATGACTCTACACTCAATGAGAGTAGAAGGGACAGGGTGAGGAGAGGATTACACAGCCAGGAATGATCAGGTAAGGTGAGGAAGCAGATGCTGCCTTATTTTCAGGTAAGCATCAATGTGTAAACATGGGAGAAGAGGATCTTATAGCCCAATCCTCAGTCCCCCACATTTTGACAGACCCAGCGAAGGAAAAAAAAAGAGATATTGCAAAGCTGGTGATCAGATCTTTGTGCAGACTGATAACCTTTGTCAGTTACTTCAAGATGGGTTTGGTAAAACCAGAAAAAGTAAAGGGAAAATAAGACTCTGTGTCCCATAGATTAAAGAGCTGAAGCTTAGAAATACATCAGAGTCAAACAGACTCTCCAGATGAGAAAGTGACCCACACTTTCCCAAACCAGCAGTCCCTTTCCCTGTAAGAAATGCCAGTTTCCCAGACTTGTGCGTTAGTAGCCACCTACCCATGTTTCTCCGCAACAAGCTGTAGACAAATCAAACCCAAAACGGAAGGATCTACTGTTTTGTCCTGTTCCATCATATGTCACAGGCAAGCTCCTGGAGGAGCCAGCAGGGCTAAAACCAAAGCTTAACAAGCTACTTGATCCTGCCCTTCGAGCCTGACCTTCTACCATCCCATACTTAAAGGCACTGCTAACAGCTTGCTACTTCATTATATGGTGACTTGAGGCATGCATATCCTTCTAGCTTATAAAAGCAAGGGTCTAGAAGGACTAAGGGAAGAGGATGGAGAGGGATGGACATGGTGGATGAGGTGAAGACGAGGTCATAGGCATGCACGGGTGATTTAACACAGGGATCACACACACACACCCACCCCCTGCACTTACTGGACTAGGAATGGCATCAGGGTCTATTCTGTGCCTGGTTTTCTGCTGAGGAGGCAGCTCATTGAGTTGCTTTTAGTGTTTTAATAATAAAGGCAGCAGGGGAATACAGGGAGGGAGACAAAAGAACAAGAAGCAGATGTTACTTCTCTCAGCCCTGATGAGTTAGACATGAACAGCTGGAGCCCAGCTCCTACTGCTGAAATCAGGTCCCCTCTCGATCAGAAATTCCAAATTTTTCTGGGCCAAAAAAGAGCCTTTAATGGCTTAGACTATGATGTAGAAAGATAAGGAAGGGGGCAAACAGGAGGCAAGAGGGGTTATATGGAGGGGCTGAATGGGAGAAATTTTAAGAAGGAAGAAGAGGGGTGTTCCCTCCAAAAGGCCAAGCCTCCCATGTAAGAACTACTCTTACACTGAAAGAAGCCTCCCCTCATATCCAACCAGACCTTTCTTCTCACTGAAGGAGGAAAAAGGGAAGAGGCACTGCTTCATCCTCTCGGGTCCCCCTTGGCCAGCTGGGTCCCTCACCATGATGGTTCCCCAAAGGAAGAGGGAAGAGAACAGGATGGATTATGACAATGGCTAAGCATGGTGAGGCAACTGACATAGCAAATGTTGCAGACAGAACTACACAGTGGCCTCCACTTGGGAATACAGTCTCAGCCTCTACTCTTGAGTATGACGAGGAAGGTCTGAGATTCTGATAGCTCTAAGGGTAAGATTCACCCTCTTCCTGGGAGAAGGAACTTCCCCACATTGCCCTTGAAATTGTAGATCACTTTTCTCCATCCACACAGCAGAAGACTAGCAAGCAAAAGTATCGAAGGCTTTCTCCTAAAACACTATCCAGGTAGAGGCAGAAAGAGTCCAGAGAGGCTTTCCTTTTCTCACCAATAACACCAGAGATTCCCCGCCAGCTCTAACCATTAAGAAGACTGCTATGCTATCCTACTAGATCTAAGAGGACGAGACCTGGACACAGCCAGTACTCCACAGAAAAGCAGAGGCTTCCAGGCTCTGTCCAGTGGTGACAGCAACCCAGAGCTCTATGACGCTGCTGATCACTCCTGGTTTCCCTTCCTTTCCTGCCCAGCTATAAAGTAAAAATACTTCTGGGACGTCAAGTTCTATTTAGAGTCAAAAATTACATGTAGGCTCTACACCTGCAACATGACGAACAAAAGGGAAAAATAATCAGAAAAGGCTAGGCAAACATCTCATCTAGGTTGACTTGCTTATTTGATAGCCACAAGCTCCTTCCCCAGGACCACATAAGTATCTACTTACAGGGCTCGGGATGGCATCAGGGTCCAGGCGCTTAGGAGGCAATGGTTGAGGAGGCCCAGGCTGACTGCCAAAAGTGGCTGCTCCTGGGTAGGGACTTCCATAATTGGACTGAGGGCCCCTGGCTGGTCCAAAGGTACCTGGGAGACAAGGGCAAGGTTGATGAACAAAATATTCCTTCCCTATCTCTTCTCAAGGCCTCACGGAAATGACTAGACTCCGATTATAAACACAGAATTGAGAGGTACATCAATAACCATTCAGAGAAAGCCTATGTTATCTGAACTATGAGAAAAAAATCTTATAAATTCCACATCTTAGTAATAATACCCTGAAGCTGTCTATCTAGTTCACCACTTAGCAAGTAATACTAGAAGCAAATAACAACAACAACGAAAACACCTGAATAGCTGAAGCTTTTGGCTCCTAGGCAGTCCTTGGGAAAAACTCACCATTTTGCTGCAGCTGATAGCCTGGCTGCTGGGAGGAGTGCATAGGTGGTGGTGGTCCTGGGGGCCCAGTCATTTGGGTACCAGGGGGCAGAGCTTGAGGAGGAGGTGAGGACACATGGTTGGGCTGGCTCACTGGGGGCCCCCCAAAACTCTGTCCAGGCAAGAGTGGACCAGTCATCGAAGGCATCCGAGGACCCCCTGAAGCGGGGGATGTGAAGCTGGAGGCCTGTGGTGGGACAGATCGCTGGGGAGGCTGGGCCCCCGGATGACCCTGGCCAAGGGGAGGAGCTTGGCCCTGAGGATAGGAGCCATACAGACCAGAATTAGGGAAACTTCCTGAGGCTGAGGCCAGTGATGTCGGCGGGCCTGAGAAGTAGAAGAAGTAGAGTCAGAACCCCAGTCATTCTGCCTCCTTGTTCAGTAAACCACTTTCCTTTCCACCCGAGGGGCAGGAATGACTTGTCCCATCTGCTGGGGCTTAGAGGAATACATAAAAGAAATAAAAGGGATCCAGGTATACCCCAGAGACAGATGCCTCTAAAAAGGAAACAGTATTCCTGTGGTCACAGGTACTCACCATAGCCCAGCCCCGAAGCGGGAGGGGCTGGGGCCACAGCACCACTGATCTGCATTCCGGCCAGCTGAGCAGTCACCTGTGCACTTGTCGGGGGAGGCCCATAGGGCTGAAGCACAGCTGGCTGACTGACCACAGGGGCCAATGGGGCAGACGCAAATGGCTGAGACCCAGGGAGCCTGTGAAGAGATGAAAGGCAGAAGCTTCTAGTGGGCCAGCAATCCCTCCAAAGTTGACAGGAGCCCCACATTATATGGGAAACAATACTGTTTTACAGCATCTTACTCTCATCTGGGCTCTTATATGGCTTCATATTTTTATATATTTGTGAATAAATCACATTCCTCATAATCTACACTGTGATTATTCAGGGCAAACCTTGTTTTCCATTAGGTTCACTCCAAAAACACGTGCCAAGCACCCTCAGATCAAACAGTATTTACTCTGGTAGTTAGATTATCACTTCCTCTGCCTTAATCCTTTGTTGACAAGCCACTTCGGTTCTGTATTCAAAAGCACTGAAGAAGTTGAAATGAAAGGTGCACAGAAGCATTAACACAACAGAAGCTTAATAAATGTGGGCTTGAACAAATGCAGTTTGATTGTTTAACCTTTAAACCAAAGGATCACTTAATCCTGGGAAAGGTATTGGAAAACTCTTAAGATCAGAAGAGCTGGTGAGCTAAGTTTGGGATTCTCTACTAAGGAGAAAGATGATGCTATCTCATCAGAGTTAAGGGCTAGACACAGACGATACAAGCCAGGCAGCCTGCTAGCTGAGTCTATCCAGCAAAGTCTCATTACTTGAATAACTGCGCTGGACACTCCCATGGTACCACCTGCCACATTAAAATACAAATACAGCATCAATGTAATATCACTGCATACCAACTAGCCATTGCACCAGTGGTTTATAGTAATATTACTGCAGAAATCTACAGCATAGATTATTGTACATCACAAGCTCCTTCTGGGATTTCAAGAATGAATCAAATTCTTCATCATAGTAGCCTGTTACACTGAAATCCTGATTTATACTTCCTGTTTATTTTGTCTTTCTAAATAACTGGAACTTTATTATGTTTGGTCAGCTTCTAGTGGTCCTGCAGTTTCACTTTTCATTTGTTCATTCAACTAGTATTTTCAGGGCATTATGCTAGTGAAACTTACCTCCCTAAGCTCTTTGCTGGGTTTTGCAGTTTTTGCCTTCCATAGTAACAAACATACTGTTAGCCCATGGCAGATGCTTATAAATCCTTGTCAGAACAATTGTATTCCATGGTACTACTCTATTAATATGGACAATACTCTCAACTGCCTACTGGTATTCTATCTTATAAACTCACACCTTATCTGCACATAGCTTTATAATTTACAAAGCATCTCTAAATGCTTTAATTCTTACAGCAAATTAATGAAGGGAAGCGAGAGGATGGAAAACTAAAACACTAAGGGTAAAAGTAGCAGGCTAAACTAGAACTAGAACCCAGGTCCAGGCCCAATTCTTAGTCCAGTGTACTTTAAAATTGTGAAATGTAACATAAATAGAAAAAGATACATAAAACATATGTGTACTGCTGAATAACACAAACACCCCTGTAACCAAAAGGCCAGTCAAGAAATGGAATACACCAAAGGCCCTCCTCACAACCCTTTCCTTTTTCCAAAAGTGAAAGTCGCTCAGGATTGTCCCCGACTCTTTGTGACCCCATGGGCTGTACAGTCCACGGAATTCTCCAGGCCAGAGTACTGGAGTGGGTAGCCATTCCCTTCTCCAGGGGATCTTCCCAACCCAGGGATCAAACCCAGGTCTCCTGCATTGCAGGCGGATTCTTTACCAGCTGAGCTATTAGGGAAGCCCCCTTTCTCCCAAAGATAACTACTTTCCCAACTTTCTAAAAATTGTTCCCTTGTCTTTAAAACAATATAATTCAGTTATGTCAGGTTTTCAAACTTTTGTTAAACAGTATCACATCATACATACTTTGAGCTTTGCTTCTTTTGTTCAACCACATGTTTATGAATTCATCTATGCTGCTGCATTTAGCATTCTCTTTCATCACGAAATGTTATTCCATTAAATAAATATGCCACAATTTACCTAAGCATTTTACTACAGATGGATATTGAAGGTTTTCTAAGTTTGGGATATTATCAATAATAATGTTACTATGTTCAATCAAATATTTAACTTATACATACCTGGGCTTTTTCTAAGGCATACAGCTATGAGTTTAATTACTGGTTTATATGATATGATATCTTTAATTTTAACAGATAATTCCAAGTTATTTTCCCATGGTAGTTGTACTGATTTGCATCTGACCACCAGTGGATGAGGAGAGTTCCTGATAATCCATATGCTCAGCAATATTCAGTACTATTAGCTTTTTAATTTTGCCAATCTGATCGATACATAGGATAATTCTGTTGTGGTTTTTAACGTTTACTTTTTTCTTCATTTATGAGGTTGAACCGCTTTTTAATTTGTTTTTTGGCCATTAGTATCCCTTCTTTCATAAAATACTATTCTGGATTTTGTTTATTATTTTTTCAACTGAACTGACTCTTTCTTATTGACTAGTAGGAGTTCTTTACATATTCTGGACACTATTTTATGTTTTTATCTACTTTATGTGTAAATATCTTTTTCCATTTTGGAACTTTTCTTTCCAAAGTACTTCCCATTCAATGTCTTTCTCCTTGATCATTCCCATCAGCACAAAAACATACAAATATCTCAAAAAATAACCAACTATTAGTGAAAACAACCCAAATGTCCATCAACAGATAAATGGATAAAGAACATGTAGTGGTATAATCATATAATGAAATACTGTAATAAAAAGAATGAAATACTGATACATGCTACAACATAAATGAACACTGGAAACATTATGCTAAGTGAAAGAAATCAGTCACAAAATATATACAATTCTATTAATATGAAATATCCGGAATAGGGAAGTCCATAGGGACAGAAAGTAGATTAGTGGTTGTTTATGGTTGGGGGAGTGAGGGATTTAAGGAAAAGCTGAATAGGGATAGCTCCTCAGATAAAGGATACTGTGTGTCTTCCTGAGGTGATGAAAACGTACTAAAACGGACAATAGTGATGGTTGCACATATCTGTGAATATACTTAAAATCATTAAATTTGTGCACTTTAAATGAGCATGGTATATGAATTACATCTCAATGAACTGAGATGTAATTGGATTGGATTTTATTGCCCTAAAACCTCACATCCCCCTCAAGCTTTTATCTTTTAGCCAAACATTAGGAAAAAATTGGTCTACGCTTTTTTTTCCTCTGGCCACACCATGCAGCTTATGGAATCTTAGTTCCCCCTTCAGGGATCAAACCCAAGTCCCCTGCATTGGAAATGAGGAGTCCTAACTACTGGACAGCTAGGGAAGTCTCTATCTCTACTTCTTTAATTACTATTCATATCTCTTTTAAAAGATCTTTCTTTCTAGGTTCTTTTTCCTTTTTTTCCCCTAGTCTATTCCCTGGTACTTTTCTCAGCCAGGGCCCATACAGGGTAAACTATCAGTCTCTGAAAATGCCTTTATTTGGCTTCTCTTAGGTAGGTACATAATCCTATATTGACAGTTACAGTCCCTTAATAAATGTAAAAGCCTACT
This sequence comes from Oryx dammah, assembly GCF_014754425.2. Classification (NCBI taxonomy): domain Eukaryota; kingdom Metazoa; phylum Chordata; class Mammalia; order Artiodactyla; family Bovidae; genus Oryx; species Oryx dammah. Next base: position 30,163,668 of record NW_024070190.1, read on the forward strand.
ATCTGCTCTCCTCTCATAGTCTAATCTTTTTTTTTTTCCTTTGAGAAATCCCTGAATTGAGTTAGAGTGGTTGTTTAGCATTTGATTTGCTTCTGGAGGGTACTCCAATGATACTGCTGCCCAGTATCAAAGTTTTCTTTAAAGTTTAAGTTGTAATTTCCACATCATTAAATTCACTCCTTTTAAGTGTACAATTCAATGATTTTTAGTAAATTTAAAGAGTTGTGCAACCATCACCAGAATCCAATTTTAGAACATTTTCACCACCCCAAATGATCCCTGGTGTTCACATGCAGTTCAAAAACACCCCGCCCCCGACTCCCCTGCAACTTACCCTCAGCCAGCCTGGGAGAATCAAGACTCCTTATTATCTCCCTCTGCCAGTGTACAGATTTTTTTTTTCTAGTTTACCTGTTTACTGAAGTGTAGCCTAAGTCCAGATTTCATAAACAAGATTTCAGTTCCAAACCTCAGCTCAGAAATGCCCAAGTTACCTGCTTAAACTTAAGCCCCTAGGTCCTCAAGATAATTTCCACCCTTTGCACAGGCAGCCACAGTATCAACTTACCACTCTGATTTTCAGTTCCCACTTGTTATCTGGCACTTGAGGATTTAACCTTCCTTGAAGCTTGATTATGCATTTGAAAAAAAAAATTTTTGTTTCTATTTCCTCTCCCCTTTCTAGACATTTATAGCAGAAGGGTTTTAGGTTACATTAATCCACTTCCCAGCTGAAATTCTTTCACCTGCTCCAACTAGACAGCTGCCTTCATATCTCCACTGAAACTACATTTGTCAATGACGTCAAACCCAATGGGTCAATTCTTAGTCTACAGCTCACCTTTCAGCAGCAAGTGACACACCTGATTACTCTCTTGACTTCCTAAAATACTTTCTTTACCTAATTTCAGGATGCTATGACACCCTGGCTAACCTACCTCACTACTGGTCTTTCTCATTGCATTTTGATGGCCCCTACTCTGAATGCCTTTTAAAAGTTGGTAAGCTCCAAGGCTCAGTCCTCTGGGCTTACATTCGATGCTAAAAATGTATATTCTGGACACCTAAAAAAAATGTCAGAAAGCAACTCTTCCACTACTACACATCCTACCACAGTTATATTCTTTGTTTACCAAAAAACCGACAGACAGCATTCCAACAGAGATGACTGCCCTCCTTTAATGGACTTGCACACAGAGACAGGGGTTTATTGGGTCACACACCACCAAAGTTTTCATCATTTATGTAGTTTTCCTTTGAGGATCTTTCCTTTCACGACTGGTCACACCCAAATTAACCAATAAGTCCTACTAAGTTCCTGTCCTAGAGGGAAAGGGGAAGTCAAAAGAGACATAAATAATCCTAAGGTTCCTTCTTCCTGTTTCTTCTTTAGGGTAGGTTCTGAAGGACCATAACAATTATTTAAGATATATGTCTAGTCAAGGAAAAAACTCAAGTTCACAGAAATGGAAAGAATATGCCAAAGAAGGCAGGTACTTAAATGAGTCAATAACCCACAGAGGCACAGCAGCAGTACCTCTAATCTGGAAAAAGGAAAACGAATTACAAAAAGATGAAGGGAAGAGCAAAAGGAATCTAAGAGAAAAACAAAGGGGAAAAAAAAAGGAAAAGAAAAGTAAAATAGGCCCTCATACATTCCTAATCCTTCCAGTCTCATCAGACCAATTTTAGGTTGACCCAAGTACATACCTCTGCATCTGAACACCGGAGCTTGGTCCATTCTGTACATCTCCTTGGCCAAACTGGCCATATGCAGTCTGGCCACAAGGGCCCTGTGCTGTCGAGGCTGGAGGTGGCCCTGAAGAAGCTGGGGCTCTTGAAACACCTGAGGGTAATGAAGAGAAGCTAAGAAATTAGGAAATTTCTCCTCCACCTTGAGCAAGGAATGCAAAGCAAGGATCAATAAGCTCAAACCTTCACTGCAATATCACAAGTGTAATATCATAGCTTGGCAATGAAAAGGACACCATCAGGATGCACCTCCAGTTACAAGAGATTCTGAACATGGATGCCCAGCCAGAGAGTTTTCACTCTCTTAAACAGGTATAACAGGTATACTACTAGTGAAGCTGTAGCCAGAGCCACAAAAATGTAAGGCTTTCCTGTGATCACTATACACCCTCACTCAATCCAGGACGGTCTAATATTCTTACCCTAGACAAAACATCAACTCTTTTAAGGAAAAGATCCCACCCTAGAACTCAGAACATATGCGAGGAAGGTGGCTTAGAAGATGACCAAGTAACATGCTGAACTAGGTTGTAAAGACATACCCGTTGGGACTTCCCTGGTGGTCCAGTGGTTAAGAATCCACCTTGCAATGCAGGGGCTGGAGGTTCAATCCCTGGTGGAGGAACTAAGATCCCATATGCCACAGAGCAACTAAGCTCCTGCATCACAACTAGAGAAATCCATGTGTTGCAATGAAAGATCCCACATGACGCAATGAAAACCCAATGTAGCCAAGAAAATAAATAATTTTAATTCTTTTTTTTTAAAAAAAAGAAAGAAAGGCGCCCCTTAGAGAGACTATTCTGCCAACCTCTTCTTCATATATTCTACAGATCCCAACCATCTTCTTCTCATCCACTTCTAAATGTTGACACTCCCAATAGTACATGGCTCAGGGAAGTATTCCCATGGGTCAGAGACTTTGTTTCTGCCCAATTATTCAGTCAGGAGAGGTTGTACATGTGTGCTAAGTCAATCCAGTTGTCTCCGACTCTGTGCGACCATATGGACTGTAATCCGTCAGGCTCCTCTGTCCATGAGGATTCTCCAGGCGTGAATACTGGAGTGGGATGCCATGCCCTTTTCCGGGGGATCTTCCTGACCCAGGGATCGAACCCAGGTCTCTTGTGTTTCCTGCATTGGCAGGCGGGTTCTTTATTATTAGCGCACCTGGGAAGCCCTCAGGACAGGTCTCCTGGCCTCCAGTTACTGCTGTCGCTTATGTCTTCACAAAAGCTGCACTACGCGTGTTCTGCTCACCAGAGCTGCCATCAAAGCTACTTCTACGACTGCTAATCCGGAGAAGGCAATGGCACCCCACTCCAGTGCTCCTGCCTGGAAAATCCATGGATGGAGGAGCCTGGTAGGCTGCAGTCCACGGGGTTGCTAAGAGTTGAACATGGCTGAGTGACTTCACTTTCACTTTTCTCTCTCATGCATTGGAGAAGGAAATGGCAATCCACTCCAGTAATCTTGCCTGGAGAATCCCAGGGACGGCGGAGCCTGGTGGGCTGCCGTCTATGGGGTTGCACGGGGTTGGACATGACTGAAGTGACTTAGCAGCAGCATGACTGCTAATCATCCTTCCCACATGAAATGCAGAAAGCAAGCCATTAGTTATTTGGCATATCACTTTGGAAATGCTGCTGACCCCTGTTCAAACCACTGTTTTTCTTTTGTTCTGCCCTCAGTAGAGATTAGACACTACGTAGAACCTGCCTGCAGGAATATGATTAATCTGAATTCACTAGCCATTCACTGGCCTGCTCACTAGCCATCACAGAGCCAGGTATGTTTTCCTCTCAGTAACAGAGCTTCTTCTTGGGGCAATGCCAGCTCCATCTTGATAAGCCACAGCTTGGCAAATCAGACGTGGACTCTGTCCTGCCAAAGTCCCAACCCAGACTAAGGCTCTTCCAAAGCCCTGAGACTTAATCTCATCACTCCAAAATTTTTTTCCCCCCAAAGTCATAACAAAAATGGTAATAACTTTGGGACTTCCCTGGTGGTCCAGTGGTTAAGACTCTGAGCTTCCACTGCAGGGAGCATGGGTTTGATTCCTGGTTGGGGTACCAAGATCTCACATGCCACATGGCAAAATTGAAAAAGGTAATAACTTCATTCATTTCTCAAGTTTTACCTATGCCTCTTTAGTGCCTTCTTTTTCACATATCTCATTATGAAATTAACTCTCTTAAAAAGCATAAAGCATCTGGCATATCCTAAGGCCCAAACCCTAACCCTAACCCTGACCCTAACCCTAACCTGCAATGTGGGTCTGCAAAGAGTCTGCCTGCAATGTGGGAGGCGTGGATTCGACCCTGGGTTGGGAAGATCCCTTGGAAAAGGAAATGGCAACCTACTCCAGTATTCTTGCTTGGAAAATCCCATGGACGGAGGAGCCTGACAGGCTTGGCAGGCTACAGTATATGGGGTCGCAAAGAGCAACTAACACTTTCCCTTTCACCTAACCAAAGATCTATTGTCAACCATCTTCTTTTGCCCCCTATGAATAACCCACAGGTTATGAGCTCCACTTCATGAAAAATGTAATATAAAAGCCAAACACTGACCCTAAGGACAACCAGTCTCCTTTAATTTCCCTGATATTAGACAACATCTAAGAAGCTGAAGAAACTAAAAGGAAAAGGAATGCTATCACCAAAAAGATATGAGAAGCACCAAAACCCAGGCATACAAACATCATACTTTTTATCCCTATGTCCCACAGTCACGTATAGATAGAACCACGAGTCCGATGAGAGAAATTATCACCGGTTCTGGAGGAACTATGACCACAGTCCTTCCATCCAGCTGTGAACAATTCAGCCAGGTGAGGCTGCACAGGGTGACACCCACATGAAGTGAACTGCCATTGAACCTGGAAGATGGGGCGCCCTACTAGATGTTTTAAAGACACAGTCACCTTACATAAAAACAGGAAAGGGCCGACTGCCCACAGCCCTCTCAGTGACCAAGAGCCAGATTCATGTTCCTCAATCCCAGTCACCACAACCCTATAGGCAGCTTAAGTAGGGCAATACCACTCAACCTGAAGATTACTAGTTCCCTTCCTTAGCTCAAAGGAAGCTTGGAAACATACCTGGGGGAGGGGTTTGCTGATAGCCTGGTACTGGGCCATTGTAGGCTCCATAGGGAGTGGGGGCGGCTGTGGACCCTGGTTGCCCACCATAGCTGGATTGATGATACCCTGCGTAGACGGGCTGGGGCTGCCCAAATGGCGGCACAGGTGGAGCTGACTGGTTAACGTTCATTATGAGAGCATCCCCGACTTGGTCTCACCTATTAGATGGGAGAGAAGACAGAAATTAGTCAAAATCAACTTTCTAAAGTGAAAGCACTATTCACGGTAGGAAGCAGAGCTAGAAAAGGACTGACCTTATCAGGCAGTGATCAGCCTAATCACTCTCACACTATTTACAGGATCTTTGTAATTTTCTTCCCCAGACAGTAGACAGACTGCCTCCTCAACGTAAGGATTTTGTTACTCTGAACCCTATGCTTTGTCACTGCCAAGAGGGTATAAATTTCAACCTCAGACAGGCCCAGTGGAATGGAGCAGCAGCCTCCATTCCCTAGTGGTATGATTTCTAGTGTCTAGTCATACAAGGAGTCCTGCCACTGATGAACTGTTGTGATAGTACAGCTAAGTGAAACAATGTTCCCACTTTCTGTTCATTCACTCTAGCCATTCCTTCCACAAAACTGAATACCCTGCAGTGTGCTAGTCATTTTTAATCATTCAAACTGCATGTCTAAAACAGATCAACTAAATCCCCTCTCCCTCAGAAGGCAAATTTTAGAGTGACCGTTTAGAAAAATGACATTCTTAGGCTAAACTGTAGTAAATCAAGTGCTTACTCCATCCTCAGTCTTCCCACCAAAAGCGTGTATGGACCTTGGTACTGAAGCATTAAAATCACTAAATGTAAAGGACAGCTGAAAACTCTAGCAATGTACCAGATTAGAACTGAGTGAAGGTTTGGCACAAAAACCTCACACAATAACCCAGAGAAACAGTTCAAAGATCAATAGCAAAGTTAGATTTCATGGGAAAAGATCATTCACCTTATCCTTCAAGCAGAGGGACTGTAATTATTCCAAATCTCAAGGCACTTCTCCAACTCTGTTTCTGCTCTCCTTATAGGCTTGTCATGAATCTAGGCCACATCCAAAATTATTACAATCTTGCCCAACAACAGAGGAATGAATTGGAGGGTCTTTCCAGGATCCTTCCAAGAACAGGATTATCTGATCACATCTACTCAACACAACCTGATCACTCCAACTAGCCTACAGAAGGAACCCAGGAAGCAAAAGAGCTCACAGCTGCTGCAGTGGAACAATGGGCCTCTCGCCTGTGCTAGGAAGGGCCACCTTAACGACAGAAAAGCTGAGCTGCTCTTGCACTAGAACTTTTTAAATTCAAAGCCATCTCAGGAGCTATTCTTCCAAATCCTGAACCTTGCACAGGTCATAACATTAAGCTTGACGGATGTCCCCCTCCCGTTTATCTTCCCGAAGTCTGTGTGGGGGTGGGGATGGGAGGAAATAGTTCCCTCAAACACACACAAGAGTCTGGAGTCAGGCTCAAGTTTCGACTTCACTCTGCGTGGACAGTCAAGGGTGACAACCCAGGGGGCGGGGCAAGCTTCCCTAGAACTCTGAAAGTAGTCGAGCTGTGGAGGCTGGGAGTGCCGGGGATCAAGACCGAGAAACCAAGCAAGCTTCTCGGGCCACGATGAGAGGACTGTTGCTCTAAGTAGAAGATCGAGCGTCTTGCGCCCTTCAACAGGCTCCGGACAGGAAGCGGGAGCCGGAATCTGGGCCAGGAGAAAAGGAGGGTCTAGGACTGATTCTGGATTGTGGATGCATGAGGTGAGGGTCTCTCCCCGGGCTCCGCCCCCGAACCTCTCTCTTCCTTCGCAAACAGGACGCCGACCTGGCCAGTGATACCCCGGCATCTCCTCTGCTTTCCTACCCACCAATCTCCCGAAGCCACTCCTCACCCGGCTCCAGATCCAGGTTCGACTTCGTTCCTAACGTCAAGGCTCCCAGGCTCCACTTCCGGTTCCGAGGGGGCCGGCGCGTCGCCCCCGGAAGTTCCACCCCCCACGCTCCAAGGCCCCTCCTTCTGCCACGTCTGCAGTAGGGACGCGCTGAGGAACCCGGATTCCGCGGACGCCCTAGTTTCATTTCTGTGATGGCCGTTTGCGGGGGCTTCTGAGGATTTTTATGTATTTCCTTCCCCCCCCCGCCTCTGAGATGTCGTGGTAACTTTATGGTCCCACCCCAAACCGAAATGCGACTGAACTTTCTTTAGTAACTCTCCTTCCAATGGCATCTTAGACAAAGTCTTGTAGCGACTTCCTGCTGACCCCTGGCCCCTTTGATTTCCGTCTGGGAGGTTCTCTCACCCATGACCTTTGCCGGTCATAAGACTTGCAGAATGGAAAGTATAGTGTTTTTTGGTTTGGGGATTTTTAAAAATTATGATTATTCTGATATAGTATACTTTTTGTACATTTACTTCCTCTGGCCGGGCCATGTGGCTGGCGGGATGTTAATTCCCTGACCAGGCATCCAACCCCGTGCCCTTGGCTGTGAAAATTCAAGCGTTCTAATCAGTGAACCACCAGGGAATTGCTGCAGCCCTTAGATTTTAAAGGGTAGCAGTTTCGCTTTTAGGCAGCATGTGTTCAAGTTCTGTCTCTGCAGTTCCCTAACGGGTAATTTAATCTCGGCCTCAGTTTCTTTCATTTGTAAAATGGAGAAAAGAGGAATGCCATTGTAATAACTTGTTGAGAGGATGGAATTAAGTCACACATTGCCCGGCACCATAGTAAGTGCTCAGTAAAGGGAAGCCCTTATTAACTTTTTTTTCATTATTAACCATTTTTAAATAGCGCCTAGGTTTAGATGCAGAGCTCTGCGAGAGGCTGATGATTTGTAAGAATGCCCTCAGCCTAAAGGAAGAGCTACAGTTCGTGAAATGATTATTATTACCCTGTTTAATGAATAACAATAATTGTAGATAATATTTGTGGGGGTTTTAAAAATATACGTAACTACATTTAATCCTTTCAATAATCTTTTCATTTCATAATTATTTTTTAAGCATTGTTGTGTACCCAGGTTCTTGGTTCTGGGAATACAGTAGTGAACAAACAAAAGCTTTTGGCCAATTTAAACTGTATCGTTTTGTAATTATATACACGTGATAAAGCTATAAAGAAAAAGTGAGAATTCTCTGGTGCGCTCTTTCACAAATTTCAGTCTGTTGGTTACCTCTGGGGAAGGAAAAAGTATAATTTGGAGTAACATAATAGAGCATCAGTAATATTAACAGTGTTCTATTTCTTAACATTCACATGGATATTTATTGTTATTTTAAAATAGTACGTATGTATTATGTACAATTCATTTCAGAATAAACATTTTTAATAAGAAAAGAAATGAGGGGAAAGAGTACTGGTGGAATGGAAGCATTTAAAAGGGAAAAAAATGTTAAGAGTTTTATGACCAATGGGGTAGAAAAGTTCTTGCTATCATCTTGTTCATTAATCTTTCATTTAAAGGGGGAAAAAATTAAATGAAGAATTTTATGACCAATGTGTGTAGGGGGTTGGTTCTTGCTCTCATATTGTGCAGTAAATATTAGTTATTCTGAGGCACAAAATGGTTCACTCATTTTAAAAATTGTGCTTTTAGTGTTTGCTGGAAGCTGTATTAGTCGTTGAGCATATTTTAGAAAACAGCAAGATTTTTTCTGTCCTCAGGAGTTTATAATGGAGTCAAATCACAGTTTGTTTCTCAATCTGTGATCCTGGTGTCAACAGTGTCAGTTTCACTTGGGAACCTGTTAGAAACACAAATTTCAGGCCCATCCAAGGCATACTGAATCAGAAATTCTGCAAGTGGGGCCCAGCAAGCCATGACCCTCTAGATAATTCCACTGCACACTGATTTAAGACCCACTAGTCTGGATTAGTAATTTGTGAAATTTAGCTAACATTTGTTGAGCAATTGCCACATCATTTATCCCACTGAACCCATGGGTTCATTAACCCGGCATTCAGTTCATCCCCCAGCACCAGTTCTGTTTACCAGCACCACGGTTTACCAGAAGTGGCTCACTAGGCAGTCGCATTCCACGCCCAGCTCCATGCCAGCCAGCCGGGCTTCTTACCCATTTAAAGTTGGAGAATAGGTTGAGATCATTTCGGCCCCAAGACCTCTAATCATTTGCTTTACCGTATAAAACTGCATGGTTTGTGCAAGAGTGCCAGCTATCCTGAGGGAAACTTCAGAGGGAGCCAGCTACTAGGTGGTTCAATTAGTCTTTCGCCCCTATACCTGGGTCAGACGACCGATTTGCACGTCAGGACCGCTACCGCTACGGACCTCCACCAGAGTTTCCTGTGGCTTCGCCCTGCCCAGACATAGTTCACCATCTTTCCGGTCCTAACATGTATGCTCATGCATAGGAAAGTAGGTATCCTCTGTCTTGCTTAATTCACTCCTAGTAAGTAGTAGAGTTTAAATTCATAGTTTCTCTCTCTTTTTAAGATTAATTTTATTTGGCTATGCCAGCTCTTCGCTGTAGCATGCGGGATCTTTAGTTGTGGCATGTGGGATCTAGTTCCCTGACCAGGGATCAAAGCAGGCACCCTGCATTGGCGCACAGAGTCGTAGCCACTGGACCACCAGAGAAGTCCTCAAGTCAGTTTTTTGAGAATACAGACTGATATGTTGCATTTTATTGGTTTCTGTATCCCTACGCTGGTTCTCAGTCTTGGATGCACATTAGAATCACCTGCAGTGCTTTTAAAACTGGCCAGTAAAATTAGAATCCCTAAGGTTGAGGAGCCTGAGTGTGTGTGTGTGTGTGTGTGTGTATAATATATAAATTTATATAATATGTAAAATGCCATTATACATCATCTAATCCTATATACAGTTCTATTTTAAGGAAACAGTAGCTTTCAAAATTTTCCAGGTGATTTCAATGTGTAGAGGTAATTGAAAGCCACTGGTATGGCACAATGGCTTACATGTATTTTAGATGCTGCTGCTGCTGCTGCTAAGTCGCTTCAGTCGTGGCCGACTCTGTGCAACCCCATAGATGGCAGCCCACCAGGCTCCCCCCATCCCTGGCATTCTCCAGGCAAGAACACTGGAGTGGGTTGCCATTTCCTTCTCCAATGCATGAAAGTGAAAAGTGAAAGTGAAGACAGTTGTGTCTTAGTGACTCCATGGACTGCAACCTACCAGGCTCCTTCACCCATGGGATTTTCCAGGCAAGAGTACTGGAGTGGGTTGCCATTGCCTTCTCCGGTATTACTAGCTTATACTCAATAAATGTTTGAATAGTGAATGAAAGGATATTTAGATACTCTTTTTACTGATGATGTCAAGTGACTGCCCAAGGTCACGCAGCTAAGAAATAATATAACAAGAATCCAAGTCCAATTCTGACTCTAAATTCCAAGAGCTTTTCATGACTACATCATACACCAAGGCAAACAGCATTTAGCAGGCTAGCAGAGCACCTATTCCAGGAAACTGTAGCTTTTAATAATTAGAGCAGCATAACATTAATATAGGGATATTAATGTAATGGAAACCTAAAAATAAGTATTGTGTTATTAACATGGGTTGACATGTTTAGGCACAGCTATCTATACCCACCTTTCCATGACCAACTATGTATTGTAAAAGGTAATTTATTTCAGCAAACATTGAGCACCTGTTACATCAGTCATTGCTCTGTGGGCTATTCCCTGTGCAAGGCTGTTGCACACAGTCCTTGCCTTCAAGACTCTCACAACCTAGGAGGGAAACAGGTATATAAACAAACTAATATTGGCTGAAAACTACAATAACAGACATATAAACAAGCTACACATTTTGCCCAGAGGAAGGAAGGATTAATCCTATAGGTAGGGAGTTGGGAGACAGTCAGGAAAACTTTATGAAACAGGCAGTACTTCAGCTGGAGCAGGCTTGTCAGAATTTCTCTACATTGTACCCAGCACTGCAAGTGGCATATGGATATCCACTTTGATTAATTGGTTAATTCATACAGCAAAGGGGCACTGTCTTTCTGGAGAGCTTGCCAACCTGTGGGACAAACCTAGCCATTCCTTGCTCAAGAATGGAGGCCCCTGCTGCTGCCATTTTGGAATCGGCTTTGGAGGAAAGCAGCTGGGATCAGTCCATGACCCCATCAGCGAAGGCACCATCCCTGAAAGGATGTACATTAGTGATAGAGCCCACAGAGCTAGTACTCTGAGTCCTGGATAAAAAGTCCATGAAGAAGAATGGGGGACGGGGAGGGCAGAAATTTTCACTATAATTAGCTCTGGGAGTAACACAGCTGGGGGAGGAAGGGGAGTATAGCCGGTAACTATTTTGGGCGCAGCTCCGATTGACAGGACACGTGTGTGGACTGTACTGATCTCAGGGCCAGGCTGCCTGCCTGTGGTGTGTGGTGTGGGGGGGAAGGCCTAGGGCAGCAGAAGCAGCACAGCCAGACAGGCCGGACGGGGTACCAGCGCCTCGACTTCTCTCCTTGGGACGCTGTCCAAACTCCGAGGGCCGTAGGCCAAGCTGAGCGATGGGTGCTGAGGAGGAGGTGCTGGTCACACTGTCAGGGGGAGCCCCCTGGGGCTTCCGACTTCAGGGGGGGGGCCGAGCAGAGGAAACCTTTACAGGTGTCCAAGGTAAGGGAGCCTATATTGAGGTTTCAGGGAAAGGGGAACCCAAGGGAACTTGGGAAAAGTCATGTGATGGCCTATAGGGGAGAAGTGGGAGGCTGTGAAGAAGTGGACTGGGAGTGGGCAGGTGGTCGAGGGAGCATGCTCAAATCTGATGGGGGCTGGTGGGAATAGTATCTGAGCAGTGGCTTCTTGTGGGGGGCTATAGGAAAGGGAATCCCTGGTTTCTGGGAGCAGAGAAAAAGAAAGACTCTGGCTCGGTTCCCTGTGTCACCATAGGAGCAGAGGCCCAGGGCTGGCCCTCCAATCTCCTGGGCCTGTGCCTCTCTACTCTAAACTCCAGGAATGTAGGGAAGGCTCTCATTTCTAACTAAATTGGTGTGTGATGAGCTGAAGCTGTCTCATCCAGCTGAGCCCAGCCCAGCCCTGCCCCTGCCTTCAGTCCTCTTTCCCTATGCCAGATCCTTTCTCTCACTAGGCAAGACTTATTTTAGGTACTAGGAGGGTTATGGCAAGATCTGACCTGTCAGATGAAGTTGTTACCATTTTGGTTTCATAGCTCAAGCTTATTTTTCTCAACTGTAAAATGTAGGTAATAATAGTACCTACTCCATGGATACTAAGTTCTGAAGGATTAAATTCAATAAAACATGTCGAGTGCTTGGCACTGTGCCTAACATTTAGTAAGCGCTCAGTAAATGATAGCCACTACTACTATTATCACTTTAACATATCTATGTGTGTGCACACTCAACACACACACAGTCATAATCTCAGAATCTGCTGGACTCCCTCCAGTCTGGAATACTGTTCTAAAATCTTGACTGTATAGATAACGGTGCTTAGGATTTCAAGGACTAGAAGAGAAAGAACATTGGCTAGTATAGATATTTCCTTTGGAGGAAAGAGTTGAGGCGATAACCACCATTTCCAGTACGTCTCTCCCAGGCATTTTCCCCCAAGCCTCTTTCATTTAGCAGTTACCCTACCTCCCTTCATACAATGTTATTTTCTCCAGTTAGCACTTTCTTCCCTCTAGATTGACCCCCTTAACTGTCACCCCTTGCCCCCTCCACCCTTTCTTACCCTCTAAAGTACTGGGTGGCCAAAAAGTTCACTTGGGTTTTTCAGTAAGATCGTAGGGAAAAACCTGAACAAACTTTTTGGCTAACCCAATAAAATCCCCTCCACACATGGTTCCTTCCTGTCCTAACTCCTTTCATTCTATTCCCCCTTGGAGCCCTCCCTCACCTACAGTCTCTCCTCCAACACCTTCTCAGATCCGAAGACGGAGCCAGGCGGGTAGAGCAGGACTCCGAGAGAGGGATCAGCTTTTGGCCATCAATGGGGTCTCCTGCACCAGCCTCTCTCATGCCAGTGCCATGGGCCTTATCGATGCCTCAGGGAATCAGCTTGTTCTCACTGTGCGGCGGTATGGATCCCTCCACCCCAGCCTATCCCCAGCCCCCTAGTCCAGGGCTTCCGTTGCCTGTCTCAGCTCTATGTCTCACTGACCTGACTTCAGCTACTAACAAGTACCTATTTCTGCTTGTGTATTTTGCTGGAGCATGGATGTTTGTGTATGCCTTTCAGAGCACTTGAATGTGGGTACGTGGGCCTGTCTTAGACTCCTTGCCTGTCTCTGCATCATCATATCTCTCTTTAAGCCCATTTCCACTCAAAGCCTGCCAAGCAGATTTGCCTCCCAGTTCATCTTCAAATCGCTACTCTATCCAGCCCATCCATTTCACCCAAATGCCAGTCCCCTCTCTCCCCATACGGCCTTCTCCCATCTCCTCTAGATCTCTCTAGCTATCAGTCATCCAGCTCATTTCTCAAGTTCTGTCATCTTTCCCATCCAGGGTAGAGGACGAGGGACCTGTGCGATCTCCATCCCCGGGTGAGCTTCAGGCACGGTCACCCTTGTCTCCACTGAGTCCTGAGCCCCCAGGAGCTCCAGTTCCCCAGCCTCTCCAGCCCGGGAGCCTCCTCTCGCCCCCTGACAGTGAGGCTTACTATGGAGAGACAGACAGTGATGCTGATGGCCCAGCCACCCAGGAAAAGCCCCGCCGACCCCGCCGCCGAGGCCCCACAAGGCCCACCCCTCCAGGAGCCCCACCGGATGAGGTCTACCTGTCTGACAGCCCTGCAGAGCCGGCACCTGCTGTCCTTGGCCCTCCCAGCCAGGGTGACAGTCGTGTGAGCTCCCCATCTTGGGAGGATGGGACAACTCTTCAGCCACCCCCTGCCGAGGCCCTGCTGTTGCCCCATGGCCCCCTCCGGCCTGGCCCTCATCTCATCCCTATGGTGGGGCCTGTTCCCCACCCAGTGGCAGAAGATCTTACCACCACCTATGCCCAGAAGGCCAAACAAGCCAGTGAGTGCATGAACTCCTTTTCATTATTCAGGATACTTCAGTTTGAGTCCTAAATCTAACCCCCCTTAACCATACATTCTATCAATATCTACCTTATGCTTCCCTTGAATACAGTCTTGGGAATAGGTGGAGAAGGGGGGGGGAATAATTAGTCTCACGATCCCCATTATTTTTGCTGTTTGAACCAGTGGGATAAAAAGATACAGGGGGTTTCTTCAACCTAACCCAGGAACGGCCTAAGTAGGGAAGTTGGAAAGGGACATGAATTGATGACGAGTTTGCCTATTGTTATGATATTGCTAGATGTCAGATGGGTGAGGGGAGCACAGACATGGGGCAGGGGAGTATTTAGAAGCAGGACAGGGACATAGGGACTCTTCAGTGTTACTGCAGGCATAACATCAGAGCTGCCTTTGGCATTGCTAGTTCCATGAAGATTCCTGGGGACTGGGAGGCTATGGAATAGTCATGAGATCCCTAGGAAGTGGTGGAGGGAGAGATCTTTGGCTTCTTATCTCAGGCGATAATGTAGGCCTGGGCAGAAAAAGCCTATTCCACTTATCTCGGGCTCTCTACTATTTTTGATGTGAGCTACAGTACAAGGTTTAAGAGTGAAGTTTCTCCCTGTCTTATGCCTCCCATAGCACTCCATTCTCGTCACCTTGGAAATCTCAGGATTACCCCCTAGTTCTCATCTCTCGCTCCTCTCTCCCACCACTCTGATTCCTGATCAATAGAATTTTGTGTCTCTAAGTCTGGAATAGAGGCTAAGGACATGACAGTTCACCCTCTGACATTCCTGAGAGTGTCCCATGTCCCACCAAGAAATTCCAGATATACACTTAGGATCCCATGCTTAACCCCAGTTCTCCTTTTAGCACCCTCTCCCTTCCCCATCATGCTGGATGAGACTGTAGTCAGTGGCTCAGGGATATTTTTAGCCAAGCAGACCTCATTGTTCAGTGCACTGGAGTCAGGGGGCGGGGGGTGGGGTGGGCGGGAGGCAGGTGCCCACGTCCATCACACCGGGGCTTGTGGGGCAGCTGAGAGGAGGGAAGGGGCCAGGCTCCAAAAATAGCACAGTGAGCTCATTCAGCTGCCATCTCTGGGGCCAAGACAAAGGGGCTTTAAAAGGCGTTGGGGGTGGCTCAAGCTGGTCCTGCTCCAGCCAACACTGCCTTTCTCGGCATGGAGACTTTTGAGCCCATCAGCCAAGAGCCCCTCAGCCAAGCCAGCTGCGACAAAGCCCCAAACCCAGTTCCTGAGCTCCAGGACCCATTCTATGCAGGTACTACCCTCCCATAGCCAAGAGAGTTCTGGAATCTAGAATGAAAGGGACTATATCAACGGTATAGGAAGGGAGGTCTTTGGGGAAGATCTTATCCCCTTACCCCCTTCTCCTTGTTGCCTTCCTATTCCTTCTTTTCTCAGGAGTTTCACTGCCCTTTTCTCAGGATGGGCTAATGCTATGGCCACATGTCACAGGGGTTTGTGACAACATGAGCTGTGGAAAACTCATGGAGAGAGGGTGTGTGTGAGAGAGAGAAGTGTGAGTACCCTATGAATATATGGAAGCATGTGTGTAGGAGTCTCTGGGAGAAGGAATGAGTGAACAAGACACTTGTGTGCAGCTAGTATCAAGAAAGCTTTGATAGTAATGATTATTCATAGTGGACCTTAGGTTAAATGCTAAATTGACCTACATTATCTCACTGAATCCTCATAGCAACTCTGTGAGGTAGCCGTTAGCCTCATTTACAGATGAGGAAACTGAACTTCATTGAGATGAAGTAACTCTCCCAGGAAGCAAAATCTGAACTAAGCTATGACTCCAGTGCCTATCTCTAGTACTATTGTGTGGTACAAATGTTGGAATGGGCGGAATGACTGCCCAAATTAGAAAGGAGCTTGATATCTTGAGTGGAAAGTAGGTGGAATTTCAAGAATTTTTCAGGAGGAACTGGGGATCATGGATTAGAGAGTAACTGTGTCCAAGTCAGGGTCCTAACAGCAGGACAGCCTCTCCCATTTCCTGGCCCCACCTCCCGGGCCCCACATGGCCTGGGAGGTCCTGTCCTGGCTCCCCTTAGCACACAGTCCTTTTGTGCCTGCCTGGTGGTGGTGCCTGAGCACTCTACCTAGAAGGTTTGAAATATAGGGGGCAGCTCTGACTCTAAAAGAAGCCCACCCCACTCCCACCCTCAGCTTGGGGGAAAGGAGATTGTATCAACTGGTGACCTTGAGATATCCTAAAGATTTGGAAGCTCGCCTTGGAGAGCAACACTCTGGCTTTTCCTGCATCTCGGATCTGAGGCCATCCCTGGCTGTGAGTAGCAGGGGTTTAAGGCACAAAGGAGTGCCTTGGAGGTTAGAAGCCACAGAATTTTGTCCCAACTGTTAGTGACGGTGTCTTGGCTAGGGGAATTCTGGGAAGAAGAGCTACCTGGGCTATGCATGGATGTTTTTGTGTGGACACATGGATTTACACATGTGTCTATTAACTGGGGTCTATATAAGCTAGAGTATATGGGAATGAGGGAGAAGAATACATCTGAGAGCATAAGCTCATAGGTGCCTTTCCCTAGAGCCATATTCTTGTTGAAACGATGTGTGGGAGTTATTTCTGTGAATGCATATGACGTGGTTTACATGATGGTTGTGAAATTATGAATGAAGATCACCACTGCTAAGGATCCTTTTATCCTTAGTACAGGGTAAGGGGTAGGATAAGGGGAAGTCCCAAACTTTCTGAGAAGCCCTCTAACGTGGTCTCTGGTGGGAGAAGTGTCCCTTCTCATCTTTTCTTACGCTGGGACCTGCTTCATGTCCTTGCCTGCCATGCCAAGTGACCCCCCCGCATCCTCCACCCTCACATTGCCAGCCAGAAATGGAAGGGAGAGGGGGGGACAAGTGCGTGGTGTGAGTAAAAGTGATTTCCAGAAAGACAGGAGCAGAGTAGAGAGAGGAGAGCTGTGTGGTCAGAGTGGTGTCAGGGCAGCCAACTAGGCTCTGCCTTCCCTTCCATTGTCCTTGGTTTCACCTTTCACCTCCACTTTGCCCCCAAGTCAGAGGACTTTGCCGCAGGTAGGAAAGCCCTTGTGGGTTAGGCCAGTGAAAAGGCCAGAGGTAGAGGCCTAAAGGAACTGGGAGGAGGGGGAGAACCTTGGGGCTCACAGATGCATACTGACCACCCCGCTTGTCCTCTCCTCAGAGCTACAAAGGGCAGAGAGCCTCCAAGAGAGGAGTGTGAAGGAGGCCAAGACCAAATGCCGGACGATTGCAGCCCTGCTCACCGCAGCCCCCAACCCCCACTCCAAGGGGGTACTGATGTTTAAGAAACGTCGGCAGAGAGCCAAGAAGTACACCTTAGTGAGCTTTGGGGCTGCCGCGGGGACCGGCGCTGAGGAGGAGGACGGCTTGCCTCCAACCAGTGAGTCCGAGCTGGACGAAGAGGCTTTCTCCGACGCCCGCAGCCTCACCAACCAGTCCGACTGGGACAGCCCCTACCTGGACATGGAGCTAGCCAGGCCGAGCTCAGGCACAGCAGAGGACCGGGGGCTGGGAGGGCCGCTGAGTGAGGCCTCGGGGCGAGGGGCCCAACTGTTTGAACAGCAGCGCCAGCGCGCAGCCTCCATCACCCAGCAGCTGGCCCAGGAAGGTCCGGCGGCCACGCTCAACGGGCAGGGCCTGCAGTCTCCACCTCGGCCACAAAGCGCTCCGCCAGAGGCGACTCTGCTCCCATCCAGCCCTTCGCCAGCCCCTGTGGCCAGCCCCAGACCTTTCCTCCCTGGCTGTGGAACCTCTACCTCAGCTCCAAGCATATTTAACCGTTCAGCTAGGCCCTTTACTCCCGGCTTACAAGGGCAGCGGTCAGGTACCACCTCTGTGATTTTCCGACCTCTAGCTCCCAAGAGGGCAAATGAGAGCCTGGGAGGCCTCAGCTCCGCCCCACCGCCTTTCCTGTCTCCTCCGCAGGGTACCACTCCCGTGCCCAGCTTCACTTCAGGGGTGCCCAGCTTCACTTCAGGGGTGCCCAGCCACGTGCCAGTCCCCGCTTCCCCCAGCACCCCACGTCCCCCCGGCCCCGTGACGGCCACCAGCTCCCTCTACATCCCAGCCCCTCAACGTCCTGTTACACCAGGCGGAGCCTCAGAGGCCCCCGCCCCCGCTAGCGGAGCTGCCATGACCTCCACCGCTTCTATCTTCCTGTCGTCGCCTCTGCGACCTGCTGCGCGCCCAGAAGCGCCTGCCCCTAGCACGGCGGCCCCTGAGCCCCCCAGCGCTCGGGAGCAACGCATCTCCGTGCCAGCTGCTCGCACGGGCATCCTCCAGGAGGCCCGGCGTCGGGGAACCCGAAAGCAGATGTTCCGGTCAGGAAATGAGGAGACGAAGAACTCGCCCAACCCCGAGCTGCTATCGTTGGTGCAAAACCTGGATGAAAAACCCCGGGCTGGGGGCGCGGAATCTGGTCCCGAGGAGGATGCTCTGAGCCTCGGGGCTGAAGCCTGCAATTTCATGCAGCCACCAGGGGGCAGGAGTTACAAGACGTTGCCTCACGTGACAGCTAAAACCCCGCCTCCAATGGCTCCCAAGACCCCACCCCCTACGACTCCTAAGACTCCACCCCCAGTGGCTCCTAAGCCCCCTTCTCGAGCGTTCCTCGATGGGTTAGTGAACGGGGCGGCCCCTTCGGCTGGAATCCCTGAAACACCAAGGCTTCAGGGGAGGGGTGGGGAGCTGTTTGCCAAACGTCAGAGCCGAGTGGACAGGTATGTGGTGGAAGCTCCACCTGGTCCTGGCCTTGGCCCTCGGCCCAGAAGCCCTTCTCCTACCCCTTCACTGCCCTCTTCCTGGAAATATTCACCCAATATACGTGCCCCACCTCCTATTGCTTACAACCCACTGCTCTCACCCTTTTTCCCCCAAGCTGCCCGAACTCACCCTAGTAAGACCCAATCCCAGGGGCCTCGGGCAGCCACTAAGCAGGGCATCAAGGCTCTGGATTTCATGCGGCACCAGCCCTACCAACTTAAAACTGCCATGTTCTGTTTTGATGAGGTCCCCCCGACTCCTGGACCCACCTCCTCAGGGCCTCCCAAAACTGCCAGAGTCCAGGAGATCCGCCGATTTTCAACTCCAGCGCCCCAGCCCACTGCGGAACCCCTGACCCCCACTGTGCTTGCTCCCAGAGCAGCCACTACATTGGATGAGCCCATCTGGAGGACAGAGCTGGCCTCAGCCCCTGTCCTTAGCCCACCCCCTCCTCCAGAGTCTCCCAGGGGTCTTGGGACTTCCCCCAGCTCCTGTGGCTTCCAAGTAGCCAGGCCCCGGTTCTCAGCCACCAGAACAGGATGGCAGGCTCATGTGTGGAGGCCTGGGGCGGGCCACCACTGAACAGGGCACAGCTCCCAGGACCAAGGGGAGGTGGAACATCCAGTTCCTAAAATTGCTTCTCCTTCCCAACGCTCTCCCTGCCCCGCCCCCTGCCCCCAAGCAGGCTAAATTCCCCCTGCCAGAGATAGTTTTGGAGTTGGTGTCCTGTTCCCCAGCTTCCTCCTGGCTCCCAACCTCCCTGCTGCCTTCCAGCCTACTCTCTCAGCTTTGGTGTCTGTGCTTCTCTTCGTAGTTCCTTGCCTGGATCTCTGTCTTTAGGTCTCTTCACCTACACTCCTGTGCTGGTCCCTATTTCTCTACATTTGTGCCTTTTTCTGTGGGCCTTGTTTTAACATTCAATGAGAAACACACAGGCAAGTTACTACTAAGACCTCAGGCGAGAAGCTCACTACCAGACAGGCAGCAAAGGGACTGAACTGACCCCCTATTTGCGTTAAGTTACTTGCTGTTCCTCACTCTTCTTTCCCAGCTTGGCTGGTATATTCCTAGGCATGTGTATGTCTGTGAATGTGTGTGAATGTGCAAGTGTGTGCATGAACACAGATGTACTCTTCTCTCTGAGGCAAGAGTAAGAGGAGAAGTCTACATAAAGACCCAATCTGGGTCTCACCTTTGCACTGATGAAGGAAGAGTCAGCTGTCCTCACATAGAGGACATAGAGGTTTGTCCTCACATAGAATGTCTGGAGGGGAGAAGGAGACTGACTAGAGTTAAATATCATCATCTGCAGCAAATGTAGAGCATCTTGTGAAATTCACAGAGTGTGAGGAGACACGAAGGACCAGGGCAGTTTGTATGGGTTTGGGTTACATCAGTTAGACCAGGAATAGAACTAAGAATTCTGTTCCTCAGGATTTCAGAAAGCTAACAGCTTGAGAGGCCCATGCTGAGCAACAAAGCGTCCAGGAAATGAAAAAGAAAATCTCCTCTGAGAATGACCAAATCATTGGCTTCATGGCCTCATGAACCTAAGACAGAAAGGAAGGGGAAAAGAACCTTAATGTGGCAAGTATGGTAGAAGCCAAAAGCAGGACAGAAATGAATGAAATTGATTGAGACTTAGAGAGGAGCATGGTTAGGGTGAGTGCAGTGTTGGTGGAGTAATATTGGATAATAAGAAACCAGTCGTGTACAAAAGGGGGACTGGGAGAAAATATGAGGAAGAAATATGTATTTGTTAGACAGAAGGAAGATGATGGTAGAGGGATGCGAGAATGTGTGCTGAATGTTGAAAAAACAGGTATATCTGTGTTCCCTCCTGTGAATCTGTTCCTCTGTCTTCTGCAGCTTGTCATAACTACCTGGGAAAGGGTAAGGAAACACCCAGAGCCAAAACCTCTTTTTAGTGCTCCCCCATCCTGTAAATCCTAGCTCTTATTCCTTTCCAGCTTGAGGTCCTGATCTCTGTCCTAGAGAGATACGGACTCCCCTCTCACCATGACCACCAGTCACTTTTGCTGCTTGACCTGGAAACTGATCATTTCCTTTGCCTATTGAGTGTGAACCACAGTGCTTTGGTTTGTGCACAAGAATAAACTTATGCCCTATATCTTCTGTTGTCATCTTGTCTCGTTTCTTGCCTAAATCCAGGTCTCCCCTTCATCTTATCTAATTCATTTTCCCCAATCCTGATCTTTTTCTCAGCTCCTGCCCTCCTGTTTTTTACTGTTCTGCCCTTCACCCCAAGGCCTTTTGCTCTTCTCTACCAATTCTATCCTGATCCCAAGTAGCCACCTCCATTTGGTTCCCTCTGTCTAGATTCTCCCCGTCTCCATCCCCTGCTCCATACCTCTCAGATGAGGCCTAAGCTTACAGAACCAAGACAATTTGAAAAGGCCCTCTAACCCTTTTGCCATCAACATTTTCCAGCTGCCTGGAGGGAATGAAGGAAAGGCAGTGGCTGAAGGTGAAGGTGAGGTGAGAGAAGGAAGAAGGAGAGAGAAGGTGGATCAGCCTAGATTGAGACTAATAAAAGAGAAGGCACTGGAAAGCAGGCTAGACTTAGACTTTTGAGAAGGGAAGTTCTATTACTCCAGTTTAACCAGCAGGGGGCAGATTTGTGCCAATAACCAGCCCTATGACCCTGATCCTGTCAAAGGTAAGCAGCCTCTCAGAAAATTCCCCTGGAGGAGGGCATGATGACCCACTTCAATACTCTTGCTGGGAAAATCCCATCGACAGAAGAGCCTGGAGGGGTACAGTGCATGGGGTCGCAAAGAGTTGCACACGATTGAAGGGACTGAACGTGCATGTATGACACACACAGAATTCCAAAGCAAGGGCTCAGAAAGCCTACAATACATATTCTGTCTTCATTCACATAGTAGTTTTAGGTACTCAACCATAGAAGACCAAAATTTTGGTTGGTTTTTGTGGGTTTTGAGGGGAGGATGGTGATGATGACAAAATCACCTTTTGCTACTTATGTTTTTTGGTCTAACTGCTTTTTTGGGTTAGGAGAGAACAGAGGAAAAGGACAAAAGATGAGGTATCTGGAGGCTAAACTGGTTTGGTCAGAGGCCAAGTAGAGGGGAGCAGGGAGAACTTTTGGCCCCTAGTTCAGTTCAGTTCAGTCGCTCAGTCGTGTCCGACTCTTTGCGACCCCATGAATTGCAGCATGCCAGGCCTCCCCGTCCATCACCAACTCCCAGAGTTCATTCAGACTCATGTCCATCGAGTCAGTGATGCCATCCAGCCATCTCATCCTCTGTCGTCCCCTTCTCCTCCTGCCCCCAATCCCTCCCAGCATCAGAGTCTTTTCCAATGAGTCAACTCTGCATGAGGTGGCCAAAGTACTGGAGTTTCAGCTTTAGCATCATTCCTTCCAAAGAAATCCCAGGGCTGATCTCCTTCAGAATGGACTGGTTGGATCTCCTTGCAGTCCAAGGGACTCTCAAGAGTCTTCTCCAACACCACAGTTCAAAAGCATCAATTCTTCAGCGCTCAGCCTTCTTCAGAGTCCAACTCTCACATCCATACATGAGGCAAAGTATTGTCTCTGCTTTTGAATATGCTATCTAGGTTGGTCATAACTTTTCTTCCAAGGATTAAGCATCTTTTAATTTCATGGCTGCAATCACCATCTGCAGTGATTTTGGAGCCCCCAAAAATAAAGTCTGACACTTTCCACTGTTTCCCCATCTATTTCCCATGAAGTGATGGGACCGGATGCCATGATCTTCGTTTTCTGAACGTTGAGCTTTAGGCCAACTTTTTCACTCTCCTCTTTCACTTTCATCAAGAGGCTTTTTAGTTCCTCTTCACTTTCTGCCATAAGGGTGGTGTCATCTGCATAGCTGAGGTTATTGATAATTCTCCCGGCAATCTAACCTGAACCTATAAAGTTCAGGATGGGAAAAGGATGTGGTCAGGAAAAGTGGATAGCTCACAGAAGGGCAAAATGGTATTCTGGGAGCTACAGAAGCCACTTCCTAAGGCAGCTACAGCATGGTGGTGGTTCCAGCAGAGGTGAAACAGCTGGTTGCAAAACCTGAGCAGAAGACAGGAGGATCCAGGGTGTTCTTGCAGCTACTGAGAAAGGGCTCAGGCAAATGTCAGATTTCCAGGGTGCTCTCAAGGTTGTGCCCCAGCCCAGAAGCTTCTTTAGACCAGTGTGAATGGGATAGTCCAGAAAATTCTAAGTAGGAACCTCAGAGAGTAAAGCCCTGGCACGTCAGAAGCCTCTATGTCCTTCTCAGGAAGAAGGCTATCTATCCAGGGAGAAATGACCTCTGTCCTCTGAGTAGGCTGAGCTGAGCACCCCAACAGCAAATGGGGGTAAAGATGAGGAAACTGGCTCAAGTTTTGCCCCACATCATCCCTGACAGCCTAAGCACTGGATTTGGTTAATTTGGTCCCTTATCCTGCTAAGATCTGGCCCTCCCAAAAGAAAGACTTGCTTATCCAGGAACTTTCAAAGGGCACTTAAAACATTGTGAACAGAATTCCCTTCTCCAGACATAGCATCTTAAGCCTTCCCACCCCCAAAATGCACCCACATGTCCCTCAAGCCCCGGCCTACATTGGCTCTGCATGGCTCTCCAGACAAGTTCTGGTTCTCACTCTCCCACTCAAATTCCTGTCCACCACTTGCTGCCTGCTTCCTCTCTCCCTCTCAGTTTTCAGTTTCTCCCTGAGTGCTTCTCTGGATCTGAGCCTCTAGGTGCCAAGGAAGGGGAGTCCCTGGGCAGAGTGATCCTTGACTCAGACAGCTTAGTGGGAGAATTCCAAAGGCTTTTCCTACCCTTCCCGAGCCTCTGGGCCAGGAGGGCGGGATCTTGGTTCCAGGGTCTCAGTACCCCCTGTGCCATTTGAGCTGCTTGCGCTCATCATCTCTATTAATAACCACGCTCCCTCCCCCACTGCCAGTGCTGCCCCCACGCCTGCCTAGCTCGGGTTCTCTAGTCACAGCAGCTCAGTCCTCCAGAGCTGCTGGATCCCAGGGAGAGCTGACCACTGCCTGAGCAGCCGGTAAGTCTCCAGCTGATGGCCCAAGGGGCTGGAGCGCCTTCTGTCACTGCTGTGTCTGTGTCTGTAACAGTGACCCTTGATCCCAGGGGAGCTGCCCCCCTCCTCCATCTATACTTATTCCCCAGTTGTCCAGTTCAGGGGAGCCACAGAGAGTTGGAGGGAGAAGGACTCCAGAGGGTGGGGGAACTGAAATGTTGGGGGAGGCACTGAAGAAATGGGCAGAGGGGTGGAGACTGAGAGGCTGGGTGGAAAATAAGAACCTAGTTGGGGCTGAGAGGAGTACAGGGAAAGTCCATTTAGCAGTTCCTGGGCTCCAGCTGCAGCAGACCCCACTAAGCAAGTAAAATTGCAGGTGTGTTGTGAGATAGGACTCAGTAGAAGACTGCATTTTGCTGAGACCCAGCTTCTGTGAAGGAGGGGCTGGAATTTGTATCTTTTTCCAGCTTGTCCCCATCTACTGCCAGGTCCTATGAGTATGTTTCTGTCCTCCCTGAATTTTGTGCTGCTGTGATATTGCTGAATTGATATGCATCAAGGTTCAAATGTCCCGTGACCTCCCTCTGCACTCTGGTTCTAGGGTCCAGTCAGGGCTGGGGGGGGTGGGGGGAGTGACTGAGAGAGCAGAAGCCGTGCTGTGACCTCCCAGGCCATGATCCAGCTGGCCCAAGGGAGGGGCAATAACCTCTTCATCCTATGGAGAATGTTTTTGGCTGGATCTCCTCAATGCTGGCAGAACATTTTTTCTGCTCCACCCCTACCTCCCCACCCCTGCCCTGGGGCTTGGGGGAAAACTGAGAGACTAGAGCTTGGAATGACAGCCCCAAACTGAGAGCCCCATGCAAATAAAAACTTCATATCATGCCAAACCAATGAAATCTGGGTGCATTGCCCTACCTGTAATTTGTTTGTTTTATTCCCAAAATAACGTTATATTCCTAAACTCTGCACCATCTCTGTGTAAAACAGCTGAACAGAGAGGTTGGTAGAAAGTAGGAACAGGGGGTACATCTATACTTTCTGCTCTGCTTCCTAAGAAGAGAAGCCATAAAGCAATGGGTTTTCACTTTCTGTGTGTGTTTGTGAGTTGCTCGGTCGTGTCAGACTCTTTGCAACTCCATGGGGTGTTGCACGCCAGGCTCCTCCGTCCATGGTCCATGTGATTTTCCAGGCAAGAATACTAGAGTAGGTTGCCATTTCCTTCTCCAGGGGATCTTTCTGACCCAGGGACCAAACCCAAGTCTCCTGCATTGCAGGCAGACTGTTTACTGTCTGAGCTACCAGGGAAGCCTTTTCTCTGAAAAATCTAATGAAGTGTTTTTCCTGAAAGTCCTTAAGCAGTACCTTACTGGAGACACTCACTCTACACCCTGTCCATCCTTCAGCTTCCCCTTCCCACCCTGTCCAGGCTCCATCCACCTCCACAATGCCGCTCTCAGGGACCCCAGCCCCCAATAAGAAGAGGAAATCCAGCAAGCTGATCATGGAACTCACTGGAGGTATGGCATGTTCGCACCTACCTAGTATGGGACTTCTTAGTAAGAGTATCTCTGGCCCAAGAGTTCCAGAAATATCATAAGGTTGTATATGTCTTAAGGTGAAAAGATATGAAGAGACACGAATTTGGGGTGGTGGTGGGGTTTACAGGGGTGGGGGTGAAGAAAGAACAAGAACGAATTCAACACTGACTACTCCCCCTTCCACCCTTTTCACCTTGTAATCT
The DNA here is from genome assembly GCF_014754425.2 of Oryx dammah. Lineage (NCBI taxonomy): Eukaryota > Metazoa > Chordata > Mammalia > Artiodactyla > Bovidae > Oryx > Oryx dammah. The sequence goes on from NW_024070190.1 coordinate 30,189,121, forward strand.
GAGACAGTACTATCCCTGCCATGTTACCCAGCACAGGTCCAAGACAACAGGACCCACAGGTCAATGAGGTGTGTTTGAGGAAAAAACATATATGCTGCAGACTGGCACAGAGTAAGGTCTCAATAAGAGCCTAATTTCCTTACTTCTTTCCCAGAACTAAGGAGCTTTGTCTGAGCACTTAAAACAGAAAATTCTTTGAGCATTTTTCCTGGGGGTAGACGAGCTTTCCTAATACCGAGAGGCTGTTTGCAGCCAGAGTTTATGAGAGGAAGAGAAGGGAAAGAAGTTGAGACAGGAGTCTATATTTAGAGGTGGCCTTTGGGCTTCCCCCCATGCTATGGCTTCCCCACTGTTCTCCACCTATGATGTTTCTTTACTCTTTTGCCTTGTACCCCATACCTCTCTTACCCATGTACCCTCTCCACGCCACTTTAGTATTCCCCCTGCCTTCCCCTCTACACCTCATTTCCCATGCGTTCTCTCCAACTCCAAACCCAGGAAATCAAAATCCCTCATAGACTAGACAGAATTTAACCAGACATCAGAGACAGCATCTGCTGCCCTCAGAGATCTCTACTGGGACACACACACACGCTTAGTTGCGGATGGCAGCTGCATTTGGAACTAGAAAACCCCACTTTCCTCTTCCCTGTCTCTGCCTCCCCACTTCCCTGAAAGGTGGACAAGAGAGTTCAGGCCTGAACCTGGGCAAGAAGATCAGTGTCCCAAGAGATGTGATGTTGGAGGAGCTTTCGCTGCTCACTAACCGGGGCTCCAAGATGTTCAAACTGAGGCAGTTGCGTGTGGAGAAGTTTATCTATGAAAACCACCCTGATGTCTTCTCTGACAGCTCAATGGTAAGTTCAGAACTCTACAACTCTTGAAGCCTAGTGCCTCTTCTGACAGCTTCTTGGCAGGCCCAGAGTTTTCAAAATATTATCAACCTCCCCTCCCTGCAAATTTATAAACTCATTAACCCCTCAGATATAGCATGCCTCCAATAGATGCAGGGTGAATTACGACCCACCCCGAAACTGAATTTGTATCTTAGAGCTGGTGAAGCAGGGTGAGGAGTACCACACCTTCAGAGAGAAAATTCCTCCCCAGTATGGTTAAGTATTAAAGATAGGATTGCCAGCTAAAACACAGGATGCCCGGTCCTATGTTTTAAATTTGAGATGCACACTAAACAAGCTATAGAGATATATTTACAGCACCAGAAATAAAGCCAATATTTTATAATGCCTTTAAATGGTGTATAATCTATACATAAATCAACTCTACTTCAGTTACAAAAATAAAGTTGAGATACACACAAATAGTTTCTTTGTAAAGTATATCTCGCACAATATTTGGGATGTAACTTTCTTTTTTCTTAATTGAAGACACTTAGGGAATTCCCTGGTGGTCCAGTAGTTAGGACTTGGTGCTCTCACTGCCAGGGGCCTGGATTCTCTTCCTGGTTGGGGAATTAAGATTCCACAAGCCATGCAGCACAGTCAAAAAAGAAACAAAAAGATAATTTAAATTTGAATTTCAGATACACAATAATTTTTTAGTATAAGTGTGTCCCATGAAATATTTGGGACATAAAAATTAAATTAGAAAATACAGGATACCCAGTTAAATTTGAATTTCAGATACATGATGGATACTTTCTTATATCTAAATATGTCCCATGAATATGTAGGCATATTTGTACTAAAAAACTATGGTTGTGTATCTGAAATTCAAATTTAACTGGTGTCCTGTGATTTTTTGTGTGTGCAAAAATCTCGCAACCCTAGAAAGAGGTAAGTGAATTTTTATAGCCATCTCTTGAGCCATTCTTTTATTTAAGGGTCAGTCTAAGGGCCATAGATGCAGGGACTGAAACCATCCATTAAGGCCCAACATCCCTTAGTCAGGGTCATTCTCCAAAGAGAAGTAGGGATTGGAGAGGGGCCAGGCACAAGATGTTACAGCTGAGGAGGAGGGGATCGTCTCCATTTCCTTTCTTCCCCCTCCATCTTTCCCAAGCAGCCAGGGGAGTGTGAAAATAGATGCCTACATGGGGCCAGGGGCAGGAGTGTCTGCCATTGGCCCATATGTATGAGCAGAACAAAATTGCTGAGCCGGCCATATCTAACTTTAGGAGGCCAAAAGCCCTCCTCCCTGCCTGTGTCTGGTTACACTGGGTGGAGCGTGGGGGTGTGCGTGGTGGGTGGCCAGGAGAGCCTCCTGAAGGAGTTGGCAGGGTTATTTTTAGGCTTTGGGGATGAATCCAGTGTTGCCCTTTGGGCCACCCTTCCCCCTACCTGCTACAGTTTCACCGTCAGGAAGTCCTGGTTCCCTATGCACCGAAAGGAGGAAGGGAGAGGAAGAGACACACTTTTTATCTGTTAGACAAGATGGTGGGAGAGAGGCAGAGATCTCCTTAGTTCCTCAAATTAAGGCTGGGTTCTCCATGCCAAACCCAATCTCTCAAATTTTAGTGGAACAGAAGTCTCTATCCTTTTTGCATCAGTAAGGATGGGAAAGGGGAGTTTGGATAAAAACTTACCTCTATCCTAGATGTAATTCGAAGAACTGAGCCAATGGGGTTGTATCCCTTAAGGAGAGTTTAATTTCTCTCAGTCAGGTTTATCCACTAACATCTAGTGGATGGGGAAGTCTCAGAGGATTCAGTGTCTTTGAGTTGGCCATTGTCTCTGATCAGTTCATACTTGGCTATGGTATTCCCTGTGCCCATTGCTAACCTTCCCCTCACTCTGTCCTTTCTTTTCAGGATCACTTCCAGAAGTTCATTCCCACAGTGGGGGGACAGCTGGGAACAGCTGGCCAGGGATTCTCCTACAGCAAGAGCAGTGTCGGAGGCCAGGCAGGGAGAAGTGGCTCTGCTGGGCAGTATGGCTCTGACCAGCAACACCATCGTCAGGGCTCTGGGTCTGGCTCTGGCCCTGGATCTGGGGGTGCAGGTGGTCCTGGGGGCCATGCGGGCAGAGGAGGTGCTGCTGGCACAGCAGGGGTTGGCGAGACAGGAACAGGTAAGTATCCTCACCCGAGTCAAGTGTCTGGTCCCTAAAACAGAGAAATCCCCAGGACTGAGGCCTGGCCTGGGTGTTGGATACAGGAAAGTCCTGCTGAGATATCTTGACGGGTCTTCTGGGTCCAGAATGATATAGAGACATGTCTGTTCCTCCCAGAAGTCCTATCACTCAGTCACCTTTCTCTCATTCATCACATATCTGACTCCAGGCTATCATGGTTTCGCAAACCATAAACAATTACTAGCATGTTTTACCTTTGGTCCCCAGCCCCTAGCGACTTCTCTAGTACAGAGCTCTAGACTAATTTCCGTTTCCTCCTAACTGCTATCATTTGACTATTATTTCTCTCCCTCGGCTGCCAGACAACCAGGCAGGTGGAGAAGGAAAACATGTCACTGTGTTTAAGACCTATATTTCCCCATGGGAGAAAGCCATGGGGGTTGACCCCCAACAGAAAGTGGAACTTGGCATCGACCTGCTGGCCTATGGGGCCAAAGCTGAACTCCCCAAGTATAAGTCCTTCAACAGGTAAGGGGGCTGAGAAAGGAACCTGATGCATTCCAGTGTATGCCAACGTGTCCTTAGTTGGAATGGAGACTTTGGTTCAGATGTTTCAGGAGACTGAGGAGGCGTAGGAGTAATATGGGGGCCCTAATTGAAGGCTCTTGCCCTTTTTACTCTAGCTCAGAGAAACAGCATGGTATGATGAAGGAAAAATTCGCTAGGAGGCAGGATCTGAATTTTGGTTCATTGTTATTAGCTGTGTAGGAAAGTAACCCTACTTCTGAACCTTGGTTGCCTTGACTGTGAAATGGGAATAATATATTACACACATGTAAAGGCCTCTTGGGCGGGGGGTCCCTTCATTTAAAGTTATAATTTTCATTACTGTCCTTGTAGTAGAATTCTATTTCTCTTTTCTTTTTTCATTGAAGTATAGCTGACTTACATTATATTGTTTTCAGGTGTACAACAGTGACACAGTATTTTTATAGATTACGTACCACACAGTTATTATAATATTATTGAAGATTCTGTTTCTTTATTCCCTACTTTGAAGTAAAACATGAAGTGAAAGTGTTAATTAGTTGTGTCCGACTCTTTGTGACTCCATGGACTGTAGCCCACCATGCTCCTCTGTCCATGGAATTCTCCAGGCAAGAATACTGGAGTGGGTTGCCGTTCCCTAGTCCACTTAGTCCAGGGAATCTTCCCCACCTGGAGATCAAACCCAGGTCTCCTGCATTGCAGGCAGATTCTTTACGGTCTGAGTCACCAGGGAGGCCCCATACCCTACTTTAATAAGGCTCAAATATCTATCATTTTGGAGCTAAGCTTCTCTGCTGCTGCTGCTGTTGCTAAGTTGCTTCAGTCATGTCTGACTCTGTGCGACCCCGTAGACGGCAGCCCACCAGGCTCCCCCGTCCCTGGGATTCTCCAGGCAAGAACACTGGAGTGGGTTGCCATTTCCTTCTCCAATGCATGAAAGTGAAAAGTGAAAGTGAAGTCGCCTAGTCGTGTCCGACTCTTAGCAACCTCATGGACTACAGCCTACCAGGCTCCTCCGTCTGTGGGATTTGCCAGGCAAGAGTACTGGAGTGGGGTGCCATTTCTTTCTCCAGGCTTCTCTAGACTGTGTGAAAACAGGACAGGGAAGCACTAGAGAAATGCTTTTGCTTTTGGTTCTAAGTGAGTGAGTGAGTGAGTGAGTGAAAGTTGCTCAGTCATGTCTGACTCTTTGGGACCCCATGGACTATACAGTCCATGGAATTCTCCAGGCCAAAATACTGGAGTGGGTAGCCAGTCCCTTCTCCAGGGGATCTTCCCAACCCAGGGATCAAACCCAGGTCTCTCGCATTGCAGGCAGATTCTTTACCAGCTGAGCCACCAGGGAAGCTCAAGAATACTGGAGTGGGTAGCCTATCCCTTCTCCAGTGGATCTTCCTGACCCAGGAATCAAACCAGGGTCTCATGCACTGCAGGCAGATTCTTTACCAGCTGAGCTACCAGGGAAGCCCTTTGGTCCTGAGGTGCCTGGATTTTTCAGGAAATGTTAATTCTTCCTATTTAGGGCACACATTATCCACTGGAGGTGAGGTAGGGGTTTTGAGGGAGGTCTCTACATTATAATTTAAGGTGATCTCAGACCCTTGGGCCTCTAGTGTTTGTTGTTAATTTCTCTGAAATTTGACTGGTTTGGATTACAGCTATCCATGAGAGTATTTAGTACCCTCTAGACTACTTTTCTCTTTATTAGCCTTGGGGAAACAAGCAAACCAGAAGGCAGAATGGATTACTAAGGGAGAAGAAGACAAAGCAGTGCAGAAATGATCTTAAACTAGAATTCACAGACTTCTCCATCCTTCAAACAGGGTAACATTTCACTGACAAAAAAAAACCCTCTTTTTCTTTTGTTCTGGTTTTTAACGAAATCATGTTTCTCCTTTTCAGGACAGCAATGCCTTATGGTGGATATGAGAAGGCCTCCAAACGCATGACCTTCCAGATGCCCAAGTTTGACCTGGGGCCCTTGCTGAGCGAGCCCTTAGTTCTCTACAACCAGAACCTCTCCAACAGGCCTTCTTTCAATCGAACCCCTATTCCCTGGCTGAGCTCCGGGGAGCCTGTAGACTACAATGTGGATATTAGCATCCCCTTGGATGGAGAAACAGAGGAGCTGTGAGGTGTTTCCGCCTCTACTTTGTATCAAGTTTCCCCTCTGGTTTCATTTTGTAGAGGGAATGCTGAGCAGGATCCTTGTGGGAATGGAGGGAAAAAGCAAGGAAAGATCTTTCTTTTCACCTTTCACTCGAAGTCCCCACTCCAAGCATCTTTTCATACCAACTCAGAGCTCCCCTTCCACTGCTCTGTATGGAACCTGCTCTTTTATGGAATTTGCTCTGCCTTCAGAAACAGTTAATAAACTTCAAGGAAATGAACTCATTCTTCCTCTGATATTTGAGGGCAGACAAAAACTGAGGCTAACAATACACAGGGACTAATTAAAGTAAAATACCATACGTTCATTATTCAGACTTCAAGACTAAACCTGAATTCTGATTACATACCCACACTCATATCCACACCCACCAAACCACATTCATAGGCGTATACTTACTCAGTAGTACCAACATAAGACAATCAGCACAAACACATGTGCTGGCCCCTGTGTGGGCAAAGCTAAGAAGTAATTGTGTGCTGTGTTTAGGAAGTTAGGCATTGGTGACTCTGGTGTTAATTCTCTTTATGTAGCTGATTAGAAATTGGGATAATCAAGATTATCCAATTATCACAGAATGAGAGCATGCCACAAGACTTCCAGATGACACCAGGGTGAGCTTAGGAATATCTGTCAAAGGTTACAAATCCCTGAAAGGATGGAGTAGAATAGGGAGCCATGTTGGAATTGAGAAGGAAGTGGGAGAAACCAGCTGCAGTTATGGTATGCCTAGCTCTGTGTGAAAACTTCAGGAAAAGATCTAAGGGTCATAGGGGCAACTGCAATTGTGTCCAGAAAGCACTATGACTGGGAAGAAACCATCAAAGTCCAATAGGAATGAGTAACAATACTCTTTTTATTGACTTCAAGCAAAAACTTCTTTCAAGTTCCTTTTAAGATTTATTTATTACTATTATTTTTTAAACTGTGGTGGGTCATTGTTGCTATACTTGGGCTTTCTCTAGTTGCGGCAGCGGGGACTGTTCTTAATTGCTGTGTGTGGGCTTCTAACTGAGGTGGTTTCTGGTGCAGAACTCAGGCTCTAGGCACTTGAGCTTCAGTAGTTGCAGCGCAGGGACTCAGTAGTTGTGGCTCGTGGGCTCTAGGGCACTGGCTCAGCAGTTGTGGTGCATGGGCTTACCTGCTCCCTGGCATGTGGTATCTTCCCAAACCAGGGCTTGAAACTGGTGTCCTTTGCATTGCAAGGCAGATTCTTAACCACTGGACCACCAGGGAAGTCAGCATGGGTTTTCTTGAGAGTCCCAGATTTACTCTTATGTTTCACAAAATAAGAGTTTGATGCAGACCAGGAAAAATAAAGAGATGACTTACTAGGATCTGGGGAAGTAACTTCTAAGGAGAGCTGGCTGAATTCAGTTCATTCCATGAGCCATTAATGATTATAGTAAGTTCCTAGACTCTGCCTAGACTCATTCAGTTTTCATGGACCTAGAGTCACATGATATTTACTCTGGTCACTTTCTTTTACCACCTAAATAAATTTCAGAGGATTCATACTTTTAAAGTGAAGTGAAAGTGAAAGTCGCTTAGTTGTGTTCGACTCTGCCACCCCATGGGCTATAGAGTCCATGGAATTCTCCAGGCCAGAATACTGGAGTGGGTAGCCTTTTCTTTCTCCAGGGGATCTTCCCAACCCAGGGATCGAACCTAGGTCTCCTGCATTGCAGGCAATTCTTTACCAGCTGAGCCACAAGGGAAGCCATACTTTTAAGTAATACACAAAACTATTTCTATATGCATTTTTCTAAGAAGAGTTGTCATAGTTTAGATTTCCCCCCAGTAGACCCTGAGACAAAGATTTGGATGCAAGTAGTAAATCTGGGCAGAGAAGGCAATGGCACCCCACTCCAGTACTCTTGGCTGGAAAAATCCCATGGATGGAGGAGCCTAGTGGGCTGCCATCTATGGGGTTGCACAGAGGCGGACACGACTGAAGCGACTTAGCAGCAGCAGAAGCAGTAAATTTGGGAGGTGATCCAAGAATCTAAGCAGTGTAAGGGAGTGAGAAGAAGGCCAATAAATATCTTTTGGGCAAATGGGGCTGATTCTCACTGGCAACTCTTGAGAAAAAATGTTAAAGTGTGGTCCATGGTCTGGCAGTATCATTTTCTCCTAGAAGTTTAATTAAAATAACAAATTCAAGGGAATTCCCTGGCTGTCCAGTGGTTAAGATTTGATGCTCTCACTGCCAGGGACCTGGTTTGATCCCTGGTTGGGTAACTAAGATCCTGCAAACTCTGGCCAAAAAACATGGAAATGTAAGAATTTATCTCTTATTAATCTCTCCAGGTGATTTTTATGTGTTAGTAAATTTTGAGAAACACTATAGTAAAACATACTTTAGAATTGCCTCACTGAGGAGGGGTAGAATTGGAATATTTAGCTATCAAATCCCATCTCTCATTGGTTATAGACTGCTATGGGGAATGTTAAGTCTGCTGACATTTCTAGGCAAGGAGAATACTCAGGTGTTTAAAGTAGAAAGCTATGGGCTTGTATAGCATTTGTCTGCCAAAGCTTTTGTGAACTCTAGGATAGGCTGAGGGAATATGGGCAGGGCACAGACAGGACCTGAATAAAGATCATAACTTTTATCAGATTCTCATGTTTAAAAGTCTGTAAAGGACTTTCCTGGTGGTCCAGTGGCTAACACTCTGCACTTCCAATGCAGGGGGCCCAGGTTCAGTCCCTGGTCAGGGAACTAGACCCCAGATACCACAACTAAGACCTCGCACAGCCAATAAATAAATTTTAAAATAAAAACATTTTTTAAAGAAGTCTGTGAGCCCTCCCCCAAAGTTAAGGACTAATTCCTTCAGCAGATGTTTCTTGAATGCCTGCTATATACCAGGTACTATTATCAGGCATCAGAGATACAAAAGCAAATAGGAACTTTCAGGTGACAAAGAGACGATAAAATAATTATTAAATGCCTATCCTTAAAGTTGAGGTAAAAAAAAAATGCCCAGGCCTAATAGTCCACAGCTCTGAAAACCTAAAAATTTAACTTTTCCAATCTCAGAATATTTGAAATATTGATATAAACCTAGTAATTTACAGGGAGCCCAGGTTGGTTGAGGCATTATCTTCTTAGCTCAGTTCAGTTTAGTTCAGTTGCTCAGTCGTGTCTGACTCTCTGCGACCCCATGGACCACAGCACGCTAGACCTCCCTGTACATCACCAACTCGCAGAATTTACTCAAACTCATCTCCACTGAGTCGGTGATGCCATCCAACCATCTCATCCTCTGTCATCCCCTTCTCCTGCCTTCAATCTTTCCCAGCATCAGGATCTTTTCAAATGAATCAGCTCTTCACATCAGGTGGCCAAAGTATTGAAGTTTCAGCTTCAACATCAGTCCTTCCAATGAACACTCAGGACTGATCTCCTTTAGGATGGACTGGTTGGATCTCCTTGCAGTCCAAGGAACTCTCAAGAGTCTTCTCCAACACCACAGTTCAAAAGCATCAATTCTTTGGTGCTCAGCTTTCTTTATATTCTAACTCTCACATCCATATGACTACTGGAAAAACCATAGCCTTGCCTAGACGGACCTTTGTTAGCAAAGTAATGTCTCTGCTTTTTAATATGCTGTCTAGGTTGGTTATAACTTTCCTTCCAAGGAGTAAGTGTCTTAATTTCATGGCTGCAGTCACCATCTGCAGCGATTTTGGAGCCCCCCAAAATAAAGTCTGTCACTGTTTCCCCATCTATTTGCCATCTTCCTAGTAGAAAAGTCTATATAGAAATCAAATCATTATTATAAGTTGCAGTGGTGGTTTAATGTATTAAAGTGCACACTTGGGTCTAGCCAGAAATCTAGTCAAATCCTCAATTTTGGTTTTGCTATCCCTTTGCCCAGACATCAGTGTGTTAAAACATCTTTTCTTCAAAAATGTTTCATTCATATGAATGCCACAGTTCAGAGAGGCCACATTCTGGTAGATCTAGCTGTCCATATTGCTTATCTTCTGCTTGCCATCATTGTGTTTTAAAATTCAGGAGAGTTTTGAACTCCTTTATTTTTATTAAATTTTTTTTTCTTGTGATCAGAACTGATAGGATTTGTTCTCTTAATCACTTCCATATATAACATACATCAGTGTTAATCATTTATCAGGTTGCACATATTCCTCTTACATCTGGGAGTCTGTACCTTTTGATTACCTTCATCCAATTCCCCACTTTTGTCAACTCCCTACCTCTGGTAACTACAAATCTGATCTCTTTTTCTATGAGTTTATCTTTGAAGTATAATTAACCTATAACACTATAGTTCCTGTTACACAACAAAGTGATATTTCTATACATTTCAAAATTATCACTACAATAAGTCTAGTTACGATGTCACCACAAAATATTACACAATTATTGACTATATTCCCTATGTTGTACATTTCATACCAGTGACATTTATTTTGCAACTGGAAGTTTGTACCTTAGTCTCCCTCACCTGTCTTTCTTCTCCCCACCACCCTTCTGTCAGGCAACCATCTGTAATTGTTTCTAGTTTATGTTTGCTCATTTGTTGATTTTTAGACTTCACACATAAGTGAAATCATACCGTATTTGTCTTTCTGTCTGACTTATTTCACTTAGCGTAATGCCTTCCGGGTCTATCCAAGTTGTTACAAATTACAAGATCTCAATCTTTTTTATGTCTGAATAATACTCCATTATATATACATTATATATATATAATATTTATGTATCACATTATTTATCCATTCATCTATTGATGGGAACTTTGGTTGCTTTAAATTTTAACTACTGTAAATAATGCTGTCAAGAACATAGGGGTGCATATATGTTTCCTAGTTAGCATTTTCATTTTCTTCAGATAAATTCCCAGGAGTGGAATTGTTGGATCATATATTAGCTCTATTCTTAATTTTTTGAGGAATTTCCATGTTGTTTTCCATATGGCTTCAGGAAACCTCCCTTTCAAATAGAAGCTTGTACTCTTTAGTGGGCCCTAGCCTCCACTACCACCTTATGTTTTACACCAGGTCATCTTTTATTGTCAGCCACCTAGGCTCTGCAGTCATTTGAGTTAGCAACTTCAAGGGTTCTTTTACATAAACCACATGCCCGTAATACTGTGCTCCTAAAGTCACTCAGATAATGCATTATCTAGTACAGGGTCTAGGGCTTTCCAATAGAAACTTCTTCCACTGCAGGGGACTCCAGTTGGATCCCTAGCTGGGGACCTAAGATCCCACATGCTGCAAGACTACTGAGTCCACTTGCTCTAGAGCTGGTGGGCCACAACTAGAGACAATCCCTCATGCTGAAACTACGAAGCTTGTCCACAGGCAGCTACTGAGCCTGTGTGCTCCTGTACCTGGGCAGTACCACAATTAGAGAGAAGCCCAGGCCCTGAGACAAAGAATCCGCACATCACAACAAAAAATCCTGCATGCTGCAAGGAAGATCCTATGTGCTGCAACTAAGAACCAATGCAGCCAAAAATAAGAATTTTTAGAAATTTCAAAATATTGATTACATGTCAAAATATATTGAATATGTTGGATTATGTGGATTACTAAATTTCACTTTTCTTTTTTAAAAATGTGGCTACTGCAAATTTTAAATTGCATGTTGTGGCTCACAGTATGTTTCTACTGGACAGCACTGGTCTAGATTATGAGAGCTATTCAGGGGCTTGGAGAGAAGAAAATGAATTCTCCATTTATTACTTTTATTCTCACTGAACAACGTTCTTTATATATCCATCTTCTGTTCCAGATCCTACTCAGTCTGCATTTACAGCTTTCTGAGAGTAGAGAAAGGAAAGGAAAGTGAAGTCGCTCAGTCGTGTCCGACTCTTTGCGACCCCATGGACTGTAGCATATCAGGCTCCTCCATCCATGGGATTTTCCAGGCAAGGATAGTGGAGTGGGTTGCCATTTCCTTCTCCAGAGGATCTTCCTGACCCAGAGATCGAACCCGGGTCTCCCATATTGCAGCCAGACGCTTTACTGTCTGAGCCACCAGGAGAGAAAGTCCTTAAAACTGTGTTGAGAGGCATCAACTAAGGATGTGCCCACAGGGTGGCAAGCAACAACTGCAAAGTTCAGATCACACACCAACGCGGCCCCCTTCTGCATCCAAACACCTGTGCTTATGCTCGATTAAAAACAAAAACAAACTTTTATTTCCTATTTTGGTAGGGAGAATTGATGGGGGCGGGGCACCAGTATATAAACAAACATTTCTGTTAAGTCAAATGTCCTTCACAAACCAGGGTAGAGGAAGAATGGATGAATTTCCTGAAGAAAGGTTAACGAAGATATGGAAAGGTCAATTTCTGGCTTGCTCGCTCCGTCTCTACTGGGCACGCTAAAAGAAAATACCAGGAAGACGGAACTTCAGTTAAGGGTGACACTGTTCCAAGTCTGAGGCACTGGGGAATGACGGCCACATCCCTAAAGTTATTCCAGTGTAGGGTTCGCCATACTAACTTTCCTCAGATGGGACCGTTTTCCGACTCTCCCGCCAGTTCAAGATCCTTCCCCGCCCTCGCCCACCTCCAAACCTTTCCGGGCCACCCCCGAAGCGCCTTACAGCCGCCATTTTACACAACACTATCGCGAGATATACTTAGCCGTCTCGAGCCTGACTCATTTACTTTCTTGCGAGAGGCTCTTCCCGGCTGTTCTCGCCGTAGCTGTGGAAACTGTCGCGAGAGCTGGTTGCCTTGGCTCCCCGTAGCTATAGCAGCCGCGGCGGTTAAGGATGCGGCGGCAGAAGTGGTGAGTGCGACACCCTCAGGGGGGCGGGGCCGGAGGTAACAGGGTGCTGGGGGGGTAGCGCCTAGGGAGGGGGTGGGGAAGGTCGGGTCGCGGGAGAAATGGGCCCTCGTGTGACGTGTTGGGTGGGACCCAGGTCCAGTGATTATAAGGACAGGGCGCCGGTCTGCACCAGGGCACGCGGGAAGGGCTGGAGCTGCCGCGAGGTCCAAGGGGGAGGAACCCGGGTGTAGAAGGGTTCAAGGGGCAGGGGCAGGAGTATAGAAGGGTGTGTGTGTTGGGAGCAAGATGGTTATGGGGAGTCAGAATTGGAAAAAGAGACCGGGCTACGCCGAGGAATAAGTGGGAAGAAATGGGGTACAGCGAGGAGGAGGGTATGTTGAATGGGAGCCCAGAGACTGGGCCCGGTTTGCTTTGCCCTGGCGGAGATGGGGCGCGGGGCGGGGGTGGAGCGGCGGGTGCGGTGTCAGACCTTCGCAGTTTACTGGGGTCTGCCCGAGACTAGTCCGGGACTGCGCGCTAAGACCTGGATCCTAAAGGGCTTGGCGGGAATGGTGGCGTCCCGGAACTTCACCGCCCCCCGCCCCTTCCAAAGAAATCCCCCGCAGACTCTGAGATGTGAATGGAGGGTCCGGGTGAAATAGTATTAGTTGGAAAGGTTCTTTCGGTGGAGAGACTATGAATGGGGTAATGAATGATTGCTGCTCTGAAATAACGTGTGGGATGGGGGCGGGAGAGAGAAATTCTTGAGAAAAAAAACTAAGATGTGCGTATTGAGTTGGAAGAAGGGGGTGTGTGCAAAGCTCACGTTTCTTTCCAGATTCATTCAAGTGTAGAGTTTCTTTACGGTGTACTTATGAAATTATATATGCGGTGTAAACTCAGTTTAGATCATACAGTGAAAGAATGTGTAGTACGACTTTTAAACCTTCCATGAATATGATTTAAAAACTAAGAAAATGTGTCTGTTGCAGAAGCACCAGGCTGAACACTAGGGATAGTTTTAGTTACTTGAATATAAAACCTTGTGTCTGTTGAGGTTCTTTGCCTTTTAAGAAATGAACGAATTTTTATTTTAGGAGACAGAGTTTTGAATATCTGTCAGTCTGGAAATAAAAGGAGTCTCCTAGGAGTTACATCACTGCGAGGGCAAAGCATTTACACTGAGTCTCAAGGAGTATTTTCTAGAGACAGGTTTGGACCAGTTTTCTTATTTCTAATGAAAACAGTGGTTTCAATTCAGGCATGAAAAATAATTTGTTCATTTCTATCTACACATGCAAGCTTTCTGATAATTTTTTCTCACTATTTTTGGTACGTTTAAATTTGCAAAAGCATAACCTCTCTTGATTATGTAACTGGATTTTTCCATGTTGAGGTTCACAAATTCATTAATTAGAATAATGGATTTTAATCCTTCTAGAGCTAGCTTTGTTGTGGTTAGTCATTGAACCTATTTATTTGATATATGTTAGGTTAAAACTTTTAATTTGTAATGTTAGTAGCTAATCTTTAAAGTTGAAATGATTTTCTGAGGCAAGATAAAGCTTTATGTGGTTGAGTCCAAAAGACTTCTCCATGAATCCATTAAGAAGCTTTACTGAGTTCCTATTATGTGTAGAGTACTGTGCAAGGCATTGCAGGGGTTGGGGGAAAAGATAAATTCATTCATTTATCCTTTCAACAAACATTTATTGAGACCTTTCTGTGTTTGATAACTAAGCCTTCTGGATACAAATACAAGTAACCCTTCCTCTTTGCCTTGAAATTGCTCAGAGAGCAAAATAGAGTAGCAAATCCTTACAATGTAGTAAACACAATACATTTGTGAACACAGGCTTATGAAACAAAATTCTGGCCCTAGGGAGTACTTGTCAACAATAGTTGACAAGAATAAAATGGAAAAAACTGTTAAAAAATTACAAAATATTAAGCAAATTCTAAATTATGATGCATTAATAAAACATACTGTTTTTCAGAAGAGATAAAATTAGAATGGAATCTTGAGAAAATTAAGGGGTCAGTTCATAATTTAATAGTCTTTTAAAAGTATTCTTAAACATCACTGAACATTCTTAAGTCAATAATGGTAATAAGCATAAATGCTGACATTCTTTGAGTGATTATTAATGTCCTAGGCACATGATCTCATTTCATTTATTTATTTTCCACCCCTCTTCCCACCTCAATTTTCTCATTTTATCTTAACAACACTCAGCTGATACTAATACTTCAATTTTAAAGATAAGAAAATTGAAGCTTAAAACATTAAGGCAGTTGTCTAATATCACGGAGCTAGTAAATGGCAGATTAGGGACTGGAGTTGGAAATCTGTGCAACTGAAAACCTAAGCAGGGCTCCTTTCTTTTTGCAGTAAAGGAGCCTTGGAATGGGGATGGGGGGCCAGACATTGAACATGGAATTGGCCAGAAGACTAAAATTCAGTCTCTCTTTATTCATAGATTTTGCTTCCTCAAATATTTACACTATGGGGGAACTAATTTGAATATTAACATGATGCTAAATATGAGGTTTGTATTGTACAGAGAATTGAGTAAATTACCATATTCATATTGTGTATAATTGTATAGGGAGCTTTGCTTGGGGAAATAATTATAATAAGCAATTGTTAACATCTGTAAGCTTCCAGAAACTGATGATTTTAACAGTGGAAATGGTTATCTATATTCATATATAGGGCAACGGTTATTACAGCAGACTGAGGGATTTAGGCAAACATTTTTGTAGACTGCTGCAGTTTGGGGCTTTTTTTTTTTTTTTGGTGTATTAGCTTTCAGGTTTTGCTAGTGTTATAGAACCCGCCTGCCAGTGCCAATGTAAGAGATGTGGATTTGATCCCTGGGTTGGGAAGATCCCCTAGAGGAGGGCATGGCAACACATTCCAGTATCCTTGCCTCGAGAATCCCTTGGACAGAGAAGCATGGCGGGCTACAGTCCAAAGGGTCATCAAGAGTCAGACATGACTGAAGTGACTTTGTGCGCGTGCACACACACACACACACACACACGCACAAATGTTTGCTTTCAGATTTTTAAAACTATATTCCAAAGTCCAAAGTCTGATTTCCTGGTTGAAATTCAAATTTTATGTCTCCCTTTTACATTGAAGAAACTGAGAACTTTTAAATGACTTGCCCAGAGTCACACAGCTGCAGTGTCCCAGGTGTTTTTAAGAAATACATGCAGATTTGAAGGTGAGTCAGTGTTTTTTTTTTTCCCCCATTGAGTTGACTTTCTGCATCAGTCCCTCTATATAGATTTTAGCTGGAATAGCACGTGGGTGTGAATGAGATTCTCATGTTTTCTAACACCTTTTAACTAAGTGGGCTGTGTGCCTATGTTTTATGTGAGTTATTTTTGAGGCATTGAGACATTTTTCCAAGAAAGGTTTAGAGCAAGATAATGAGATGAGAAGGAGCCTTTGAGGGGTGAGAAGGGAACTTCTCCAGAAGGGTTGAAAACTGAAAGCATTTGATGATGTGTTAGGAGGATGATGATCTAAAAGCTTTTCTTTAACTCCACCCACCACAGGAGAGCCTGGAGACTTTTTCTACACACACCCTCTGGAAAGGTTTTATCCACTGGAAAAAAGTATTTCTTTCTCAGCATTTATATTAGCAATAGTAAATAGACATTATAACGATTTACTCTCATGGTAGGTGAAAAGTGATATCTCACTTTAGATTTCCGTCTCTTTGATTACCTGTGAGGTTGAACATTTTCCTGTATTTATTTATTTTTTTATTAGGCAAACTCCAGGAGATAGTGAAGGACAAGAAAGCCTGCTGTGTTGCGGTCCGTGGGGTCACAGAGTCGGACACGACTTAGTGACTGAATGACAAATTAGGCAAAGAGTAGAATAAGCAGTTTCACAGAGAGAAATATAAATATCCAATAAAGAAATGAAAAACAGACTCACAGACATAGAAAACTAACAAAGGGAGAAGGCAGAGTGGAGGAAGTTTGGAATTAACAGATACATGCTGCTATATATGAAATAGATAAAACAAGGACCTACTGTATAGCACAGGAAACTATATTCAAAATCTTGGAATAAAACCTATAATGGAAAATAATCTGAAAAACAGTCTGATATATGCTTGCCTATTTACCTATATTTGAGTCACTTTGCTGAAATTAGCACACCATTGTAAAATAACTACTTCAATTAAAAAAAAAAAAGATGCGCAGACTCCTGTGATCTGAAAACTGCAAATTAAACATTTTTTTGTTGACCTTGTTTATCTTTTTTAAAACATTAAAAAATCTTACAGATGTTTAAACTATATACTTAATTTGAAGAAAGAGAAAAAAAGTACATTCTTTAAAAATAATAACTTTATATGGAGGCCAAGAAGCAAAGGTTCCACTTCCAGAGCTATTCTGTTTGATGAATTTTCCAGTTCTTTTTCTATGCATTATATGCAATTTCTATTTATAATTTGTATGTCTATATATATCTTTTTAAAGTCAGTGGAATGATATTTTTTCTGCAGCTTTTTTTAAAGTTAGCAATATGCTTTTGAAATCTCATCCTGTCAGTGCATACTTTTTAACAACTGATTGTATTTCAGTTTGAATGTAAGTAATCTATTTAACTGTTTCTTTATTTATGGACATTTAAGTTGTCTCAGAATTTTGCAGTTATTGGGAACACTGAGATGAACATCCCATATTCTTGTCTCTTGTGCAAATGTTCTATGATACCTCTAGAATAGGTGCCTAGAATTGTTGTTTAAAAGGTTTACATGTTTTTAGTTTTGAAATATACAGCCAGTTTGCCTTTCAGACAGTCTGTGTGCCATTCTTTATTCCACTAGCAGTTTATGAAAGTGCCTCTGACACTGGATGTCAGTCTTGTACATTTTTACTAATGTAACAGGCAGATTTTTACATTTTAATTTGTAGTTTTCAGATTACTTTTTAGTTTGAGCATCTTTTTGTTTGATAGGCTGTTTATATTTCTGTCTTTTGAAATTGCTTATTCTGTTCTTTATATATTTTTAAATTGGATTTTCTTTTACCTATTGATCAACAAGAACTAAGAACTCTTTATATGTATATAGATGCAGATCTGTATTTTAGTATCTATTATGCATATTTTCTCCAGTGTGTTACATTATCTATAGTGCCTATTGATATACTAAATTTTTTGTATTTTACACAAAAAATACAAGTCACATCTTTTTCATAATGGCCTCTGGATTTTGAGGACTTGCTTAAGAATGCTCTTGGGACTTCTCTAGCAGTCCAGTGGTTAAGAGTCTACCTTTCCACAGCAGGAGGCATGGTTTTAATCCCTGGTCAGGAACTAAGATCTCACATGCCACTCGGCCAAAACAAAAAAGTTGGGGAGAGGATAGCTAAATAAAGTTGATCGGGTTGAAAATCTACAATAGAATGTATAAATATTAATGGTGTCTGATGTTTAATCATACATATGGAAGAAGCTGGTTTTCTGATTATTATTATGCCTGGGGAGAAGCAATAACTTTTCAGGAGCAATGTTCCTTCACGATTCTCTTCTGAAGGGAAATCCTGACATGTGGACATTCCTGAGTTAAGCATTGAGGAGAAGGTTGGAATAGCAGAAAGAACGTGAGCTTTGGAATCAAGCAAACCTTGGTTCCCTTTCCAGTTGTTCAGTTATTAGAATTGTGATATTTAGCTCATTGTCGTAGCCGCCTCTCCGTATATCACATCAAATAACATCAACTGCTCAGAACTGATATTTTTGTGCAGCTGTATTACATGGTACAAATATTTGATGACTGAAAAGTGTACTATTATATTTAGGAGATCTGAATTAATGTTTGCTGCTGACCCGTCAGTAACACCATTCAAATCACGGGGTAGGAGAACGAAGAACCTAGGGTTAAAACCATATAGAAGCACCTTGAAGCATGTTAGAAATGCCAAATTAGAACCTAAATCTTAATCAAATCCCAAGGTGATTCATAAATACCTTCAAGTCTGAGAAACAGTGATCAAATGTGCAGTACCTGAAGGAAGGTGGTAACTCCAAGCTCAAAGCAGCAGGAGTTGAGGTGGTAGGAGCTATAGAAAATTAGGCAGATACTCATACTGTGGTTCCAGATGATTCATTTATTCATTATGTAGGGTCATCTCATCAAGTTGGGGGATGCAGGGAACATCTTCCAGGAGACAGGACTAGCAGGATCCTGATTGGGCGGCTGGACACCAGCGAAGGGGTTTAGCATTACAGCAATAGCTTTAGTCTCTGCAGGACTCTCGGCTAGCTGTGCTGTTCAGTATGCAGACCACTAGCCACATGTGGCTTTTAAAATTAAAGTAAAACTTCAGTCCTTCAGTTGTACCAGGCATATTTCAAGTACACGGTAGTCACATGTGTCTACCATATTACACAGTGAAGATTCTGAATGTTTCCATTAGTGCAGAAAGTTCTGTTGGGCACCACTTGAGAGGAATAGGTAGAGATTCCAAGGTAGAAAGAGTATCTGCTTTAAAGACTGTGTCGAAATGGCCAAGTACAGAAGGTAGAGAAAAACCTAGGAATTGCTGCTCACATATAACTTACCATCCCATTCTAGAACCTTTCCATTACTGATAGCTGCAGATAATTCCCTGTCCTGTTAAAGTTTGGGTGTACCTGCAAGTGAAGGCATCAAATAAAAGGTGAGAGAGGGCAGAAGCTGAGGAAAACGTTCTGGGAATTGTGGGTAGTAAGTAAAGGAATTTTCCAGACATACATTGCTGAGCATTGGAAAGAGGAGGAATGGCTGGGTATGGAGTTAGGAAAATCATAAAAAGTACTTAAGTATTTAGCTGCTAGTAAAACAGTATTGTTCCCAGAAGAAATAATACTGAATAAATTCTAATGTCCAGAGTAATGCCGAGTCGGTCACTGATTTGATCACATCTTCGCTAAAGTGTTTAAATTGGTTTATCAATATTAAAAATAAGAACACTTTTTTTTTATGTTTAATGAGAATTAGTGGGAAAGCAGAATTCAGTTTGAGGTTCAGTTTTCAGTCTTTCCCCTTAGAGAATACATCTGTAGAAAAGGCTATCCAAATTCTATTTATTTTTGTTTTGGAGACAGTGCCATATAGTATATTTATAAGTTGTTTATCTTTTTTTAATTGATGGTTTATAGCAGACACATACATGAATATGCTTTATAAGTCAAGACCACTGTTTAAGTCACAAATTGCCTGCTAGCAAGTTATTTTGAGTAGGAAATCTTTATGAACCAAACTCTGATTATGATTTTAATTGGGCAAACTATAGAAGTCTGATTTAGAGTTTTTTTTCCTGTGCTTCCTCTTAACAACTCATGAAAAGAATCAACAACTGCTTTTAAAAATTCAATTTGGAGTTCTTATTTCACAATGACTTTCATCCTTTTTTTGCTTTATTTCAATAGATAGTTGCTAAACATCTGCTTTAAAAACAAATTTTATTAAGATATAACTCACATGTCATACAATTTGCTCATTTTAAAGTATACAATTCAAAAGTTACTGTATGTTCATAGTTATGCAACTGTCACTTCAATCAATTTTATTACATTTTTATCACCCCGCAAAGAAACTGTATATCCATAGGCAGTTATTCTCCTTCTCAAACTCTCCCTCCCTTAGGAGCTACTAATTTACTTCTGTCTCTCTAGATTTACCTATTCTGGACATTTCATACAAATGGAATCATAAAATATCAATATATAGTCTTTTGTGACTGACTTCTCTCATTCAGCATAGTATTTTCAAGGTTCATCTGTGTTGTGGCATGTATTAGTATTTCATTCTTTTTATCACCAAAAATATTCTGTATTCCCTTATATGAATAAAGCACATTCTTTTTTATCCATTTGGATTGTTTCTACTCCTTGGCTATTATGAATGAGGCACATGAGGTGCTTAGCTCACAAAATAAGAATACTAGAGGTTGTGCAAGTGCAAAATTTAAGGAGGTATTCACTCAGGGTTGTGTAAGTACAACCCTACTTGAGAGTTAGGGCCTCCTTAAATTTTGCACCTGGGAGCCTCCAGTGTCCCACCAGTCTTGGCAGTGAATTGGCTTTCCTTGAGCTTCACTGAATATCAGCCAGTTTAAAAAAACTGAGTCAAAAGCTGTACTTTGCTTTTTGTCACTTTCCTGTTCAACAGTGTTCAGTGATGTTCTATGGACTATCAAAGAGTGACCTGTGATTCTAGTTTTATTTCTAGTTAGATTTCCACTGTCTTATTATTTTAGCCAGTCTAAACTACTCTGTATTCCCCAACAAGTCAAAAACTCTTCTGTTACCCTGACTTTGCCCAGTGCTGTTTTTTACCTGTGCCTGACACATTGATCGAAACCTGTTTCTAGTGGCATTGATGACGGTGAACCTGCTGTTTGAGCCTATAGCACTAAACTTGTTCAGGTTCTAGTTCCCAACATTATCTAGTTCCCCTGGTTGGGGAACTAAGGTCCCGCATGGTTTATAAACAGAATCATCTGCTGTGCTGTGTTTAGTCAGTCAGTCGTGTCCGACTCTTTGTGACCCCGTGGACTGTAGCCCGCCAGGCTCTTCTGTCCATGGGATTATCCAGGCAAGAATACTGGAGTGGGTTGCCATGTCCTCCTCCAGGGGATCTTCCCAACCCACAGATCGAATCCAGATCTCCCGCACTGCAGTCAAATTCTTTACCGTCTGAACCACCAGGGAAGCCCCCAAATACTAGAGTGGGTAGCCTATCCATTCTTCAGGGGATCTTCCCAACCCAGGAATCAAACCAGGGTCTCTTGCATTGCAGGTGGGTTCTTTACTAGCTGAGCTACCCAGGAAGCCTCAGATAAAATCCTATACTATATAATTTGGGGGGCTTGTCCTTTTTTTTTTTTTTCCATTCAGCATTATTTCCTGGAGATTCATTCAGGTTGTTGCATATATCAATATTTTGTTTCCTTTTTATCGCTGAGAATTACTCTCTGATATGCCTATACCACCATTTGTTTAAACATTCACCTGTTCAAAGACATCTGGGCTGATTCCAGTTTTGGGCTGTTACAAAGCTGCTGTGAACATTTGTGTACAAGTTTTATATGAACATGTTTCCATTTCTCTGGGATATATGTCCAGGAATATAATTGTTGGATTGTATGGTAGTTGCATGATTAGTTTTTTAAGAAACTGGCTGACTGTTTTTCAGAGTGGCAGTAAAATAAATTTTACATTCCCATCAGCAGTGTACCAGTGATCCAGTTTCTTTGCACGCTTTTGGGTATTTGGTGTTGTCACTACTTTTTATTTTAGCTATTCTGATAGATGATATTCTGTAGATATTCTGATAGATGATAGATGCTTTGTGGTTTTGATTTACATTTCCCTAATGGTTGGTGGGCTGCCGTCTCTGGGGTTGCATAGAGTCGGACACAACTGAAGTGACTTAGCAGCAGCAGCAGTGGCTGTTAACGGAGAAGGCAATGGCAGCCCACTCCAGTACTGTTGCCTGGAAAATCCCATGGATGAAGGAGCCTGGTGTGCTGCAGTCCATGGGGTTGTGAAGAGTCGGACATGACTGAGCGATTTCACTTTTCACTTTCATGCATTGGAGAAGGAAATGGCAACCCACTCCAGTGTTCTTGCCTGGAGAATCCCAGGACAGCGGAGCCTGGTGGGCTTCCATCTATGGGGTCGCACAGAGTTGGACACGACTTAAGTGACTTAGCAGCAGCAGCAGTGGCTGTTAAACATCTTTTCACATGTTTGTTTGCCAACTGTATACCCTTTTTGGTGAAGGATCTTTTGTCTTGTACTTATTTTCTAATTGTATAGTTTGATTTTTTACTGTTGAGTTTTGATAGATCTTTGTATATTCACAGTACTAGTTCTTTGTTGAATATGTGGTTTGCAAATAATTTCTCCCAGTCTGTAGCTTTTCTTTTCATTCTTTCCCCTGGGCTTTTATTGTACACAAGTTTTTAATTTTGATGAGGTCCAATTTATCGAGTTTTCCTTCATGAATCAAGGTTTTGGTGTCAAGTCTAAGAACTCTTTGCCTGATTCTAGATCACAAAGATTTTCTTCTATATTTTTTCCTAAGAGTTTTATATTTTACATTTAAGTTCTTGATAATTTTGATTTAATATTTATATTAGATATGAAGTTTAAGTTTAATTAATTTCTTTGCAATGGAATTTTAGTTGCTCCAGCACTATTTGTTGAAAAGGTTTTCCTTTTTCCTTTAAATTGTTTTTTCATTTTTGTCAAAAATCAAACTGTGTCTCCTTCATTGGCAGGTGTATTCTTTTACCACTGAGCCACCTGGGAAGCCTTAAGAATATTTATGTAGGTCCTAAATTTGGGATTCTCTATTCTGTTCCATTAATCTATGTATCAGTATCATACTCTTTTGATGACTGGAGCTTTGTAATAAGCTTGATATTCAGTTCAGTTCAGTTCAGTTCAGTTCAGTTGCTCAGTCATGTCCGACTCTTTGCGACCCCATGAATTGCAGCACGCCAGGCCTCCCTGTCCATCACCATCTCCCGGAGTTCACTCAGACTCACGTCCATCGAGTCCATGATGCCATCCAGCCATCTCATCCTGGGTTGTCCCCTTCTCCTCCTGCCCCCAATCTCTCCCAGCATCAGAGTCTTTTCCAATGAGTCAACTCTTCGTATGAGGTGTCCAAAGTACTGGAGCTTCAGCTTTAGCATCATTCCTTCCGAAGAAATCCCAGAGCTTGATATTAGGTAGAATAATTCCTTCCACTTATTATTCTTTATCAAGATTGTTTCAGCAGTTTTAGAGTCTGTACCTTTCCATGTAAATTTTAGAATAAACTTGTTTAAGTCTTCAAAAAGCCTTACTAGGATTTTGATAGGAATTGCATTAAACTTATATATTAATTTGGGGAGAATTGACATTTTTATCATGTTGAGTCTTACAGTCAATGAACAAGCCTGTTTATTTATGTTGTCTTTGATCTCTTTCTTTCAGCATTTTTTAACTTTCAGCATACAGACCCTGTACATGTTTTTGGTAAGTGTATATACTTAAGTATTTAATTTTTTAGAGCGATTGTAAATGGTAATATGTTTTTAATTTTGATTTCTGCACATCTTTTGTCAGTACAATTGACCCTTAAACAACACAGGTTTGAACGATACAGGTCCACTTATATATGGATTTTTAGAAAAAAATACATACTGTAATACTACTTACTCTTCCTTTGGTTGAATGGGAGGGTATGGAGCCATGGATACTGGCGGGTGACTATAAAGTTATGTAGGGATTTTCCACTGCTCAGGGTGTCTGCTTCCCTAACCCCTGTGTTGTTCAAGGGTCAACTGTATATAGAAATCGATTGATTTTTGTGTGTTGATCTTATATCCTGTGACCTTATTATTACTTTCAGGAGTGTTTTTGTATATTCCTTGGGATTGTCTATATAGACATTATGTCATTTGCAAATAGAGTTTTATTTCTCCCTTTCCAATCTGTGTGTGTTTTATTCCTCTTTCTTGCTAATTACAGTGCCTAGAACTGCTGATATTAAATATAATGACAGCAGACCTCCTTGCTTTGTTCTTGTTTCTTGTTGTTCAGTCACTAAGTTATGTCTGACTCTTGGCGATCCCATAGACTGCAGCATTCCAGGCTTCCCTGCCCTTTGCTGTCTCCTGGAGTTTGCTCAAATTCATGTCCATTGAGTTGGTGATGCTGTTTAATCTTTTCATCCTCTGCCGCCCCCTTCTTTAGCCTTCAGTCTTTCCCAGCCTGAGGGTCTTTTCCAATGAGTCTGCTCTTCGTATCAGATGGTCAATATATTGGAGTTTCATCTTCAGAATCAGTCCTTCCAAAGAATATTCAGAGTTGATTTCCTTCAGGATTGACTGGTTTGATCTCCTTGCAGTCCAAGGAACTCTTGAGTCTTTTCTAGAACCACAGTTCAAAAGCATCATTTCTTCAGCACTCAGCCAGCTCTCACATCTGTACATGACTACTGGGAAAACCATAGCTTTGACTCTATGGACCTTTACTGGCAAAGTGATGTCTCTGCTTTTTAATACATTGCCTAGGTTTGTCATAGCTTTCCTTTCAAGGAGCAAGCATCTTTTAATTTCATGGCTATAGTCACTGTCTGCAGTGATTTGGAAATCCAAGAAAATAAAATCTGTCACTGTTTCCACTTTTTCTGCTTCTATTTGCCGTGAAGTGATGGGACTGAATGCCATGATCTTAGTTCTTTTTGAATGTTGAGTTTAAAGCCAGCTTTTTTACTTTCCTTTTTCATTGTCACCAAGAGTCTCTTTAGTTCCTCTTCACTTTTTCCATTGGGGTGGTATCATGTGCATATCTGAGGTTGTTGATATATCTCCTGGTAGTCTTGATTCCAGCTTGTGATTCATCCAGCCTGGCATTTCCCATGCTGTACTCTGCATATATGTTGAATAAGCAGGGTGACAATATACAGCCTTGTTGTATATTTCCTAACCTTAGGGGAAAAGTATTATTTCACCTTTAAGTGTAGTGTTAGCTTCAGGCTTTTGTGTAGATGCTCTTCATCAAGTTGTAATCACATATTTTAAAAATTTCAGGTGAAACTGTTTCTTCTATGGTGTTTTTTCTTATTCCCCCAAGCTAGTATTTACCCTCCATATTTCAGTAGCATTCAGCTTATATTACTATTATTGCAGTCTTACTTAATTGTATTCTGGTTGATTTGTGTTCATCCATCTGTCCTTCAGACATACACACCCTCTAGGCTATGAGGGCAGATGCTGTTTTATTAATTTTTATATCAGTAGCTTATAGCAGTGTGCTCGCACTGTTGACTTGTTTGATTGAGTGAAGGAGTGAATGAAAGAATAATTGAATAAGAGAATGAGAAACTCTTATAGGGCTGAAAATAGTTTTTAGTGATAAGAGTATGAACTTTGGAGCTAGACAGAATTCACATCTCAGCCCTTCAATTTAATGCTGCTGTGTGAAGTTGGTCAAATTACTAAGTATTTCTGAACCTTAATTCTCTTATCTGTGAAATTAGGATAATAATAACCTACCTGAACAAATTAAGTGAAATACTACATGTTAATTCTCAATATAGTAGCTGTCATGTAATAGGCACTCAAATTTTAGTTTTCCTTTGTTTCTTCATTGAACTGTTGTAAGTATTAAGTTACAGTGATTGTAAAAATCACTTTGTGAACTGCATCAGTTCAGTTCAGTTGCTCAGTTGTGTCCGACTCTTTGCAACCCCATGAACCACAGCACGCCAGGCCTCCCTGTCCATCACCAACTCCCAAAGTCCACCCAAACCCATGTTTTAAATTTTGTACATGTTTGTGTTAAATACAGTCAAACTAATTTTGATGGTGTTGGCTTAAGAGGGAAAAATAGGGACATGAGAAAATGGAGAAGGTTTTCTCCAACAATAACTTCTGTTGAGCAATACCATGTACCAGCCACTCTGCTCAAACTTTACATGCAATGATTCATTTATTCTTTACAATAACCCTATGAAGCACATGCTTCCTCTGAAGGATTATCTCTTAGTTTTTTAATTATAGTTTCCTTATCTCCACCCTTTCTAAATAAACCTCAGGAATTGGGCTAATACAATTTAATGCAGATTTCAAACTTTGTATTAAATATGAATAATAACAATTATTTCTTTTTTAAGCTCTCAGTATTGGGGACTGCATATCTTAGGTTAAATCTTCATTTGTTTCAGTAAATCTTAGTAATGATATTTATAGGCAGTTTGGTTCCAGAGCACCACAATAAAAAGAATACTGCAATAAAGTGGGTCAACTGAATTTTTGTATGCCACTGGATATGAGTAAATATAATTTACTATATGATATACTGTATAATATACTGTAAATATACACAGTATACTGTAGTCTCCTAAGTATGAAATAGCATTGTATCTAAAAAATACACTTCTTTTAACTGTACTTTCAGGCTTGTGGGATCTTAGTTCCCTTACTAGGGATTGAATCAGGACCATGGCAGTGAAAGTCCTAACCCTGGACCACCAAGAAACGCCCCCAAATATACATATCTTAGTTAAAAAATACTTTATTGCTAAAAAATGCTAACCAACACCTGAGCCTTCAGTGAGTTGTAATCTTTCTGCTGTTGGAGAGTCTGCTGCAGAGTGAGCCTTCAGGCCGTCGAGGTGATGGTTGCTAAAGCTTAGGGCGTTAGTGATAACTTCTTAAAATAAGAGAACAATGAACTTTGCCATATCAAGTGACTATTCCTTCTACAAATGACTTCTCTGTACTATGCAATGCTGTTTTGATAGCATTTTACCCACAGTAGAATTTATTTCAAAATTGGAGTCAGCCCTCTCAAAACCTGCCACTGTTTTATCAACTAAGTTTGTGCAGTCTTCTAAATCTTTTGTTGTCATTTCAGCAGTCTTCATAGCATGTTCACCAGGAGTAGATTCCATCTCAGAAAACCACATTCTTTGCTCATCTGTAGAAGTAACTCCTTATCTGTTCAGGTTTTATCGTGAACCCCTCCAAGTCATCCATGAAGGTTGGAATAAACCTCTTCCAAACTCCTGATATTTGACCTGTTCCCATGAATCACAAATATTATTATTATTATTATTGATCACACCTCATGGCTTGTGGGATTTTAGTTCCCTGACCAGGGATCGAACCCAGGCCCTTGGCAATGAGAGTTCTAACCACTGGACCACCGAAGAATTCCTCACAAATATTCTTAATGGCATTTAGAATGATGGGTGTGCTTTCCAGAAGGTTTTCACTTGACTTTGTCCAGATCCATTAGAGGAATTACTATCTATAGCAGCTATGTGTGTGCGAGCTCAGTTGTGTCTGACTCTTTGCGACCCTTTGGATTGTAGCTTGCTAGGCTCCACTGTCCATGGGATTTCTCAGGCAAGAATACTGGAGTGGGTTGCTACTTCTTCCTCCAGGGGATCTTCCCGACCCAGAGACTGAACCTGCATCTCCTACATCTCTTGCATTGCAGGTGGATTCTTTACTGCTGAGCCATCGGAGAAGCCCTGAAGGGATGTGCAGTACATTCTGAATCAGACCTGGGCCTCCCACATGACAGAAATTCTATCACTTAACCAGCAATGCAAGCAGCATGGCAGCTATGGCTTTACAAAATGTGTTTCTTAAATAATAATGAAACTGCACACCCAGATTGAGACTGATTCCACTGTCTTTTAATCGAAATCACACGCCTGGTTTCAGAACTTAATGAAGCTCAGGTTCTCTATGTCTCATTGCAGAAAGAATTCAGAGAGGGACAGAGTGATAGATAGGAAGTGGATTTATCTAGATATACAGTCCATAGACAGACTACGATCCATCTCAAAAGGTGCGAATGGCCTTAGGAGAAACACTCTCCACAGATAGAGTGTGTGGTTAGTTTTAAGGAGTGGGAGGATTTTGGGGAAGGGGCAGAGATTTCCAGGAATTGGGCCACTGCTCACTTTTTGACCTTTTATGGTTAGCCTCCAAAGTGTCATGACACCAATGATACTGTAGGTGTGTCATTTAGATGCTAATGTATTAATATTGCAGTGAGCATATAATGAGGCTCAAGATTCATGAAAATCAAATCTTCTGCATCTTGGACCTAGCTGGTTCTGACCAGTTTGTGTCTTATCCTCAAGGGCTGTGTCATACTTTTAGAGGTTATTTCCTTCCCTCCTGTTTTAATAAGACCTGAAAGTCAAAATTTCTCCTTGATCCATGAGCTACAGAATGGATGTTGTATTAGCAAGCATGAAAACATTAATTTGGTCTTTCTCCATCAGAACTCTTAGCTGACCAGGTACATTGTCAGTGAACAGCAATATTTTGCAAAGGATCTTTTTTTCTGAGTTACAGGTCTCAACACAGGACTTAAAACATTCAGTAAACCATGTAAACGGATGTGCTGTCATCCAGGCTCTCTTGTTCCATTTACAGAGTACAGACAGAGTACTGTTGTTCAGTTGCTCAGTTGTGTCCAGCTCTTTGTGACTCCATGGACTGCAACACGTCAGGCTTCCCTGTCTTTTACCATCATCTGGAGTTTGCTCAAACTCATGTCTGTTGAGTTGGTGATATAATCCCATGTCATCCTCTGTTGTCCCCTTCTCCTGCCTTCAATCTTTCCCAGTCAGGGTCTTTTCCAATGAGTCAGCCCTTCGCATCAGGTGGCCAAAGTATTAGAGCTTCAGCTTCAGCATCAGTCCTTCCAATGAATATTTTGGGTTGATTTCCTTTAAGATTGACTGGTTTGATCTCCTTGCTGTCCAAGGGACTCTCAAGAGTCTTCGCCAACGCCACAGTTCGAAAGCATCAGTTCTTCAGCACTCAGCCTTCTTTATGATCTGGCTCTCACGTCCGTATGTGACTACTGGAAAAACCATAGCTTTGACTATTATGGACCTTTGTTGGCAAAGTAATGTCTCTGCTTTTCAATATGCTGTCTAGGTTTGTCTTAGCTTTTCTTCCAAGGAGCAAGCATCTTTTAATTTCATGGCTGCTGTCGCCATCCACAGTGATTTTGTTGAAGCCCAGGAAAATGAAATCTGTCACTGTTTCCATTGTTTCCCCATCTATTTGCCATGAAGTGATGGGACTAGATGCCGTGATCTTAGTTTTTTGAATGTTGAGTTTTAAGCCAGCTTTTTTGCTCTCTTATTGCATCCTCATCAAGAAGCTCTTTGGTTCCTCTTTGCTTTCTGCCATAAGAGTGGTATCATCTGCATATCTGAGGTTATTGATATTTTTCCTGGCAATCTTGATTCCAGCTTGCGCTTCATCCAGCCTGGCGTTTTGCATGCTGTACTCTGCTATAAGTTAAACAAACAGGGTGACAATATACAGCCTTGATGTACTCCTTTCTCAAGTTTGAATGAGTGCGTTGTTCCATGTCCAGTTCTAAGTGTTACTTCTTGACCTGCATGCAGGTTTCTCGGGAGACAGGTAAGGTGGTCTGGTATTCCCATCTCTTTAAGTATTTTCCACAGTTTGTTGTGATCCACACAGTCAAAGGCTTTAGTGTAGTCAGTGAAGCAGAAGTGGATGTTTTTCTGGAACTCATTTTCTGTGTTCCAGCAAATGTTGACAATTTGATCTCTGGTTCCTCTGCCTTTTTTACTTCCAGCTTGTACATCTGGCAGTTCTCAGTTCACATACTGTTGAAGCCTAGCTTGAAGGATTTTGAGCATTACCTTGCTAGCATATGAAATGAGTGCAATTGTGTGATAGTTTGAACATTCTTTGGCATTGCCCTTCTTTGGGATTGGAATGAAAATTGACCTTTTCCAGTCTTGTGGCCACTGCTGAGTTTTCCAAATTTGCTGACATATTAAGTGTAGCACTTTGACGGCATCATCTTTCAGGATTTGAAAGAGCTGAAATTCCATCGCCTCCACTAGCTTTGTTTGTTGTGATGCTTCTTAAGGCCCACTTGACTTCGCACTCCAGGATGTCTGGCTCTAGGTAAGTGATCACACCATTGTGTTTATCCCGGGCATTAAGATCTTTTTTGTATAATTCTTCTTTGTATTCTTCTTAATATCTTCTCTTTGTTAGGTCCCTACCATTTCTGTCCATTTGTTGTTCCATTTATAGAATACAGACAGGGTAGACTTAGCATAATTCATAAGGGCCCTAAGATTTTTGAATCAGTAAATGATTGTTGGTTTGACTTAAAGTCACCGACCACATTGAAACTGAGCAGGACCCTCTGGGGCCTTACCAAGTACAAAAGCCCCTCCATAAGCCCTGTTTCTTGTTCGTAGAAAACGTTTTAGTCTCCTAGGCCTTCCCTAGGGGGCAGAATTCCACAGAGCAGACTCATTAGAGAAGTGAGGAAATGCAGAAACAAAGGAAAAGCAATCAAGCAAAAAAAGTAATGATAGCTTAAGCTATAGTTCAGTGATAAAACAGAATCACAAGACTCTTAGTTCCTCCTGAAGGGATTTACGTAACAATATGACACATATCTTTGAGTTGTTCTGCAGAAACTAAAATCCCCACCCGGATGTAGGATGGTGACTGTATACTAACCATAAGCACTAGACCTTAGATTCAGTTCAGTTCTGTTGCTCAGTCATGTCTGACTCTTTGCAACCCCATGGACTGTAGCACACCAGGCTTACCTGTACATCACCAGCTCCCAGACCTTGCTCAAACTGATGTCCGTCGAGTCGGTGACGCCATTCAACCATCTCATCCTCTGTCGTCCCCTTCTTCTCCTGCCCTCAGTCTTTCCCAGCATCAGGGCCTTTCCCAATGAGTCAGCTCTTCACATCAGGTGGCCAAAGTATTGGAGTTTCAGCTTCAGCATCAGTCCTTCCAATGAATATTCAGGACTGATTTCCTTCAGGATTGACTGATTTGATCTCCTTGCAGTTCAAGGGACTCTCAAGAGTCTTCTCCATCACCACAGTTCAAAAGCATCAATTCTTCGTCCCTCAGCTTTCTTTATAGTCCAACTCTCACATCTGTACATGACTACTGGAAAAACCATAGCTTTGACTAGATGGACCTCTGTTGGCAAAGTAATGTCTCTGCTTTTTAATATGCTGTCTAGGTTTGTCACAGCTTTTCTTCCAGGGAGGAAGTGTCTTTTGATTTTATGGCTGTAGTCACCACCTGCGGTGATTTTGGAGCCCAAGAAAATAAAGTCTGTCACTATTTCCACTGTTTCCCCATCTATTTGCCATGAAGTGATGAGACCGGATGCCATGATCTTAGTTTTTTTGAATGTTGAGAGTTTTAAGCCAGCTTTTTCACTCCTTTTTCACTTTCATCAATAGGCTGTTTAGTTCTTCTTTGCTTTCTGCCATAAGAGTGGTGTCATCTGTGTATCTGAGGTTATTGGTATTTCTACCGGTAATGGTGATTTCAGCTTGTGCTTCATTCTGCCCGGTATTTCGCACAGTGTACTCTGCATATAAGTTAAATAAGCAGGGTGACAATATAAAGCCTTGACATCCTCCTTTCCCAATTTGGAACCAATCTGTTGTTCCATGTCCAATTCTAACTGTTGCTTTCTGACCTGCATACAGATTTCTCAGGACGCAGGTAAGGTTGTCTGGTAGTCCCATCTTTTTAAGAATTTTTCACAGATCCTAGATTGGTTGGAACCAGAAAGTTGATGATTAAAATTTCTAAAATGTCATCCTGTTACCTCATCGTCGACCAATCAGAAAAAAAGTCCATAAGCTGATCATGCACTCTGCAACCCTCAATTCTAATGTTGCCTTTAAAAACCCTTGCCTGAAAGCCATCAGGGAGTTTTGGTCTTTTGAGCATGAGTTACCTGTTCTTGCTTGGTGCCATGTAACAAGTGCTGTACTTTTCTTCACCACAGCTTGGTGTCATTAGATTGGCTTTGATGTCTGTTAGACAGGTTGAATTTGGTTTGATAACAGCATTAGCCCCTAACAAGAGAGTCAGGCTGTGTTTTGAAGCTGGACTTTGACTTCTCTCCAGCTATGAAAGTCCTAGATGTCATTTTCTTCTAATAGTAGGCTATTTTGTCTACATTGAAAATCTGCTGTTTAGTATAGCCACCTTTATTAATTATCTTAGCCACTTCTTCTGAATAACTTGCTGTACCTTCTACATCAGCACTTGCTACTTCACCTTGTGTTTCTATGTTACGGAGATGACTTCTTTCCTTAAACCTCGTGAACCAACCTCTGTTAGCTTCAAACTTTTCTTCTGCAGCTTCCTTACTTCTCTTGGCCTTCACAGAATAGAGTAGAGTTAGGACCTTGCTCTGGCATAAGTTTTGGTTTAAGAGAATGTTGTGGCTGGTTTGATCTTCTACCCAGACCACAAACACTTTCTCCATATCAGCAGTAAGGCTGTTTCACTTTCTTATCATTCATGTGTCACTGGAGTAGCACTTTTAATTTCCTTCAGGAACTTTTCCTTTGCATTAACAACTTGGCCAACTGTTTCCTGCATAAGACATAGCTTTCAGCTTGCCTTGGCTCTTGACATTCCTTCCTCACTAAGCTTAATCATTTCTAGCTTCTGACTTAAAGTGAGAGACATGTGACTCTTCCTTTCATTTGAACATTTAGAGGCCAGTGTAGGGTTTTTAATTTCAATATTGTTATGTCTCAGGGAATAGGGAAGCTTTAGAAGAGGGAGATGGGGAAACAGCTGGTTGGTGGATTGCTCAGAACAGAGCAACATTTATGAAATTTGTTGTGTTACACGGGCACGATTTGTGATGCCCCCAAATAATATTAACAGCAGAGATTGCCGATCAGAGACTGCCATAACAAGTATAATAATGAAAAAAATGGGGACTTCCCTGGTGTCTCAGTGGTAATGAATTCACCTGCCAGTGCGGGAGACATGGGTTTGATTCCTAATTTGGGAAGATCCCACATGCCATGAAGCAACTAAGCCCCTGGGCCACAACTATTAGCCTGTATTCTAGAGCCTGGAACTGCAACTAATGAACCCACATGCCACAGCTACTGAAACCTGCGTGCCCTACAGCCCATGCTCTGCAACAGGAGATGCCACTGTAATGAAAAGCCTGTGTGCCACAACTAGAGGGTAGGCCTTGCTCACTGAGACTAGAGAAAAGTGAAAACCAGCATAGCCAAAATAATAAAGAAATAAAATACTGTTAAAAAAAAGTGAAGCTCAATTAAATGAGGTGTGTCTATACTTTCTATTTCTTCACGTGTACATTAGCTACCCCCCAATATATTAGGTTCTTCAGTTGTATGAAATTGATCAAAGCAATAAATTTGTTTATTGTCTATGGTGCATCAGTTTTTTTTGACAGAGATCACCAATAAAGCTTGAATTAATTTTTGAAAGAAGAGAAAAGCAGCAGACTGTTTGAATTCAATATATTTAGAAGGTTAAGATCTATTTTGATTAGTTCTCTCTCTCTTTATTTGTGGTAAAATACACAAAGAAGAATTTATCACCTTAACATTTTATGAGTGTACAGTAGTTCTAAACATATGCACGTTGTTGTGCAACCAATCTCTAGAACTCTTCTTATCTTGCAAAACTGAAACTCAATACCCATTAAACAACTCCTCCCTATTTCTCCCTTCCCACGGTGCTTGGCAACCACAATTCTACTTTTTGTTTCTAAATTTGACTCTTCTATGTACCTAACGTAAATAAATTATAGAGTATTCGTTCTTTTGTGCATAGCTTATTTTGCTTAGCATAAGGTCCATATGTATTGTAGCATGTATCAGAATTTTGTTCCTTTTCAAGGCTGAGTAATATTCCACTGTATGTATATTTCACATTTTGCTTATTGGTTCACTTGGTTTGCTTCCATCTTCTGGCTGTTGTGAATAATGCTGCTGTGAATATGGGTGTACAGTGGTCTCTCTGAGACCTTGCTTTTGTTTCTTTTTTTCTTCAGTTTTATTGAGATATAATTGATGTACAGCACTGTGTAAGTTTAAGGTGGACAGCATAATGATTTGATTTATGTACGTCATGAAATGATTATTACAGTGAGTTTAGTGAACACCCATCGTCTCATGTTTGGTTTGGGCTTCCCTGGTGGCTCGCATGGTAAAGAATCAGCCTGCAATGCAGGAGACCCGGGTTTGATCCCTGGGTTAGGAAGATCACTTGGAGAAGGAAATGACAACTACTCCAGTATTTCTTGCCTGGAAAATCCCATGGACAGAGGAGCCTGGAGGGCTGCGGTCCAAAGAGTCAAACACAACTGAGTGACTAACACTTTCACTTTCATCACCTCATGTAGACACAAAATTAAAGAAATAGAAAAAAAGTTTTCCTTGAGAATTCTCAAGATTTGCTCTCTTACAACTTTCATACATAACATAAAACATCATTAATTAAAATTTTCATGTTGTATATTACATCACTAGTACTTAATTATCTTATAGCTAAAAATCTGTACTTTTTTATTACTTTCATCCAGTTCTCCCTCCTTCCCCTTCCTGCCTTGGTAACCACAAAGTCGACCTCTTTTTCTATGAGTTTGTTTGTTTCTAAGGTACAGTTGGCCTACAACACTATGTTAGTTCCAGTTACCCATCATAGTGATTTAATATTTCTATATATTTCAAAATGATCACCATGCTGTCTACTTACGATATATCACCATACAAAGATATTTCTTAATTATTGAATATAGTCCCCAGATTGTACATTTCATACCAGAGACTCATTTATTTTACAGCTGAAAGTTTGTACCTCTTTATCTCCCTTACCTATCTCTTTCCTCCCCCAACTCCTCTTCCCTCTGGAAATCACTTATTTGTTCTCTGTATCTATAATTATGTTTTGTTTATTAATTTGTTTTGTTTTTTAGATTCCAAATGTAAATGAAACCATCCTTTTGACCTTTTACATTTTCATTTGATGGCTATCTTTAGAGTTCTGTTTGAATCCCTTTCTCTTTATTACAGTGTGTTTGTTTATTACAGAGTTTTGGTTTATGGTTACCATGAAGTTTTTACACAGTTATATGTCTGTATGGGCTTCCCTGCTGGCTCAATGGTAAAGAATCCACCTGCCAGTGTAGAAGACATGGGTTTGATCCCTGGGTCAAGAAGGTCCCTGGAGAAGGAAATGGCAACCCACTCCAGTATTCCTGCCTGGGAAGTCTTATGGACAGAGGAGCCTAGGGAGCTACAGTTCATGGGATTACAAAAAAAGCTGGAGATGACTTAGCTTCTAAACAACAACCGTGTGTGTGTGTGTGTGTGTGTGTGTGTGATTATTTTAAGTTGCTGATCTCTTAAGTTCAAATGCATTTTAACAACCCTGCATTTTTACTCTCCCTCCAACCCATGTTTGCTGGTTTTGAAGTCATATTCTATTACATCAGTGTGTTTACCTTAACTACTTACTGTGGATATAGAAGATTTTTGTCTTTTAACTTTCCTATTAACTTTATATATGGTTGGTTTATTACACTTACCAATGAGATTCTGCCTCTTGTAATTTTCTTTTTTAAATTTTTATTTATTTATTTTTGATTGTGCTAGGTCTTCACTGCTGCCTGGGTTTTTCTCTAGTCGCATCTAGCAGGGATTACTCTCTAGTTGCAGTGCACAAGCTTCTTATTGTGGTGGCTTCTCTTGTCACAGAGTGTGGGCTCCAGGGCACGTGGGCTTCATTAGTTGTGGGATTCCCAAATCCGGGGTTGAACCCATTTTTCCTGTGTTGGCCAGCAGATTCTTTACCACTGAGCCACCGGGGAAGCCCCTTTTATATGTATTTCTAGTTGTGGATTTTCCTTTTACTTAGAGAGGTTACCTGAACATTTCTTTAAGAAACATTTTTTAAAAATTTATTTATATGACCGCATTGGGTCTTTGTTTGGTACGTGGGATCTTCAGTGTGGCGTGTGGGCTCTAGGTTGCAGAGCGGGCTTCTCCGGTTGCGTCACATGAGTTTCTCTCTAGTTGTGGTGCAGGGGCTCAGTAGTTGTGGCGTGCAGGTGTAATTGTCTTGCAGCATGTGGAATCTTGGTTCTCTGACTAGGGAGTGAACCCACATCCCCTGCATTGGAAGGTGGGTTTTTAACCATGCCAAATGTTTCTATAATGCTGGTTTGGTGGTGCTGAACTCTTAGCTAGCTTTTGCTTGTCAGTAAAACTTCATATTTCTCTATCAAATCTGAATGAAAGCCTTGGGAGGTAAAGTATTCTTGGTTATAGGCTTTTCCATTTCATCATTTTAAATGTATTGTGCCACTCCCTCTGGCCTTACCGAATTCTGCTGAGCAACCTTATGGGAGTTCATCTGTAACTTTTTGCTTTTACATTGCTTATTTTTAATATTCTCTCTTCTTTATCTTTAGTTTTTGCCATTTTAATTACAGTGTATTTCCTTGTCATCCTCTTTGGATTGATCCTTTTGGGATCTCTCTGTTTTCTGGGCCTGAATGTTTGTTTTCTTTTCCAGGTTAGGTAAGTTTTCTGGTATTATATCTTGAAATATGTTCTGTGCCTCTTTTTTCCCACTTTTGCTTCTGGGACCCCTACAGTGTGAATGTTAGCATGCTTGATATTGACTGAGAGGTCTTTCAAGCTGTCTTCATTTCTTTTTTTTTTTTTCTTTTTAGCTTGAGTGATTTTCACTACTCTGTCTTCCAGCTTGCTGATCCATCCCTCTGAATCATCTAATCTACTGTTGCTGCCTTCTAGTGTATTTTTTTATTTCATTTACTGTATTTTTCAACTCTTATTTGGTTCTTTTTTATACTCTCCAACTCTGTGTTAAAAACCTCTAACTTCTGACACTCTTCATCCAGTCTTCTCCTGAGTTCCTTGAACATCTTTACCATCATTATCTTGAACTCTTTATTGAGTATATTGCTTGTCTCCACTCAGTTAGTTCTTCTGGAGATTTAATCTTGTTCCTTTATTTGGAGCATATTCTTCTGTCACCTCATTTTGCCTGATTTGCTGTTTTTATTTTCATATATTTGGTGGATTGGTTTCTTTCCTGCTCTTAGAGAAGTGGTCTTTGTTAGGAGGTGTCCTATGACAGCAGTGTACTTACCTCTGGTATGTATGTGGATCCTTCTGTTGCGGTAGGCTGTATTACTGTGAGTGGTCTGGTAGGTGTCACTGGCCACCTGTCTAGTTGATTGCCAGGCCCTGACTTGTGCAGAGGCTATCAGCTGCTGGTGGGTAGGGACGGGTCATGAGGGGGTTGGCTGGGGGGCTCCAGGGGTCCTGGGGCTAGTATTGGCACCCTGATGGGCAGAGCTATATTCTAGGGTGGGTGGTTGCATAGCAGGGAGTCCTGGATCTAGTGTTGGCCTGCTAGTGGGTAGGGTCAGGGCCCCAGGGGTCGTGGGCTTAGTGCCAGCCCACTGATGGGTGGGGGCAGGTTTCTGATATGACTGTGTGTGGGGTCCTGGGTATCTTGAAGCTGGTGTCAGCCTACTGGTATTGGATTCCTGGGCTGGTGCCTGCCCATTGGTGGGCGAGGCTGTGTCCCAGAGTCTCTGGCTAGCCTGCTGGTGGTTGGGGCTATGTCCCTGCTTGGCTAGCTGCTTGACCTAAGGTATGCCAGTACTGGTGCGGATAAGCTGGCAGGTGGGGCTGGGTTCCAGGATTAATTAGCTAAAGGCAGGATTCCAAATTGGCATTTGTCAGCACCAGTGTCCACATGTTGGGACACGTGCCTCAGAATGGCTTCTGCCAGTGTCTTTGTCCCTAGAATGAGCTCCCGTTACCTCTTGCCTCTCCAGGAGACTCTCCAAGACCATCAGTGGGTTTTGACCCAGGCTCTTTATAAATTACTGCTTCTGCTCTGAGTCCCAGAGTGTGTGAAATTTTGTGTGTGCCCTTTAAGAGTGGGATCCCACACGTAAAGGGCTCCCACAGCCTGCTGTCTCTCCCAGATGTAAGTCCCACTGGCTTTCAAAGCCAAATGTTGTGGGGCTTGTTGTCCTGGTGCAGGAACCAGGGCTAGGAACCTGGATGTGAGGCACAGACTCCTCATTCCTTGAGGAGAACCATGGCAATTGTAATTGTCTTCCCATTTAGGCAATTGTAATTGCCTTCCTGGGGATGTGAGTCTTGACTACACCATATAACCACCCCTCCTACCCATCTTTTCTTCTTTATATCTTTAGCTGTAGAAGAAATCTTTCTGCTGGTCTTCCAGTTTTTCTCATCAGTATTTCCTCTATATATAATTGTGATTTTGATGTACCCATTGGTGGAGGTGAGTTCAAGGCCTTTCATCCTCTTGGGCACTTCTCTTGATTCTTTTGGATACCCAGAAGTGGAATTGCTGGATTGTATGATAGTTCCATTTTTTTTTTTTTTTTTTGAGAAATTGCCACACCATTGTCTACAGTGGCTGCACCATTGTATATTCCCACTAGCAGTTCCCATCTCTTGATGTCCACAAGTAGAATTGCTGGATTGTATGATAGTTCTTTTTTTTTTTTTTTTTGATCATAGCCATCCTAATGAGTGTTTTTGATTTTCATTGTTTTTGTGCTTTGCATTTTCCTAAAGACTCATGATTTTGAGCATCTTTTCACGTGCTTATTCGCCATTTGTATATCTTCTTTGGAGCAATGTCTATTTGAATCCTTTGTACCCTTTTAAATGGACTGTTGTTAAGTTTTAAGGAGTTCTTTATATAGTCTAGATATTAGCTCCATATCAGATAAATGATTTGCAGATATTTTCTCCCATTGTGTGGGTTGCCTTTCACCCTTCTATGTCTTTTGATGCTCAGAATTTCTCTGTTTTAAAATATTTTATTATTTATTACTTAAGACCGTTAAAAAGAATAATACAGTAAGTATCATTGTGTCTACTATCCAGCAAATTAAATATTACTAAATAAGTTGAAGGCCCCTGGGTTTTCCCTTCTTGATCACAAACCCCTTGTCATCTCTCAAAAGTAACCAGTAGTGAATTTGATATTTTGCTGACTAATTTATATTCCAACATCAGCCTCTTAGTGTATTAGAAGCTTACCATGACAGAGAATACTGCAGAAGTCCTTGGAATGCTGAGATGAGAAGGGTTAATTCTTAGATTTCTTTTTTTAAGTTGAAAGCCCAGTTTGGCATGCTGTTAAATAGTTTTATGTAACAGGTGCACAGACATATTTTTTGAATGACTATTTGGTACCCACGTACTTTTGATTGAAAATAATTAAAATACCACTATTACATCATTTTGACATGAGTTCTACACTTTTTTGAGTTAGGATTATTATTTGCTTTGCTAGTAAATAGCCAGCTATGGCAAAGTGAATGTTTTCTTAGAGGTAGTGAAACTGAGGGGCAAAATTGAATTTGGAGCATTTAGCTATAACTGCATACAGTCCATTTAGCTGCCTCTGTTAATTGAGACTTGTAGGAAGGACAAGCAGAATAAGAGACGTACAAGCGTTACATTCCTAGTTTAAAAAATGAGTTGTAAGTTCTGAAAAAGAGGAGTGATTCTTGTCAGGTCTGACTCTGGTCAAGGACCTGTTGAAACAAATAGTGTGATGTTCACAGGATCGTAGTGAAGAACCTGACCTCCATTGTAAAGTGAAAATAAGGTTCTTCTCTAGGGAGGCCATAATGAGAGAGAGCAGCAGCAACTGCTAGTTCTGCCACGACTGCCTAAATGTAATGGCTGTGTGAGGTGGCCGGAGCAGGAAACGATTGCACGACAGTAGGCGTGTCCAGGGAAGGAGTTGTTCTGGCTCTGGCCAAGTGGTTACACAGGTGAGAGTGTCCCTTTAAACATACAAAGACCTGCTGGCTGGAGGAGGAGCAGCTTCCTGAGGATCAGGTGCACATCTGAAGGGATGAGCTCATTCTTCCAATCAGACCTGCTCTAGATGCTGAGTGAATGTTTTCCTAATTGCAAGTCCTGCAGCTGGGAGAATCAGGAAATGGTTGAAGCTTTAGCCACTTTGTAAGTAGCAAAAAAAAAAAAAAAAGAATCAGTTTTGGGACTCTTTGGAAATGTGTGGTTGTGAATGTCAAGGTGAAGGTGCCACACGTGCACATTTGTTTTTTCTCTAAGTCGAGGATTACAGCAGTAAAGTGTATCATGGGTTGAGGAAAGCTTTGGTGGTTCTAGCTTTATTCTAGTGATTCTTTTTGAGGTGATTTAATAATTTATTTCCTGGACTGTCTTGTTTTATTTTCCTTCCTTAGGAAATAAAAATCTTGAGGGCTCCCTTTTAATTAACAAAGATCATTATGGCTTTTTTAAAGCTTTAGTTGGTGGGACTTACTTCGCTTTTTAGTCCACTCTGCTTACTTTCAGAGCTCTATGCCTGATTCTGTTTTACTTTTTGTTTTAATTTACCTATTCAGTTTAAGTAAGCTTCTTTAAAATTAAGTTGGCTTAAAAGAGAAATATCAATTATTAATTAGTTTTTCTTAAACTTTTTTTCTTTTGAGATATTTCTCAAAATTCACTCAGAATTAGGGGTGATACATTCTTTACCCAGTTTCCCCCAGTGGTAACATCTTGAAAAACTGTAGGGCAGAATCACAACCAGCATACTGACATTGATACAGTGAAGGTGCAGAATATTTTCACCACCATAGGAAACATCATATTTCCCTTTTACAGCTGCACCCACTTCCTCTACACCCACCTGCTCCTTAACTCTTGTCAACCAGTAACTGAAAAATCAGTTTTTAAGCAAGAAGTTTTGTCTGCTGTCTTAAGTAGTTTTGTGTTAGAGAGCTACATAGCTTTATGAAAAAGAGCCCTAGATAGACTGCAATAGATTTTCATTCATTGTAGCTCTTTGACCTTGGGTAAATAATTTAAATTTCTCTGTACTTCAATTCCCCTATATATAGAATAGGATAATGGTATACTAATTTCTTTACAACCTATTTAAAGGGTTTTTGAGAAATTCTAAATGTCTTTTAAAAGTACGGTATCAGTTCAGTTCAGTTCAGTCACTCAGTCATTTTCGACTCTTTGCAACCCCATGGACTTCAGCACGCCAGGCCTCCCTGTCCATCACCAACTCCCGGAGTTTACTCAACTCATGTCCATTGAGTCAGTGATGCCATCCAACCGTCTCATCCTCTGTTGTTCCCTTCTCCTGCCTTCAATCTTTCCCAGCATCAGGGTCTTTTCCAGTGAGTCAGTTCTTCGCATCAGATGGCCAAAGTACTGGAGTTTCAGCTTCAGCATCAGTTCTTCCAATGAATATTCAGGACTGATTTCCTTTAGGATGGACTGGTTGGATCTCCTTGCAGTCCAAGGGACTCTCAAGAGTCTTTGCCAACACCCAGTTCAAAAGCCTCAATTCTTCGGCACTCAGCTTTCTTTATAGTCTAACTCTCACATCCATATATGACCACTGGAAAAACCATAGCTTTGACTAGATGGACCTTTCTTGGAAAAGTAATGTCTCTGCTTTTTAATATGCTCTCTAGGTTGGTCATAACTTTTCTTCCAAAGAGCAAGCGTCTTTTAATTTCATGGCTGCAGTCACCATCGGCAGTGATTTTGGAGCCCCCCAAATAGTCTGTCACTGTTTCCCCATCTATTTTCCATGAAGTGATGGGACCAGATGCCATGATCTTAGCTTTCTGAATGTTGAGTTTTAAGCCAGCTTTTTCACTCTCCTCTTATACTTTCATCAAGAGGCTCTTTAGTTCTTCTTCACTTTCTGCCATAAGGGTGGTGAGAAATTCTAAATGTCTTTTAAAGAGAAGTACTGTATAAATTATTATTAACAGCAAGGACAGTAGTTTTCAAACTGGAAAGTATATAGCAAATTCTAAACTAGAAACTAGCCCAGGATAGTAAGTAAGAATAATCATTTTAAAGTGAATTAAAATTTTAAGGCTCAGTTGAGTTTCAGATTACTGAATTAACTGGCTGATGATTTCAGAGTCAGCGTTGTTAATCTTTGAGAAATCATAAAGACCAGAAAGAGACAACCATCCTGATATCCAAGGAAAAAAGGAAAGTAGTTGGAAAATTGAAGACCTGTAAAATTAATGTTAATCCAGAAAAATTACATAAGTGATCAAACAGATGATACGGAGTATTAACCAAAAAGATTTAGTATAGGTTTGATTATTATAAATAATTTCTTCTTATTTCTATTCTTAAATTCTGTTACTTCTCTTTAGAACCACTAGGTTATTAGATCAAGAGATTGTTCTAGTTATAGTCATAATGCCAGTTTTCCAGTCTTTCATGATACATTTGCAGCTGTTATATAGTAAAATATGGTTTGGTTGATTGACTAAATGAATGTGTAGAAAGACTGAATAACTGTACCCACTTAGACTCTTGATTTCACCAGGAAAAGTCTCTGGTGAATTTTCTTTGGACCTTGGATAGAGCAAAAAAAATTTTAAAACATGTTAATCAGATATGTAAGTATTGCAAAGATGCAGGAATAGTTAATTTGACAGATGATGCATATAGCTTGAAAAATTATGCCCATAACATGAAATCATGGGGTCAAACTGAAATTAAATTTAGCAGGTATAAGTCCTGTGTTTAAATTCAAAACTTCAAATGCACAGTAACAGGATGAGGAAGAGCTGGTTGGGCAGTGGTTCATGTGAAAAATAACTGGGAATTTTGGTTAATCACAAATGTAGCGGTAATTGCCTAGGTAATATGGCTGCTAAAACGCCATTAGCTATGTTACAAGTTTATTCAGGTCACAAAACTATTGGTTTCAATATATTTTTGTACTAGTTTGGAAACACATTTTGCATATTGGTTTAAGTGTACACTGACAAAGTTGAGAGCATTTTAAGGAAGGCAGACTAGACCAAAAATGGTCTGAATTCCATTTATGTAGGAAACTGTTGGGATTTAGGTATTGAGAAATTATAAAATAATTTAAAACAGTTATTTAAATTTTATGCCATTTAAAATGGAAAAAATATATAATACCACGTTCCCACCTTTCAGAATTAACTACTATTAACATTTATTTTTCTTCTTTCCTTCATAGAAATAAAACAATAGAGATAAAACCAAGGCCCTTTTCCTCTTTCTCCCTACAAGGAAGTTTATCTTATTTTTATCAAAGTAACCTCTGTTCATTGGAGAAGGCAATGGCACCCCACTCCAGTACTCTTGCCTGGAAAATCCCATGGGCGGAGGAGCCCGGTAAGCTGCAGTCCATGGGGTCATGAAGAGTCGGACACAACTGAGCAACTTCACTTTCACTTTTCACTTTCATGCATTGGAGAAGGAAATGGCAACCCACTCCAGTGTTCTTGCCTGGAGAATCCCAGGGACGGGGAGCCTGGTGGGCTGCCATCTATGGGGTCGCACAGAGTCGGACACGACTGAACCAACTTAGCAGCAGCAGCAGCAGCAACCTATGCTCATAGTTTAAAAAATTTGAATAGTTTATGTGCATAGAAGAATAGCAGTTATCCCCTCTCACAGTGGCAACCACAATCAGCTGTCTTAAATATTTGTAATAGTATACTTATAGCAATTACTTTTAAAAGCTATTAAATCTATAAAAAATGTTTAATATGAGGGACATGAGGTGTTGGCACTTTTAAACACATAGATGTCTTCTCCCTTATATTTTTAACATAGTTACATATTTTGTGGTGAAATCATTGTTGTTTATATTATACAGATATTGAACCTGGGCTACATACTCTCATGATAATTTTTTCCTTACATGGCTTTTAATTTTCCTTAGACATAATGGCCTTGCTTTTTTGTTTTTCTTTTTGACTGCACTGGGTCTTCATTGCTTTGTCCAGTTGCAGCGAGCAGGGGCTTCTCTATAGTTGTGAAGCGTGGGCTCCTCATTGCAGTGACTTCTCTGTTTCTGAGCACAGGCTCAGCAGTTGGGCCTGGAGGGCTCTAGAGTGTGGTCTCAGCAGTTGTGGTACATGAGCTTAGTTGCTCTGCAGTATGTAGACTCTTCCTGGACAGGGATCGAACCCGTGTCCCGTGCATTGCCAGGCGGATTCTTATCCACTGCGCTACCAGGGAAGCCCTG
This sequence comes from Oryx dammah, assembly GCF_014754425.2. Classification (NCBI taxonomy): domain Eukaryota; kingdom Metazoa; phylum Chordata; class Mammalia; order Artiodactyla; family Bovidae; genus Oryx; species Oryx dammah. The sequence continues at coordinate 30,233,116 of NW_024070190.1, forward strand.
CCTTGCTTTTTCCATTTGATTGGTTTTCAAAGTTCTGATCATTGTTATCTCATTCCAAGACTCGTAGAGGACTTCCCTGGTGGCTCAGATGGTAAAGTGTCTGCCTATAATGCGGGAGACCCAGGTTCAGTCCCTGGGTTGGGAAGATCTCCTGCAAAAGGAAATGGCAACCCACTCCAGTATTCTTGCCTGAAAAATCCATGGACTGAGGAACCTGGTAGGCTATAGACCACGGGGTCACAAAGAGTCAGACACGATTGTGCTGGCAGGCTAAGACTTGTAGATAGGATCTAAAACTTGACTCCATTCATTCAAATTCAGTAAATAAGTTTTCAGTCTTTTTTCCCCCTTAGAAATCTACCTTGTATATTCCATTTTAAAAATGATATATAGCATTAAATCTTAAGACTATATCACATTGTATTTATCCATTCTCCTTTGATGAACATTTAAATTGTTTCAGTTTTCCTCTATTTAAGAAAAGATACATGTATGGGAATTTTCCTAGGCTACAATGAGAAGTGAAATTGCTAGTTATCTATTGCTGCATAACAAATTACTTCAAAATTTTGCAACTTAAAACAACACATATTTGTTATCTCTGTTTCTGTGAGTCAGGTATCAAGGTGTATCTCTCATAGGCTTTCATCAAGTTGTTAACAGGGGCTTTGATTTCATGTGAAGATTCAACTGGGGGAGGATCACATTCCAGGTTCTACCTCTCATGTGGCATGATTCAGTTGCTCACAGGTTAATTGATTGAGGACCTTAGTTCTTTACTAACTTGTTGGCTGAAGCATCCTTCAGTTTCTTGCCTTGTGGGAATCTTTATACAACATGGCAGCTGACTTCCATGACAGTGAAGAAGATGGAAGCCAGAGTCTATAACCTAATCCTGGAAACGACATCCCATCACCTTTGCTGTATTCTGTTCATTAGAAGCAAGTTACTAGATCCAGCCCATAGACTAAGAGTGGGGATTATATGAAGGGATGAATAAAGTTGTATACTGCTTTGAGTCATGGCTGTAGTAGAGTATTTAGCTTGGAAAGAGATGATTAAGGGAACGCATGAGTTTTGTCTTCTAAATTTGAAAGGCTTGCACGCATGCATGCTAATAAGTCTCTTCAGTCGTGTCTCACTCTTTCTGAAGCCCACCAGCTCCTCTGTCCATGGGGTTCTCCAGGAAAGAACATTAGAATGGATTGCAATTCCTTTTTCAGGGGATCTTCTCCACCCAGGACTGAACCTGTATCTCATATCTCTTGAGTTGGCAGGAGGGTTTTTTACCAGTTGCGCCACCTGGGAAGGCCAAAAGGCTTACTTAAAGAGGAAATAGTAGATCTGTTTTTGATCAGAGATTAAACTAAGAGCAGTAGATGGACATTAAAATGTATGGCCTTATAGGATAATGTGATTTCTGTTCTTGAACATATTCTGATAGAAGGTAGGTGACCGCTTGTAAAAAGGATTATAAAAAAGTTTCTTGCATTAGGTTAGAAACTTAACTGTATGCTCTCGAAAGATTATTTTTGCTCTAAGATTTTGTGATTATAAACGAGTGAGTTTCACACTGTTAGTATTTGAGTAGTTTATTAATCACTAATGAAGAAGTGTATAGGATTACATGTGTATTTGCACATATGAGGCTTCATTTAGAAGATCTAGGTTAAAAAGTTCAGAGGAGAGCTATAAATTTACACTTTTAATTATTGATTAATTATTACTGTTCTTATCCTGTTTTTATATTCCTTTGGCTACCATGAAATGTTTACTGATACAATTCTTATTTTAAAATAATAGCAGTAACTCAGTTTTTTTCTTCTAACAAAAATCTTTTTATTGTAAAAAAATAGAAAATACAAACAAGGAAAAAATTAAGAAGTAAATATCTTATAATCTTCACACCCAAAGATTATACTAGTAATAACTACATTAACACCATGGTATAATGGTATATTGGAGACGGCAATGGCACCCCACTCCAGTACTCTTGCCCGGAAAATCCCATGTACGGAGGAGCCTGGTAGGCTGCAGTCCATGGGGTCGCTGAGGGTCTGACACGACTAAGTGACTTCACTTTCACTTTTCACTTTCATGCATTGGAGAAGGAAATGGCAACCTACTCTAGTGTTCTTGCCTGGAGAATCCCAGGGACAGGGGAGCCTGGTGGGCTGCCGTCTATGGGGTCGCACGGAGTCGGACATGACTGAAGCGACTTAGCAGCAGCAGCAGCAGAATAATGGTATATGGGGCTTCCCTGGTGGCTCAGCGGTGAAGAATCTGCCTGCAGTGAAGATGCAGGAAGCTTGGGTTTGATCCCTGGGTCAGGAAGATCCTCTGGAGGTGGAAATGGCAACCCACTTCAGTATTCTTGCCTGGAGAATCCCCTGAACAGAGGAGCCTGGCAGGTTACAGTCCATGGGGTTGCAAAGAGTTGGACGTTACTGAAATGACTGAGCTCGCACACATAATGATATATAATCTCTGTGCCCTGTTAATTTTGTGTACATAAATACACACTTTCCTTATTTGTGTTACTATGTTCTATAGTATCACTGCAAATGCTGAATTAATGAATACTGAATTATTGCTCCTAGGGGAATTACAGGGTTAGATTCCTCTGAGCTGCTGGTTGCATTTTTGTTAACTAAATCAATATGTAACCTTGTTTTATGTGTGTTTTTGTTAAGACACATTATTTAATATATATTATTGATTCATTAGCATTGAGCTCATGGTAAATAGCACTGTAATTTATGCCTGAATGTACCTTATCTAACACATGTATTCTCTAGAAGGCACATCACAGCCTTCTTGCACTTAGAAACGCTAGACAGCACTTCTGCACTACACTTGGGAGTCATTTTAAACAGTGAAATCACCGACCAAAAGCACAAAAATGTGAAAAATATTGCACTAAATAAGCCACTAAAAGGACACTAGTTTATAGTTTGAAATCTGAAACCAGAAGGCTGCATATCTCCCCAGCCGTGGACCTCAACTGGTAATGTACACATCAGGCAGCTCAGATTTTTCACCACCTGTGCATTCACATGTCCGTGCATGACTGAGAAAATGTTGCAGGTCTTGATTTTGAGGTTACAGATGAGTTTTAGTGAGTAGGAAAATTTACCTATGAGGAATCCATGTAATAAGGATTGACTCTCTGTGTGTGTAGTAGCTTTTGTTTTCCATTTTGCTTAATTGTATAAAACTGAACAGTTTTGAAAATACTGTTATAACCTGCCCTTTTCACCTAACATTCTAACCATTTGTTCATTCAGCAAGTTATTTATGTGTGCCCACTGCGTGTCTACATGATGTACTAGACTCTGAAGATTTGTTGTTGTTCAGTCACCAAGTTGTGTCTGACTCTTTGTGACCCCATGGACTGAGCATTACAGGCTTCCCTGTCCCTCACCATCTCCTGGAATCTGCCCACGTTCATATCCGTTGAATTAGTGATGCCATCCAACCATCTCATCCTCTGCTGCCCCCTTCTCCTTCTACCTTCCGTCTTTCCCAGCATCAGGGTCTTTTCCCAATAATCGGCTGTTCACAACAGGTGGCCAGAGTATTGGAGCTTTGGCTTCAGCATCAGTCCTTCCAATGAGTATTCAGGGTTGATTTCCTTTAAGACTGACTTGTTTGATCTTGCTGTTCAAGGGACTCTCTGAAGATACAGTAGCAAGTAAGATAAACAAAGTCCCTGCCTTTTGGAGCTTGTGTTCTAATGGGAAAGGCAGAAAATGGGAAATGCCTGGTAGTGATAAATGCAATTAAAAAAAAATAAAGCAGGGTAAGGAGATAGGTGTTTGATAATTTTATTTCATTATTTAAATTTAATACCCTTTTAAAAAGTAAATACTGATTTTATTGGTAGTTGGCAATTTTAATTAATTTTACTGAAGTATAGTTCAATAAATTGATTTACAATGTTGTGTTTCTGGTGTCCAGCAAAGTCATTCAGTTATATATATATATATATATCATTTATACATATGAAGTATATAGTTATATACAATTATAAATGTAATAACTATATTTAAATATATATAATATAATTATTAACATTTAAAGATTGTGTTTATTTTTGTCTGTGCTAGGTCTTGGTTGCCACGTGTGGGCTTTTCTCTAGTTGCAGTGAGTGGAGGCTAGTCTCTAGTTGTGGTGCACTGACTTCTCTTGTTGCACAACACAGACTCTAGGGTGTGCAACCTTCAATTGTTGCAGTGCACAGGCTCCAGAGTTTGGGCTCAGTAGTTGTGGCCTACGGGCTTAGCTCTGGGGATCTTTCTAGACCAGGGATTGAACCCACTGAATTAGCAGGTGAATGCTTATCATCACTGAACCACCAGGGAAGCCCGAGGAGGGTACCGTGTAAATAGAGACCTAATTGAAGCAAAGCAGTAGCCTATGCAAAGAGCTGGGGAATGGGCATTCAATGGAGAGAGATTCGCGGTGGAAAAGCCTTGAGGTGGGAACTAGCTTGTCATTTTCTGAAAAATGATGGGGTGGGCAGAGAGCAGTAAAGATGAAAATGTTGAGAGAAGTAGGGACTAAATCATGAGGGATTTAAGATTCAGGATCCATGGGCTTCCCTGGTGGTCCAGAGGTTAAGAGTCCCTTGAAATGCAGGGAATGCTGATTGGATCTCTAATTGGGGATCTAAGATCCCACTTGCTGAGGAGCAATTAAGCCCACATGCTGCCACTACAGAGTCTTCCTCAGACCATAACAAAAGATCCCACATGCTGCAACTAAGACTGGAAGCAGCCAAATAAGTAAGTAAATAAATAAGATTAGAAATCTGGATTTCATTCAGAGCGTAATGGGAACTCATTGAAGTGTTTTATGTGGAATAATAGTATTGATTTTTTAAAAAAGATTATTCTGGTTGCTGTGTGAAGAAGTGATTGTCATGGAAGCAAGGACAGCGCATACTGGCTATTGCAGTATTCTATGCAATAAACATAGGTGACTTTGTCTAGGATGGTAGCAGTATAGGTGGTAAGAAGGGATAAGTTTTGAGAGTAACATCAATAAGATTTGCTGATGGACTAGTGAGGTGTCAGGAAAGAAAGGAGTCAAGCATGACTCCAGTTTTGCCCTAAAGAAGTGAGTGAATGGTAGAGCTTTTTACTATGATAGGGAAGACTGTGGAGAAGCTGATTGGGGTATATATGGTAAGAGTCCAGATTTTTTTCTTTGGGGTGTGTTAGGTTTGAAATACCTAGTAGACGTCTAGGGGGTAATGTTCAGTAGGAAGCTGAACATACAAGTCTTGACCTCAGGGGAAGAGATTGGAGCTGGAGATAAAAAGAATGGTGATTATATCTCCATTTCAATAAATATTTATCTACAACATAATTTTTTCATGGTTGATTCATGTTCCATTGTATTGATGTGTGCTATCCTTTGTGATGAATAACTTTGTAAATTCTTATTTTAAGTGAATTCCTCTTGGGTATTTGCAATACAGTTCTGACATTAACTAACCAGAGTTAGCTTAACGTTCTCATGTTAAGGGCACAGTTTCTCATAAGACTATCTGAACTTTGGACTCCAAGTGCAAGTTTAGGAGTCTCCAGGATACCTGCATCTCTGATCAATCAGCTATAAATTCAAGAGTTCCCCTGATTCTCTCAGGTTTGATCATTTGGTGGAGCAACTCACAGAACTCATGAAAATGCTGTATTTATGATTACAGTTTGTTTTTGTACTGGCTGTGCCATGCAGCTTGTAAGATCTTAGTTCCCCAACTAGGGATTGATCCTGGGCTCTGGCAGTGAAAGAGCTGAGTCCTAACCACTAGACCACCAGGGCATTCCTGATTACAGTTTTATTATAGTGAAAAGTTACAAATTTGAACCAGCAAAAGGAAGAGATACATAGGATAAGTCTGGGAGGATCCCCAAAGCAAAGCTTCTGTACCTGCAGGATGTGTCACCCTTCTCACACATGGATGAGTGTTATCAACCAGGGAAGTTCACCAACTCAGTGTTCGGAGTTTTTACTGGGACTCCGTTATGTAAATATGATTGATTGAATCATTGGCCTGTGTGATTGAACTCAGTCTCCAGCCTCCCCCTCTATTTCCCAGAGGTCTGTCTGAGATTATGTGACTCAAAGCCCCAACCTTCTAACCACACAGTACTTGGGCTTTCCAGTACTGCCAGTCCCTATCCTGAAACTGTCAAGGGGCCCACTATGAGTCCCCTGGTTAGTGTTAATTCAGTGTGACTGGAAGGGCCCAACACGAATAACAGAGGTACTCATATCATTTGAGAAATTCTGAAGGTTTAGAAGCTTCCCTGTCAAGAACCAGAGACAAAAATTAGATTCTTATTATACAACTATATTAAAACCCAGTTCAGATATTACTTTCCAAGGTTATAGTTCTTTTTTTCTCTCATTAGACAGTGATCATTTAGAAGGTCCTCTGATTTTAGTCATATTTGCATTTCTAACAGCACTATATCTGGCTTGGAATTTTCCAGGCCAGAATACTGGAGCGGGTAGCCTTTCCCTTTTCCAGGGGATCTTCCCAACCCAGGGATTGAACCTAGGTCTCCAGAATTGTAAATGGATTCTTTACCAGCTGAGCTGCAAGCAAAGCCCATGAATGGTGGAGTGGGTAGCCTATCCCTTCTCCAGGGGGTCTTCTCGACCCAGGAATTGAACCGGGCTCTCCAAAATTGCAGGCTGATTCTTTACCAACTGAGCTATGAGGGAAGCCTATAATTGATGCTCAGTAAGTATTTAATGAACTAAAATATTTAAGAAATAATTTGTGGGTAGATGGGAGGTTCAAAATTTCTTTGTAGAGTTGCTTTGAGATCAAATAGTCTTCATTTCTTTTTGCTTCATTCATCTTCATTTGCTGTTATTTAAATATTTTATGCTTTTATATAGATATCAAATTTGCATAATAAATAAAAAGGAAATTTCTCTTTTTAAAGTAAATTCATCAGGGACTTCTCTGGTGGTCCAGTGGTTAAGACTGCATGCTTCTAATGCAGGGGGAAGTGGTTTGATCCCTGGTTTGGGGAATTAAAATCCCATATGCCATGTGGCCAAAAATAAATAAATAAATATTTTTTAAAAGAAAGAAAAATGAAATTTGCAATTAAAAATAAATCCAGCAGTTCTTTAGATAGCAACCTTTTCTTTAACTGAAGTATAGTTGACTTACAATGTTGTGTTAATTTCTACTGTACAACAGAGTGATTCAGTTATGTATATACTTTAAAAATTCTTTTCCATTATGGTTCATCTCAGGATATTGAATACAGTTCCCTGTGCTATACAGTAGGACCTTGTTATCTGTCCTATATGTAATAGCTTGCATCTGCTAACCCTAAACTCCCAGTTTATTCTTCTACCACCCCTCCACCTCCTTGCCGACCATAGTCTGTTCTCTATGTCTGTGAGTCCCATTCTATAGATGGGTTCATTTGTGTCAGATTTTATTTTACTTATATATTTTTAAAAATTGAGCTTTCCTGGAATTCTTCCTTCCTTCATTTCTGGCTGCATTGGGTCTTAGTTGCAGTATGCAGGACCTTTGTTGCTGCACCCAGGATCTTTTGTTGCATTTCACAGTTTTCTAATTGTGGGCTCATGGAGGCTAAGTTGCCCCACAGCGTGAGGGTTCTTAGTTTTCCAGCCAGGGATTTAACCCTGGCCCCCTGGTTGGAAGCACAGTGTCTTAACCACTGGACCACCCGAGAAGTCCCTTCCTTGATTTCTTTAGTGACTCATGGGTTTTTTGGGCTTCCTAGGTGCCTCGGAGGTAAAGAAACTGCCTTCCAATGCACGAGACTTGAGTTTGATCCCTGGGTTGGGAAAATCCCCTGGAGAAGGAAATGGCAACGCACTCCAGTATTCTTGTCTGGGAATTCTCATGGACAGAGGAGTCTATTGTTTAGCCTCCACATGTTTGTATGTGTTTGTATTGTTTACCTCTGCTCCATTTAGTTCCTTTTCTGAGGTTTTATCTTGTTCCTTGTTTAGAACATGTTCCTCTGTCTTCTTATTTTGCCTAATTCTCTGTTTATTTCTGTTATTAGGTAGGTTGTTCAAGTTTCCTGACCTTGGAGAAATGACCTTATATAGAGACTTCCTATGAGGCCCAGCAGCAAATTCCTCTCTTGTCACTGGACTGTATGCCCTAGGGGTATCCCCTGTGTGGGCTGCATGGGGTCATTGTATAGTTGTGGTTGGCTGACTACTGTAGCCAGTAGGTGGGTCTGGCTCCAGGCACAGTTGGCTGCCAGCCCAGTGGTGGACAGGACTGAATCCTGGTGTGGTTGGCTGCATGGTCCAGGGTTCCCTTGTTTGGTGCTGGCCTGCTGATATGGGCAGGGCTGTGTCTTGGAATGACTGGCTGTGTGGCTCAGGGTGTCCCAGTGCTGCTTTTGGCTTACTGGTGGGCGAGGCTGGGTTCTGGGGCTGGTGTCAGTCTGCTGGTGGGTAAGTAAGCCTCCAACGCTAAAGGATAGAGTGAAGTGAAGTGAAAGTTGCTCAGTTGTGTCCGACTCTTTGCAACTCCACGGACTATACAGTCCATGGAATTCTCCAGGCCAAAATACTGGAGTGGGTAGCCTTTCCCTTCTTCAGAGGATCTTCCCAACCCAGGGATCGAACCCAAGTCTCTGCATTGCAGGAGGCTTCTTTACCAGCTGAGTTGTAAGCGAAGCCCAAGAATACTGGAGTGGATAGCCTATCCCTTCTCCAGCAGACTTCTCAACCCAGGAATTGAACTGGGGTCTCCTGCATTACAGGCGGATTCTTGACCAATAGAGCTATCAAGGAAGCCCAGAGGATAGAGGGAGGACTCCAAAATGATAATTGTTAACACTAGTATCCTTGTGGTAGGACAAACTCCAAAAAAATGGCTATTGCTAGTGTTTGTGTTTCCAGGATGAGCTCCAGTTATCTTCCTACCTCTGCAGAAGGCTCTGCAGGATCAGCAAGTTGTCTGACCCAGGCTTCTTTCAAATTACTGCCCCTGTACTGGAATTCAGAGCATGTGAGATTTTTTTGCATGTCAAGAGTAGAATCTCTGTTTCTACAGCCTCTGGCTCTTTCCTTTGCAAGCTCCTCTAGCCCTCACAGCCAGATGTTCTGGGGACTCATCTTCCTGGTGCAAGACCCCAACTGAGGAGCCCAATGTGGGGCTCAGAATTCTCGTTGCTTAGGGAAAACCTCTGCAGCTGTGATTATTGTCCGGTTTGTGTGTTGCCCACCAGAGAGAGTGTCTTTACTGCATCTCTGTGCCTTCTGCCCTTCTGCTGTGGTTTCTTAGTTATACTTTTAGTTATGGAAGATATTTTCACCAGTATTCAGATCATTCTCATAGATAATCTGTAAACTGTAATTTTGATGTGCCTGTGGGAGAAGGGGGCTTCCCTGATAGCTCAGCTGGTAAAGAATCTGCCTGCAATGCAGGAGACCTGGGTTCGATCCCTGGATTGGGAAGATCCCCTGGAGAAGGGAAGGGCTACCCACTCCAGTATTCTGGTGGGAGAACGTGAGCTCAGGGTCTCCCTGCTTCAGCATCACACCTCCATACTGTACTCTTTGGAGTATGGTTTTTTTCTTTTTAAAATTTCTTTTTTCGTTTTTTTGTTTCCTAGTTTCGGTATGTGAGGTCTTAGTTTCCTGACAAGGGATTGAACCCATGCCCTCAACAGTAAAGCATGGAGTTCTAACCACTCGACCACCAGGAATTCCCCAGGAGTACTTTTCTTTATATCAGTGTGGACTCATAGGTATTTATTTTATACTTTGGGTTAATCCAGTACTAATTATTTTTCCCTCATATTGTTTCAGATTTGGCCATTGGGAACTCCTTTGGTTGTCTCCTATGTACCTTTGATATGCCTCTGTCAATTTAGGATTTTTGTTTTCTTTTTGTTTTCAGCATTTCCTTACTTTTGGACATTACAGGATGCTCCAGGCTCATCTCATGTGTTTCCTCTTCCAGGCCTAAAATCAGCCATTTCTCCAATGAACCTTGGATTCTTTTATTGGAGAACGGTTTTTGACACCAAGGTATCAAGTCTGTAGGACTTCACTGGTGGTCCAGTGGTTAAGGCTCTGAGTTTCCACTGCAGGGAGCATTGGTTTGGTTCCTGGTTGGGGAACCAAGATCTCACATCCTGCCCATGGTGTGGCCAAAAAGTTAAGAGAAAAAAAACAACGACTAAGGTCTAGGTGTGCTTGTTGCAACTGGGATGTCATTGGTTCTAAGCATTCTCAGCTGATAGAGCAAATAAATATATGGGTATATGTGCTTGTGCTCAGTCGAGTTTGATTCTTTTTTTTTTTGTTTTGTTTTGAGTTTGATTCTTTGAGACCTCCTGGACTATATAGCCCACCAGGCTTTTCTGTCCATGGAATTTTCCAGGCAAGAATACTGGAGTGGGTTACCATTCCTACTCCAGGGGATGTTCCCAACCTAGGGCTTCAACTCTTGTCTCTTGTGTCTCCTGCATTGGCAGGTGGATTCTTTTGCTGGGAAGCCCATATGGGTGTATACATATATACCTATCTATAAATATTTCTAGATGTAACCATCTATATTTTATTTTAAAAGTTTTTTTGGCCATGCCACTCAGCACGTGGGATCTTAGTTCCCCTACCAGGGATCAAACCCCATCCTCTGTGCTTTGGAAGCACAGAATCTTAGCCACTGGATTGCCAGGGGAGTCCCCCATCTGTGTCTTTAATAAGCTAATCACAAGTTCATTCTTCAACTCTAATCCATTACCACATGGATAATTTTAGCTTTTTCCCTCTTATCTGTATCTTCCCATTCAAAAATTAGGAAACCTTCCACCATCTTCCATTCGTTTACTTAATTATTCAATTCCAGTATACATGTGTCTTCAGAATTGTTAACCTGTACACCTGTGGGAATGTACTCTACTAGCTGGAATGTAGTGGTAATATACAGTTCCTTATGCCTTTAGGCTTACAAACTCTAGTCATTTCCAGGCTTAAGTCAGTACTTTTATCCACTACCCCCTTCAGTGAGATTGTTTAATATGTTTGTATCATTTTATTATGCAAAATTTTGAACATATATAGAAGTAAGGAGAAGAGTGTTGAGTCCGCCTGTACCCACCACCAGCTTTGTGAACTATTAAGTACATGGTCAGTTGTGGTTTTGTTTATTCTTCCCCTGCTTCTCCCAAGACAACCTATAATTATTTTGAAGTAAATTCCATACGTATTATTTCATCTGTAAATATTTCTAAATGAGACTTACCATAATTTAACCAATCCCCTAATGACAGACCTTTAGTTTTTATTTATTAGAAACAGTGTAACTGTAATATATTTTTATATTATCTTTGCAAACTATAGGACAAGTTTTTAGAATTTGAATTGCTGAAACAAAAGGGTATAAGCATTTTAAATTGAGAAATACCACCAAATTCATTTTATTTCTACCAGGAGTGAATGAGAATTTATCCCTCTCCTCACTCTCACTTGGATTCACCCAAGTTTTAAATATTTGGCATTGTGAGATATGAAAAGTGATAGTATTTTTATTTTGCATTTCCTTAATTATGAATCCTGGAGAAGGAAATGGCAATCACTCCAGTATTCTTGCCTGGAGACTCCCACGGACGGAGGAGCCTGGTAGGCTACAGTCCATGGGGTTGCAAACAGGTGGACACGACTGGGTGACCTCACTGTCTTTCTAATTATGAATGAGATAGGACATTTTTCCTATCTTTATTGATCATCTACTTTTTTTTTTTTTTCTGTGAACTGGACATTTAAACTCTTTGTTTAAGGAAAGAAAATAAATTGGTACAAAGGATTATATCCTTTCTCAAAACGTCAATACTATGCTGTCATATTTCCCCTTTGCCCTGTTCATAGTTCAGATCACCAACTGAGGAGTGGCGCAGAAGCCCCTTTAATGAAGGTAAATACTTGCCCATTTTCCCCCTTTCCTCTGTCCCCCCTTTTCACTTAGCAAAAGTTCATCAGTTGTTTGCTTTCTTTGCATCCTGAGCAGTCAGAATTGTTTATCAAACAGATGATTTTAAGTCAGCTTTTGAGTGAGTACTCTGGGGAAATTTGCCCAAAAAGCCACAGGAAGGATTTCTACAGATGTGCCGGGGAATGTTTGTAGTTGTTTAGCAAAGGGTGTGTCCAGCAAGTATTATTTCAGGCTGCCTCTTCATCTGTTCTTTCTACCCAAACATAAAACTTGTACTCTGACTTTTGTGGATGTGCCATGTCAGTGGCATTTTCACCCTTATTTTTGTCAAAGTGAGTTATCTTGTCCATTCACTTTGAACATTTCTATTATCAGTAGTATTACTGTTGGCTTCTTGGTTAGAGAAATGATTATTGCATTCTGTCCTGAATTAAATGACAGTGTCAGAGACTAAGAATGCCTTGATAGCCTGATTTTTGTGCTTAGGTATACTTTAAAAACAGCTTTCAAAATCTCATACACACAGAAGTTGTTTGCCAAGCATTTGAAGCCCATTTACTTTTACCAGGTGACAGCTGCTATTGTTTATGGGAACCTAATTTAAACCACAGACATGAAACAAAAGAGTGCCCTTGTTTTGCAAAGAGGAAAACTGTGATTTAAAAAAAAAACCAAAAAACAATAAAAAATTTATTGACATATAATTCACATAACACAAAATATAAAGTTTTATAATTCAGTGGTTTTTAGTATTTTTAGAGTTGAACAACCATCAGCACAGTCAATTTTAGAACATTTTTGTCACCTCCAAAAGAAATGGTTTATCTCTTAGCAGTCACTTTCTATTTCTTTCACACCTCCTTGCAGCCCTAGGCAACCACTAATCTACTTTCTATCTCTGTAATTTGCCTATTATGGGTGTTTCATGTAATTGGGATCATACAACAGGAGATCCTTATTACTGGCCTTTTCACTTACTGTTTTCAATATTTACATGTGGTAGATGTATTAATACTTCATTCTTATAATGACTGAATCCTGTCTGTGCAGTGAATATGGCACATTTATTTATGCATTCATCTGTTGATGTATGTTTTGTTTTTTTCTGAAACTGTTGCCATTCCGCTCTCCAGGGGATGTTCCTGACCCAGGGATCAAACCCATGTCTCTTGAGTCTCCTGCATTGACAGGTGGGTTCCTAACCAGCTGAGCCATCAGGGAGGCCCAGTGAGTGGGAGGAGTATTCCTATTTTGGAGAAGGAGCAAAGATGAACAGGGATTGGACTATTGCCTACTTTTTGGTCTTCGATGGTTGGCCTCAGAATTGTTGTGGCACTGGTGGGTGTGTCACTTAGCTTGCTGACGCATTACAATGAGTGGATACCGAGGCTCAAGGTCTAGTGGAAGTTACTGGTTCACCATCTTGGATCTGTTTTTGGCTCTAATCAGGTTTTGTTGTGTCCTCAGGCTATGTCATTCTTTTAAAGCTTGTGCCCTGCCCCCTTCCCTCCTGTTTCACCACCAGGAAGAAACTTAAGTCAGACCAAATATGGGCCAAACAAGATTGTTCAGTGACAACCCCCAAACTAATAAGCCTCTTAGCATAAAACCTAAGACAGTGAGCCATGTGGCACAGCAGTTCCTGGGTTCCCTTACCCTCCTGCTCTCCACCCCAGCGCCCCTTCCCAATAAAGTCTTTTGCTTTGTCAGTACATGTGTCTCCTCGGACAATTCGTTTTCAAGCCTTTGGAAGGGGTCTCCCGGCAACATCTTGACCTAGTAATCATGCCACAAAAACACTCCTACAAGCAATTTGGCACTCATCTAGCACAAAGCTGTAGTTACTTAATTTATTTTTGGTTGAGAGGGCCAGTGGTTAACACAGGGTTCTCTTTATGAGATAGAATCTCCTGTGCAGTCTAATCTCCTCCTATGAAAAGGAAATAAGAAAAGTCCAAAAATAACTTTTACAAGGCAGAATGTGAGTACACAGGAGAGTTTTGCATGAAGTATTTTCTGAGGGGCTTCATAAAAGATTACAGTCCATTAATGTGAGATTGCCTGTGGACCACCTCCCTTACCTGACTGAGATGAGAAGTCATGGTTGCATTGTAACGAGGGTTGAAGCTCTGTAACTCTGCCCCAGTACGCCAGTTTTATTTGATTAATTCCATGAATTATGAATGAATATGTCGACTTAAAAATATTCACAACCTAAAGGTTGAGAGTTATATTTTATTTGGTGGAAATTTTTAGGGCCTAGGTCCAAGAGGCAGCATCTCAAGTAACTTTGAGAGATCACTCGGAGATGAGGGAAGGAGCCAGGTTATATAGAAGTTTTTCAACAAAGGGCAGGTAGTCTGAACATCAAAAAATTGTTGTTAATTGAAGAAAGCCAGATATCCCCATTTAAGGAATTTAGCGCTTTTCTATGCATGGGAAGATGCAAGAATCTGGGCTCATTGTAATCATTCCTTGCTTATGTAACTCACTTATCTGGAGCTGAGCTTCTTTGGTTGTTCAGGTGGTAAAGAATCTGTCTGCAATGCAGGAGGCCCCAGGTTCAATCCCTGGATTGGGAAGATTCCCTGACAAAATGGCAACCACTCCGGTATTCTTGCCTGGGAAATCCCATGGACAGAGGAACCCATTGGGCTACAGTTCATGGGTTGCAAAGAGCTGGACACAATTTAGCAACTAATGCTTATCTGGGGCCAGTATCCTGTGTTTTTACATCCTGAGCTTTTCCTCAGGGCCCATCATAGGAAGTAGTTGTAGTCTGATGGCACACACACACACACACACACACACACACACACACAAATGAAAGTGTTAGTCACTCAGTTCTGTCCGACTCTTTATAACCCCGTGGACTGTAGTCCACCAGGCTTCTCTGTCGATGGAATTCTCCTGGCAAGAATATTGGAGTGAGTAGCCATTCCCTTCTCCAGGGATCTTCCTGAACCAGGGATCGATTCTAGGTTGTCTGAGCTACCAGGAAAAACATATATATGTGTGTGTGTGACACACACACACATAGGAGGGCTGCAATTGCTGATGACTGTGACATCCTTGTTTATTGATATGGCAGGAAATATTCCATTTCTGGAATATATAACCATCTCTTAAGGACTTGATTGGAGAGCTTGACCCTAATATTTGTACATTCTTTTTTTTGTATCTAGCACTGATCAAAGAAATTTTGTGCCTCACATTTTGAAATGACACTAACATCCCCATCTTCCACCAACCACTAGGGACCTGAATTAGAATGCTAATGATGAGCAAAAGAAAAGCAATAGTATCTTTTTTTTTTTTTTTTTAATTTGGGCACCTTCCTTGTTGCAGAAGGACTACTTTAGTATATTGTTAAAATATAAGAGCTGAATTAGTTTTGGGCAGTGCCTGCATTTGTTTAGTTTTACCAATAAATCTTAATTAAATCTTTAAAGAAATCAATTCGTACATATTATCTCAACCTGTGGAAATAGAGCAGACCTTCCTTCCTATTTAGCAAGGGTTCTGCTGGTGAGTTTTTTCATCAGTATGCTTATAGAACAACTCCTTTCAATAAAGCTGGTTTATAACAGGGAGTAAGTAGTACATAGAAGGTTGTGTGTTGGTCCTCTGGGGCCTTTGTGCCCTGCCTGCAAATGTAAGTTCTGGGTGGACTGATCACATGTTTGGGGGTAGGACTCTGCCTGCTGATTGTTCTTGATGATATAATTTGTTTGGCCTCTTCCCTGAGAGAAGTAGGGAAGATCTTTCACTGTCTTTACTTGGGACTCAGATTTCAAGCTTTTAAAAATTGATTTTTGAATCTAACAGCTCGTTTCACACAAAAATTTTCTTTAAGAATATCTTTTTTTAAGGTAGTTGAAATAGTTTTGCCTCTTAAAATGATTTAATTCAATTTAAGTCTGGATAGTCTTAGAATTGTGAATTAAGGATTTAAATAATGGCATTGCTATGTGTCTTTTAGTGCTTCTTTTGACTGTTAGTGCAAAGGACTGTTTTTTAGTGCTAGCCCTCCATTTGAAAGCAGCTGCCACTCTGTAGACCTTATTGTTATACTGCTGACCTTTGTCATCAGGAATGCCCCTGGAGGAAACTGACTCCTAAATGTTTTTCTTAAGCCTCTATGAAGTTTGTGATGTGTCCTTTCAAGTTACTTTTGATTAGTTTCTTAAGTTTACTTTGTGTTTAGTTGGAAGCTCCATCTTTTTAGCTTTATCATGAGTTATCAGTGCTGAGCTCCTGGTAGGTGGTAAAAAGAATTGTCCTTTCCCTGTTACCCTGTTCTGTGGGAAGCCTTTGTGGTTTAGAGTCACAGTTTCCCATTGTTGTTAGCTGCGTCTCCTCCCTCCGTACCCTTCCCTCCCTAGAACTCTAGCTCTTCCCTTGCCCCTCCCCATTCCTGTATCTCTCGTCCCACAAATGCCCTTGTGATTGCTGAAGGCCTTTTGCTGGGAGTTGAGTCTACTTTCTGGTGAGTGTGTGCTTGTGGTAAAATGGGATACATGGAGGGATGGAGGGAACTCATCAGTCTTTGTGAAGTGTTGCTTTTAACAGCAACAGTTTAAACTTTGAAATTGAGGTTACAGGACTCTTAACTTTCAGAAGGCTTCTTTAATGCTGACTGTTGTTTCTGTTCTTCCCTCCTCTGATTCAATTATTAAGGCTTTAGAAAATTCATTTTTATTATTGGTTTAAAAACCCATTCTCATAGATTTTCTTGAGCTTATAAAATTAAAGATAAAGGATGTGGATTTAAATTTCCTTCAGACAGACGATTATTTGTGATTTCTTTATATTTATTTTCAGTATTAACATATTGATAAAAGTAATAACAGAGAAAAGATTGTGTTTTGTGGCTAAACTGAAAAGTAGCACTTATTTCAAGAACCGGAATGATTCTTTTTTCCTCTCAGCAGAATGTTGGCAAAATTCACTAAGATTTTGGCAATATATTGTCAGTTCTGGGAAATGGTTTGCTGAGTACTTGAGGATAACAGATGCTTCTGGGAATTATTTTTGGGAAGTTAGATTTGTTCATTAGCACCTTCTCTCTTGAGATGTGAGATCTATAATCTTTTTGTAAGTAAAATATTTAATATTTTGGTGCTCAGCTTAAGGCAAATATCACTTTCATAATGGGCTTTCTATTTCCTTGGGTTATACATTTTGATTCTCAACTAAAAAACAGTGTGTGTGTGTTGTGTATGTGTGTGTATTGGCACTGAATGGATGATCCTATGGTATTTTAAACAGTTATAAAGTTGTAAACCTTGGGTTCTTAAGTGCTGCTAATTATTGTTTTTATGGAAGACTATATAAAGGAAAACTTATTTGTGGGATTTCATTGAAGTTCAGTTGAGTCACTTATTGAAGTGATAGGTGCACTTGTGTGATAATGAATTCCTGAGCTCCTACTGTGTGACAAGTGCTAGTTCCTATGGTAAGTGCTTTGCATTTACTTCTAATTTCCAGTACAACCTTGTTAAGCAGGTAGTAGTATCCCTCTGGGAAAGAGTTGTGCAGGAGTAGAACATGGGTTTTACTTTTCTGGCAACTGAGGGAAAATAATGCCTACTTGGTAGATTAATCATGAGAATTAAAGGATGTACCATTTGTCTTGAGCCTGGCACAGAGTTGGTGTTCACTAAGTGATGGTTTCCCAAGTGGCACTCTTGGTAAAGAACCCATCTGTCAATGCAGGGGACACAAGAGATGGGGTTTTGATCCTTGCGTTTAGAAGATCCCCTGGAGAAGGAAATGGCAACCCACTCCAGTGTCCTTGCCTGGAAAATTCCATGGACAGGCGAGCCTGACAGGCTACAGTTCATGGGCTCACAGAGAGTCGGACACAACTGGGGAACGGGGCACAGGGCACAAGTGGTGGCTGCTATTATTATAATCTTACAGCTGGAAGAGTTGCCGAAAGTCTCTCAGTTGTCCATGGTAGAAGTAAGGTTTGAACTGGCTTAAAACCGGGAGTCTGGGAGCATGTTTTTGCTTGAGTATTGTGAAGGCTTCTAGAGTAAACTTAGTGGATTCCTGCCCATCCCTCCACCCCTCCTTTCCTTGGTATCCTCTGTCACCTTCCCAGTCATGTGCTTAGTGTCTCACACTGGAGTTGCTTGTGCCATTCACTGCCAGTGTTCTCCCAGCAGAAATGAGACAAGTCAGTGCAGTCAGCGGCTTTTGATGGAGCCATCATGCTTTCATTATTGTTTGTGCTGAAATAATTCGGGTAATGGTAAGTTTATAATGATTCATAAATAGTGAATGGTTGTAATTGAGCATTTAAGTTAAAGAAAAAACCTCAGTGGCTTAAAAAATTAGGAAAAAACTTTGATTCTAAGATATTGAGTTAAAGGATAGTGTAAGGCAACTTTATTTAATGTGTAGTTATCATTTTGCTGTCTTGGTGCCCATAATTGCTGTTGATTCTCTTTCCTTTATCTGCCATTGTTACTGGTTTGGATATTAGCTGTATATGAGTAGAATGTTGTGTTTGTCCTACTGGCTATTAGGTAAAGTATCTTTCTTCCATAGACCTTTGGGAAACAGAAGGTACGATTTAGGTATGATATGATTTAGGAAGTAGATTCAGGGAAGAAATAAAGAGGTGACTGATTATGCTTATAACTGAGTTATCTCTAAATTGAAAAATGTGTTTAAAAAACTTAGTTCTTCATTTATTTATTTAACAGTCATTGAACATTTGTTGAAGGTGAGGCAATGTAACTTTCTATTTTGTATTCTAATAAAGTACTTACGTATTGGGTAAGCACTGAATAACAAAGTTCCTGAGACAGAGTAAGTCCCAGTTGGTGGGGAACAGTATTTAGAAAATCTTTTGGGAAATGACCTAATTATAAATGACTACTCCTTTCTAATAGGGTGTGACTGTCGTTAGTCATCATTACTATAACTTACCAGCTGAGTGGCTTCTTCAAACAGGTTTGTTGACTGGAGTGGATTTCTAGTATTACGAAGTACTGGGAAGATGAAGCCGGGGCAAAGATAATACAGATGACTCTTGGACAACAGGGGATGGAACTTTATCGGTCCACTTATATGCAGACTTTCTTCAATAAATGTACATATTCCTTATTGAGTAAAATGCTGTGCATATATGGAAAACAAATCTTCTATTCGGTTTTAAGGGGAACAGTGATACTTGAGGTTGGAAATATGCATGGGTTAAGACTGTGGAAGACCATTTAAGTCCCAGTAGTTTTGACTATAAGTATTTTGCCACTGAAGTTTTTTGAGCTAAACATTGATAGTGGTTGTTCAGTTGCTTAGTCGTGTCCGACTCTACGACCCCTATGACTCTGAATTGCAGCACTCCAGGCTTCCCTGTCCTTCACTATCTCTCAGAGTTTGCGCAAACCCATGTCCATTGAATCCATGATGCCATCCAGCCATCTCATCTACTGTCGTCCTCCTCCTGCCTTCAATCTTTGCCAACATCAGGGTCTTTTCCAGTGAGTTGGCTCTTCACATCAGGTGGCTAAAATATTGGAGCTTCAACTTTAGCATCAGTCCTTCCAATGAGTATTCAGGACTGATTTCCTTTAGGATGGACTGGTTTGATCTCTTTGCTGTCCAAGGGACTCTCAAGAGTCTTCTTCAACACCATAGTTTGAAAGTATCAATTCTTTGGCACTCAGCCTTCTTTATGGTCCAACTCTCACATCCGTACATGGCTACTAGAAAAACCAATAGTTGAATTGTATTGAGAATGCATTATTTTTAGAATACATTTTCCTTCTTTTTGATATGGCTTTCTGTTTGTGCTATCAATTATAGTTTAATCTCATAGAATTTTTATAGTAAGTGTATGTATGCCTGTGTTTGTGTGTATAAGAGAGAGAGGGAAAAGGAAAGAGAGACAATTGGTATGGGGATGCAGTTTTCATAATCATAGCTACTACTTATGGAACTTCTATTTTGTATCTGACCCTGAGTATTAGAGTTTTGTTACAGTATTCTCAATAGATCACATTTATTACAGATGGTGAAAGACCTGAACGTGATGGAGCAGGATTGGAATGTAGGTTCATCTTATTCTTCTTTATGATAATTATCATCAAAACACTTATTAATTTTTGTCATCAAAACATTGATGCCTCATTTACTAAGTACTAGATACTGGGCTAATTTTACACACACACACACACACACACACACACTATTTCATTTAATCCGTGTAAGAGTTCTATGGGAGACATGTTATTTTTAAATCCCACCTCATTATCGGAGACTTCAATAATTGATTCAGTAAGCTGGTCAAGATGACACAGATGTTAGGTGATAGCGTCCAAAACTGTTCTGCTCTGTGAACTCGAGCTCCCTGACTTTTAGAATTCACATTGTGTGCTCTTAGAATGGTACCTTCTGGATCCCACTATGAGCATGGTGCTGCCTGAGGCTGTGTAACACAGTTGCTCCTGTAGAGGCTGTGCTTTTAGCCACTGTGCTCTTGCTGCTGTCTTGCTGCCTCTCTTATTGCCATGCTTCAGTCATGTCCTGCCATGCTTCAGTCATGTAGCCCGCCAGGCCCCTCTGTCCATGGGCTTCTCCAGATGGGAATACTGGAGTGGGTTGCCATGCCCGCCTCTAGGGGATCTTCCCAGCCCAGGGATCGAACCCTCGTCCCCTGTGTCTCCTGCATTGCAGTGGATTCTTTATCCACTGAGCCACCTGGGAAGCCCACTGCTTCCCTTACAGATCAGTAAATTATCTATATAGCTCTGGATCTCTGTAAGGAGGGGCTACGTAGCATGCAACTGTCATTTCTTAGTTATTTAGTTTGTCAGTTATAACAAAGTGAAACTTGCCTTTTTTTTTTTTTTTCCCCAGCTGGTTTTGGACGGATTTGTGGTAAATGACAGTGTTCCAAGTTCTCACAAAAGAAAAAAATAAAGCTTTCTGTCCTTTATCAGCATAGAGTTTTTCTTGTTGTACATGATGTAATAATTTGAGGCTGCCAAAGTCCAACCCACAGGAAATTGTTTGAGTTGGGTAGCAGTATTCACTGGGGAGTTTGCAATAATCAGCCCATAAATCAACAAATAGTGTAGCCTTTTTTTTATGGTTGTAGATGCTATCTCTGTTTATTTTTAAGCTTGAATCAAAAGCAAATATTGATTCACTTACATAGTCTTCATTAGGAAAAAATGTCTGCAGTATCTCAAGCTAGATATGGAGATTTGGGGGACTCATTTAAGGAGAGTCAGAGTTTATCAGAATGTTGGAATTGGTTGTTCTAGGTACTTATCCTTTCAAACATAAAGTTTCCTCTTTAAATAAACTTTCGGTGATTCAGTGCCTGCTATATTCAGCTTCTCTGTGGAATGAAAGATATCCTTAAGGGATATATGAGGTATATTCCCTGTATACAAGTAACTGTAATATGAACGAGGATGGGAATGTTCATCTTGGAGTGGAGGATGAGTGCGGGGCACTTAATAGGGGCTCAGATGTCCGATCAATTGATCCAGCTACATCTTCTACAAATTCATTTGTGAATGAGTGAGTAGAAGATGTAACTGGAAAATGGTGGTAAGGTCTAATGACTCTCAAACTTTGTGTAAGTGCCAGAAATATTTAATTCAATTTTATAAGTTAGTAGTTAATTTTACTAGCAGAATATGTGAATATAAAAACATGCAAAATAGAAAAAGAAAACAAAATAAAAACATGCAATTAAAAAAAACCACAATCATGAACATGAGTCAGTTACAAAAACTGTCAAAGTAGGTCCTGCTGACTGCTTTGGTTTTCTTTAAGTTTACTGTTTGTTCATGTTTTTGCCCTGATAGTGGAATAAGTGGACAGGAAAAAAATTATGGGAGAGAAACTTGTGAAAACTCCATCCATTAATTTCTCCCCTTGTGAATTAAAAAAAATGCCATTTTTTTTAAAAGTACCATTTTTTTCCTAGCCAAAAGAATCCTTATCACTAGAAGCCATTGAAAAGGGGAATGGCATGGTATTTTAGAAGTCCTCTGGTGGTCTCATATGCAGCAATGGAGGTCTGACAGTGAGTCAGTAATGTGGTGTAGTAGTCCAGTGAGGAGAGGATCTGAACATAGCAGCAGTAGCAATGAGACTGGAATGAAAAGAAATCGAAATCGAAATCTAGCCTCCTGTTTTTAAATAGGCAGTAGTTACCAATTATTAAACAGCTTTCATATTGTTAGGATCTTAGGTGTCTCAATGATTGGTTACCTCTGGTCCAGAGTCCCTTCATTCTGTTTTTGGGGAAAATGAGTTTAAAATCCAATTTTAGTTTTACTTGAAGGAAATTGTAAACTAAATATAATTTATCCATGAATTATAATTTAGAAAATAGAGAAAAGAGGGGGGAAAAAAATGCGTCACCCTAACAAGACCCCTGTCCTTTTACATTTACTTTTTCTTGATCTTACAGATTGACAAACTTTTCTAATAGTTCATTCCAGGTAAAGCAAGCTCTGAGAAACAGACTTCTGAACTAACGGAACTTAACCCATTAACTGCTGAACTGTGAGGGTAAACATGATAAACCCATAGATTTCAAACAAGTCTTCACTGGACTCTTAAGTTTCCCACGATCACAAACTATTAGTCCACCTACACTTGTAGAAAGTTAATCCTCCAAATACCTCTGTTCCCCACTGGGGCCAAGCTTTCATCTTCCTCAGTGAAGTATTTGCATAGTTAAAAAGTTTTTTGTTTTGAACCAATTTGGGACTTACAGAAAAGTTGTAAAGATAGTACGCAGTGTTTTTAGATATCTCTTACTCAGCTTCCTTTAATGTGATCATCTTGTATGACTGTAGTACAATGATTAGAACCAGGAAGTTAGCATTGGTTCAGTACTATTAAGGAAAGACCTTCAAGCTTCACTAGTTTGTTCATCATTGTTCTTTACTGAGGATTCCATCTAGGGTCTCACATCGCATTTCACACATTTTTCTTCGTTAGTCTCCTACGTTCTGAAAAAGTTTCTCAGTCTTTCTTTGTCTTTTACAACTCTGACATTTTGGGAGAGTATTAGTCAGTTATTTGGTCAAATGTCCCTCGATTTAGATTTGTCTTTTTTTTTTTTCCCTCATGATTAAACTGAGATTATGAGGTTTAGGCAAGACTATCACAGAAATGTGTTCTCAATGCATTATTAACACGGGATTCATAATGTCATTATTTATTTTTGCTGGTGATGTTTGACCTGATCACTTGGTTAAGGCCCTTTCTGCCTGGTTTCTCGATAGTAAAGTTAAAATCTTTCCCTTTGTAGTTAATTAATATCTGGTTGGAGATATTTTGATACTATCATTTGCATGAATGTCATGGAATTCTCTATGCATGGAATTAGTAGTATTACTTAGAGACCTCACTGAACTTCATTTAATGATTATGAAATGAATTTCCTTAAGAGACTTATCCCCTTCCAGGGTACTCGTACCTTATTCCTGGTTTCATCAAAGGACCCTCAGGTTCTGCAGGAACAAATCCCTCTAGTCTTTACTGGTGTCAGTCACACTCGTATCCCATTCATAATGAAGTCTCCAGTGCTGATAAGCTATATATCTCTGAACCCCCTTTACCCCAGTGTCTCTTAGGGTGATGGGCTCTTCATGTGGCTCAGTGTCCTTTCAGGCCTCATTTCTCTTTAGGCATAAGCCAGGTTCATTTCACCAAACATTTGAATGACTGCTTAGGGTTTTTTCAGAAATAGAGGCTAAGAGCAGCTTAGCTGTTTGGTGTGGAATACAGTAGTGGACAGTTAGGGTAGCTACGTCTGTAGCCTGGTTTAATACTTTGGCCTGAGAAATATGGCAGCACAGCGTGATGTATTGTGTATATTCATTGTGAAGTAATCATTCTCTGGGTTTCATTAATACAGAGAAATAAACTGTTTTTTTTTTTTTTTTCTGAAGGTCATCAGCTAGAGCTTTATTGCTCTAATGCTGTCAGTCTTGAGCCTTTTAAATTTAGCCCTGCTATTTCTACTCTGTCAACTGTGGATCTGTAATAGAAATATTACAGTCTGCCTAAGAATGAAAAACCCAAATGTAAACCAGGCAGTACAATTTAGGTCTATTTAGTGCTAAGGAAATTGTAAACTATGAATAACATATTAGATGTTTGGTTAGTAAAATACAAATTTATTAGTATTACTGAATTCAAAGTAGCTTTTTGAATTAAATATTTTTTCAAGTAACGTGTACGACAGAAGCCCATTTTTTGTAATATGATTCAGATTCTATGGGTCCTGGAGCTTATATAATTTAGGGGACCCACTTTAAGGAAAACATTTTTAAAAAAATAGAAAATTGAATATTGGGCCTGAGGGCCTGTGCAAGAGAGGACCTTGAAATTTAATCTTCATGGTTTCTTGTTAAGTCTGCTTCTGGATGTGGGAATCTGCAAAAAGTTTGGAACCCACTGTTTTCTGTCATTTCACACAGGAGAAAGGTTTTTACCCTGCCCACAGGAAGTTAGTGTGTTCAGATTGGGAACAATATGGGACATAAAGCTTAGTAACTGCATTTCACTAATAGGTAATAGGTAATAAGATGACACGCTTCCTTCCCAATTTTGGCTTCTAAGCTTCCTAGGAGTATACCTGATGTTAGAGACAACAAAGCGAGGCAGGCTGTTTTGACTTAGTAAATCCCAGTAATGATGATTAAAAAAGTAGATTAAAAGTAGATTACCTTAAAGTAGATTAAAGATTAAGTAAATATAAGAATTTATGTTCAGATTTTTAATTTCTTCATGATTCAACCTTGGTGGTGGTGGTGGTTAATTCGCTCAGTCGTGTCCAGCTCTTTGCAAGCCTGTGAACTGCAGCCCTTCAGACTTTCCTGTCCTTCACTATCTCTTGGGGTTTGCTCCAACTCATGTCCATTGAGTCAGTGATGCCATCCAACCATCTCATCCTTGGTTGCCCCCTTCTCCTCCTGCCCTTAATCTTTCCCAACATCAGGGTCTTTTCTAGTGAGTCAGCTCTTCACAGCTTTTTACATCAAAGTATTGGAGCTTCAGCTTCAGCATCAGTCCTTCCAATCAATGAACATTCAGGACTGTTTCCTTTAGGATTGACTGGTTTGATCTCCTTGCTGTCCAAGGGACTCTCAAGAGTCTTCTCTAGCACCACAGTTCAAAGGTATCAATTCTTTGCCGCTCAGCCTTCTTCATGGTCTGGCTCTCATCTGTACATGACTACAGGAAAAGCCATAGATCTGACTATACAGACCTTTGTTGGCAAAGTGATGTCTCTGCTCTTTAATGTGCTGTTTAGGTTGGTCATAGCTTTTCTTCCAAGGAGCAAGCATCTTTTCATGGCTGCAGTCACTGTCTGCAATGATTTTGAAGTCCAAGAAAAGAAAATCTGTTATTGTTTCCACTTTTTCCCCATCTATTTGCCGTGAAATGATGGGACTGGATGCCATGATCTTAGTTTTCTGAATGTTGAGTTTTAAGCCAGCTTTTTCACTCTTCTCTTTCACCCTCATCTAGAGGCAAGAGCAGAGAGTTCTTCTTTGCTTTGTGCCATAATGGTAATGTCATCTGTGTATCTGACGTTGTTGATATTTCCACTGGCAATCTTGATTCCAATTTGTGATTCATCCAGCCTGGCATTTCACATGATGTACTCTGCATGTAAGTTAAATAAGCAGGGTGACAATATACAGCCTTGATGTACTCTTTTCCTAATTTCAAACCATTCTGTTGTCCCATGTCTGGTTCTGACTGTTGTTTCTTGACTGTTGCTTCTTGACCTGAGGTTTCTTAGGAGGCAGTCAGGTGATCTGGTATTCCCATTTCTTTAAGAAATTTCCACAGTTTGTTGTGATCCACATAGTCAAAGGCTTTAGTGTAGTCAGTGAAGCAGAAGTAGATGTTTTTGTGGAATTCTCTTGCTTTTTCTATGATCCAGTGGTTGTTGGCAATTTGATCTCTGGTTCCTCTGCCTTTTCTAAATCTGTCTTGTACATCTTGATGTTGTTGGTTTATGTACTGTTGAAGACTAGCTTGAAGGGTACTGAACATTACCTTGGGAAGCATGTGAGATGAGTGCAGTTGTGTGGTAGTTTGAACATTCTTTGGCATTGCCTTTCTTTGTGATTGGAATGAAAACTGCCGTTTTCAGGCCTGTGGCCACTGCTGAGTTTTCCAGATTTGCAGGCATATTGAGTGTAGCACTTTCACAGCATCATCTTTTAGGATTTGAAATCGCTCAACTGGAATTCCATCACCTCTGCTAGCTTTATTTGTAGTGATGCTTCCTAAGGCCCACTTGACTTTGCAATCCAGGAGGTCTGGCTCTAGGTGAGTGACCACAGCATCATGGTTATCCAGATCATTAAGACCTCTTTTTGTATAGTTCTTCTGTGCTTGCCACCTCTTCTTAATCTCTTCTACTTCTGGTCCTTGCCATTTCTGTCCTTTATTGTGACCATCTCAATGAAATGTTCCCTTGGTATCTCTAATTTTCTTGATGAGATCTCTTGTCTTTCCCATTGTATTGTTTTCCTCTACTTCTTTGCATTGTTCACTTAAGAGTGCTTTCTGATCTCTCCTTGCTGTTCTTTGGAACTGCATTGGTTGAGTATATCTTTTCCTTTCTCCTTTGCCTTTCCCTTCTCTTTTCTCAGCTATTTGTATGGCCTCCTCAGACAACCTGTTTGCTCTGACCAGCATGTTCTCTTGACAAAACTCTTAGCCTTTGCCCTGCTTCATATGGTACTCCAAGGCCAAACTTGCTTGTTAGTACAGTTATCTCTTGAGTTCCTACTTTGCATTCCAATCCCCTCTGATGAAAAAGACATGTTTTTTGGTTTTGGTCTTCATAGAGCTGTTCGACTTCAGCTTCTTTGGCATTAGTAGTTGGGGCATAGACTGGGATTACTGTGATGTTGAATGGCTTGCCTTGGGAATGAGCTGAGATCATTCTGTTGTTTTTGAGATTGCACACAAGTACTGCATTTTGGACTCTTTTGTTGACTATGATGGCTACTCCATTTCTTCCAAGGGATTCTTGCCCACAGTAGTAGATATAATGACCATCTGAATTAAATTTGCCTGTTGCCATCCATTTTAGTTCACCGAGTCCTAAAATGTCAATGTTTACTCTTACAGTCTCCTGTTTGACCACATCCAATTTACCTTGACTCATGGACCTAACATTCCTCTACATGTATAGAGGTAGTGGAACTCCCAGCCCAATCAAGACATGTAACAGTTTCATCATGCTGGTACTGCCCCTTTGTAATCAACTCTTACCCTCACTTCCAACTTCTGGCAACTACTGATCTGTTTTGACTTTTGATTTTTAATTTTGACTTTTCCAAAATGTCATAAAAGTAAAATTGTATAGCATATGACCTTTTGAGTCTCATCATAGTACATTTGAGATTCATCCATATTTTTTTTGTGTTAGTATTATTACTTTCTATTGCTGAGTTTAATGTATGTATGTACCATTTACTAGTTGAAGAACATTTGGGTTATTTCCAGTTTTCGGTGATTATATATAAAGGTACTGTAAACATTTGTGTAAAGGTTTTTACGTAGCATAAGCTTTTATTTCTTTTTAGGTAAAATACCTAGAAATGAGGTTGCTAGTTCAGATGATAAAAGTACATTTAACATTGTATGTAATTGCCAACAGTGTCATTTTGCATTTTCGTCAGCGGTTTGGGAGACTTTCAGGTGCTCGGATTCTTCTTCTCTAGCATTTGTTGTTGTCAGATTTTAAATAACCTCTTTTTGTAGTTTTTGTTTTTAGCTATTTAATATGCTTGTAGTGTGGTTTTAATTCCATCCCCCTAAAGACTAATAATAATGGTAAATATATTTTTATATGTTTATCTGCTATTTAAGAAAATTGGATAATTTTGCTCATTAAGTTTAGAGTGTTTAATGTATATTTTGGATACAAATCATTTATTCATTATGTTATTTGAAAATATTTTTTAATCTTTGGGTTGTCTTTTCATTCTCTTAATAACGCCTTTCAGATAATAGAACTTCTTAATTATGATGAAGTCCATTTCTATGTTTCTTTTTTCTTTTATGGATTGTGCTTTGGTTTTGTATCTAAGGAATCTTTGCTTAGCCCAAGGTCACAAAATTTTCGTCTTCTAGAATTTTTATAGTTTTAGGTTTTCATTTAGGACTGTAATCCATTTTGAGTTATTTTTGTAGAAAATGTAAGTTATGGGTCAGGGTTCAGTTTTTTTTTTTTAATAGGTTTGTCCAGTTGTTCTAACTTCATTTGTTGAAATGACTATCCTTTCTCTTTTGAGTTACCTTTGCATTTTTACTGAAAATCGGTTGACATTAATTGTGTCGGCCTGTTTCTGGGCTCTCTGTTTTGTTCCAGCGTGTGTCTTGTGTCTGTCTTTTCACCAGTACCATATGGTATTGACCAGTGAATATTCCACCTTGTTTCTTCTGTTTTAAAATTCTTTTGGCTATTATACTTCCTTTGCCTGCATGTAACTGTTAGAATCAGCTGGTTAATTTCTACAAAAGAGAAATCTTGCTGGAATTTTGATTTGAAATTGCGTTAAATCTCTGCATTAGTTTGGAATGAATCAGCATCTTAAAACTGAAATGTCCAGTTCACAAACGTCACATGCCTATCCACTTACTTAGGTTTTGTAGTTTTGGGGATATAAAGCTTATATATAGTGTTTTTACCTAAGTATTTAATATTTATGGTGGCTCAGTGGTAAAGATAGTATTGTAAGTAGTACTTTAAAGGAATTTCGGATTCCAGTGTCCATTGCTATCATACAGAAACACAAGCGATTCCTTAAAAAATATTGACTTTGTATTCTGTGACCTGACTTCACTTATTAGTTCTTAGAGGTTTTTCGGTAGATTTCTTAGGATTTTCAAGTATAGAACATAGACTCTAGAAAGATGGTTATTTTATTTCATTATAATCTATATGTTTTTAAAATTCCTTTTTCTTGCCTTGTTGTACATGCTAGGACTTCCAGTATGATGTTGACCAGGGTCAGTAAGAGTAGACACCATTACATTACTTTTTAAAAAAGTGGGACTGGTCCTATCAAAAACCTTTTTTAGCTGAATAGCTGACATTGTTCTACTGCTAAGGAACAATTCAAGCTTTCCACTTTTTGTGTGTGTGAAATCACAAGTAAGTAATGAAGTATGTTAAAGAGAAATATTAGTTCAAAAAACTAATTTTATGAATGAATTGGCTAGCAAGAGACAGGAGGCCAGAAAGACTTATGTATTGTAATAGTCTAGTGTTAGTCACTCAGTTGTGTCTGACTCTTTGTGACCCCATTTTACTGTAGCCCACTAGACTCTTCTGTCCATGGGATTCTCCAGGCAAGCATACTAGAGTGGGTTGCCATTTCCTTTTCCAGGAGATTGTCCTGACCCAGGAATCGAACCTGGGTCTCCTGCATTGCAGGGCAGATTCTTAACCATCTGAGCCACCAGGACGGGTAATTGTGGTACCAACTAGGTGATGACAGTGGAAGTGAGAAGGAAGGATCGATGTCAGAGATTTTGAAGGGGCAATTGACAGACCTCAGGATGTGGATGGGGAAGGGGGGGAGAGGGATAGAAAGGCATCGGAGACTGATAGACAGCTAAGACTTAGAACCTGAGTAACTGGAGATGCCATTAGTTGACAAAAAAGGTGGGGGGAGAATAAGAGGAAGGATTCTTTTGTTGGGGAAGGATGTGACTTCAGATTTGACATGTTAAACTTGTTTTGAAAGTGAGACAATATGCGCATAGTTGGTAATTTTGTACATGTTAAACTTGTTTTGAAAGTGAGACAATATGCGCATAGTTGGTAATTTTGTTTCAGAGTTCATGAGATTTGTCATTTATCAACCAGAAGTGATGGTTGAAGTTCTGATGGAAAAGAGGATGAGAACACCATGGGACGCATTCTAGACAAGAGCAGGCACACCTGATTTTAACTTCAGGGAATGTTCGCTTTTAAGAAAGCAGCGAGAGAGAGAGAAAATGGACTGTTAGAGTATAGGAGAATCAGTATTCATTTGTCATTCTTTCACTTTTGTTATTCCCTCATTTTCTTTTTAATTCACCCTATGAATTCAGGATTGTGTAAGATCAGGCAGCCAGTGTTAGGTGCTGCAGAAAAGTTAAGAAGACCGAAGCATATGGAAGAGCCGGTAGGTTTTGAAATTAGGGATTTCTTTTGAAAACAAAGATACCATGAAGTAAAATTGTGGTGGTAGAATGAAGGAACAGTACCGTGTTCTGAAGAGATTAATGGTGAGCAAGGAAAAGTAGGAGTTGTAAATTATTTTACAGAAATGTTTAGCAGTGAAAGGTTGAAAAAAATTTAGGACAGTAGGCATAGGAGTAAATAAGTTCAAGGTGGTCTTTGTTGTTACTTTTTTTTTTTAAAAAATAAAGAATATGGGATATCTGTATATGATTATCTTTAAAGGGGAAAGAGTTCATGAGAAGGGAATGTGTTAATGATAATAATAATAACTAGTTTGTATAGGGGTTACTATATTGATATCCTAATAATAAGCAACAAGGTATTGTGAATATGGTTTGTAATTTTTTTTTAATTGGAGTATAATGCCTTTACAATGTTGTGTTAGTTTCTGCTATACAACAAGGTGAATCAGCTATATGTGTATAGGTAAGTAAGTAAGTGGTGTCGCTCAGTTGTGTCCGACTCTTTGCGACTCCATGGACTGTGGCCCACCAGGCTTCTCTGTCCATGGGATTCTCCAGGCAAGAATCCTGGAGTGGGTTTCCATTTCCTTCTCCAGGGGATCTTCCCGACCTAGGGATTGAACCTGGGTCTCCCGTATTGCAGGCAGACACTTTAACCTCTGAGCCAACAGAGAAGCCCATATGTGTGTGTGTGTGTGTGTGTGTGTGTGTGTGTGTGTATTTTGTGTATATATATCCCCTCCCTATAGATTCCCTCCCCCCACCCAACCCACAGTTTGTACTTATTGATGTGTGGAGTGTACCAAGGAATTGAGATAACTGTCTGTTGATTTATCAGTGCAAATATAGTCTAATTCAGTTCAGTCAGTCAGTCATGTCTGACTCTGTGACCCCATGGATGGCAGCAGGCCAGACTTCCCTGTCCATCACCAACTCCCGGAGTTTGCTCAAACTCACATCCATCGAGTCGGTGATGCCATCCAGCCATCTCATCGTCTGTCATCCCTTTCTCCTCCTGCCTTCAGTCTTTCCCAGAATCAGGATCTTTTCCAATGAGTCAGCTATTTGCATCAGGTGGCCAAAGTACTGGAGCTTCAGTTTCAGCATCAGTCCTTCCAATGATTATTCAGGGTTGATTTCCTTTAGGATTGACTGGTTTGATCTCTTTGCAGTCCAAGGGACTCTCAAGAGTCTTCTCCAGCACCACCGTTCAAAAGCATCAGTTCTTTGGTGCTCAGCCTTCTTTATCGTCCAACTCTTACATCCATACATGACTACTAGAAAAACCACAGCTTAGACTATATGGACCTTTGACTATATGGCACATATAGATTCTTCAGTAAATTATAAGTAAACTGCTCCACAGATGAACAGAAACCAGAAATGTGAGCAAATTTTCTGGTTAAACTTGTTTGTATATCTCAGTGTAGTCCAGTTTGACTTCCTATTGTTTGGGTTACTTTTGGCTTTAATGGCTAGTAATGGGGCTACTGTTCCTTCATTAGAAACTGAGATACTTTTCATGATTTTTTTTATCATTCTTTAGACCTTCTAAAATGTTACCCTATTTCTTGTAACAGACTGAATTGTTTACCTTTTCATGTTAATTTTTGTATTTTTAAAATAGTTGTAAAATTTAAATGTTTCTTCAAGCACATTGCTCAATAATACTGATATGTACCTTGCTCTGTGTGAGGCCTATTACATTTCTTTTTGTACAATTAGAAGACTTATTCCTGTTGGCTTGCAACTTTCTCGTATCCTGAAGTGCCCAAACAGAAATTTGCTTCTCTCTTTTTAGGCACTCATAATTTATTCTTTGTTTTGAAAACTTGCTTGCACATACCTATCATGTTAAATCTCATTGTGTGAAATAGATTTTGTAAAGCTGTTTTATAGACCCAGAAAACAAAGTTCAGGACAGCTACGTTGTTTGGGATTACAGAAAGTAATAAAAATCTGGAAATTGAGCCCATATTTTCCAACTGCAAGTCTTGTCCTAGGCTTCTTAATAATATCATTATTGTTGTGTGTGTGCTCAATCACTCAGTCATGTCCAACTCTTTGGACCCCATGGACTCCAACCCACCAGACTCCTCTGTCCATGGAATTTTCCAGGCAAGAATACTGGAGTGGGTTGCCATTTCCAGCTCCAGGGGATCCTCCCGACCCAGGGATGGAACCCTTGTCTCTTATGTCTCCTGCACTGGCAAGCGGATTCTTCACCACCGCACCACCTGGGAAGCCCCAATATCATGATTATTTTACATCATTTACTCCTTACAACAACTTGACCTTATATTGTATTTCAGACTCTTCTTTTCATAGAAGTAGTATTCCAGCCTTATTTCCTTTTTGGAGAAGGAAATAGCAACCCACTCCAGTATTCTTGCCTGGAGAATTCCATGGATGAGGAGTCTGGTGGGCTATAGTCCATGGGGTCACAGATAATCGGATACGACTAAGTGACTTAGGACTTATTTCCTTCTAATTTGGCCACATAGCTATACATTTTTTATATTTTCTTATGTAATTTTAAATTGTTTTATTATTTGCAGATATCAGTTCCTTTTCAACTTAAGAAAATAATTAAAAACTTATAAACAAGTTCTACGAAATGGAACAAAGAATTTCCATATACCGTTCAGCCAGATTTATTTATTGGTAACATTTTGCTGTTTTCAGTTTATTATTTTCTCTCTCCTTCTTTCTCCATGTATATATAAGTATGCACACATACACACAAGTCTTTTTTTCTGAACCATTTCAGAGTAAGTTGCAGACATTATGCTCTTTTACCCCTAAAATACTTCAATATTGCCTAGGAAGTTCTTTTTCTTTTAAAAATTGGTTGTTAGGGACTTCCCTGGTAGACAGTGGATAGGAATCTGCCTGTCAGTCCAGGGCACATGGGTTCAATCCCTGGTCCGGGAAGATTCCACATGCCGCAGAGCAGCTAAGCCTGTGTGCTTCAGCTACTGAGCCCACATGCTGTAGCTACGGAAGCCCGTGTGCCTAAAGCCTGTGCTCTACAATGAGAGAAGCCTCTGCAGCAAGAAGTTCCAGCACTGCAACTAGAGCACAGACCCTGCTCGCCACAACTAGAGAAAAGCCCGTGCACAGCAACGAAGACCCAGTGCAAACAAAAATAATAAAAATACATAAACTGCTAAAAAAAAAAAAAAAGAAGAAGGTTGTTAGATAAATCCAAGACTTCCTGGTGGTCTGGTGGTTAAGACTGCGTGGGCGAGCACAGGGTCCATCCCTGGTCCAGGAACTGAGATTCCGCATGCTGTACAGCACATCCCCCACACCCCTGAAAGTTAGGGCTTTGTGGGTAGAATTCTTTTATTTACTTTCTCATGTATGTTTCGTAGATGGATTATATTGTTTGGTGCGAGACCTGCGATTTAATTGAAATATTTTTTCATCAGTGTTTCTTTGGACCATTTGTTACTGCCCCTCTTGGCTTTGTTCTTTTTGGCTCTCACCTCTGGTTTCTGACACACCTAATTCAAGTGTGAGAGCTTTTTGCCATTCAGAGCCTGAGAATCTTTTTTTTTTTTTTTTTAATTTATTTATTTATTTTTTTTCTGAGAATCTTTTTCTGCCACTGCCTTTTCCCCTTTGCTCCCTGAACTCACGGGTGTGTTTCATAGGGCAGGCTGAGTTTCAGTGAGCTCCTCACGTGGATGCTACTGCCAAGTTCTTTCGGCTTTGAGCAGAGTGGAGGCTTGGTCCTTGTCATTCCTTTGCAGCAGTTAAGCTGAAGGAATGCTGCATGGCTTGTTGGAAATTGCTTAGTGGCCTCCGGTGGGGTGTGTATGAGGGTGTGTGTAGAGAGTTGAGGGTCTTGTAGTCTGTGTGGGAGACGTGGGATCTTTCCTGGTGCTGTGTGTTAATCATCAGGCAGTATTTATTGAGCGCTTCCTTATGACTAGCACGGTGTTAGGAGCTTTTGGAATAGTATAATAAAATGCATAATTAAGTCACAGTAAGTAGTCAAACAATTCTATGTCTCCCACTTACCAACTTTGATTTGAGCACGTTAATGTCTTTAAGCTTCCCTTTACGCTTCTGTAAAATGGAACTATTAATACGTACTGATTGGGCTGTTATGAAGACTGAATAAAGAATGTAGGTATTGTTTAGCACATGTCTGACACTAGCTAGTATTCCATTTCATACAGTCATGGTCAGGATACATGACTGACACCATATAAAACAAAGAGTAATAAAAACAAATAGAGACTAACATGACACTATAATGTATAATCAAATACTTTAATTGTGATCTGTAGATTATAAATAGTCTGGGAATTTAGAGAAGGGAAAGAACATTCTTGTGCAACCATTTAATGTTCCTGTGCCTCAGCTTTTCCACTGAACACACCGTAGATAGTGCTAGGTGATCTGAGAAGGATGAAACTGTTATAGCATTTTTGGTTTTTTAGGTCATCCATATGATGGTGAGAAGGAAAGGAGAAGCTTGGACAACTGTTAGAAACCAAATTTAATATTTAACATTCTTAATTTTTTCCTTATGTGGACCTGGCGGCCTTATAGGAAAACTTAAAGGTGAATATTAGAAGCATTTTCTTCCAAGGAAATTTTTGCCTCTTGCTTCTTTGGCATTTTAATTAGTTGAAGATTATTGTTGGTCAATGGATGGCCTCTGATGGTGACTGCCTTGGATATAATCTGAGGATTAAGTGATTT
The DNA here is from genome assembly GCF_014754425.2 of Oryx dammah. Classification (NCBI taxonomy): domain Eukaryota; kingdom Metazoa; phylum Chordata; class Mammalia; order Artiodactyla; family Bovidae; genus Oryx; species Oryx dammah. The sequence goes on from NW_024070190.1 coordinate 30,268,022, forward strand.
GTAACCCAAATTATCTCTCTGATCCTCTGGCCAAAAAAAGAAAAAATGTAACATACAAACAAACAGGGCAGAAGAAGATTTCTTTTTTTTGGACTGAATATTAAGGACATATGGTATACTCACCATGAAGGTTTCTCTGGGATGGGACATCTTTACTCAGTAAAGTGATAACATGCCCCTCCCACCTTTAAACAGGCTTTTATAGCCATGGGCATGTAAAACACCTTTAAAATTTTCTGTACTCAAAATATCCAAAAGACACTGTTTCAGTTTCCCAGTTTGGTATGTGTTTACTTGGTACTTTTTTTCTTAGCCTGGTTGTGGAAAGTTCACGTTGGAGTTTTATTTTTGTCCAGATCAACTTTCTTCTCCTAGAAAATTTGAGAGAAGTCTCCTATGAAAGTAAGGCTGCTCACACCTTTTCCCCCTGCCTGTTGAGTGTTTCTCCTTTTTGTTGTTGTTGGGCTTATTTTTTTGGTTGGGGGAGGGCTATGTATTGTTTGCCAAGGTTTCAAGTTTATAGTGTGAGGTGAGGCAGCGTTGATCTTGGCAGAACAACACAAAGCTAGTAGAGTCATTAAGTGACGCAAGCTTTTGATTATTTATTTTTTTTCTTTCTGTTAAAGCTCTCTGGCACAGCTGGCTAGTCTGGTCACGGAGGAAAAGAGAAGAGATTTTCTGAAGTTGTGGATGGAATAATAGAAGATGTTTGGGACATACTAAAGAACAGCAGCAGAGCAACAACAGCAGAAACTCCATGTATTTCAGACAAACTTCTTAGCTTTCTGAAATCTATGTCAATTGCTTAGAACCTGGGCTTTTATTTCAGAGGATGATGGGACAATGGGACAGGGCAGTAGAAGGCGAGGAGAGTTGTGCTGGATTCTTGGTTGTCTGTCTGCCTCTCCTTCCAGTTGGGAAAATCTTCAATCCGCAGGAAGCATTATAAACAAGCCTAAGGAACACACTCTACCCTGATCCTGAATTCTGTTGGAGTTGAGGATTACAGCCACTTCACCAGGATTTTATGGAGGCAGTTCAAGAAAAATAGAAGGAAGCAATACTTAAGGATTTCTCTGTTTGAATTTGTCCTGTGCCATGTTAAATTTTAGGCAGTGTTTGGAACAAGTTGAGGACAGCTCTGGCTTGTGAATCTAAGGATGCCTGAGTTTCTTGAGCTACCTATATGATGTTTGAAACGTTGTAAATTCAAAGTCCTTCAACATAAATTTGTTAAATTCTGGATTCTCTTTATATTAAGGACTTCAACAAAGACTAAGGACTCCCCCAAAGATACAAAATATTCTCTTGTTTTCAGGCTAAATGTGAACAGTAATGTCTTGGAAGAGAAATTATTTTTCAGGGGGCCGTGGTAGTGTCCAGGGGATGTTTGCACCTCGAAGCTCAACCTCCATAGCTCCCAGCAAAGGCCTCAGCAATGAGCCAGGACAAAACAGCTGCTTCCTCAACAGTGCCTTGCAGGTAAGGATAATTTCTTTTTGGTGAACTTCGACTTTCAGTTGCTGATGCTGTATTTCTGATTACTTTTTAAAATCTAATACTTGATAGTCTCTGTTTGAGGTCAGCAGCTTAAGATCATTTTTTAAGTTCATCTCTGTGATCATAGACATGTCACTTTATCTCTTTGAGTCTCAATTACCTGATTTGTAAAAGAGATTAATAATGATAATAGAAATAATAACTAACTACTACTACTTACCTGCCTAAAGAGGGAGGTACATGGACTAGGTGTACTACTTGTTTAGTGACTTTTATCCTGAATAGTCTCTACTGTTTCTTTTTTTTTTCCATTTGAGACTAAGGTGTCTCATCACTCTAGTTGCTTTCCTCCAGTCTAGAAAGCAAAATTCTTTCCATAAGTCAAAGATTTTCAGGTCTGTTATTCTTGTCTCATAATATTCAGGCTCTCAGCACACTCACTGATTGGGGTCCAGTCTGCCCACTTCTTTGTCTCTTTCCTCTGAGCTCTCCTGTAGTATCTGATTAGATATGCTTGCACAGAGCTGGTAGAAAATAAATTCCCCCAGGTTGATTATCTACTCTGAATTTTCCCTTTTGGTCTTGCTTGCCACGTTAGCCTTCTCAAAACCCCAGTGCTCACTGTCTGTCTTCCTGCCCTGCCCAGTCAGGGCCACAGTGGGCCAGATTCGTCCCTCTCAGTCTACCTTTCAAGTGATAACTTTCCCCTCTCTCTCCTCTTCAGAGTAAGAGTAAATCTTAAGATAACTATGCTTGGGTAAAGTGTTAGTTAGCTTTACACCTCAGATATATGAGAAAATAAGTTGTTATGAGAGAAAAAAGGACATGACAATGCATTTGGTATAAAAAGCACTGGACTTAAGAATTAGGAGAGCTGGGTTCGAGTTTTAGCCTTTCTTTAGACTAGCCTTAGTGACTTTGTACAGGTAATAGTATTTTAGTTTTCGCACTTGTAGTTCAAGAATCTTGTCAAGCTTATTTACTTATTTATTTTGTATTATGAATTTTCATGCACACATCAACCAGGCTCAACAATGGTTAACATTTACCAGTCTTAGTTCATTCATTGCCACTACTCAATTATAGAACATATAATTTATCCACATATACATATTTCTATATTTATACTTGAAGACATTGGTAGTTTTGGAGTGCCTGTTATAATCTTGTTACAAGTTAAAAATAATTGTTTCTCTGAGCTAATATTCTAACTTTTATGGTATGAAAGCTATGTTCACCACAGGTGTATTGAACCCATTACTTTTATTATAAAAAGGTGTTACTTATTTGGGAGTGTAGCATATTTCAACAAACATTGGAAATATATACCTATAGATACCTAAGTATCAATGTGAAGATGCCCCAGAGGTGTCTGTTATCTGGTACGCCTAAAGTGTAGTGCCTTTTCAGATATGATGTTTTTAAAATGTTTTCCAGATAAGAGAAGCTTCCTAAGGCATTTATGCTATATATTACACTGTTTCTTTTTTAACTAAAGTTCAAAGTTTATTCAGATTTCCTGAGTTTTTTACATAGTGTCTTTTTGTATTCCAGATCCAATCCAAGATACTGCATTTACTTGTCATATCTCTTTAGGCTCCTCTTGGCTGTGATAGTTTCTCACAGTTTCCTTGTTTTGATAATCATGACAGTTTTGAATAGTACTAGTCAAGTATTTAGTAGGATGTCCCATTATTGGACTTTGATGTGATTCTCATGATTAAACGGGGGTTATGAGTTTTTGAGAGAAATACCATAAAAGTAAAGTGCTGTTCTCATCACTTTCTGTCAAAGTTACATTCTATGAACGGATTTATCACTGTGGATTTTACTGTTATTTTTTAAAATTCTGTTGACTCACACCTCTCTCAGAAAGGTCCCAAAATGGAAAAATCTAATAAAGACAAAATTCCACACTACAATTCAAGCTTCTAAACAAGTTTTTAAATATTTTTGCTTTTCTTGTGTGGACCATTAAATCCTTATTCTGCAGTTTTTAACCCATAAAATATGTCTTTAGGATCACATTTGATATATGTTATACCACATTTTCTCTGTGTGATCTACTTTATATTTGAATTAGTGTTTTTTCCATAATATGGTCATCTGTGCCTCTGATTGGATACTTCACTTTATTTGGACTTTTTTTGATACGTTAGAATGAACTTTTCTCTTGAGAGTAATGATGTCTTCTGTGATCATTACCTATGTTTGCTTGACTTCTTGATTTAAATGGGAAGTTTTTGTAGCGTAATGAAGTATCTTCCCTTTTCCTCAGGTTTTATGGCACTTGGACATCTTCCGACGTAGCTTTAGGCAGCTTACAACTCACAAATGTATGGGAGATTCCTGCATCTTTTGTGCTCTCAAGGTAAATACTTCAAACTTGTTTCCTCTCACTGTCATTAGGTTGCCAAATGATCAATATTGAGGTGGTTTGATTATTCAGATTGATGCTAAAGAATCTGTTGCTACATTATCTGCCTATGGTTTAGTGCAAAGGATAAGTATTAATTTTGCTTGCTTCAAAGAAATACTACTTGGTATTCTGTTTCTCTGAACCTTTTGCCCATACAACTCTATTTAATGTGATAGAGTACTATTTACATGTGCTTAGACTTTGAGTATTTATCTGAAAAGCTAATACTAAATTTTCACTTTGAAAAAACAAACAACAAGCTATTTTTCATGGAATTAACTATTGTCTGTAAAAGCTAAATTTAGCAACAAACTGTTTCTATGAGGAAAAACCAGTACTAAAATTTTCCCATTTTCCCATTCCCTAATATTTCCCATTATCACATGTAATAGATTCTTTATATTGGTTCTATTTTCATCTGACTCCAGTTTTTTCATTTCTGAATAAAGTGAAACTGAGGATTCATTTAGAGACAAATAAAATGGTGTAATGTGAGAGAGTTCTGACTCAGAGATTTTAGGTAAGTTGCTAAAGAGAAAGAACTAGGATGTATAAAAGGCCCATTCTCCATCAGTTTTCCAACATGTATCCTCTCTGTTTTCTTGGCCCAGATATACAATGCATTATTTGTGGTTGGATGATGAAGCTTCTAGGGTCATTTTTCAGTCTCATGAAGTCTGAATCCTTGGTTTGTCACAAGGATGCTTGGTTGTGATCATTATTAACTTAGTTGTTTTTATATCTGAAAACAGGAATTATAACCAAAAAACTCCAGGATTATTTCCTAGTTAAATTTGCAACAGCTGAGTCAAAACAATTTTTGGCCAACATCAGTTTGAAGTTTTAGTCCATGTTAGGCTGATATCTCTGGAAAGAGATAACTGAGACTTCTGAACTTTTTGCTACTAGGGTCACAAATATCTTTTTTTTTTTTTTTTTTCTAATTCTTTGTTTGCAACCATTATAGCTTAGCAAAATATAGAATATAAATCATTGAGGACCTCCTTGGCAGTCTAGTGGTTAAGATTACATGTTTCCACCACAGGGGACATGGGTTCGATCTCTGGTTGGGGAACTAAGATCCTCTGTGCCTCTTGCTGCTGCTGCTGCTAAGTCACTTCAGTCATATGACTCTGTACGACCCCATAGACGGCAGCCCACCAGGCTCCCCTGTCCCTGCGATTCTCCAGGCAAGAACACTGGAGTGGGTTGCCATTTCCTTCTCCAATGCATGAAGGTGAAAAGTGAAAGTGAAGTCGCTCAGTCGTGTCCGACTCCCAGCGACCCCATGGACTGCAGCTCACCAGGCTCCTCCATCCATGGGATTTTCCAGGCAAGAGTACTGGAGGGGGTGCCATTGCCTTCTCCGTCTGTGCCTCTTAGTGCAGCAAAAAAACAAAAAAATAAATTATTGGTTAATTGAGGAGTTTAAATGTGAAATTTTAATGAAACCAGATTTTTACAAGTTGTAACATTTCTGACTATACCCATTCAGACAAAAGTCCATTCAAAAGAGCATTTGGCTTGATTTTCTGAAAGGTACATTGACATTAATTATCTAATTTTAGATAGACAAGAAACATAGTGATCCTTTGGCCATCAAATCCAAGGGAAGTCTGGTTCATGACATTAAAACCAAAAAAACAGGGCAAATTACTTGCTAGGGATATCTGAATCCTGGGGAAATACCTGGTAGGAGAATCTCCTACAGATAGAATTTCTACAGATAGAAAACTCCTATCTGTACCAGGAAGAGATGATGGCACTTACATGACCCTCTGACATGCATGCCTTTGATTAGTTAGGACTGTGCCATATTCTTCACTGACCCAGACTGGACTGTGGAGAATTGGTTGTCACGGTCTTGTTATGTTTCATTTTCCAGAGGGACAAATTGTTACTTTAATATAAATCAATACAATTATATAAGTCAGAGAGATAAAGAAAACCAACCACCAGACTTTATGGGACACCTTCTGAGACATCTAGTTTTTCAAGCTAAAGGGCTAAGGGTGTATCTTGGGAGTTTTTCAGAGAAGCAGTTGCTTATGATAGGTAACTAAATGAGCTTAGTGGATCAAAGATTATGATTTAGGACTTTCTAGCTCTGAGGAGCCAATGGCAACCCACTCCAGTACTCTTGCCTGGAAAATCCCATGGACGGAGGAGCCTGGTAGGCTGGAGTCCATGGGGTCGCTAGGAGTCGGACACGACTTGAGTGTCTTGACTTTCAGTTTCCACTTTCATGCGTTGGAAAAGGAAATGGCAACCCACTCCAGTGTTCTTGCCTGGAGAATCCCAGGGACGGGGGAGCCTGGTGGGCTGCCATCTCTGGGGCCGCACAGAGTCGGACACGACTGAAGTGATTTAGCAGCAGCAGCAGCAGCAGCTCTGAGGATGTGTTGGAATTCTGGTGCTTTCCTCATCAATCACATCATTGCCTGGTCTGTCCATTAGCTTTCTTTTCCTTCACTGATGGTTTTGCTATGTAAAGTGAAAGTTGCTCAGTCATGTCTGCCTCTTTGTGACCCCATGGACTATGGGGTCTATGGAATTCTCCAGGCCAGAATACTGGAGTGGGTAGCCTATCCCTTCTCCAGGGGATCTTCCCAACCCAGGAATCAAACTGGGGTCTCCTGCATTGAAGGCAGATTCTTTACCAAGTGAGCTATCAAATTTGCTATCTTGGAAGATTAAAAACTTGATTTTTTTCCCTAAAATGCTTTTCAATCCCTCAGTGCTAAGTAAATGTTAAATAATTAAGCTCTAGTTTTTAAGTTTTAGGAGAAACTATGAGGGAGTATCATGGCCTAAGTGATAGAGAGGATTTAATAAGTAAGTCATGAAAAATACAAAGCTAAAAAGTTTGACATATTTTACTATAGAAAATTCAAGAACTTCTGTTCATCAGAGGATTTCATAAAGACAGTAAATATACAGGGCTACAAATTGTGAGAAAGTGTTTCCATTATATATAGTCAACAAGGATTGGTACCTAGCATAGCATTTAGAGAACTCCCATGAAGAATAAGTAAAACATTAAATGAGTCAACAGAAAAACTAACAAAAGACATAAATAGACATTTCTCAGAATGGGAAAGCCAATTAACTTTTAAGGATATGAAAGAGGCTTACCCTCTTTAGTAATCTCAGTCAGTTCAGTTCAGTCGCTCAGTCATGTCCGACTCTTTGCGACCCCATGAATTGCAGCATGCCAGGCCTCCCTGTCCATCACCAACTCCCGGAGTCCACACAAACCCATGTCCATCGAGTCGGTGATGCCATGCAACCATCTCATCCTCTGTTGTCCCCTTCTCCTCCTGCCCTCAGTCTTTCCCAGCATCAGGGTCTTTTCCAGTGAGTCAGCTCTTCGCATCAGGTGGTCAAAGTATTGGAGTTTTAGCCTCAATATCCATTGAGTAATCTAAAAATGTTAATTAAACCATACCCTTCAGATTAGTAGAAATTTAAAAGTTGGATAAAATTATTAACTAAAAGGTAGAATAATGAGAAATTATGTGTATTGTTGATTGGAATATAAATTGATACCACTATTTAGGAAACCAAGTTGTCATTGCATTTGTCAAACAAAATTGAAGTAACAGGTATCCTGCTGCTGCTGCTGCTGCTGCTAAGTCGCTTCAGCCATGTCCTACTCTGTGAGACCCCAGAGACGGCAGCCCACCAGGCTCCGCCGTCCCTGGGATTCTCCAGGCAAGAACATTGGAGTGGGTTGCCATTTCCTTCTCCAGTGCATGGAAGTGAAAAGTGAAAGTGAAGTTGCTCAGTTGTGTCCGACTCCCAGCGACCCCATGGACTGCAGCCTACCAGGCTCCCCTGTCCATGGGATTTTCCAGGCAAGTGTACTGGAGTGGGGTGCCATTGCCTTCTCCGAACAGGTAATTCTACTCCTAGATATTCCCTGTAGAAAACTTCCTGTACGTACATACCAGAAGATATCTTAGAGGATATTTAAGGTAGTATTTTTCTATGATTACAGAAAAATGGAAGCAACCCATTCCAACTGTAGTGTAATGAATTAAAAATTATGGTTTATTCCCAGAGTAAAATACTATATAGTAGTGATAATGAATAGTTGGCAGCTACATATATCAACTTAAATTAATCACAAAAACTTTACAGACAGTCCTTGACTTATGATTGTTTTGACTTTATGATGATACGAAAGCGATATACATTCAGTAGAAACCTTATTTTGCATTTTGATTTTTTTCTTGGGCTAGTGATACGTGATATGATACTTTCTTGTGTTGCTGGGCAGCTATAATGAGCTGTCAGTCAGCCACAGTCAGTCATTCTCTGTCAGCCACACAATCATAAGGTTAAACCAACCAACACAGTTATAACCATTCCATACCCATACAACCATTCTATTTTTCATTTTCAGTATTCAGTAAATTAGATCAAATATTCACTTTACAGTAAAGTAGGCTTTGTATTAGATTGTTTTGCCCAACTGTAGGCTAATGTAAATGTTCTGAGCATGTTTAAGGTAGGCTAGGCAACCCACTCCAGTATTCTTGCCTGGAAAATCCCATAGACGGAGGAGCCTGGTAGGCTACAGTCCATGGGGTCGTGAAGAGTCGGACACAACTTAGCAACTTCATTTTCCCTTTTCACTTTCATGCACTGGAGAAGGAAATGCAACCCACTCCATTGTTCTTGCCTGGAGAATCCCAGGGACAGGGGAGCCTGGTGGGCTGCCGTCTATGGGGTCACACAGAGTCGGACACGATTGAAGAGACTTAGCGGCAGCAGTAGCAGGCTATATTTGGTAGATAAGTGACATATTTTCGGTAGGTTTATTGGAATGTAATCCCATTGGTTTCCTAAGATGATTGGTTTCCTATCATCTCTAAGAGCGGTAGAGATGCAATCCCATTGAATGAAAAAAGCAAGTCACTGAAGACTGCTAAACTATAATTCCATTTATAGACAAAACAAAAACAGGCAGAACTAAATAACATATTGTTCAGGGATACATACATATGATAAAACTGTAGAGAAAAATGGAATGATTTTCACAAAATTTGGGATAATGGTTACCTCTGGAAGGTGGAATGCGGAGGATATAATCAACTGGGGAGTCTCAAACTCAATTTTTCCATTTTTTTAAGTTGTGTGGTAAGCACATGGGCATTTATTTATTATTCTTTGGTTGCATATACCCATCATGTTTCAGCAATCTAGAAAGCCTAAAGTATAAAGAGGGAAACAAAATAGTCTGTATTCCCTCACAGGGGTCGTCATTTCGCTTTATGCCTTCTCTCTGGTCTATGATATTTCTAGTAATAAGTCTTTTTGCCCACCATTTTAGTAAAAAGAATACTCCCCCCCCCCATCCTTATATTGCCTTTCAATCTCTAATATCTTCCTCTTTGTTTGAACCTAAGACTGCCCTGGAGTGATATTTTGAAGTTACTCCCTTCTTATAACCCTGGCTTCCAGTTATCTGTTAAATCACTTTAAAAGGCAAGATTATAGATGTGTAAAACACGAATTTCTCACTTCCTTTTCCCTTCCTCTCCTTCCCAAGACTGTGTTTCAGCTATGACAGTAGATAGTGCACATAGTATGCCTCCTTCTTAGATACGCATTGCAGACGTCATTCACTCTGCCTGGCTCCCTTGTCACCCCAAACAATAGCATAACGATAAATAAAACAATAACACATCCCTTTTGAATCAAACCACATCTACCTGTCAGAACTCTTTTAAGAATTTATCTTCTTTACGAAGTTTTAAAAATACTCTATGTAGCTCCGTGATTGACTTAACAGTGTTTGGCATGGCTGGGTGGGTTTTGGGGAAGGTGGCCCAGCTTTTCTTCTCTCTTGGTGTTATGCTCAGTGCCTGGACCTTAATATAAACACAGCTTTTCTGGGTTCATATAGTCTTTTAGTTGCCATGCCTTCCTCTAGGTGATCTTCCCAACCTCTAGGGATCATACTCAGGTCTCCCTCATTGCGGGCAGATTTGTTACTATCTGAGCCACTAGGGAAGCCTGAGTCTTTTAGTAGTTCTTGGTGTTTTTGTTACGGAGTTTGGGTATTGCCTTTTTCTTTTCTGTCTTATATTCTCTCTCACTTTGTCCTGTTTAACAGATTTTCATATTGTGACATTTAGCCTCATACTTTTTTTAGTAGGTCCACTAATTTAAGCCTTCATGCCTCATTTAGTAAGGGGGTGGTGACAGGGAGGGGAGTCGACGATGGTAAAGGTCAGCTGGTGTAAGAGTGAAAAGGCTAGAGTTCTGTCAGCATAGCAGTTATATGGTATCCTGTGGTTAAGTTACATGTTAACTTTGTGGTGACCAGTGTGGACATAATTCTATATTTTTTTCTCTGTGAGTATAATTGTAAATATTTTTCTATTTAAAAATTAGGGGAATATTTGATGAGGCCAGTAAGAATTTCTTTTTGCTGATACTTCATGACCTGTTTGCATTCTTTAGTGCTAAGTTTTATACATAAAATTCTTATTTCTTAGATTGTTTTTAAAACAAGAGACTCCAGAATCCCTGAATTTGAAATAGTCTACAAAACTTGCCAATTCTATAAAGTCAGAATTCTTTATGTTAGAGCATAATTGCTTATCTCTAGAACCTACTATTAAGGGCAAAAAGAAACAAACATGTTCCTAGAGGAGTCAGAAGTTAGCCAGTTTCTCTTAATCTGATGTTTGGATGAAGGATTTGGCCTTCCAAGTCTGGCTGAAAGATATGTATCCTTGCTCTTTCTCCAGTTGTTTTTTACCTAGCACCTTAAATATACATTTACTATTGGCCTTATGTGGATACATTTGGATCATGTCTTTATTTTCTTCTTTCTTTTGGTCTATGAACATCTGTCAATAATCCTGTCTTATAACCTTCACTGGTACAGTAGAATATGTTGTTTCTAGTACTTTTTAGTGGTTTGTACACAAAACCACAGAAATGGACTAGTTTTGATAGTAAAATATACTGTTGACTTTTTTTTTCTGTGTTACATTAAGTCCCTAAAGTAATTGCAGCCACAGAATCTTCCATGCAAATTATTAATGAAGAATTTGTTAGTCTTTCTTCTTACTTTGAACCAGGATTTCTTTCAACTTGGATTTAGCAAATAGAAGGGACTTGTGTGCTAATTACCCTGTCCCTTCTAAAACACCAAATTTACTCCCATCTAGTATTACTGATCTAAAGTGTTGTCATGCCTATAGCCCAGAGCTCTTACTCATATCGAATCTGCCCGTACACCCTGGCCCCCAGGGTATGACTTTACTTTAGTGTTGGTTTATTTATTTATCTCTATCCAAAGGAGGAAATCCGTCCTCTGTACTTAGTATGCCACAAAGATTTTGTTCTCCTTCCAGGGATTGTACTAGAGGCTTTGCAGTGCCAGGATGTAGGACAGAGTGTTTTTTGTTATAGGCAAAGAAGAATGCTGCATTGATTGATTAAATCCAATAAATCTCAATTAGTGAATTTTTTTTTTTTTAAGACAGTATAAGGCCTAAAAGCCTCGGAGAGGTGGTGATGATGGAGGTAGGGATGGAGGAAATAGGTTTTTGTCTATTAAGGTGTCCTGGAATGTGTAAGTCTGTATCTGTAGAGCAGTAAAACCTTTGTGAAGGGGCAGTAAAGTCTATGTTCTGCTGATTGCTCACTTGTTAACTGGGAGGAAATTTGAGGGTTAAGGGAACAAATCTCAATATTTTTTGATTTTGTACCATGTAGCTGTTCCTATACTGGGGACTGAAACTTACACATATGGAGTAAAGTGGTGTAAGGAATTACAGTCTGGTCATTTTTGTTTGTTTGTTTTTTCTGTAGATTTTAGGAATCGGAAGTTCTTCATTGTCTTGTAGTCATTGCTACTATCAGAAAACAATAAACCCATTATCCTGGACTGACTATGTAAACCAGGAAATTAGATTTCTGGTATGTTACCCAGAAATTTTAGCTCGTAACAAACAGCCCTCACATAAGGAAGGTCCTTATGTCTAAGGCAGTGTCTAAGTTGAACTTCATTGTTTTGCCTATTGTGGAATATGACTGTATTTTTGTGATCTTTCGGTTAACCTTTCTTAGTCTTTTTTTTTTTTTTTTTTTTTAACTTTTTGGCCACACTGCACACATTGCATGCAAGATCCCTGACCAGGGATGGAACCTGTGCCCCCTACAGTGGAAGCACAGATTCTTAACCGCTGGACCATTGGGGAAGTCCCTAACTTTTCTTAGTTTTAAAGTTGTATTAGTCTGTCCCTAAGTTTTCTGAGTTAATTTAATGATTGACATAACTTGGATAGTATAAAACTTAAGCTCTTATCCTTTTAAAAATTATATATGTGCGGCTGAGTCTCATTGCTGTCCACCTGAAACTATCATGGCATTGTTAATTGGCTATGCTGCTACTCCTAAGTCACTTCAGTCATGTCCAACTCTTTGCAACCCTATGGACTGGAGCCCATCAGGCTCCTCTGTCTATGGGATTCTCCAGGTAAGAATACTGGAGTGGATTGCCATGCCCTCCTCCAGGGCATTCCTGACCCAGGAATCGAACCTGCATCTCTTATGTCTCCTGCATTGGCAGGCAGATTTTACCACTAGCATCACCTGTTAATTGGCTATACTCCAATATAAAGTTAAAAGCAAAAATGAAATTCTAGAGTTCAGAATTTTACATGATATTTCAAATAGAGAATATGACTACAGGGAAAAATATAGTAGATCACCATGATTCTTTCCTTTCCAGAGTTTATGGCAGAACCTGAAACTTTTACAATCTCACAATCCTTGTGCTTCTCCAGAAGGTTTCCATTTTTTATTTCACCATGGAGTAAATGGTTAGGATATTGATTCTCAAAATTTGATTTGAATACTGTTGGTAATCTGTATGGTACTACATTTTTGATCTTGGCAAAAACTAGCAGATTGACTTATATTTTAGTTTAGTTTAGCTCAATATTAGTTTATGATTTCCCACTGAAAGCAGTACTATTCCCTGATGAATCTGGCCTATTTATGCCTCTGTGTCTACCTGTCCAGTGTCTTGAAGTCTTGGTATTTCTATCTGGGTCTCTACCTTTGTGTGTATGTGGGTGTCTTTTTTGTATGAGTGGGAGGAATGAGTGTAAAAGGTAGTTTATGATGGTCTTTTACTTCACCACTGCAAGTCCAAGGTTTTAGATTATGAACTGAGTGCAGATAAAGCCCTAAACTCATTAGGAGATAATGGTATTGATAACTAAATTTAATTTAAAGGAACTGATATAGTATATGTGGTTAATTTTCTAATTAGGAAGTCCAGAGGCTATTTTAAGACATAAGGTTAAAGAATCCTAGGAGAGAAACTGGCCAGCTGTTCTCTGCCTCCCCCAAAGTTTGAGCAGGCGTTTCTGTTGAACCGACTGGATACCTTTTTCTAAGACTGTGGTGATAGTATTATGGTTATGTCTTAAACTAGAAGTGTTCTTATTTTTTAGAGGCAGCTCCTGAAATATTTACAGATGGATAATGTCTGGTATCTGTTTCAAAATGATCTGGGAAAGGGGTGAGTGGGTGGGTGGTATATATAGAATAAGCTTGGCCACAGGCCAATAATTGTTGAGAATGGATAATGGGTACAAGGAAATTTATTGTGCCAGTTTGTCTAACCTGATATGTTTGAACTTCTTTGCAATAAATGTTAAAAATCCAGTGTTACTGTTTTGGGTGCCAGAATGGTAAACATTTAAACATTCTTTCTCCTCTTGAAAGAAAACGTTCAGCTTTCTTTTGAACACACAAAACTAGGGTGAAATTTCTCTCTTTCAGCAGTCAGTGACCCACTAGGAGTAGCTCCTTTATCTTCCTTTCAAAGGATTGTGTTTACAAACAGGCTCAATTGGCCATATCTAGGTTTAGGATTTATTTAGGTGTATGATTTCCAGGAGGTGTGGGGGAAAAAAAGATAGTTATAAGAGCCAAAATTATAGATTTGGGAAGCTCAGAGCAAGAAGAGAAATCCAGAGAACTGAGTTAGTAGCAGTGTGTAACATGCGTCATGCCCTTGTAGAAAACATTGCTGGACACCTCTCAGAGGTGAGTTGGACTGCCAACTAGGGCACTTTCCAAAAACCTTGGGTCCATAAAGCATCAAATTTAGTGACAGCCCTTTTCCTTGACCTGTATCTTCCCTACTCATGACTTCTTTTTGATACAAAGCTAGGAAGTTCTGAGAGAGAAATAATCAGCTATTCCTTGCTTAAAGACAAAGTCTGTGTTTTAGGGGAAAGAAAAAAAAATCTCAAGCAACAGCTGCATTTGTACATGCCAAAGTACAAAGACTTTCTGTCTTTATGGTGCTTTTATCTTATTTACATGGTTTTTACTAATCCAAATAATTATATGCTCATGTGGGTAGAATTGTTTTGCTACTTGATCCAAAAGAGATGGGTGGGGAAGCACCTGCTTTTAGTCATTAAAGTCTTGTTGCTTTTGCACCACATCCAAGAAAATAGTTAATAAACAAAAAGTAATTTGCCTTTTCCTGAGAATGGAAAGGAACACCTCTTTGGTTTCCCTCTGTGAAGAAGAGCAGAGAGAAACCTCAAAGTTGGGTTTTCTATTTGTTGAAATGAGACTGACAGGGACCCCACAGAGGAAAGTGATTCCTGCCCTCTCTCCCTGTCTGCCATAGAGCTCAGCAACTGGAAGAATACCAGTTTTTGTTCCTTATTGGTGCTACCACCTGTTCTTATTGCTGAACTAAATGTTCTTGGCTTTCTTTGGTGTGAATAGGATCTCCCTCTGGGAAAGGTGGGAGGAGGGCAAAAAAGGGAACAGGAGAAGGCTCGTTCCAGCCTTGTGCTCCTGTGAGAGGGACACACAGAGTTAGTGTGCTGCCCTAACAGAGGGGCTTTGTGCTACAGCTTCTCCCAGAGCTGTGGCTCCGCAGATGCAGGCTGGGCAGGCTTAGGCTGCTTCATCCCTGATGCACATGCTTGTTCCTAACAAGACCGATAATAGTTAAAATAAGAAAAGAAAGAATATGCAAGCAGAGGCTGTTCTGAAAAGATACTCAGTGTGTATGGAAAAAGCTGCCTGTAATTAAGAGGTTAAGAAAGAGTAGCATGGAGATGATGCCACTGAACGCAAGCGCCAGATCTGTCGATCATGCACTGTGGATGCAGGCAGAGCTCTGACTTTAAGTCTTTCTTTCCCTTGTTATCTAGGTCATGGGAAATCAGCCTCTTAAATACAAGCGGCAGAATAGAGAAGAGTCTCAGCCTTCGTACCCAGATCTCAGAGACTGAGGAGGTAGCTCAAGGCAGAAGTGTATCTGACTCAAGGCCTTTCTTCATAGGTCAGTGCAGGCAGTAACCTAAAATAACTCCCAAATAGAATGGTGAGGATAATAACAGTTAGCAGTTAGATAGCACTTTCATACTGTCAGAGACTAAGATATAAGTATCTGTCAAAGATATAAGTATAAAGATAGATAATTTATGTAATCCTTAAATAATCCTAGGAGGTAAATACTATTATTAATTCTCTTTTAGAAGAGGAAACGAAAGCCTAGAGAAGTTAGGTAACTTGTCCAAGGTCATATAGATGATAAATAATAGGGCTGGGATTTTGAACACAAATAGTATGTTTCCAGAGTCCATACTGTTATGCTGTGCCATCTCTCCGTGGAGCTCTGTCCTTTCTCAAACAGGGTCATCGAGCCATAAAGTATTTTGAGTGACTGTTTTCTTAATTCCTCTAGGATGGTAACATAACTAGTACTATGTGTAGGAGAGAAGTTAATTCATTGGGAGCTGTTGATGACTTCGAGTATTAAGACTTAATTCTTGAGGAAACCCAGTTGAGAAAGACGAAAGGGGCTGTAGTTTGCATTTGTTGTGTTTGTACAGAACTGTCCTGAAACTAATTTTGTATTGGTTTGTTTTGGAACTGACTGTGGGCTCTGAACAAAGAACCAAACCTTATCCGTCCCTTGCCCAAGAGCACTGATGCCTTACCATTAATGACTGAGAAGAATGACAGGTGGAAATATGATAGTGGTCACCAAGTTTGGCCGTGCTACAGTGCCTCTCTTTCATTATATCATCAAGTGTTCAGATCACCATGTGTAGAAGCATCACTACTTCTTTCCTACTTTCCTTTTCCTTTTTTCTTCACATTTTCCCAAGTTTCAAAATACCGTTGGTCACTTGGTCGGTATCCAGTTGCCTTCTGGGAGTGTTTAAATGTGTTGGCCGGTATCCACTTGCCTCTGGGAGTGTTTAACTGTGGACCTGGACCTTTCCTTCTGGTCTAGTTTAAGGGGTCACTGATAGATGTTCTTTCACTTCCAGCAACAAATTATGGAAGATCTTGCTCTGCCTTTACCTAATCTTATAATAGACTTTTTAAAACTTTCTAGGTCAATCTAAAATAACTTAAAAGTAATTATAAGCAACCTCTGCCCCCAACTCTATGCTTGTTAAATAATACTAAATATGGCTTGTTGGTACTGCCCCCTTCATATCATAGACTTGTTTATAGGCAAATAATAGCTAGGTACATGGTAAATTGTTCCCAAGTTACTATAGGGATAGATGTTCAATGTGTATGAGGTGGAATGATGATATTAAGAAAATAGGGTGAAGAAAACAGTTCCTACTTGAAATTAGAAGAATGAGGTTTAGTCCCATTTTGCTTGAACTGGTTATGTTACTTTAAAAATTTTCACTCAGAAAGTTGATTCTTCATCTGCTTAAAAAGAGTAGGAACTTAATATTTTCCCTTGATAAGATCTACCCACATAAAATCATTCATTCATTTAAAACTAGATTTTTTTTAATGAAAAAAAATTTTTTTAATTTATTTATATGCTGTTTTAGCTGTGCAGGGTCTTGTGTGGTTCCCTGTCCAGTTACGGCAAGAGGGGCCACTCTCCAGTTGCAGTGTGAGGGCTTCTCACTCTGGTGGCCTCTCTCGTTGTGGAGCACAGGCTCTAGGGAGAGTGGGCTTCAGTAGTTGTGGCGCTCAGGCTCGGCAGTTGCGGTTTCCTGGCTGCAGAGCCAGCCTCGGTAGCTGTGGCGCACAAGCTTGGTTTCTCTGCAACACGTGGGACCTTCCCAGGCCAGGGATCGAACCTTTGTCTCCTGCATTGTCAGGCGGATTCTCTACCACTGAGCAACCAAGGGAGCCCGAAAACTAATTGTTGATAGCCTTTTACTGGCCAGTACTATTCTTGGTGCTGGAGTATAGCAAGGAATTAAAGGATAGAAATTGCTGACTTCATATTCTAGGGAGTGCAGTTAAGACAATAAATAAATAAAGTATATGGTATGACTGTTGGTAACAAGTGCCATAGGGAAAATTAAAACAGGTAAACGTGGGAGGTTTAGAAAAAGTGGATGAAGCTTGCTGTTTTGAATACAGTGATCAAGGAATACTCTATTGAGAAAGTAATGTTTGGGTAAAAATCGGAAGGGAATGAGTGACTGAGGTACTGCAAGTAAAGTGTCAAGTAAAATGAGGACCAAGGATTAGCCATTTTAGGTTGGTGGGACCTCTTATTGTTAGCTCACATAGGTAGGTTCATAAAAGTGATCTCATTTCTGGTCTCATTCGTAAGTCTGAAAAATAACCCTGGATTTTTTTTTTTTTTAATATGAATAATTACTAACAGGGATTTCAGGAGAGTGACCTTTGTCATGTTGATATGTAACTCACTGTTGGGTACATATGTAACTCACTGTTGGAGTAGTTTATCTGGGCTTAGTGTGGATCTGGGCCATGTGATGTCAGCAAACACATTCTAATCTCAGGGCAGAGGGTCTAATACCACTGGGGAAGACACCTCAAGCCAGGTGTCACTTGTTGCCACTCTTTGTTTCCATTCTCTGCATATCACATTCATCATTGTTTCAAATACAGGTAAAGATGGAGAAGGCAGATACATTTAGTTACACCAAAATAAAAAACTGCTGTGCTTGAAAGATACCAGAAGACTAGAAGAAGGTATTTGCTATAAGTAGTACTCACAGAAGACCCAGAAAAACTAATGCAGTTAGAAAGACTAAAATTAACCAGTTTGACTATATTAATTGCTGACAAGGATATGGGGCAATTTATTTATATTCATACACTGGTAGAAGTTTAAGTTGCCATAATCTCTTTATAATAGCAAAAAAGTGGAGACTGCCAAAATTCCTGTCAATTAAAAAATGATAAATAGATGTGATAGAGTAACCTGATGTAATGCCATACAGCAAGGAGAAGGAATGAAATGTGTGGATAACCTCAAAAATAATGCTGAATTTTTTTTTTTAAAGTAAAATTCAGTGTGATACTTTTTACATAAACAAAGAACATATACACACAAGCATACTATATTTTATTGAGAGATAAATATACACACACACTTACAAATATATATAAAGTATTAAAAAGAAAAGATTGTGCAATGAACTCATGATAGTGAGTGACTGGTCTTAAAGGGGACTTTAGCTTTATCTGCAGATTAGAAGTAAACATGATAGAATGTTTATTTCTGAGTGTTAGACATGTACGTATTTGTTATTCCTTTTACTTTTGGGTAATTTTATAGTAGCTAAACAGTTTAAAAGAAGAGGGCCAGATTTCATAGAATGAGTTACCAGAGAATAATTAACCAGTTTATTCACATGTAATTTATTTACTATAGACCATTTATCTCTTTACATATCAGAGGAAATGAGGTAACTGCATTTCTTTAATGCATGACAACAGTCTCTCCTAATGTGTCCTTAATGGTATATCACACTCAGATGGAAGAGCAAGGATCCTTATGAGCGCATGTCATGCCCATTCTTATGAATCTTGTTTTTTACTTTTTTTGTTACTTACTGCAGGCATATCAACTCCTGGAAGGTACATTTGGTTCCATAGCTATAAGCATGGAGATGCTAGCATGGCAGACTGGGATGCAAAGAAGCTGAGTAACAGCATTGTGCTTTTCCCCTTGTCTAACCTCTTCTCCACAGGGAATCTTTAACCAGTTTCAGTGCAGTAGTGAAAAAGTGCTTCCATCTGACACTCTCCGCAGTGCCCTGGCAAAGACTTTTCAGGATGAACAGCGTTTCCAGCTGGGAATTATGGATGATGCCGCGGAGTGCTTTGTAAGTGCTGGCCTCTGGCCCTCTTTGATACGGGGTGAGACTGTGGATGGCCTCCGTCAGGGACTTGTTACTTTACTGTGGTATTTACTGTATTCCTCATCTCTACAGCTGGCACTAGAATTCCCCTAGTTTCTCAGAGCTCTAAGCTGTCTCTGCTGAGTATGAATTCATTCTCAGTATGAATTGCCTAGTGGGTTTATTCTTTTTCCTTCAGGCTTAGGGTTGTTTCGTGCTTGTCCTTGCACAGAACAGTAGCTCTCACCTTCAGAGGAGACAAGGCTCATTATGTAAATATAAATTACTGGGTCCTACTCCGTTCAGTTTCTGATTTGGTAGGTTTGGAGTAGGGCCCAGGAATATCTGTAACAAGTTCCTACGTGGGCTAATCCTGATACTGCTGGTCTGGGGAACCACACTTTGAGAGCTCCTGCATTACCCAGGATAATTGAATAGAGAGTAGCTGAGTCCTTAGCACAAACATGATGTGCTACTTTTGGTGATTTTTAGTAGACAAGCCTCACTTTTTTCAACTCCAGGTGCCACCCGTCAATCTTCAGAAGGCTGCCTTTGTGCAACTATTAAACAATCTGAGTAATGTACATCCTGTTACAGGTTAAAATGTACCCCTGAGAAACTGGATCCCTGATTTATTGCTGGTAGGACTCTGTAATGATCTAGCCACTCTTGAGAACACTTTGGCAGTTCTTTCTCCCCTGGCTGCATTGCACAGCACGTGAGGTCTTAGTTCCCTGACCAGGGGTTCAATCCATGCCCCCTGCAATGGGAATGCAGAATCATAACCGCTGGACCACCAGGCAAGTCCCCTGGCAATTTCTTAAAACACTAAACTTGAAAACTACCATAAGATTCAGAAGTTAGATTCCTAGGCATGAATCCCAGAGAGATGAAAACATATGTTCATACGAAAACCTATCCATGAATATTCATAGAAGCTTTATTTATAATAGCCCCAAAGTGAAAAGCCCCAGATACTTTTAATGGATAGATGATG
The DNA here is from genome assembly GCF_014754425.2 of Oryx dammah. Lineage (NCBI taxonomy): Eukaryota > Metazoa > Chordata > Mammalia > Artiodactyla > Bovidae > Oryx > Oryx dammah. Next base: position 30,288,093 of record NW_024070190.1, read on the forward strand.
AGACAAACAGTGGTACTTCTATGCCATGGAATACTACGCAGCAGTAAAAGTAAATGGTTGATGTGCAGCTGCTTGAATGATCTAAAGGGAATTATGTTGAGTGAAAAACGCAGTATCAAAAGGTTGATCCCATTTATATAGCATTCTTAAAATAAAAAAATTATAGAGATAGAAGAACATATTAGTGGTTGCTAATATGTTAAGGTTGGGATTGAATGGGTAAAGTTATAAAAGGATAGCATTAGGGAGCTTTGTGGTGATGAAACAGTTTTATATCTTGATTGTGGAGGTGTTTACATGACTATACATGTGATAAAACTGAATCGAGCTTTACAGACTCACCGATGAATGTATGTAAAGCTAGTGAAATCTGAACAAACTCTGGATTGTGCTGATGTCCATTTGCTGGTTTGGGTATCATACTATAGTTATGTGAGATGCCTTCTGTGGAGGAGACTGGGGGAAGTGTACATGGACTGCCTGTACAATTTTTGGGGGAAACTTTCTGTGCATTGATAATTATTTCAAATTAAAAATTTTAAAAATATATCAGAATATTCTCATCTCCCAGACGGATTGCTGTCTCTCTGAGTAAAGTGCCAACAAATTTGTGCTTTTCTTTGTTAAATGGTTTTCATACACTGCTTTTGTTCCTTCCCTGTTAGGAAAACCTCCTGATGAGAATTCACTTCCACATTGCTGATGAAACCAAAGAGGACATATGTACTGCCCAGCACTGCATCTCCCACCAGAAGTTTGCGATGACACTGTTCGAGCAGGTGAGCCTTATCTTTATCCCTATCATTTCTTAGACCTTTTCTTTAAGAACACTTTATCCGAGGATGTAGACTGTCACGTGGGGGCCAAAGGAGTTAATGACTGTGGCCTACTGGTTTCACTTTTTTTTCCCCTGGGCTTAGTGTGTATGTACCAGCTGTGGCGCCACTTCTGACCCGCTGCCTTTCATCCAGATGGTGCATTATATCTCCACTACTTCCCTTTGGTGAGTCTTACAGCGTTTCGTTCTCTGTATTCATAGGCATTCCTGGGTTTTAACCAAAGGCTCCCAGGTAGCTTGTAGCCTTATTGCTGAGTCTTGGCTATACTATGGGATGTCAGAACAGTCATTTTGAATAACCTTTGTTCTCTTCCTTTCCTGTCCCATCGTGGGAGGAGGAATGGGGATTCTGTGAGCTTTGGATTTGGGACCAGCAGGCTCACTTACTCTGTGGGACACTGAGGCTGGTCAGACAAGGGGTTTTAGCACAGTGGACAGAGGAAGGAAGTCAAACATGTGAGTTAGGAATCTGCATGAATGATTTATTTGATTTAGCTATAACTGTGTACAACTCCCCAAATCATCCCCCTTCCACTTCCCATCTCAAAGCAATCAGGCTATTTGTATGCTGGAAAGACGAGAAAAACCCTCACCAAGCATGTTTGGCGAGCTGCTGCAGAATGCCAGCACCATGGGGGATCTGCGGAACTGCCCGGTGAGTTGTCAGGTGTGGGGTTCAGAGTGGGGAGCAGAGCCCTGGGGTGAGTGGGATTAAGGCAGAGCCCGTGAGAGACATCTCAAACTGACCTCATATGTGTATTTCAGAGCAACTGTGGAGAAAGGATTCGGATTCGCCGTGTGTTGATGAACGCACCACAGATTATCACAATTGGGCTGGTATGGGACTCGGACCACTCAGACTTGGCAGAGGATGTCATTCACAGCCTGGGCACCTGCCTTAAGCTGGGTGATGTGAGTGTTAATTACCTGTATCTCTCACTTGGAGTTCTTATATCTTAGTATTGCTCAAGGGCAGTGAGCTCTAAACACAAAGGTGTATCTTAAATGACAAATATTAAAGAGTTTTGAACAAACGGATTTTGTGTATATGTAGACATGTATATGCAGGCATGTACTTGCTCACATACCTTCTTTGTACAGGTGGCAAGGCTTTTTGGACGATATGGAATGATCTTGGCCTTGAAAGATACAATGGGCAGAGCTTAGTTATTGATAAGAATGAAGTAATTCAGTACTTCCTTGGTGGTCCATTGGTTAAGAATCTGCCTGTCAGTGCAGGAGACATGGGTTTGATCCCTGGTCCAGGAAGGTCCCATGTGCCACAGAGCAACTAATCCCGTGAGCAACAACTGCTGAGCCTGCAGACCCTAGAGGCTGTGCTCTGCAACAGGAGAAGCCACTGCAGTGAGAAGCCTGAGCATCACGACTGGAGAGGAGCCGCTACTCACTGAATCTAGAGAAAGCCCCCACAATGAAGACCCAGTGCAGCCAAAAATAAATAATTAATTTTTAAAAAATCAAATAATTCATGGAGTTATCCTGTGCTCTGCTCATTGTTAGTTAATACCAGTGTATTCACCCATGGGAGGTAGTAAGGTCAAAGAGGTAAGCAGTCCTGACTAGTGCTGCTGTGGGCGATGAAAGAGGTAGAAGTTGGTCACATGAGTCCCAGATATTAAATTCATGGTGAGGAACCAGTGTCTGTTGACACTGTAATGAATTGGCTTGGAAGAGAGTTCTAGTGTTTTTCCATGCATCTATTCAGGGGAATAGGGAACAGACTTCAAACATGGGGTCATTGCCTTATCAGCTGCATGTCCTAGTATCAGCTGCATGTCCTAGCCAGAATTTTCCTTCAGTTCAGAAGAAGAGCCAGGAAGCTTGTAATTTCCTTTCTACTGGTTTCTCTCTCTGATGGTCCTGTGACTAAGGAGATCCTTTGTTGTCTTTTAATGTCATTAAGTTATGGCTGAGAATAAGTGGACTACTGGGATCTTATTTTAGATTTCCTTGCCAAAGAATCTGACGTAATAGTTATGCACAATAAAAATCTGACTTTTTCTAAGTTTCTGTAGCATATGTTTTCTCTTCTACTTTTGTTTTGTTTTTATGATTGCTTTCTCAACGAAACAGTTTCCTTAAGGCAAGAGTTCTTGCCTTCAAACATTTCATACGTCTCTTTGTACCCAGGACAGTGCTGAACATCTTGGAACTGAAATGCTAGTAACCAGTGTGAAGTAATTCCTCCTCCTAAGGCCTTTCTTATCCTCTACTTAGTGTCTCAGCAGGAACTTTATATTTATGGCACCAGCTGATAAATAACTTTTGAAACTTAAGAATGTTTTATTCTTTTTTTCCCCCCAACATTCCTGGCTCCTCTTAGGATAAGCCCCAGCAAGAAAAATTATTAAAATGTATGAAGAAACATCACCACCTTACCAGTTTGACCATTTTCTCTCTTTTCCTTAAATTCTACCTTTTTAGGTTCATTACTTACGATAATATGAACTAGCAAAAACAAGAAGCAAGTCAGTACCTTAATTAAGAAATGATGGAGTCTTCTGAGAGATGATATGAGAGGATTGAGTATGTGACTCTTCTTTGCTTTCTCCTCTTTCCCCACAGCTGTTTTTCAGAGTGACAGATGACCGGGCCAAGCAGTCTGAACTGTACTTAGTAGGAATGATCTGTTACTACGGCAAACATTACTCTACATTCTTTTTCCAAACAAAAATCCGCAAATGGATGTATTTTGATGATGCTCATGTCAAGGAGGTAGGAATATTCAAACCCTTCTTGATGTGTTTGATGACTGGAACAAAAAACTACAGTTATTTGTCTTCAGTGTTTTATTTTCATAATTTTAATTGTCTATCTGCCTGTCTCCCCCAATAGAACAAGTTCCTTGAAGACAGGATCAATTTATCTTCTATATTGTGTTTGAATCCCCTCACCAAGCATTCAGCACAGTTCTGTATTTATAGTTAAATGGGCTTTTTAAATACATTCATTGGTTGATTTGAGCAAGAACAATCTAATGTCTCAAATTAGTTTATAAGCTTAGCACGGAATTCAGAATTCCAAATCTTGGAATTAACAGTGAGTAATGCTTTGTCTCAGGACTGCTATAAATTGTTCTCTAGTCGTTATCTCCCTGAAATACTCCATCATGGATTAACGTGTTTTGGGATAGTATAAAAAAAAATAAGAAAAAAAAAAATAAGGCCATGATGATATTTAAAGCTGGAAATTTGGTGCTATCTAAACCATGGAGTGTGTGGCTGAAGTAGTTTAAATGAATCATGTGAGTTAGGAAGCCTCTTGTGATAAGGTTAGCAGCTAGGAAATTGCTGACTCTAATCTATCCCAACTTGTGGACCTTTCGTAATATCTTCCACAAATAGTAAAGTGGGAATTTGTCAAATTCCCTGATTCTCTTCTTTGTCTCTTTTTCACTGTTGTAATTTTGGGCAACTTATGTAAGTTCTTTGAGCTTTAGATTTTTTTATTTGAAAAATAATATGACCACCTTATAAAATAGTAAATAAGATTTGTATGAAAAAAGCACATAAATGTGTTTCAGTTAAAATAACTCAGTTATACATTGACTGAACGTCTATTATGAAATAAGCACTGTGCTAGTTGTCTGACTGCAAGAACACACCATCTAAGAATGTGACTGGTCTAGACTTAGGAGAGAGTCAGTGTGGGGATTTGATTGGATTGTTGTTTCCACGGCTGTCCTGTCACTTTTTCCCACTGCTGTGGCCGCACTGAATCCAGCACAAAGCTAAAGCTGCAGGGTTCAGCTGTCCATTCTAAGTAGTTTGACATTTTATGTCCTGCCACGTGTGGACTCTGAAACGGAATGTCACTTATTCTAAGGCAGTCTGTGAGAGAGTTTCTGTGTGCTCTCTAGCTTCATACAAGTGATTTTAATATTTAGGAGAAAATGATAGAAATGCAGATTTCAAGCAGGGGCTTTTATTTGATGTCTGCGAAAAGAAATTGATCCCCAAGTACAACTGAGATTGCCTCACATAGCATATTCAGCTTTGAGAACTTTTATTCATATTTCACAACTGAATTGATGTTTTAATGAATAAAAATAATTTTATTCATCATTCCTATCTGTTTTAGGGTTTTAGCTAAAAGGATTTCACAAAAAAAGACTTAAGAAAAAATTCATGGTACTTTCCTGGTGGGCAGTTGGTTGAGATTCTGTGCTTTCACTGTGCAGGAGGCACAGGTTTGAGCCCTGGTTGGGGAACTAAGACCTGCATGCCTCATGGTGTGGCCAAAATTAAAAAAAAAAAAAGATTTTGTCTTAAATTTAGGTGTATGATCTCTTCTGTTATCTTTTTACCCAGTTCTTGTCTTTTCATCTCTTTTTCTTTAAAAAAACAGAGCAGAAAGATATATGTTGAATTACGGACATGAAGTATAATTGGTCTTGCTTTTCTGGTTGTTCTGGTTCAGATTGGGCCCAAGTGGAAGGATGTGGTGACCAAATGCATCAAGGGGCATTATCAGCCTTTGCTGCTGCTCTATGCGGATCCCCAGGGTACCCCCGTGTCCACCCAGGACCTGCCCCCCCAAGTGGAGTTCCAGTCGTACAGCAGAACATGCTACGATAGTGAAGATTCAGGTGAGCAGCCCAGCTCTTTACTTTCTTCCCTCCCTCTGGCCATGCGATGACTAGATAGTAGAGTCTCATAGCCATGAGCCTGGCACTTGGCTGAGCTTGGAGAAAGGTGAAGCAGATTTGCCAGCTTGCGCTGAAGCCCAAGTTGCTCCAGGCTTAGTTTCCTTCACTGTTGTCTGAAGGTGTTGCCTTGATCACCTGGCCCCGATTCAGAAGTCAGAAGGAAGTTATGTTCATTTAGACTGAGATATTAAGTTTATGAGGAAACCTCATTATTTAACCATCTCATATTCCTAAGGTGACTGATTCTTACTAAGGATTTAACAGTGACGTGAATTGTTAGGACCAAGAAAATGATACGAGTTACTACAAAGCTAGTCACTTTGGGATGAGAGATTTTTGTTTTAAAATGCCAGGTGCAGAAGCAATATTCCTTAGCTGTTCACTTCTAATTCAATTATTTGGAACTTAAATCGTGTTTTCCTGTGGAAACGATTTCAGCTTTATGGCTAAGATCTCAGGCTGTTCCTCAGAAATTCATCCTATAATAGAAATACAACCCTAATGGTTTTGGCTTGATTCCTAAAATGAGGAAAAAGTCATGTTCTTTTTCCTCTTTTGGATCTAGGGCTGGATGGCCCTGAGTATAATTTTGAAAGAGAAGAGACTCGTCTCTGGACTCTTTTCCTCTTTCTTTGTGCCTCCCTCCCACTTGGTGTGCTCACTCCGCCCTTGCGCCCCACCCAGACCTGCTCTGCCGCTTCTCCCTTCAGTCAAACACCCGTTCACACTGTCGTGCTTATCTCAGCCAGGTGTGCAGAGGAAAGCAGTCCAAATGAACTAATTCATACCAGAGTATAAATCACTGCCCCAAATGTCTCATGCATATTAAACATGCTTATAATTTATAATATCAACTAAATTTTTACAAATGACTGCTCTGACAGTATAGGAGAAAAATTATGGGATAGGGAAACAACTTGTTATGTGTGCCAGGTCAGCCTGGGACTTGCCATCTAACTAGATTTTACTTTCCACAGCTTTTTCCTTTCTTCTTACTTTTCCCTCCTTAGGCTTTCTAAAAGCCCCACAGTTTTTCACAGTGGCAGGCAAATTGAGGGCTTCAGCAAGGTAGGGGCAGGAGTGGGAGGCATTATTTATATGTGTGTGTGTTATCTGAGGTTGGGTGTCAGAAAGAACGGCTCTGGTATATCCTTCTTATCCAACTGTTTAGGAAGTTCCTACCTCATGGACCTTTGTTGCCATCCAACTCTTTGCCCCTCTCTCTCACTGTCCTCTCTCTGCTCACCTTTGCCTGTCTCCTCCTTCCCTCAGGGAGGGAGCCCTCCATCTCAAGTGACACTCGAACAGATTCCTCAACGGAGAGCTATCCCTACAAACACTTCCACCATGAATCTGTGGTCAGTCACTTCTCTTCTGATTCTCAGGGGACAGTCATCTATAATGTGGAGACTGATTCCACGTCTCAGAGCAGTCGGGACACAGGTAGGGACTTAACACAGTCAACCCTGCCTGCCTTACTCTGTTCTACATAGAGGGTCTCCCAAGAAAAAGGAAATGGGGCGAGTCAGAAATGTTTCTCATGCAAAGAGGGCAATGCAGAGAACTTGGGTAATTGACTGGGATGAAAGGAAGCAATGCCAATTCTGAATGAACAATGGTGTTCCACTGGACATGTGCCTGTCAACAGCAGCTTCTCAGTAAGGACCATTGTAATGAGATTATTTATGTGATTATAATGTGATTGTTCATCCTGAAGTCTTTTTCTAAGGACTTTTCTCCTGCTGTGCTCTTGATCCCTCATTCTCATAGTGTCCCATTAACCCTTGTGATCCTGTACCTCATCACATTCTCATCCCAAAGGGATTTGCGAGAAGGGATGTATTTATGGATGGGGAACCTGCTCATCACCTTGCTAGGCTTCCTGAAGGACAGAGAACCAAAAAGAGGAAAAGCTAGCCTGTTTGTTATTGTGAATTCCATGCAGAGAACGTTCTTGAATTGTTCTGTTAATCTATAGAAGATTGTGCCTGTGTCAGTAGAAGAAATCATTACAGGATATAAAAGGAAGAACAGTGAGTGACTGCTGAGATGAAAAGCTCATCATTGGAAGCATAGAACAGTTCCCATACTCTTAGAGACTTGGGAGTTAGTGCTCTCATGGCTTCAGATTGGTGGTTTACATCCTGTGCATACCCTTAAAATAAAAGAGAGACTCTCAAACATATTCAAAAGTATACAGAATAGTATGCAACTCCTTCATGTCCCTGTCACCTAGTTTCAATAATTATAACTCTTTGTCAGTCTAGTTTTATCTGTACCTCTGCCCACTTCCCCTACTCGTGGATTATTTTGAAGCAAATGCCAGACATTATATCCCCTTTTCCATAAGTATTTTAGTATGTATCAAATAATCATTTTTTAACATACCATTAACTTCTTAAAACCACTAAATAACCAGTGAGTGTTCAAATATCCTATTGTCTATAAATTTCATATTTGTAGTAGTTTTTTTTTCTGACTCAGAATCCAAATGAGTCACATTGTAATGGGTTGATAAATCTTGCATATCTTTTAATCTGCAGGTTTCTCCTCTATTTCTTCCTTTCTATTTATTATTGTAGAACTAGATAGTTTGTGCTATAGTTTCTCCTCATTCTAAATTTTGCTGATTGTGTCTATATGGTAAACTTTAGCATATTTCTTTGTCCTCTGTATTGTTTATAAATTGGTAGTTGGATATAGTGTTTTGGTCAGATTCATGTTGGATTTCTTTTGATGACTGTTGTATGAATGACTGTGGCAAAGTGTGCTTTTTGTTAGATGATATTTCTGAAACGGAACCAGGGAAAAGCCAAGTCACAGGAGAAATGAGGAGAGTCAGGTTTATTTTAAGGGTTTGTGAATGGCTGGGGGTGGGGAAGCGTGCACATTGGTTTAACATTTGTGGATTTAGTTGTTCCAGTTGATTTCCTCCCTTCTTAAATCTTTCTTATCAGCCCAGAGATTGCAAATTATTAGATAAAAGCAATAAAAGATTGTGTTGGTAAGTGATTGTAAATATGTAGCCATATCATTACATCTTACACCTGAATATGTATAAAGATTTTCATAACTAACATATGAAAGCAAATTTCTGCTAGCTCTCGGACATTTTGAGAACCCTAGGGGGTTTCCTCTTAAGTCTACATTCCAGTTTATTTCAGTTGCTTAATTCACCTTTGGCTTCCAGCAGCTTAGACCTTTAGAATCTGACTGTGGGCAGATCATACATATGTACATACAGTATGTACATTTACATACTGTGGTCATGAAATGTGGCAAGTTACATAAAAGAGCCCAGATCTCCCGGGTTTCCCAGAGATTAGTATTGAGGAACTACGAAATGTAATCTCTGGGTGAAGTCAAATTTGGTAAGACTTGGGTTATGGCTGGGAATGATTTGAATTATTCAAAGTTCAAATGTCCTTTGGGATGATTCACACTTAACGCATGTTTAGAATTGGGTCTTAAAGCCATATACAGTCAGAGCTTTCATGGGCAAAGGCTAGGGCCCCTGGGATAATATCAGATGTAACAAAAATTAGCCTCCACTTAATTTGTGTTGTTAAATAAATAGAAGAAAAACTCTGTCTTCATTTGATGAGAATGAAAATATATTGATACATGACATTCTTATATAATCTTTAAAACTTTTGCTTTTTAAAAACTACCAAGTGATGTATCCTTCTGGGTCACCGGGAAGGATTATGAGGGAGATTGAGACTGGTCATTGCTCAGGAGACCCTGTAAATTTGGAAATTCCTGATAAATACTTGAGCTTTTCTGCCTTTGTCTACTGAGAGATTCCTGCTGCACTGAAATCAGATACATAGTTTTGGGCTCTACAGCTTCTGATCCCCTAAGTTTGGCGACGCTGCCATGAATCCCAAAGGGAGAGTAGGTTCTCAAATGGATGGAGGTCAGTCTCAGATACCAACTTACCCTCATTTCCTTGTTTTCTTCAGGACACCTGACTGACAGTGAATGTAATCAGAAACTCCCATCCAAGAAAGGGTCATTGATAGAGCGCAAGAGGAGCTCTGGCCGGGTCAGGAGGAAAGGCGATGAGCCTCAGGCCTCAGGGTACCACAGTGAAGGCAAGCTCCCCTGCAGAGCTTCTCTTTCTTTACGCTGCCTTGCTTTTGTCACACTTCAGCCTGTGGCTTCTCTCTGCTCAAAGGCCTTTCTTTTTTGACTCTGGGGTCTGGGTATCCATGATGGCTTTAAACATTTACAGTTGTTTCATTCTTTGTGTTTTTAGGAGAAACACTGAAAGAGAAGCAGGCTCCTAGGAATGCCTCCAAATCGTCCAGCAGCACCAACAGGCTAAGGGATTTTAAAGAGACAGTCAGCAATATGATTCATAGCAGACCATCCCTGGCTTCTCAGACCACCCTAGGACCTCCTTGTGTAGGGAAGGGAGGAGAACAGACCGACAAAAAACCTCCTCGGAGCCTGCCTTTACACTCTCGTGACTGGGAAGTAGAGAGTACCAGCAGCGAGTCAAAATCCAGTTCTTCTAGCAAATACCGTCCAACATGGAGACCCAAACGGGAGTCTCTGAATATTGATAGTATCTTTAGTAAGGACAAAAGGAAGCACAGTGGCTATACCCAGCTTAGCCCCTTTTCTGAAGATTCAGGTGAGAAGATGATTAGGGAAGAATTGAGCTTTTGCATAAAGTTGATTTATATATATATATAAAGCCTGGGGTTTCTGGTAGACTTGGCAAGGTACATTTTTACCTTGAAGGGTAAGAATTTTACCCTCCTGAGTGGCCTGTTGTGGATATGAGCTCAATGGGTGAGTCAGTAGAGGGAGGGGTTAGTTCTGTCTTGTTTTGAGGCAGATGCTAAATCTGCCTCTTTCCACACTTGTCCTTTGATCGGTATAGCAAAAGAATTTACACCGGATGAGTCAAGCAAGCCTCCTGCCTATGACGTTAAAACTGGTGGACCAAGCCCCCAGTACAAGATCTGGGGCCCAGTGCGGCCAGGCTGTCACTTTTTAGAGCAACACCCTCGCCTCCTCCAGCGGATGGAATCTGGCTATGAGAGCAGTGAGAGGAACAGCAGCAGCAGCCCCGTCAGCCTGGACGCGACCCTGCCTGAGAGCTCAAGTGTCTGCAGGTATTGTCCGGCCTTTGAATAGCTGTATTGTTCCTCACAGAAGTGTGAGCCACCGAGAGGCTTCTTAACTCACTCAAGTTGAAGAGATGCACTGTCTTTCCCCCTTGTGGGCAAGCAAACGTGCTCTATCGATTTCTGTGGCAACAGCACCCTCTGCTGGGGGAAGAAGCAAAGGCATTTGAGAAAGGGGAGACAACTTTTTTAAAGTGTTACATATAAAATAACTGGCAAACTTTTAATGAAAGAATGAGTTAGTGAATTGAAACTTGTATACGATCAGAGCGAAAATCCATCATCATACTTTCCACTGCTCTTCCCTGACCTCAGACCCTGTTCAGTTTAACACATGCAAAGATGCCTTAAAAGTGTAGGAAAGAGGAAGGCAGTCTATATGAGGACATTTGTTTATTAATTCATTAAAGAAGTTTTCTGCCAGACACACACAAAACGTGAATGAGGTGTGATAAGATGGGGGAACGAATGGGTGTTTTGATATTCAGAAATAGTTTGGCAGATATTTTAATGTTAGTTTGCTGCTTTGGGTTTTTGTTGTTGCTTTTGGAGGGAATTTGGTCCTGTGCATGTTGCTATTTACCAGCATTCTGATGCTTTCCCTCACCTCTGATTTCTGTTCTGAAGGGATCCAAGTGCTAAGAGGTCAGCAGGGTTGGCCCCTTCCTGGCGTCACATCCCTAAGTCTCAGAGTAGCAGCATCCTGGAGGCAGACTCCGCCGTGTCCAGGAGTGGCTGGATAAAGAACCAGCCCCTTTCAGGTAAGTGGAGGGACGCTGGATTTGGAGAGCTGGATTTCACTGCCAGTTCTGTCTGGGAAACAGCCTAACCTGAGCACATTTGAAATGAGAGGGCAGTTGCACTTCATTCCACCAGAACGTGAATGTGAAGGCGTTTGATCTGCTCTCTCTCCAGGTTTATCTTTTTCATTGTCGTTCTATCACAGCTCTCCTGCTTGCTCTTTTCCTTTTGGTGGAAGCAAGAAGGAACAGAAATATGGTGAACGGTGTCAGGAGCACCTGCTTTTCCTCAGAAGAATAAGTCCTGGGGCTTTCCTCGGTGTAGAGGCATCCTCTTGGGAATGGACTTTTTACTGTTTATTTCTCTGAATTGAGATAACAAGGGGGACATGTAGACTATAGACAAAATTGGGAAATGAGCAGGTCAGAGCTACCCTTAGCCCTGCCTCTCTATCCTGCCTAGTATCCCTGCTTGGTTTCTCCTTCTTGAACGTGCCTGTGTCCCTCCTTCTCCAAAGAAGCTCTAAAGGAATGATCTGACTCTTTCACACTAGATGTATGTGACTGGAAATGCGTGAAAATGTGCTTTCTTTAAGAGAAGCTAGTATTTTCACAAGTCAAAGCTTAAAGATAAAGGAATATTGGAATTTTAGGCATCATACACCAAGCATAGCAATTTGAGGTAGTCATAGATTTTATATCCTATTTACATTCTTCTCACAACACACATATATACTTAGAGTGCATATTCAAATAAGCAAAATGAATAGATCCTTACTTAGAGCAGAAAATTGAGGTAATAACTATATAGTCTCCCCAAAATGGAGACTTTCTGTGATTTTTGAGGGAAGATAATATGTATTCAGTATTGTTTAGTCAGCTGAGGATTTCTGGGATCTGCTTGTCTAACTTAGAAATCAACCTTCTCTGAAAGGTGTGTTTCATCATCCCCCTCTTTTTCTGGTATGTTAGATGAATTGGGAGTCGCATGTGTGGGCAGAAGTTTAATTATGATCTGATTTAATGAGCATCTGAATATAGATTTGTGGCCAGCTCACTAGGGAAATGAGGACAGAATACTGCACGGCAAACTATAGAGATGAGCCCAGGAACTTTACTGGTTTGACAGCCAGTTCTCTTAATGACCACGGAAAGTTCCTAGAGGTGGCTGGAAGCGTGATATGCAGCAGAAATGAAAAGGTCTGAAGTCTTTCAGGTATGAGTGAGGGGCATAGACTGCTAACATCTGGCAAAGCAGAACAATGCATGTAGGGGCAGATAATCTCTGAAATTCTGGGCTAGAGTAGGTTACAGTTAGAAACTCATGGAAGAAATTTATTCTTCCCAATGAAATTTTAGGTTTAGTTTATTTCCCACATTTTGTCTCATATTGACTAACATGGCTTTGAGATACCCGTGCTCTTACTTTAGCCTGATCTCCCTTCTCTTTTCTTTAACAGCCAATAGCTTTTCAGTACACTGAAGACTGACTCTCATGACTTCACTGATAGCCCTAATTCTAGACTAGCTGTATAGAATTCACCAACTGGATTCCTCAACTTGTAAAAGATATTTGGCAAGGAGTTAGAATAAATTCCTTATATACTATACTATACTATACTATACTGCCATCCTCCTTGTATAGTAAACTCTATTTTTTTTTAATCTGGTGACTGATCACCCTTTTAAAAAATTGCAGAGGTTAACACAAGTCCAACAGTTTGGTAACTTGCGCTGTGCCTCTTCAATTTGAAGGAACTAGTGTTACCATTTGGAGAAGGCGATGGCACCCCACTCCAGTACTCTTGCCTGGAAAATCCCATGGATGGGGGAGCCTAGTGGGCTGCAGTCCATGGGGTCGCGAAGAGTCTGACACGACTGAGCGACTTCCCTTTCACTTTTCACTTTTATGCATTGGAGAAGGAAATGGCAACCCACTCCAGTGTTCTTGCCTGGAGAATCCCAGGGACGGGGGAGCCTGGTGGGCTGCCGTCTATGGGGTTGCACAGAGTCAGACTCAACTGAAGTGACTTAGCAGCAGCAGCAGCAGTGTTACTATTATGGTATATATCTTTCTACATCTCTTTCTATGCTTTGTATTCTGTGTGCAAGTATAATGATAAGTTTATTGTAGTTGTTGTTTAGTTGCTAAGTTGTGTCCAACTCTTTTGCAACCCCATGGACTGTAGCCCACTAGGCTCCTCTGGCCATGGAATTTCCCAGGCAAGAATACTGCAGTGGATTGCCATTTCCTTCTCCAGGGGATCTTTTTGACCCAGGGATCGAACTCAGGTCTCCTGCATTGGCAGGTGGCTTCTTTACCACTGACCCACCTGGGAACCCCTAAGTAAACTTATTACTACCATTTAAAAATCAATAAAAGGAAGTTATACTATAGATATTATTATATCACTTGGCTTTTCACTTAATATATCATGGATAGCCTTTTAGATCTATTTGATTCCATCTATGAACACTGATAAAATTAAGGTTTACTACTATAGATATTTTACAAACTCATTTGGAAGGAGGTGGAAATTAAGGGAGAGAAATTGACTTGCTTGAAACTTCCTGGTGAGTCAGTGGTAGTAGAGAATGCTCCTTAATAGTTAAAAGCTTGGATTATGAATTTAACCTATTTGACTTTAATTCAGCTTTACCATTTGCCATCTTTGTTATTTTGGGGAAGCTATTTATTGTCTTCGTGACTCAGTTTCTTCATTCTTAAAATGTGGGCAATAATAGTCTCTATCTCACATATTGTTGTGAGAATTACATGAAATAATACAGGTAAAAGTGCTTGCAACTATGCCTGTCACATAGTAAATACTCAACAAATGTTAGTTGCTATGTTGTTATTTTTGTTATAAAGTGCTCAATAAATATAACTCATTATTATTCATGGCCCAGGCCTCAACCTGAATCTGATACGGAAAACACTATCCAAATTTGCATTCCAAACTGAAGCCAAGAGTTCCAAAGAAAAAGCAGTGTGGTGACCAGGAATATAGCAGGTGCTTAGTCTTGGTTATGGGAAAGTGGCGATTTCTCTTCTCCCTTGCTTGTATTCCAGGTGGGGAGATATCTTCCAAAACTGAACTGGATGAATTGCAGGAAGAAGTGGCCAGAAGGGCACAGGAACAGGAACTTCGAAGGAAACGAGAGAAGGAATTAGAGGCAGCCAAAGGGTTTAACCCTCATCCCAGCCGCTTCATGGACTTGGATGAACTGCAGAATCAGGGTAATTGTTGTGAGCATTAGGTTGTGGGCGATGGGGACAGAGAGAGGGGGAAGGAAAAAGGTATTTGAGCTCATAAATTCTGTCGTTTCTTTAGCAGAGTTATATTTTATCTTAATTTAGCCATTTCAGTGAGAACTAAAGTAGGAGGTAACAAGCCTGTTGGATAGAGACAGGCACTGATTTGGGGCCTGTTAAAAGCTTGTAGATTAGAGATAGTACATTGTTCATGAAAAGTATTTCTGATGAGCAGCTATAGAAGGTGTAAATTAAACTACTCACAGTTCAGAAACAGCAGAAAAAGGCAATGAATGAACCACACTGACTGTGAGGGGAATTCTTCTTCAGCAGGAAAATGCCCTTGAGATTTCCTACCTGGAGCTTCAGGGAAGTGGATCTACCAAGGAGGTTCTAAGAACAAGAGGCTGACTGCCTTTTCATCCTCTGATGGTTCATTTTCCAATCTCACACAGTTTTCCTGGCCTTTATTTCAGCTGCTCTGGCTGCCCCAAATTAGTTACTGTTTTTTTCTTCGATTGCTTTAAGATATCATTTTACACCAGGAGAGACTAGCCTTCAAAATAAGAGTTTAAAAAGGCCGAGGTATCTATTTTAAATAGGCCCTGAAACCTATATCTCTGCTTGTCTATGAAATAAATTTATTGTTCAGAACCTCCAGCCAGATACAGCAGATTGTGCTAAAGCAGTGTAAAGAACAGAAGCCTGGGCTGTTTTGGGTGGCTGCTTTCTCTTGCCCACTTCTTTCTTCTTATCAACACTCAAAGAAACTTCCTGGGCTTTTTGAGGGGCCCCTTTTCTCCTCTACTGTCTTTTGATTCAAGGCAATTGTTGCTTTATACTTCCCAGAATATTGTATTTGTCTCCAAATTAGCTTACCTTTCCTAATTACTTAGATATCCCTATACTTAGATAGCTTTTTCTGAATTTTTTTCCTTAAGCTATACCACATTGGCGTCTCAGGTTAATGTTGCTTCTGAAAGAGGGGTCTTGTCATCTTCCTCCCTTACTTTTCTCCCCGCTCTGTCAGTTGGTTAGTGCATCAGAACTGAGAGTGGGTCCCTCTGGTTGTATTTCACTGTCAGTGCTCCAGATGTTTTGGTTTAGCACCTCCTGGAAGAGCAAGGAATGGAGTGCTAAGAATTCTGGAGGATAAGAATTAAAATTTAGTACAGTGATTGGCCAGCTGTAGTTTTCCTATGTCTCTGTAGAGAACATTTTTTAATAGCTGTAGCCACCACCTCTGATTATAAAGGTTGCATAGATTCAGTTGATTTCGGATATAATGAGAAAATTTCAGGCCTGTGTACCCCCTACCCCAGGGACCATAACTCTGCCTGGAGTAGAACCCAAATGCTACTTTCACTGTCTTTCCAATTATTCTCCAAAAGTTATTAGTGAATTGGGGAGTGAATGTTAGGGGTATGGAAGAGCTTTTCTTACCATGTCCAGCTGGAGGTTAATGGAGGATGGGGATATTATGGGGGAAATAATATATTTTTTTTCTTGTGAGCTTGTGAAGCTCACCATTAAGTCCAATCACAGATGAAGTTGCATTAGAGCTTACTCCTGATTTACGGTTATAAGTGAGTAAAAGGCAGTGGGATACATAAACTTGAGAATTCTTTGACAGAAGTTACACTTAGAGTAGTTTGTCACTTTTTATCTGGCACTGTTCTTCGACTTCTGTACCTGCTTTGGCACATACTCACTTTTGGGGAGAAGGCAGCGTTTCATGGTCACTGTGTGGGAAGGTGACTCTTTTATGGTAGGTTTGGTGAGCAAGGGCAGGAAAGAAGTAAATACTTAGCTGTGCTGATGGAAGATATGTGTGTGCAAACCAAGAACAAAGATGGTCCTCCTGACTTGGTAGATATATTGAAGCTTGGAACCGTAGAACCTGTGCCCAAGAGGAGCACTGATTTTCCAGGTGCAGCTGGTAGGGAGAGGACTACGAATTAGGACAGGAAAGAAGGGTTACACACGGCTATCCACAGAGTCATGAAGCCACTTTTGCCTTAAACAGCAGTGGAGGTCTCGGTGGAGATCTGGGGTTCTGGACACACATTGCCAAGATGTATCTTGCTACGATCCTGTGGGGAAGCAGGTCATTTCCAGGCAGAAGAACTCACCCTTCTGGTATAGACAGTACTTTGTTCTTTCTCGAGGGCCGTCGTAAGAGGTCTTGGAGTTGAAATACGTGGTGGGCAATGACATTCCCGTCTTTCACGGCTTTGGTAAGGTCTCAGCTAAGGCAAAGAAAAGTGGATGTCCTACATGTTTCAGAGAATTCTTACTAGTAATGGTCAGCTGGAGTAGAGGTGGACCAGAGGCTCAGCAGTGAGGATTTACGTGCACCGAAGGGAAACAATGGTACATAGGAAAAGTTGGAACAGGTTGTTATAAAAATGAAAAGTGCTGGCCCTTTCAGGGAGGAGTGACGGCTTTGAGAGGTCCCTGCAAGAGGCAGACTCAGTGTTTGAAGAGTCGCTGCGTCTGGAGCAGAAGGGAGACTGTGCTGCCGCTTTGGCTCTCTGTAACGAAGCTGTCTGTAAGTAACTCTAACCGCTATGGCTATGGCACCTTTGACTAACTTCATGATAGTTATTCGTGCAGATAGGATAAAAAGAGCTTTTAGGTTTCATTACTCTCACTCCCCCAAACTGAGGCCCTTTAGCTATCTTTTCCTTTCAGATTCCTAAATGTGCTAGGCACTGTCACTGTGGCCTGTGGATATTTACTGGAAAAATCTCAGCAGGAGTCTACAAATGAACTATCCAGCCATACCTATCTTATAATCCCCAAATAAAGTTAGGTCTCAGAGGCAAGGTTAGTCTGCTCTTGTGCTAGTTACTGACTAGTGCAGTGGAGCTTAGGGCAGGAAGAAATGAATAAATTGGCTGTGACTTCCTAGGCCAGTGACTTCTTAACTGCATATTTGATTCTTTACGTTTCTTCCCTGCCTTCCTGGTATGCTGCACCATAGGGTTACAGCAAGGGACTAAGAATTTGTATCTGGTTCTCAAATATGACCCACAAGAAGCTGTGTTCTATAAAGACAGACGCAGGTTTGGATCTTAGTTCTGCTCTTGGCTGTCGGGAAGGGGGAGTTGGGAGCAGAGAATGGAGACCAGAATTGGACAGGTTAGTTGCAAAGGACAATGAGAGTGGTAACATCTGAGATGGAAGCACCAATTTATCTTCTTGACTCATTTTAGTTTAGCTTTTTGTTTGTTTGATTTTTAAATTTGAATGAACCTGTTCAGCCTCCATGGCTCCCATGAATGTTCCTGGCTGCCAGAGGCAGCTCTGTGCCCTGGGCACCATATGCATGCTCCATGCCTTGTAGTTCTGCTGCCTATTTTCAGTTTTACTGCATAACTTTGCTCATTTTTGGTTGAATTTTATTTTTTATTTTTGTTTGTATTTTTGTGTTCTTGTTTCTGCTATATTTTCTTTTGCATTTTAGCTAAACTAAGACTTGCCCTGCATGGTGCCAGCTCTAGCACGCACAGCAGAGCCCTAGTCGATAAGAAGTTGCAAATCAGTATTCGAAAAGCACGGAGCCTGCAGGATCGCATGCAGCAGCAGCAATCATCTCAGCCGCCGTCGCAGCCCTCAACCTGCCTCCCCTCACAGGGAGGAGCCCTCCCTCAGCCAACAAGGTAGTGCCTGGGAACCACTGTAGTTTATGGACGCCAGGGGAGGAAGTGACCATGGGTGCTCCATAGCCAGCTCTCATTGTCTTGGCGACTCCAGGGAGAGAGAAGAGTGCTCTGAAAAGATTTCTTCTCTCAGGTCAGATATACAAAGAAAAGCTCATCCCACTGCTGGTCCTTGTCTTAACAGTTCCTAGAAAGATACAGAAAGTATAGCATCATAAATAGACTACTTGTCCATATTTCCTGTGGGTGAGTTTGTCTCTGGACTTGTATAATAACATGATTATTAAGTTGTTACATATTACGATCTTAGACATAGCAATCTGAGTTACATTTCACTTTGCAGTAGAAACCATGTGATTTATTTGCGGATTTCAGTGTCTCGTGTCCCTTAAGGAAGCAGAGAAAGCAGTCCTCCTTGCTCTGACTGAACGATTGAGAGGAGACAGAAAGATTCTCTTTGTTTTACTTCCCTACGGTCAGGAATAGGAAAAAAGTCCCCATGGCCATTAGTATAGTTCCCACATTGTAGCCCTTGAAACTGGCTGTTACTTAGGATAGATAGAATTAAGTAAGAATTAATGTTGGCTGTTAATAAGCCTGAGTAGTTTTTAGAATATAAATGTTATAAAGGAAGCTAACATTTTTTGAATATTTGCCCAGGCAGTAAGCTAAATACTTCCCTGTTTTATTTTACCTATCTCACAATAACCTTAGGAGACAGGAATTACTATTTAGCAATGGTTTATAAATAAGGAAACTCAGGCTCAGAGAGGATTAACTAAGTATGATACCCAGGATTACTCAGCTAGTAAGTGGTAGAAGCATGGAATTTCAAATCCAGGTCTTTTGGACTCCATTAGGTTTCCCTTATAAGTAATACATTCTTCACAGTGTCATAAGGGTAATAGAGTTACTATATCCACAAAAGTTCAATAGTATATTATCATTGAAATTTAATGCTTCTAGCTAGGATCTTCCCATTTTCTTCTTTTCTCCTATTGTTTACTCCACTAGTTGAATGCTGATTTGAGAATCTGATCAGAGATATATTTGAATGTAAGCAATTGAGGGAGCTAAACTCTTTTCAGAAATCTTAAGGCCACTTGATATATGTGAGTAATTAAGGTTATATCTAAGTGCTTCTAATGAGATTTTCAGATCAGAAATATAAAACAATTAGTAAGAAACCAATTAAATGCATTTAATCCCTACTCCCACTCCCAGATCTCAAGAGAGTCACCATTTATTACTTTGGGGAAGCATCTCTGTGAATAAACAATCAAATCCAGATTATAAGAATACACTTGAAATGGTTGATCTTTCTGTTAATGCCAGAAGCTCAAGTCATCCTGTACTCTGTAAATATGGCCTTTTGGTTCTTTTGGCTGGTCTGCCTCTCAGGAACCTAGGTATGAGTGATCTCTAGGCTCTGCTTACCTTCTCTTGTCATCTGTATGTGGGACTAGAAATTTTTGTTTTTGAATTTTTAAGTAGAGGATGATTGGAATGGGACTTTACAGGTAATGAAGAATATTGGCAAGAGCTTTGCTTACTATTACTGTGTACAACTTTGATGAGGATATTTAATAAAGAGAACTGATATTACCCATTACTTGGGTATGAGCTGACCACATGTCTTCTCTTGTGAACCTCCAATCTGTTGACTCTACTTATGCTTGTCTTTCTATTTCTTTTTACCATTCCCTCTGTGAAAAGCTAGAAATGGGAACCAGATGAACAGTTCTTTTTGTAAGTAATCTTGTCAAATTAAGACAGCTTATGACTGGCTCTCTTTATTTATTTCAGTGAACAGCCTATCCCGCTCCAAGTATTGTTAAGCCAGGAGGCCCAACTGGAACCCTACATGAATACGGAGTTTGGGGCCAGTACTTTCATTTACTCACCTGCTTCCTGCCATGAGCCACACTCGCCATTATTCCCAGAGTCATCCGCCCTGTCTGCTCCACAGCACAATTCCCCCAGTGGGTCTGCCTCGAACCTTCTTACTTCTGTTGAGGTGGACAGTATTGACCCCTCTGTGTTCCACAGGCAGGGCTTACCTAAAACACCAGGGAGAACTGAGAAGAATTCTCATCATGGTTGGGAATCAGAGGATGAGCTGCAAAGCTGCAGGGGTGACAATAGCAGCGGGACCAGGTTCCCCCAACAAGAAGGAAGAGACACCGATCCAGAACAGCTATTCCAAGAACAGAGGGATCCTGCTGACTCGTCCCAGGTGATGCCTTGGCCACAGCCAATTGGAGTAATAGCCACCTCTGAGAGAGGAGATGCACATAGTCTAGGCTGTGGTCCTCCAAATTCAGCAGCTCAGCCTAGCCTTTCTCTGTACAGGGCCTGCCACCCCGTAAAACCTGCTCCTTCCTCATCTGTGCTTCACTCTTCTAATACTGTACAGAAAACTAACCAATGCCTCCAAACCCCAAACCTCAAAACTCCATTGACTTCAAATATGGACCGAGGCAGCGAGGAGCCCTCTATGCCAGAGTTTCCTACCACCAAGGGGCTTGTCCGCTCTTTGGCAGAGCAGTTCCAGAGGATGCATGGAGCCTCCACCAGGGATGGAACAGGTGCCCAGGATAGAAGTTTGCCAAATAGTCTAAGGAAGGACTCTCCACCTTCCGACTCTAAGCCTCCTTTCCCACAGGGTCAAGGGAAAGGCCACTGGTCTTGGGCAAAACAACAACCCTCTTTGGATGGTAGGAACAAACTGCCTTCCTGGGAAGAGCCTGCTAATCATCGTTCTCTTGCCATGAACTCTGGGCCGCCTAATGGTGAAGCCTCTAGGGGAGGACAGCCCAGATTGGTAGAGTCAGGTATTTACCACGGGAAACCGTCTCAAGTGAGAGATGCTGGGCCTAAGGAGCTGGGCAGCAGTGTCGACTCGGGGACTTCCTTGCCTTTGGATTCTTGGGTGAATGTCACAAGGCTCTGTGATTCTCAGCTTACACATGGGGTCCCTGGGCCAGGAATGAAGTCCTCCCCTCATGATTCCCATACCTGTGTAACCTATCCAGAAAGAAAGCACATCATTTTGCATCCACATTGGAACCAGGACACAGAGCAGGAGACCTCAGAATTGGAGTCTCTCTACCAAGCCAGTCTTCAGGTTTCTCAATCTGGCTGTTCTGGATGTGGGCAGCAGGAAGTAGCCTGGAACCCGCTGAGCCAAACAGGTAAGAATGCAACCAGGGGCAGGAGGTGTGGGGGACACAGAAAAGCTGAAGGCAGGAGGATAAGATCAGAAGAGGGGATGGTGTTCTATCTAAATAATATCCTCAGCTTAGGTGGCAGCAGGAGAATTTCTGACTTTATTTATAACGACTTCATGATAAGAGCTAGACATTTTCCTGGCTAGAGTAGAGAATGAGGGCAGAATCATCACTCACAGGCTAGTTCCCTCCTTCTAAAGAAAGAGACCAATGACTATATGCACAGGGCTGCTGCAGTATATATACTAAGGAGTGGTTCTTAGGCCTTTGAGAGTGATTCAGCATGAGACAGGGGAGGCTGAGTGGGTAAGTCATCCTTCTATGGCTTAGGAACTGAACTGATCCCAAGAGCCAGCTTCCAGATCCAGCTTGCAACAAGGATGTACACACTGAGCCAGGTCCCCAATGTAGCATTTCCAGATTGCACTGAACCAGCTATATCAAGACCTTTTCTCATCCATTCTGGAACTACCAGGTTTAGACAAGGAGGTATGCTTGTAGGGTACCTGTTTACTGACTCTGTGAGATTATATTGTGTGAAGAGTGAAGTCTAATGTTAAATGCAAAGTATACACATAGTTCTATAAACTGAAGACATAAAGGATATTTTTAATTTAGGATTGATGTACTTAAGAATCCAAAGCCTGAACTGTCATCCTGTCTCCATCATTAACTATCAGTATAAATTTGGATAAATCATTTAATATATAAGATTTTACCTATAAGAAAATTGGTTCAGTGATTTTCTTTTAAAGATACTTTGCAACTCTTTAAGTGATGCATATGATTCTGTGAAATTGACTCAGAGAAATGTATCTTCAGTTCAGGTGGTATAGCTTCTTTGCATGCTGCCAACCAACATTGAATTACAGCTAAACAAGTGTTTATTCAGAATCTTCTGTTTCCAGTAGTGTCAGAGTGGGGATCATCACATAAATATAAGATTTGATATTAAGATATGTTTTTTTAGGATCTTCACTCTAGACTTTGCAATAACATTTTTAGGATCCTTAGATACGTAGGACAAAGCAGTATGGGAAGATTCTAAAGAAGAAGGAAAAGGAGGAGTTTGCCTCAGTTAGATCCTGTCTAATGTAACAGAGAAAGAATATACAAATGTGAAGTGTTTTAAGAATAAGAAGCACATATGAAAAATACAATGTGACTAAAACTGAACTAAGCAATTGAATGTCAAACATTATAGTACAAACAAAACAAAAAGTCCACATGTTACCCCAAACACTGGGCTTCCCAGGTAGCACTAGTAGTAAAGAACCCTCCTGCCAAGGCAAGAGATGTAAGAGACATGGGTTCAATCCCTGGATCAGGAAGATCCCCTGGAGGGAAGGCATGGCAACTCACTCCAGTATACTTGCCTGGAGAATCTCATGAACATAGGAGCCCGGCGGGCTCCAGTCTGCAGAGTTGCAAAGACTTGAACACACTGAAGCAACTTAGCATGCACCCCATATAGTAACAATTTTTTTTTTTTACTATAGATACTTTTGAAAATATATAAAGTATATATATAAATATATAAAGTATATTTTTAAAAGTATCTATAGTAAAAAATAAATTGTTGCTATTTGGGGTGCATGCTAAGTCGCTTCAGTGTGTCCAACTCTTTGCAACTCTACAGCTGGATCATGGAAAAAGCAAGAGTTCCAGAAAAACATCTATTTCTGCTTTATTGACTATGCCACAGCCTTTGACTGTGTGGATCACAATAAACTATGGAAAATTTTGAAAGAGATGGGAATACCAGACCACCTGACCTGCTTCTTGAGAAACCTATATGCAGGTCAGGAAGCAACAGTTAGAACCGGACATGGAACAACAGACTGGTTCCAAATAGGAAAAGGAGTACGTCAAGGCTGTCTGTTGTCACCCTGCTTATTTAACTTATATGCAGAGTACATCATGAGAAGCGCTGGGCTGGAAGCAGCACAAGCTGGAATCAAGATTGCCGGGAGAAATATCAGTAACCTCAGATATGCAGATAACACCACCCTTTTGGCAGAAAGTGAAGAGGAATTAAAAAGCCTCTTGATGAAAGTGAAAGAGGAGAGTGAAAAAGTTGGCTTAAAGCACAACATTCAGAAAACGAAGATCATGGCATCTGGTCCCATCACTTCATGGCAAATAGATGGGGAAACAATGGAAACAGTGTCAGACTTTATTTTTTGGGGCTCCAAAATCACTGCAGATGGTGATTGCAGCCATGAAATTAAAAAACGCTTACTCCTGGGAAGGAAAGTTATGACCAACCTGAATAGCATATTGAAAAGCAGAGACATTACTTTGCCAACAAAGGTCCGTCTAGTCAAGGCTATGGTTTTTCCAGTGGTCATGTATGGATGTGAGAGTTGGACTGTGAAGAAAGCTGAGCGCCAAAGAATTGATGCTTTTGAACTGTGGTGTTGGAGAAGACTCTTGAGAGTCCCTTGGACTGCAAGGACCAGTCCATTTTAAGGGAGATCAGTCCTGGGTGTTCTTTGGAAGGACTGATGCTAAAGCTGAAACTCCAATACTTTGGCCACCTCATGCAAAGAGTTGACTCATTGGAAAAGACTCTGATGCTGGGAGGGATTGGGGGCAGGAGGAGAAGGGGACGACAGAGGATGAGATGGCTGGATGGCATCACTGACTCAATGGACATGAGTTTGAGTGAACTCCGGGAGTTAGTGATGGACAGAGGCCTGGTGTGCTGTGTTTAATGGGGTCGCAAAGAGTCAGACACGACTGAGCGACTGAACTGAACTGAACTGAAAGTAAGAAAAATCATTGATAACCCTACTCAGTAATTTCATGAGTTTACTTCTGGCTTTGGGTTGTGTCCCAGCCTTGGTTGATACACTTTTTTAAAAAATTGAAGTATAGTTGATTTAGAGTTGTATTAGTTTTAGGTGTATAGTATACAGCAGAGTGATTCAGTTTATATATTAATATATATAATGTATGTATATGCATACATATGTATATATATGCATGCATGCTTGCTTGGTTATGTCCGACTCTTTGTGACTCCTTGGACTATAGCCCGCCAGGCTCCCCTGTTCATAGAATTTTTCAGACAAGAATACTGGAGTGAGTTGCCATTTCCTCCTCCAGGGGATCCTCCTGACCCAGGAATGAAACCTGCTTCTCCTACACTGCAGGCTGATTCTTTACTGCTGAGCGACTGTATACATATGTATGTTAATATATATACATATATGTGTGTGTGTATTGTTTTTCAGATTTTTTTCCAGTATGGGCTATTACAAAATATTGACTATTACCTGTGCTATGCAATAGGTCCTTGTTTATATATTTCTTATATAGTAGTATATATATGTTAATCCCAAACTCCCAGTTTATCCTTTCCCCTCTTTCCTCTTTGATAACCAAAAGTTTGGTTTCTATGTCTGTGAGTCAATTTCTGTTTTATAAATAAGTTCATTTGTATCATCATTTTAGATTCCACCTAGAAGTGATGTATATTTGTCTTTCTCTGATTTACTTCACTTAGTATAATCTATAGGTCCAGCCATGTTGCTGCTGGTTTTGTTTTTTATGCATATATACTATATATTTATTTGTATTGTTTTTATCAAAAGTAGAATCATTGTAAAATATGGATACAGTTTAGTCCCATGATTTTCTTATATCCATAAGCATTTTCCCTCTGGAAAAAACTACTTTTAATGACTATAATATGCTTCACATGAATGTACCATTCTACTCTGGTTAAATACTTATGTCCAATTTTTAGGTAATATAGCACAGTGATGAGTATCTTTACACTTAAGAGTTTGGCCACATTTCTGATAAACTCCTTAGAATAAACTTTTAGAAGGATAATAACTAGTTGAAAGTTTTAAACTTAAAAAAAATCTCTTGATACATACTAGCAAACTCAGGAAGATTATCCTTCTGAAGGCAGTATGACGGCATACCTGCTGCTGCTGCTGCTAAGTCGCTTCAGTCGTGTCCAACTCTGTGCGACCTCAGAGACGGCAACCCACCAGGCTCCCCCGTCCCTGGGATTCTCCAGGCGTACCTACCAACCATTAATTTGTACTTGATAGTGAAAGAAAACTAATTTTTAAGATCCATTTGATGAATCAGTCCTAAAAATAACTTGTCAAACCAAAGTAGGCTGTATTTTGGTTAGTCTTTTAAATCGAGTCTTTCAGAACTGACATGACAAAATAAAGAAGAGATCAGTAGAAGTGAGAAATAGGTGAAGGAAGGAAATCGAGAAGGAAAATGCTGGTTAGGGTCCATATATGATAGAATATATCTTTAGGGGAGTCCTCTTTCATTGGAAAGCATTTATTAAGCACCAAATTACTTTCTTCCTCCAGGTTTATATCTATAATTGATAAGTAACACTGTAAGTTTAAGGTATACAGTGTGATGGTTGATACGTGTATATGTTGCAAAGTGATTACCACAATAAAGGTCGTGAACAAAACCATCACCATACCTAATTACTGTTGTGTGTGTGTGTGTGTGTGTGTGGTGAGAATATTTAATTAAGATCTACTATCTTAGCAACTTTCAGGTATATAATAACACAACATAGTTAACTATAGTCACCATGCTATACATTAGGATTCTCAGAACTTATTCATCTTATAATTGGAAATGTGTACCCTTTGATCAATATCTCTATATTTCCCCTAACCCCAAGCTCTTGGCAACTATCATTGCATTCTGTTTCTATGAGTTTAATTCTTTTAAGACCTCACATATAAGTGTGATCATATGTTTTTTGTCTTTCTCTGACTTACTACTTAAAAAAAAAAAGCTTTATTGATATATAATTTACATACTGGACAGCTCACCTATTTAAAGTGTACAGTTCAATGGTTTTTTAGTATATTCATAGTCATCCACTCTTCACCACCATCAGTTTTAAAGTGTTTTTTCAGTACCCTAAAAAGGTGTCAGTAAACCTCTAATCCGTCTAGTCAAGGCTATGGTTTTTCCAGTGGTCATGTATGGATGTGAGAGTTGGACTGTGAAGAAAGCTGAGCGCTGAAGAATTGATGCTTTTGAACTGTGGTGTTGGAGAAGACTCTTGAGAGTCCCTTGGACTGCAAGGAGATCCAACCTGGGTGTTCATCCTAAAGGAGATCTCCTAAAGGAGATCAGTCCAGGGTGTTCATTGGAAGGACAGATGCTGAAGCTAAAACTCCAATACTTTGGCCACCTGATGCAAAGAACAGATTTATTAGAAAAGACCCTGATGCTGGGCAAGATTGAAGGCAGGAGGAGAAGGGGATGACAGAGGATGAGATGGTTGGATAACATTACCGACTCAATGGACATGAGTTTCAGCAAGCCCTGGGAGATTGTGAAGGATAGGAAAGCCTGGCGTGCCGCAGTCCATGGGGTCGCAAAGAGTCGGACACAACTGAGCGACCGAACAGCAACAATAAAGTATTATGATCACCCCCTTTGTACTTATCACTAACTTCCATGGTGATTATCTTGGCCAATTATCAACATGTGGCTTATTTTGATTTAGCGACCCTCCTCCCCTTTCCCTTCTCCACTGGATTTTTTTTTTTTTCTTCTCTTTTTGCCTATGCTGGGTCTTTATTGCTGCAGGGGCTTTTATTTAGTTGCAGTGCCCAGGTTTCTCATTGTGGTAACTTCTCTTGTTACAGCATGTGAGCTATAGGGTGGGCAGGGTTCAGTAGTTGCGGATCCCAGGCTCAAGGGCACAGGCTCAATTGTGGTGCACGGGCTTAGTTGCTCGGCAGTATGTGGGATCTTCCTGGATCAGAGAGTGAATCTGTGTCCCCTGCAATGGCAGATGGATTCTTCACCACTGAGCCACCAGGGAAGCTCCCTTTAAAAGCCGAACTATGATACTATTATACCTAAAAAATTAGCAATAATTTCTTAATATAATGTAGTAGAAATTATATAGTAACTGGCCAGTATTCATTTTTTCCAGTTGTATACTCTATAGTGTAGTATTACTATACTATACTACAGTATATAGTAACTAGCCAGTATTCATTTTTTTTCTAGTTTTCCCACAAATGTCTTTTCACAGTTGTTCATCTCTAAGTTCTGTCTGACTGTTTGCAACCAATGCACTGGAGCATTCCAGGCTTCCCTGTCCTTCACTATCTCCCACAGTTTACTCAAACCCATGTTCATTAAGTCGGTGATGCTATCCAACCATCTCATCCTCTGTCGTCCCCTTCTCCTCCTGCCTTCAGTCTTTCCCAGCATCAGGGTCTTTTCTAATAAGTCTGCTCTTCACATCAGGTGGCCAAAGTATTGGAGCTTCAGCTTCAGCATCAGTTCTTCCAATGAACATTCAGGACTGATTTCCTTTAGGATTGACTGGTTTAGTCTCCTTGCTATTGAAGGGACTCTCAAGAGTATTCTCCAACACCACAATTTGAAAGCATGAATTCTTTGGTGCTCAGCCATCTTTATGGTCTAACTCTCACATCCATATATGACTAATGGAAAAGCCATAGCTTTGACTAGACAGACCTTTGTCAGCAAAGTGATATCTCTGCTTTTTAACACACTCTCTAGGTTTGTCATAGCTTTCCTTCCAAGGAGCTAATGTCTTAATTTTATGGCTGCAGTCACCTTCTGCAGTGGTTTTGGAGCCCAAGAAAATAAAATCTGTCACTGTTTCCACTTTTTCCCCATCTGTTTGCCATTAAGTGATGGAACCAGATGCCATGTTCTTAGTTTTCTGAATGTTGAGCTTTAAGCCAGCTTTTCCACTCTTCTTTCAACCTCATCAAGAAGCTCTCAGTTCCTTTTCACTTTCCGCCATTAAAGTGGTATCATCTGCATATCTGAGGTTGTTGGTATTTGTCCCAGCAATCTTGATTCCAGCCTGTGATTCATCCAGCCTGGCATTTCACATGAGGTACTCTGCATATGTTATAATAAGCAGGGTGACAATATACAGCCTTGATGTACTCCTTTCCCAATTTTGAACCAGTCACTTGTTCCATGTCCGGTTCTAACTGTTGCTTCTTGACCCACACACAGGTTTCTCAGGAGACAAGTAACATGTTCTGGTATTTATACCTCTTTAAGAATTTTCCACAGTCTGTTGTGATCTACACAGTTAAAAGGCTTTAGTGTAGTCGATGAAGCAGATTTTTTTGAAATTCCCTTGCTTTTTCTATGATCCAACAGATGTTGACAATCTGATCTCTGGTTCCTCTGCCTTTTCTAAATTCAGCTTGTACATCCGGAAGTTCTTGGTTCACAAGCTACCGAAGCCTAGCTTGAAGGATTTTGAGTGTTACCTTGCCAGCATCTGAAATGAGCATGATTGTATGGTAGTTTGAACAATCTTTGGCTTTGCCCTTCTTTGGAATTGGGATGAAAACTGACCTTTTCCAGTCCTGCGGCCACTGCTGAGTTTACCAAATTTGCTGACATATTGAGTATTGCACTTTAACAGAATCATCTTTTAGCATTTTAAATAGCTCAACTGGAATTCTATCACCTCCTCTAGCTTTGTTCATAGTAATGCTTCCTAAGGCGCACTCCAGAATGTCTGGCTTTAGGTAAGTAACCACACTATCGTGGTTATCCGGGTCATTAAGACTCCTCTTGTATGGTTCTTCTGTGTATTCTTGCCACCTCTTTTTAATCTCTTCTGCTTCTTTCAGGTCCTTGCCATTCTGTCCTTTATTTTGCCCATCTTTGCATGAAATGTTCCCTTGGTATCTCCAGTTTTCTGGAGAAGATCTGCAGTCTTTTCCATTCTATTGTTTTCCTCTATTTCTTTGCATTGTTCATTTAAGAAGTCCTTCTTACCTCTCCTTGCTGTTCTCTGGAACTCTGCCTTCAGTTGGGTACATCTTTCCCTTTCTCCCTTGCCTTTCGCTGCTCTTTCTCAGCTGTTTGTAAAGCCTCCTCAGACAACCACTTAGCCTTCTTGAATTTCTTTTTATTTGGGGTGATTTTGGTCACTGCCTCCTATACAGTGTTATGAATCTCTGTCCATAGTTCTTCAGGCCCTCTGTCTGCTAGATCTAAGCGCTTGCATCTGTTTTATCACCTCTAGTTTATAACCATAAGGGATTTGCTTTAGGTCATACCTGAATGGCCTAGTGGTTTTCCCTACGTTCTTCAGTTTAAATCTGAATTTTGCAGTAAGGAGCTCGTGATGTGAGGCACAGTCAACTCCAGGTCTTATTTTTGCTGACTGTATAGAGCTTCTCCATCTATAGCTGCAAAGAATTATAATCAATCTGATTTTGATATTGACCATCTGGTGATATCCATGTGTAGAGTCATCTCTTGTATTGTTGGAAGAGAGTGTTTGTTATGACCAATGCTTCTCCTGACAGAACCCTGTTAGCCTTTGCCCTGGTTCATTTTGTATTCCACGGCCAAACTTGCCTGTTCTTCCAGGTATCATTTGACTTCTTACTTTTGCATTCCAATCCCCTGTGATGTAAAGGACATCTTTTTGATATTACTGCTAGAAGGTCTTGTAGGTCTTCACAGAACCATTCAACTTCACCTTCTTTGGCATTAGTGGTTGGGCATAGACTTTGATTACTGTGATGTTGAATGATATGCCTTGAAATGAACTGAGATCATTCCGTCGTTTTTGAGATTGCACCCAAGAACTGCTTTTTGGTCTCTTTTGTTGACTTTGAGGGCTACTCCATTTCTTCTAAGGGATTCTTGCCCACAATAGTAGATACAACTGTCATCTGAATTAAATTCATCCATTCCTTTCCATTTTAGTTCACTGATTTCTAAGATGTCAGTGTTTACTCTTGCTATCTCCTGCTTGACCACATCCAGTTTACCTTGATTCATGGACCTAATATTCCAGGTTCTTTTGCAATATTGTTCTTTACAGCATCAGTCTTTACAACTTTTCACTACCAGACACATCCACAACTGGGTGTCATTCCCGCTTTGGCCCAGCCTCTTCATTCTTTCTGGAGCTTTCTCTCTGCTCCTTCCTTCCTAGTACCTTATTGAACACCTTCTGACCTGGAAGGCTCATCTTCCGGTTTCATAATCTTTTTGCCTTCTCATGCTGTTCACGGGGTTCTAGAGGCAAG
Organism: Oryx dammah; assembly: GCF_014754425.2. NCBI lineage: Eukaryota > Metazoa > Chordata > Mammalia > Artiodactyla > Bovidae > Oryx > Oryx dammah. The sequence goes on from NW_024070190.1 coordinate 30,318,703, forward strand.
AATCGGAGAAGGCAATGGCAACCCACTCCAGTACTCTTGCCTGGAAAATCCCATGGACGGAGGAGCCTGGTGGGCTGTGGTCCATGGTGTCGTGAAGAGTCAGACACGACTGAGCAACTTCACTTTCACTTTTCGCTTTCATGCATTGGAGAGGGAAATGGCAACCCACTCCAGTGTTCTTGCCCGGAGAATCCCAGGGATGGCAGAGCCTGGTGGGTTGCTGTCTGTGGGGTCACACAGAGTCTGACACGACTGAAGCGACTTAGCAGCAGCAGCAACAGAGGCAAGAATACTGGAGTGGTTTGCCATTGCCTCCTCCTATGGACCACGTTTTATCAGAACTCTCCACTATGACCTGTCCGTCTTGGGTGGCCCCGCACAGCATGGCTCACAGCTTCATTGTGTTATTATGCAGGCCCCTTCACTATGACAAGGCTGTGATCCATGAAGGGGCACCTTAATTCTGCTTTCTGTCAAAGCAGAAGTGCCCTCAACAGTTCCCCTTACGGAGGCTACCTTCACCTCTGTTTAAATGTCTTTAAAGGAATCAGTGTCTACTCTCTTCAGGAGATTCCAGTGGCTACCTCGTTCGCTAGATAGGAATCCCATTTGATTAGAGCAATTTCAAATTCTAGATTCTTAGATTGCCAGGCTCATGGAGAAGTTCCTATTAAGGTCACTTGGTTGAAAAATGAAGCAAAAGTGTCTGCAAGTAAGCGGATCCAGGTTCTGTTCAACAGTCTTCATATATCAGTGAAGCAGAAGGCAAGTAAGGAGTTCAGTCTGATGAAGGATTTTATCAGTGCTTGGCCATGAATAACGTGGAGCCATTCTTAGTCAAAAAGCTCATCTTAACCTTATCAGTGTGCTCCTGGGCTTCCCAGGTGGCTCAGTGGTAAAGAATCAGCCTGCTAGTGCAAGAGACACAGGAGACAGGGGTTTGATCCCTGGGTTGGGAAGATCTCCCAGAGGGGGAAATGACAACCCCCTCCACTATTGTTGACTGGAGAATCCCATGGATAGAGGAGCCTGGTGGGCTACAGTCCATGGGGTCACAAAGAGTCGGACATGACTGAGCAACTGAGCAAACTCTAACCATTACAGCTATAATTCTTAAATCTGACTGCCCATCACAGTCACTGAAGAAATGGCTTTAAAAGAAAAAGAGGAATAATTTCGTATAAATGGGATCATAACATACCTGATGTTTTTATTATAGAAAATTTTTCTCTCCTTTCCTTAAATCACTCCCTACTGTTTACCCCTGCCCTCAACCTTCTCATAATAATAATAATCTGTTAGGCATATATCTGTATTTTTCTGTTCATGTAATCCTATGCAGATGTATATATATCATGTTTTTTTGTTGGGGATTATTTTACAGATTTCTTTTAACTCAGTACTTGAAAATACTTGAAAATTCCTCAAAGTCATCTAGTTTAATTCAATTCCTTTTTTTTTTTTTTTTTTTAGTGGCTGAACAGTATTTGATATTGAGGATACTATAAAGTATTTAGCCATTCTGCTGTAGATAAGCATTACTTTATTTCTAGTTATTACCCAAACAATGCCACAATAACTGATATTTTTGCTTCTTATTCTCAAGAGGGTAAGAAGGTAAATATATTTTCAATCTTAATGGTTATCTCTAGATTGCTTATTAGGAAGACTATAATATTTCACATTTCTTCTAACAATGTTTAAGGCTATTCTCCCACATTCTTTATGGAAATCTCTTAAAAATAATATGCCCAGGCTCTAACCAGAAAGATTCTGATTTAGTATGTCCGTGGAGAGATACACAAAGCTGTATTTTTAAAAAGTTCTAGATGAATCAGAGGTAGTATTGGAACCACTGCATTTAAGCACAAGAAAATATTAAAAATAACTGGCCTTTTAGCTTAGTATCAGCAATATCATGCTTTAGCTAGGTACACATATTAGAATCAAAATATCAAATCAAGATGTGAATTGGCAATAGACATATATATCAAATGTAGGTCAAGGGTGTGTGCACTTTCAGAAGGCTTAATTAGTTGTATTGGAGCAAGCCCCTTGGGAGTCACGTATCCAGTTTGGAGCAGCTCATCTCTTTACAGTCTCACAAGATTTTTAGGAAGAGATAAGCATTTAGAATTTGTTTAGAATGTAAGTGATTAGAGAGATGCTAATGAGGAAATAAAAGACCACACTACACATAAAATGTTGAAGAGTTCCTGCTCATAGTATATAATTGGAAGTGAAAATCCAAAGACTTGAGTTTTAATCCTGATTAAACTACTTACTACTTGTCAGACTCTGGAACTTACTTTCCTGTTTTGTAAAAGGAGGTGGTTTAATATATGGCTACTACGATAATTCCCTACCTAGACTGGAGACAGCATTTCCCTTGTCGTTGCAGATGCTCTAGAGAATTACTGTGTCAGGTAATTTCCTCTGTATCTGTTATAAGTCTTGGACCCAAATCTGATCGCAGCAAAGCTGATTATATTTACTATTTAGCTATGTGTCCACAGAGCACCTTCTCTAGGGCCTGTGTTTGAGATCCCTATGGCCTATGGGAAGCTATCCACATTCTGAAACTCCTGTTTCTACATTCTAGGAATCCATCCTCCATTGAATTCAGAGATGAATATTTGTTATTTAATGAAGCAAAAACTGCAGAGTTTTGTGTTGCAGGCTGAGTGCAGACTCTAGGAGAAGAGATGGGTTCAACTTATGTTTATGTTTTCCTCCTCAGGCTCTGCAGATGGTGTAGGGAGGAGGTTGCACTCAGCCCCTGGCCTTGGTCTCTCAAAGACCCCAACAGCAGAAATGGAGCACAGTCTCCATGAAGCCAACACAGTATCTGCTTCTCAGGTAGCCTCCTCAGGTTCTATAGTTCTGGGCATGGGGTGGTGTGTTGGGAAAGAATTATGGAGAGATATGGGTGGTGGGGTTGGTGATAAGGCAGGGCATAGGAATGTGGGGCTATTAGAAGAGAACAAGATCTATGATTGGGCTTCTTTTGAGTGAGAGGAGGTTGCCACATGGCTACTACCTTTCAAATATATCTAATTCAGATCTCTACTAGTGAGTCTTACTTACCCTATTCTCTCCCATATCCCTCGGGACAGAGTCTGTGGGAAAACCACAGGTCTGATGTTACGTGTCTGCCTGTGTCTGTGTGTTTGAAGGCCGCACCTTGCCAAGGCCCCAGCAGGGAGTTTGGGGAGGATGATCCGTATGGTGCAGAGAACTTTCGGCGCATCTCACGCAGTCTCAGTGGCACCGTTGTCTCAGAGAAGGAGGAGGTCCCAGGCTCTTCCCACAGTTTTGTAAGTAGAATCAGGGTCTGTCTATTTAGAGCATCTTCTTTTTCTGGCTAGGTAAAAATACACTGTGGTGAAGGGGCAAGAGAAATGGAAGGTTGTAACTTGGGGAAAGCCATGTGCACTCAGCAAAAATGAGGACATGTAATCATTGTTTTTTTGGTCACACATTCACTTGGAGCCCAGAAGAATGTTCTTTCTCTGTAGCAGTTCTGGAGGGTGTAATGTTGGCTTCCTCAGGATGAGAAGTGTCCCAGAAGCCTTGAGAGGAGTCTCTGAGGAGCCATGACTGCTGACTGGGTCAGAATCCATTGCACTAATCAAAGGAAAAAGAAGAGATGGGATGACGTACTGTTTTGCCTGTTCTTCCCCATCCTAGAAAATGACCGATTGGGGTCCAGTGGGCTTTCAAGCTGAAATGAAGCATATACATTGGCAGCAGAAGGAAAATGATTTAAAGTCCTCATCTTTGGGGCATTTCATATAGAATTAATGCAGTAATCTATAGATGAAAGGTCCAGGGATATCCAAGTCAGCGGAGATCAGCAAACTCAAATAGTTTCAGTGGTTGGATTTCTAAAATGTGCCTTTTGAGAATTTCATACACTTGCCTGAGGCAACTTGAGATTTTATTACAGTATAGGTCAGGATATAAAGCACCAGTAGTACATTGGAGCTTGCTCACCATGTCAGTTTCATAAAAATTTTAAAAAACAGGTCTTAAATATGTGGTATAAAAATAGAAAAGTACAAAAAGGAAAACTAAGTCTCTTCCACCAGTTCTTCAGATCCAGTTTCTTTCCCAGTGACTACCTAAGAGGTGGTCATTTTTTCCAGTTTATTGTCATAAATTTATAAATAGCTCTGAACAGTTGGCCACTCTTTTTGGAAAAGGTGGTCTTTTCTGCCCAGCATTTGTTCTCATATACCTTTAATAGCAAGTTGTTATTTTGCTAGGAGAGTTGGCTTCCTTTTGGTCTGACTTCTGTATCATTCATTTATACATTGATTCATTCTTTTAAACAAATGCTTTCTGAGTTTATCTTCTAGGTATTGTGCCGAAAAATGGTGTTGAGTGAGCTAGATACACTCCCTGCTCTTTTGACTTTACAGTCTACTGGAGGAGACAGATAAACAATTATCATATAAATATGATAGGATTTAATGCTATGGAAGCAAAAGAGAGGAATTCCAGGCTTGAGGAATCAGGGAAGTCTTCCTGGAGAATTAAAATGAATGTAGCAGATAAAGGGGACTGAAGCAGATATTAACTGAGTTTAAAAAAGCTTTTTGGTGTGGTATGATTAGAGTCTGGCAAGGGATAAATGGAGAATGTTGACAAGTGAGACTGTAAGACTATAAACAAGGGTCATATCATGAACCATAGTAAGGAGTTTGGGAGGATAGAGAGATGTAGACACATTGGAGAGTCAACTAGGAAATTAAAATGTTTGGTGCCTACTTGCCTGGACATGGGGAAAAGAGAATCAAGGATGATATCTAGGAACTGTGGGTTGATAATGATAATATTTGAGGGAAGAGAAGCAGGAATATATTTGGAGGGAGAGATATGTGCAATTTTGGATGTATTAAGCTTGAGTTGAGATAGATATCTGGTAGGCTTTTGATTCTGAGACATATAAACTTAAAATTGAGATTTGAGAATCATTGCCACTGAAAAGAGGAAGAGAATTGCAAAAAGAGAAAGAAAAAAAAAAAAAAACAGGACATATCTCTGAAGAGAATCAGATTTAAGGTTCTTCTTTTGAAGAACCCCAAAAGGAGACTTGGTAAGAGGCTATAGGGATGGAAGGGGAACCAGTGAAGAGGGGTGTCTTTCTTTTGGTGACGGTGTCACATGCAGAGAGGACTGGCATCTGGTCCTTAGGCTACTTGGTAAATGCCCACCATGTGCCAGGCCGTGTTAGGTGCTGTGAGCACACACTGCTGAAACAACACAAAGTATCTTATAATCTCAAAAAACAAACAAGATACCCTGGCATATAGATTATTTTATTTAATATATTATTTGTTAAGTGCCTATAATAATCCTCCAGGAGCTGTTCAAGGTTATGGGGATACTGGAGTGAAAAGAAATGTATTCTAGTAGGAGATAAAAGACATTAAACAAGTAAACCCCAGACAATGTGTGATAAAGAATAAATCAAAGCAAGAGGCTAAGGAGTAAAGAGGTAATAGTGGTTATTCTCAGGGCTGTTTTTTTTGACAGAGTAGTGAGGAAAATCAGCTCTAAGAAAGTAACATGTGATGAGAGACCTCTGTGATATGAAGGTGTAAGCCATGGGAAGAGCATTCCCAGTAACAGAAACACAAAGTGTAAAGGCCCTAAGGTGGAATAAGCTTCGTATGTTTGAAGAACATTAAGAAGGTTGGCGTGTAAAAGGCGCAGGAATCATAGGAGATAAAGTGAGAAAGATCAGCTTTGCCATATCACACAGAACTTGCAGGCCACACTAAAGGAGGCAGTGGGCTGGAGACAGGAAGGACTAAATTGGAGGCTGCTGCAGTGGTCTAGTTGGATTTAAATATAAAACTTGTAGGTAGAAATGACAGTATATGGCATAGGCAACTAATGGAATTGTGGATGCAAAGTGCAAAATCAAGGGCAGTGTCAATATTTTGAGTCTAGGTGACTTAAGAAAATACGGTACCAGAAGGAGGAGTTGGGAAGAATGTTGGTTCAGTTTTGGACATGTTCATATCTCATATATTAAAAAACATATTTCTGAGACTTTGCCACATAAGTGAATGACAAATGAAGAACAAAGTAGGTCATAAGCAACAGTGGGTACAGACTTAACAGGCAGCACCAAAATGGAGACTGGAGTGTAGCAGTAACAGGAGAGATGGAATAGAGAGTTTCTGACTGTACATTTAGGGAGATATTAGTTCCCAATATTTAGAGTGAGTGTAGAATTTTTCATTCTTTTTGGTTTTCTGAATTTCTCTCTCATTTCTTCTCTATTTTAAATTTTTATTAATTTTTTTAGAGGCTTCTGTTATTATTATTATTTTTTTAACCACATCACACAACTTGCGGGATCTTAGTCCCCTGACCTGGGATTGAACCTTGGTAGTGAAAGCTTGCAGTCCTTACCACTGGATAGCCAGGGAATTTCCCTCTTGTCTATTTTTAAATTTCTATCTCATTCTGTAATTTTAATAGTAGCATTAAGGACTTTGCTAAAGACCTTGATGTTAGGATTGGGAAAGTGAGAGTGATGAGGAAGACATATTAAGAGAAGAGAACTGTACTTTGGTGTCTTAAGTTCATAGTGGAGGATGTTTCATAGTCAGGATGTTTCCTAGAGGGGCTGATGGGAAGAGTGTTGAGTAAATTGGGTTCATTTCTAGATTAAGGAATGTTTGTACTCTAGTACCTTCCATATCCCCCTGCTTCCCTCACTGTGTTTACCCAACCATAGCCTGCTGTGTGTTAATCCTCATCTCTATGTTTTTTTTGTCTTGTCTCATTGTAAGGATTCATCAAGCGTGAGGAAAAAGCCTTTGGAAACCCGGCATCGTTGTTCCAGCTCGTCTTCCCTCCCTGTCATCCATGACCCTCCTGTATTTCTCCTTGGTCCCCAATTCTACCCACCCCAACCACAGTTCCTGTCCCCAGATGTCTTGATGCCCAGCATGGCAGGGGAGCCCCATAGACCCCCAGGTAACTCTCCCAAATCTAATATTATATGCGGGAATGTAGTACTTTTCCAGGGACCTGGAAGAATCAAATCAGTGCATCTGTTGGGGGTTGGGGGTTGGGGAAGGGGAAGGAGGGTCCCAAGGTGGAGTTGTAAAGGGAAATGATCTTGATGAATCATGACTGAATCATTTCTTGGGCAACATGGGGTCTAGACCAGAGCTCCCAGAATCTAACTACTCATGAAAATGAACTGCTTCAGTTGTGACAGGATATGATTTTAAGTGACCCAGGGAATTAGTACCCAGTCTTTAGGATCCCCCAAAACAGGAAATATTATCTCTATCAGCTGTTTTTCTCTCCTTTTATCCCAAGTCTCAGTTGAGGGATGGTCTAGGAGGATGAGTAGTGAATGGCAGACTTGGAAAGATCCTATGCACAGAATACCCACGCCATGTATAGAGACCCAGACAATCCTGGGGAAGGTGGGCAGCATCCTTCTGGCTTTCTTTGACCCTCCACAGCAAGATTTGTTCCATTTTTCCCCTCATGGACCAAATCTACAGTTTAAGGCAGTGGTTCTTAATGAGAAAGGGGAGGTACCAGTGGCATCTGGTGGGTAGAAAGACTAGGAATGCTGCTAAACATCTAGCAATGCACAGAGAAGTTTCCTTGCACACCCCTACCCTACTCCTAAGACAAAGAATGACCAGCCCCGATTATCAGTAGTGCCAAAGCTGAGAAACCTGTCTATGGGTATAAATCCCCAGGGAAAAGGATCTTCTTAGAACTGAGTAGTACTGTTGATATTTGTGTCCAAATTTTAGAGAGCTTTGGATAAGCAGGCCTTCTGGATAAATGGACTTCTAATTACTCAGTGGAGCTGCCAGGTCACCAGCATCCTTTGAGAGTTACTAGAAGTATCTGATCAGTAAGGCAGCATTTATTGCAACTTGTTCTGCACCAAATACTACAGTAAATACATGGGAGAAAGAAGGCAGTTCTCTGCTCTTAAAGAGCTCAAAGTTTCAGTAGTCAGGTATATACATATATGTACTATATATATATATATATATATAGAGAGAGAGAGAGAGAGAGAGAGAGAGAGCAGCTATTGATGGAATTTAAAAAATAAAAATGAGAAGTACTGTTTACAAGTGATGTTTGGAAAATTAGCTATTTTGCTTCTTTTAAGTAAAGGGGAATCAATGTATAGAAAAGGCATTCTACATTATGTATGTGGGAGCAGTGCAAACAAAAGCAGCAATCTTGGAGAATGAACACAAATGTAAGCAGACACAGTTCACCTAGAGTGAAAGTACCGTGTTAAAAAAAACTGAGTGATGTTCTGGAGTGGGGGCTCTAAGGAGTAAAATTATCACAGAGAACATATATTTGGAATATCAGAGAGCCATTCATGTATGTGTGTTTGTGTCTGTCTTTTGGAGGACAGATTATAATGCAGTGAGATAGGAGTGTGCAACATCCAGGAGACTGTTTCATTTACACAGATTGGCAGTGACTTGATTTTAGTGTATATTAAGAATTTTAAAAAATGAAATTAAAAGCAAAGCTAGGTTCCTTCTTTCCCTTATTTGTACGTTCTTAAAGAGGTGAGGAGTTGGAAGGAACAGCCAGGAATGGTCCTCTGGGAAGGATAATGGTTTTACTGAAGATACTCAATCTTTGGGTTTCTTTTCTCTCCCCAGGAACTTCGAGGAGTGTCCAGCAGTTTCTGGCTATGTGTGACAGGGGTGAAACTTCCGAAGGGGTCAAGTACACAGGAAGGACTTTGAACTACCGGAGTCTCCCCCATCGTTCCAGAACAGATGCCTCCCGGGGACCATGGTCAGAGGCCAACCAGCATATTGGGGCCAGATTCCTGACTACTCCAGGGTGCAAGCCTCAGCTAACCCACACTGCCACACTACCAGAAAGACACCAGGGCCTTCAGGTTCCTCATGCTCAGTCCTGGGGGGATCTTTTCCATTCACCCTCCCACCCTCCTGTTGTTCACCCTGTGTCGCCACCACCAAGCAGTCTTTGTGTACCCCTGAGGTCAGCTTGGAATTCAGGTCCTGTTCCAGGGTTTCGAGCCCCGGGTCCTCGAAGAGTAGACATGCCCCCAGACGATGACTGGAGGCAAAGCAGTTATGCCCTGCCATCTAGGCACAGGAGGACAGGGAGAGAGGAGTTTCTGTTTGTCCTAGCAGATGCCCCTGGCAGAGAACAGATCAGGGCTAGAGCCCTGCAGCACAGCAGGTGGTAAGGGTTACCCCTTTCCTCTCCTGGAGCACAGCTTTCTCTGTTAAACTGTACTGCAGCAGAGTTGGTACCCTGCATCCCTGCCAAGGTTGTGCAAGTCTTATCTCAACACAGAGTTGGCAGTTTCTCCCAGGGGTGCCAGGAACCCCTAAGGAGACCTGGCTCTTTGAGGGAATATTTGAAACTTCAATTTCCATTCACCTAGCAAAAGGAAGCAGCTGCTGTTTAGGGTTTTATTTGATCCACTTTAAAGATGAATCCATGTTACTCTGGACACTAGCCATTCCTTAGGATCTTAGGGTCACCATTTTATTCTTGAATACTCTAAGCCCTCATATTCTGTTCCCTGTTATATTACCAACTTCTATGCTTTGTTTTATCCACCTATCCCTATTATCCGACCTTCTGTCTTCTCCATTCCTCATCCTTGGAGGGACATGTAGCCCTGTAGTCTTGGTCCTGACCACATCATTCAGGCTAGCCCACCTGCCCAGACTTTCTGCCTTCCCTCAGCCCCAAAACAGGCCTAGAATGTGGGGCTGCCAACATAACATTTACTCTTCGGAACAAATGGGAGTCAGGCACACTAACATACCCTCCTGTCCTCAGCAGCACAGCCATTACTGCCACTTGCTCAGTCGCCGCTGTAAACCCTCAGAGTCAGCTGAACTATTTTAGGGCCAAACATACTGTTTTTGTAAAGTATTTTTCATTAATAAATCTATAAGATAGTTCTATTTAATTCCTTGTCATTTAATTGTCTATTTGATTCCTTTTGTATTTTCTTGCTCTTTTGTATTGGGCTGGGGAAGCAAGAAATACCAATTCCCAGTGGCCTGGGGTTCAGTATATGGCTTTTGACTGAGTGAAAGTGAGGAGCCAAAGAGGAGTTGAAGACTGGTTGAAGGGTATGTATTCAAGGTAGGAGTCAATGAGTCCTAATATGGAGTGACTTTCCTTGTTGTTATTGCTGTTAGTATATTTTCTATCCCTTTCCTGCCAAGAGGCACTCAACACATTACATACTTTCTCCTTCCCCCCTCAGGGAGATTTTCTGGGATTCAGACTCCTCTTAGAACCTCACTCCTGATCTAGGTACCCGTTGTGCCCTCTCTCTACAAGTTTATCATGTGCCTCTTATCCCTTCCTTTGTCTCTTCATATGGCTGCCCCTTCCCTTCCGTCCAGAATTATATGCCACTTCCATGTAAGAATGGAGAAGGAAAAGGCAACCCACTCCAGTACTCTTGCCTAGAAAATCCCATGGAGGGAGGAGCCTGGTGTCCATGGGGTCTCAAAGAGTCGGACAGGACTGAGTGACTTCACTTTCACTTTCCATGTAAGAAAGATCCATTTTCACTCCTTCCTCACTCGAAAATTCATCTCCCTCCAAAAAATAATATGTGAGCTCCCTTAGCAAACATTACTAACTGGGCATTTCTCTTTTCTTAGATTATTCCAGCTCTCAGGATCATTAAGATTGACAAGTCAAGAGGTAGAGAGGTGGTGTTTGAGTCGTTTGGACTATTGCTTGCCTAATTATCACCATCTATTATGAACAGATTCTGAGCACATGTAATATTAAGCAGGAGGATGGGCAGGCATTTCTCACCCTATCCTACTTGAATCCTATGCCATCAAGATATATAGATGTGGGACTTCCCTTGCAGTCCCATGGTGAAGACTCCACGCTTCCACTGCATAGGGCACAGGTTTGATCTCTGGTTGGGGAACTGAGATCTGACATACCTCTCGGTGCAGCAAAAAAAAAAGATATATAGATCTTAGGATATTCTGATCCCTGCTACTGATCCAGTACCTCTGCTGGTGTCAACACATCAGTTCAGTTCAGTTCAGTTCAGTCGCTCAGTCGTGTCCGACTCTTTGCGACCCCATGAATCACAGCACGCCAGGCCTCCCTGTCCATCACCAACTCCTGGAGTTCACTCAGACTCATGTCCATGGAGTCGGTGACGCCATCCAGCCATCTCACCCTCTGCCGTCCTCTTCTTCTAATCATTATTGATTGAACAATCATTTCTTGTTCCACTACTCCCTTCCCCATGAGCGTACATCTCTAAAGTTTCCTCAGAAAACCTGGATCCCACATTCTACCGTAGAGGTATTTCTTATGAGGAACTAATTTCCAATTCCCTATTGCCTTCGAAATCTCTTTTTTTCTCAGTGAATCAAGAGGGAGGCTGTGTCCTTTTCAAGTGCATTTCGTAGACTCTTTGAACATCTCAGTGACAAAACCCTTCCTTTCCTCTTACCTGTTTTGATTCTGAACCCTTGGAGCTTAGTCTGCTGTACCTGCATTCTTTGTGCTTTCAGACTCTTGACAATCCCAGGCTCTAAACACAAGGGCCAGATTCTCTCTCAAACTCCATTCTGAACCGTTGCTTCGCTCTAGAACCTACAACGCTTCCTCTAGTTCTGTCAGTTATCGACCGAAGTACCCGAATCTGATAGTCAAATTGTTGTTATACTTTTTTTTTTTCTCTATTTGCGGGAGATTCTTAGGTTTGGTCACATCTCTCCATCTTTCTAGGAGCTCCGTGAAAGCCGGTGTCGTGTTCCCTAGCACTCTTTCACCGCAGGAACTAGCTACAGACGAATCATTTCTCCTCACTCTCTTTTATTTCTGCTTGCCCAGAATTTTAAGCTGATCCCTTGGCATGGTCGTGTTTCTCTCCTAGCTTCAGTAATTTTGCTCATGTCCCTAGAGCCTGCTCCGCCCCCGCCCCCGCAAGCGCGGTGCATGCCGGTCTTAGCCCCTCTGTAGGGAGAGAGGGTCCGCCATGTTCCCCGGCGGCGCCGCCGCTTGGCTCTGGTAGCCGCCGCCCCCGCCCCCAGCCCCGCCCGGCCCAGCGCCTAGCCGAGCCCCGGGCCCAGCATGGCCGCCCCGGAGCCGGCCCGGGCTGCACCGCCCCCACCCCCGCCCCCGCCGCCCCCTCCCGGGGCTGACCGCGTCGTCAAAGGTGAGAGGTGGACGAAGCCCTGGGGGCCTGGCCTGATGAGATAGCTGTGTGAGGGCGGGCGGGAGACCGTCCCCTCCGGAGCGGGCCCGGAAGGGCGGGCGAGTGACTGGCTGCCTCACTTGGGGAGTGGCCCCTGGGCGGGCCCCTGCTGGGCTGGGCTGAGTCGGTGGCGGCGGCTCCGAGGTCTCTCGCTTGCCTTCGGGCCGTTGGCAGAGGTTTCGTTCTGTAGGTCTCCTAGCCGGAGGGGTGAGGCTACTAGTCGCAGTGAGCCTCTTTCTTTTCCTGCCCGCCCTGTCAAAGCGGCCCAGAGGCCGCGATTAGCTTCCTGCACCGCGACAGCTGCACGCCTGGCTTGCCGGGGCGAACGGAGGGGCTCTGAGACCTTCAGCCACGCGGGGCTGGGCGATGAGCAGTCAGAAATCACCTCGCCTTTGGCCCACGCCTGCTCCCCAGTGACAGCCGTCCGCCCTATTCGCGCCTAGTTAATGCCAGCCGCAGGGGTTCGCACTCGGCCTTCAGGTGTCACCCCGCGCGGAAATTGGGGGAACTGTATGGGATTGGACAAGGGTGAAGGGACAAGCCAGAATTTGGGGGCCCCGGGTTTAAGTGCATAAGAGATGAAAAAAAGACAGTAAAAAAAAAAAAAAAAAAAAGATCTTCGGGGATAGGAAGAAACATTTACTAGAGCCGGCAACGCTGGTCAGAGGGCAAGAGGGGTTAGCCCTCCCGTGCATGCAAACGCCTACACACTCCCCTAGAAGAAAAAATTAAATATTTCTCAGCTGGTGCAGAATTTATGATTGTTTAACTACAACAGGTCATAACATTAATTTGAAATAGAGAAATTGAAGGCTAATTTAGAATTGCTTAAGATTTCCATGCTCTCTGGGAGAGCCCATCAACTTCAAACACTGTTGTGGAGGTGAAGAACATAATTTGAAATGATTTTTCTTTATCATATAGCTTGGTCAATAAATTGAAATCATTTTAGAATAAAGCTTTATTGTATCACATTTATTTTTGAAAGATAAATACTTCTTTTATTTGTTTTATTTATTTCATTCAACTTCTCAAACATACTGGCATAATGTTTAAACACTTGTTAGCCCAGTTTTGGAAATCTGACTAGACATGTTTCCATTAAAATATTTAAAAACAAGAAAAACTTTTTGTTTTGTGGTTTTTAATTTATCAATTCTAGCCTCCTTTAATGATAACACTAATTTGTATCTAGATTTATGTAGACAATTTTAAAAGCTTAATCGTGTATATATTCGGGCCAGGCATCAATTGAAAAAAGCTTTTATAGAATCCTTGTCCCAAGAAGTCTTGAAAAAGAGAAACAAAAAAGATTGGCAGTTCAGACATTCATGCTATTGTAAAATCTTGAAGTTTTGTTGGGTTGGGAATAGGAGACATGAGCTGCCTGTTAATTTTCTGACAGTGTACCTGTGCTGTCTGTTAATTTCCCCTGGCACTTTTCACCCTACTATTAGATGGGACAACCAATCACATTTCTGAACAGTAAGTTTATGCTATACTTAAACGCTTATGAATCTTCTTGTTTTTTGTCATTTATATGGTAATGTTTCCCTTGTACTTTAATACAGTCAAAATAAGATTCCAGACATAGGGCATATTCCTTAGGGATGGGTTGTGAATACAAGACATAGTCATATTTGCAGTTTATTGGTAGGAAATAAAAGTCATTTAGGTAAATGGGAGTTTGTTGATATAGAAAATCATAGTAGAACTCGTGGATATAAGATCCCATGTACTTAGTAGTATGCTCTTCAAGACAACTTTCATTTCTTTATGGAATTTGTTAGCTAGTTGGAATGGCGGATATGGATCACATGCTTTAGAGATAGTGTGCAATAGACTGGTTTGTGCTGCTACAGGAGTTTCTGGCTTCCTTGGAAGTTACTGGGAAATTTACCTTTCATTATAGAAATCTTTTATATTTCATTTTCAAGCTTCTTTCTTGCCTTCCTCAGTAAGTAATTGTAGTATAATGTTTCATTTGATGACAAAGAACACCAGTTTGCTGAAGCTGTATAACCACGGTGCTAATTCAACTTAAGTTTAACTTGTTACAAATCTAGATTTAAGTCTAGTATGTGCTGGTTTTGCACCATTTCGTAGTGGTAAGGTTATAGAGACCATCGTTGGCATTGAATATAAATAGTATTTTACTCCCTGAAACTTCCCCTGTTGTTTCAGATTTTATACTCTTACACTTCTAGCCAAGAGGTCTGTATTTTATGGTCACATAGATTTTGAAGGGGAATAGGTCTTCTGTGTTTCATATCTAATGCCTGAATTTCACGTTATGTGAAGTTTGAGGTCTTGGAATATGGTAGGTGATTCATGTATAAATTATCTATTCACTGAAATTATTAGTGGTAATTCCATATCCCTGATTATGTGTGATTAGGTTTCCTGGTTAAGACAGTTCTGGGCCTGCTCCAGTTTCTGGCTCTGGTCAAATTCATTTGTTTGAAAGCTGGTGGAGCCCAAGTGGTTTAGGTGAGATAGTATGCCCTCTTAACTATTTTCTGTTAAGCATTTTTCTATCTTTAGCTAAGATAGTAAGTTGGCAATAAGAAAATAGAAACAAACTAGGAAAAACAGTTAATTTTTCCTAGTGCCTTTTTGCCACATCAGCAAAATTGGTGTGTGTAATTAAAGCATAAAACCCTGAATTTATTTATATAGTTCTTCCTCCTCCCCCTGAAATTTACTTGACCTGAAATGTCCAGGTCTTTTTTCTTTTTTCCCTCAGATACTTTTAAAATGTACTTTTTGCTGTATAGATGAGGTCCCAGATTTGTAAAACTAGATTTTCCCTTGAAATTAATAAATCTATTACACTTAATGCAAAAATTCACCTTTATTGCTTACATTGCATTGTCCATTTTGTGTACATGTTTATTTTAGCACACACAGTGCTACTCACTTTCTTTTGCATTCAGCATGTTTTATTTCCTAGGTTTTATTATCCTTATCTCTTAAATTATCAGACTTTCAGATTGAACCAAAATGTGTGTGTTGTAAGTTTTTTACCTGTTAATATCTAATGGGCAGCCTTATGATTCATTTAGGTCCTGTTGCCTGCTCCTCTGCTTAAAAATCAGAGGTTGTTTGGCTAACGTGTTTTCCAGTAACTTAGCTTTAATAGGATTGCTTATTTTCATTACAGATTTTTAGATGACCCACATAGGTCTTGGAGTCACATAGCTACTTCAGGTGTGTGTGTGCATGCGCGCGCACTAATTCTAGTTCATTATGATTGCTTGTTTTTTTTTGAATAATTTTATTTGTCTATTTATGGCTGTGCTGGGTCTTTGTTGCTGTGTTTTCTTTTTTCTAGTTGGCAGAGAGCAGGGGCTACTGTCTAGTTGTAGTACGAGAGCTTCTCATTGTAGTGGCTTCTCTTGTTGCAGAGCATGGACTGTAGGGCATGTGGGCTCAATAGTTGCGGCTCCCAGGTTCTAGAGCACAGGCTCAATAGTTGTGGTGCATGGGCTTAGTTACTCCATGGCATGTGGGATATTCTCAGAAGAGGGCTTGAACAAGTGTTTCCTGCAATGAGAGACAGATTCTTTATCACTGAGTCATAGGGAAGCCCTGAAAGTGAAGTCGCTCAGTCGTGTCCGACTCTTTGCAACCCGTGGACTCTAGCCCACCAGGCTCCTCCGTCCATGGGATTCTCCAGGCAAGAATACTGGAGTGGTTGCCATTTCCTTCTCCAGGGGATCTTCCCAATCCAGGGATCGAACCCAGGTCTCCCACATTGCAGGCAGACGCTTTAACCTCTGCACCACCAGGGAAGCCCCAGTTCATTATATTTTAAAGCAACGTGAAATTAAAATTTTTTTTTTAACAAAATCTGTTTTATGGACTTAACCTATCCAAAAGAGATAATTCTTGAAAATGATTTTCCTTTTCCTTTTTACCCTAGTCAAACTGTTAAGCATACTAAATCTTCAGTACCATGTGTCCTAGGAGAAGTGTGTGTGTGTGTGTGTGTGTGACAGAGAGAGCAGTGAGAAGGAAAGAGAACACTCTGGCAACAAGTCATCTTGGAAGGAAAATGCCAAGGAGGAAATACAGCTGCTCAGTAGTGAGGCAAAAGCTTCAGGTTCCGGTGCTGTTGAATGAATTGGCAAAAGTTATAAGGAAGAGTTTGGTGAAAGAATTTTGATTTGTTAGATGAGATGTGTTTTAGTGCCAATCCTGTGATTTCATTTCAATATAAAAATGTTTACTTTTACATAGAGATGAAATAAGCTAACACTAGTTGACATTTTTATATGGTATATAAAATTTATTTTTGAAATTCAAAGTAACCAAATAGCAAATACTTATTTAATGCCTGCCATATACCTAAAAATTGTAGGGAAACAGTATAAAAGATAAAATGCAATCTTGGTCCTTGGGGAAATAGGTACTCATGAAAAGTTAATAATTTATGTCATAAGGCTGTGTGATTAATAATTGCCAGTTAAGTGGCAGACCCAGCAAGTTGAGTTCAAAGGAGACAGGGACGGGTCTAGATTTGATTGGTCTAGCAAGGGTTTGTATAGGAGGAAAGAGCTTTGAGGATGGGTAGGATTCAAATAAGCGGAAGATTGGGACCATTTATTTGTGCATCATTTATTGAGTACCTCTTTGTACCAGACATTATACTAGGCTTTAGGGATACAGAATTGAATTAGATATATTAAGTAAGATAGATTTTTCTTGGAGGCAGTCTAGTGGAGGAGACATTATTGCAAATAAATAATATAATGAATTAGGTACGACGTGCTGTTGGAGCTGTATAGAGGGAATTGACTCTTAATTGGAGAGAAAGCTTCACTGAAAGGATTATACTTTGAGGGGAGCCTTACAGGATGAGTAGAATTTCTCCAGATATTAAGGTGGGGCTGGGAAGGAGAAGGAAATGGCAACCCACTCCAGTGTTCTTGCCTGGAGAATCCCAGGGACGGGGGAGCCTGGTGGGCTGCCGTCTATGGGGTTGTACAGAGTTGGACACGACTGAAGCGACTTAGCAGAGAAGGAGAAAATATTTTCTTTCTTTTTTTTTTTTTTTTTAGAAAATATTTTCTAGTAGCAAAAACAGCAGTATAAAGGCATGGAGTTTGAAAAAAGCAAGTTCTTGGCAAGAAGTAGCAGATGAAGTTGAAAAAGTTTTTTTGGACACCAAGTTGAGGACCTGAAACTTAGGGAGTATAGCCTCTGGATGGTTAAGAACATTGGATGATTAAGACTGCCTGGGTTTGAATTAAGACTGCCTAGTTCTGCCTTAATCGTTTCACTGAGGACAAGATGCTGAGTATCCCCAGCCCTCAATTTTCTCATCTGGAAAATACAGTTAATAAAGTTATGGGATTTTTGAAGGATTAACAGAGACAATTCATGAAAATTTGTACCATAGTGCCTGGCCTGACACATTATTGAAAGTTTTAAAGTAGAGGGATGACCCAATGTTTTGGTTTTTGAAAGGTAACAGATATTGTTGATAAGTGATTACTGATTAAAATAGAAGAGACTAAAATCAGGGTGTCAGAAGGTTAATGGAGTAGTCCAAGTGTAAAATGACCATGGCATGGATGAATTATGAGAATGAGAAAAATCAAATATGACACAAATCCTGAGTAATATTAGAAAGTAGATATACAGGAGCAATGACTGGGTGTGGGAATGAAACAGGTAGAAGAGCAAACTTTTTTAAGAAAACAGTAATGAAACTTATTTTGCTTCAGTGATAGTTTAAATTGAGCAGTTGTAGTTAGAGGCAGAGATTGGAGTGATAGGTAAGAGACTGGGGATGGTTAAGAAGGACTTTGAAAAATAAGTTTCAGACTTTTGTCTCCTTTATTCATTAGTCCTTTTTTGACTAAACAGGAAAGGGTAGAAAAGAAACTAGGGTGGAAGCCAGCCCAGTATTTTGAGTAGATTTGTTTAGCTGTGCCTTGTACAGTAAAGGGGGAGGAAAAGTAGAGCTTAGATTTTTCTGGTACACAAGTGATAAGAACTTGAACCAGCATTGCAGCCATGGAGATAGAAAATAGAGAAAATTTAAAATAGAACTAGAGTCCAGAAAGAGATCAGTGACTTCAAAAGTTTAAATCTGAGTGACAGAGAATGATGATATCATAACAAAAATAAGCCAGGAAGGAGAAACTAATATTTGAGGGAAGGGTATTGTGTTCAGAGAACCACCACAAATTAAAAGGAATTCAAGGGATACCTAGAAATTTTGAAGATAGTGCTGTAGGATTTATTGAACCTTTCCATAAAGCATGTGGCTAATGCATGCTTCTGCCCCTGGCAGCTGGGTGGGTTATACCATTTTTCCTGATCAGGAGACTTTTGATGACTCTTAGTCAGAAGAGCATTGTTGTCGTGTTGGTATAAGACAAGTGGTACTGGAGTAGCATTCTGAAGACCTCAGTTTCAATCATGACTCTACCCCTTACTAGTTGAAACACCTTGAGAGAGCCATTAACTTGTCTGAACCTGTTATCCTCTCTGTGAAACTGAGATAAAATTGCCCTACCAAACTCATAGGATGTCTCTCAGAATCATAGGATTGTGTATATGAAAGCATTTTCTAAACTGTAAACAAAACACTAGAAATATATTGTCATTGCTATATAAATTAGCATACTGCTGCTGCTGCTAAGTCGCTTCAGCCGGGTCCGACTCTGTGCGACCCCATAGACGGCAGCCCACCAGGCTCCCCGGTCCCTGGGATTCTCCAGGCAAGAACACTGGAGTGGGTTGCCATTTCCTTCTCCAATGCATGAAACTGAAAAGTGAAAGTGAAGTCGCTCAGTCGTGTCTGACTCTTAGCGACCTCATGGACTGCAGCCTACCAGGCTCCTCCATCCATGGGATTTTCCAGGCAAGAGTACTGGAGTGGGGTGCCATTGCCTTCTCCAAAATTAGTGTAAAGTAATTTAAAAACTGTAACTAATGTTTCATTAATTCAGTAAATGTTCATTAGTACCTATGTTCTAATCACTAGCTATATAGCGATGAAAGACAGCTTGCTCCCTTTTAAGGAGCTCGTAAGCTTGAGGGGGAAGCAAGGTAGTTATAGTGCAGCTGATAGGTAACCTAGCCAAAGAACAGGAACATTTTCAAGAATTGGAACACTGATAGGAAGTTTAAGGACAAAGAGAAATTAGAAAAAATGTGGAAATAGTGTACCTATAAATAATAGGGAATGCAATGTACAGAGGTTTTTTTGAGTGATGTAGTTTTAAAAATGAAAATAACATCTGGAGTATAGTATGGGTCTGGAATATGAGTTAGTGGCAAAAAGATGAGGGTTGGAAATGTAGGCAAGGGTCAGATTAGAAGGGATCTTATATGACATGTTAAAGTACAGAATTTGGATTTTATGTGATGCATCCAGTCTTGCAACAGGTGGATGTTGAGATCTGAATTTTAAAAAGAGTATTCTGAGTTATTGTGAAACCTGGGCAAAATTGAAAAGATTTTTGTAATTTTAGGGGAAAAAAGTCCTTATTCAGTGTCTTAGGACCAAAGAGATGAAACCAGATCAGAGAATTATCTAGGACCTATTTATTGGCTGTGTTAGGGAGAGGAAGCAAAAGACTTTTAGGATAATTTCCAGATAAACAACTATATTGGTGATAGTTCCAAGGGAAAGTTCATGCATTAAGTTTTGGCTGTGTTAAGTTTAAGATACTTATGGAGCATCCAAGTGGAGATATTTAATAGTTTAATAAAGATTTGGAGTTTAGTGGCACAGTCTGGACTCTGTTTGGGAGTCCACAAAATACAGATTTTGGTTGAAGCTGTAGTTATGAATGAGAGGAGTATAATATGAAGGCCAAGGACAGAATCCTCAGCCACACTGTCATAGGATTAAGAAAAGGACTAGAAGTTCATGAGATAGGCTAATCAGGCATGACCAGAGAGTTAAGGGAAAAACCAGGTGAGTGATTTCAAGAACCCGAGATAGAGAGTTATAAAGTGAAGGAATAGAGCAGAAGCCAGATAAATGTGGGTTGAGGAAAGAAGACACAAAGTGAAAAGATGAAGGTATCCACTGTAGATTACTCTTTGAAGAAGCTTAGTTGTAAAATATGGGATATATATGGCAGAAACAGGGATGAGGAGTAAGGGATTGTTTTTAAGATCACAGAGAATTGGGTACAGTCTTCCCTTGGTATCTGTGGGGATTTGATTCCAGGATACCCCTCCCTCTTCCAAAATCAGTGCATTCTCAAATCCCTTATATAAAATGGTGTAATATTTGGATATAGCCTCTCTGTATCCTCTCATTTACTTCAAATCATCTCTAAATTACTTGTAATAAAACAATGTAAATGCTATGTAAATAGTTGCTAGAGAGGCAAATTCAGTATTCTCTTTTTGAAATTTTATTTGAAAAATATTTTTCTTTTTAAAATATTTTCTATCTGTGGTTGGTTGAATCCTCACATGCCACCCTGTCATTTTGTAGCGCTGGCTGTATGTTTATCTCCTCAAAGGGAAGGCCCTGTGGAGAGTTGGAGGCAGGAAACACAGAATAGGGGCAAGGGTGGGTGGGAAGGGTGACTGAAGTGAAGATGTTGGGGGTGGGGTGGCATTCAAAGCACAGTAGAATGTTTAGTATTGGGTGGGAGGAATCCTCTTTCTTGAGATAGGAAGAAATGTAAAGATGGATACTGGTATAGATGTAGATGGAGAGGAGCAGAAAAATGACATTTGGTCTGAAGTTCTCAGTTTTCTCTGAAAAAGGTGCAAAGTTGATTATTGAGTAAAAGAGAAATTAAGTTTAGGGTTCAAGGAAGAGGTGACCATTTGAAATCTCCACTGAGGAGAATGGGAGAGAGCACAGACAAGGATGTTTAATTGGATAGCTGGCAAGGGCCAGTAACCAACAAAGTTGCAGACCATTAATTTGTATAAGCACTGAATTGTTCTGATGATTTTTTACTTAATGTCCAACTTTAGAAACTAGCTCATCCAAGAATTGGAGTTTTAGAAGTACAAAAGAACAAAACAGTTCAGGATGTTTTGTTTAAAAAGTGGGTGGTTGATGGAATAGCTTCAAAATTACAGGAAGCAAAGGTTTCCAGAAGTAGTTGATTAGGGGAGGTGTCCAGGTTCTTGATATAATTGGAGAACAAATAGAGAAAAGGGAGTGAGTCTGAAAGCATTAGAGATTTTGGTCATGGAGTAAGAGATTGGAGTTCAGGATCTCAGAGGTAGAGCAGAAATTATGGGCAAGGCTGAGAAAGTTTAAGTGGCGTGGAGGTCAGAACCTCTCATTTCTTGGGTTTACATAGGTCATCCTCAGAGACATTGATGATGATGGTGCTTAGAGAGGAGAAGGCTTTTGAACTAGGAACCCGAGTTTCATGTAAGAGTTGACCAGAAGTATAGTAGATGGCTAGGACAAGAATAAACTAGCCAGAAGACATGAACCTCAAAGGAGGCAGCATTTTCTTCTTCACCGGAGTGATGATGTTAGATGTGGAAATGGGGAGCTAAAAGACTGTAGCCTTTTCTGCTCAGAGTGGTGGGAATTCTGGAGGCTGAATGAAGAGGATTGGGAGGAAGGGGAACAGCCTGAGGATGTTCTTGTTCAGTCGCTGAGTCCTGTCTGACTCTGCGACCCTGTGAACAGCCGCATGCCAGGCTTCCCTGTCCTTCACTGTCTCCCAGAGTTCACTCTTACTCATGGTGTGAATAAAAGAAATACAGAGAAAAAATTCAAGAGGAACTTATTTTGGACAGTTGCGAGTAATGGCAGTGATGAAAAGCACAGACATCTGAATGCTTCTTTGGAGTAGAGTTTTCAGGTGCCGCAGGCTGTGCCCCACATAGTGTTGGAGGCCTCATTGGGCTGATAGTTTGCAGTCTTTGCTTAGGGTTGGGCAACAGGGAAAAGCTCCTCTGTTTATTGACCATTCTCATTGTATGTACATAAATTTATGTGCTGGTTTTTCCCTATCTAAAACTTAGAAGAGTTGGAAAACGGGAATAGTTGGCTGAAGACGAATTAGAAATGTAAAAAAACAATTAAAAACCTAAAATTAGATGGAAATGCTTTAAAAGTACCTTAGGAGTTGCAAAATGGTAGTCTTAATTTCTCAGTTAATAACAAATTCAACCCTCTATTGACCAGCAGTGTCAGTTATTAATTTCCTATTAGGCCAAATTCTATTTGGTCAGTTTTCTTTTGCTTAGTTAGATCACCTGCTATGGCTCCTTTTTCCACCTGCCAAAGAGCACAATGCCTTTTTGCCTCTTATTTTCTTATTTACTGATATATTAAAACATTTTTCCAAAACTTTCTACTCTCCCGTTTCAATGTTGTATTTAGTTTTCATCTGCTTTTACCTATGGTGACATTTCTTCACCCCTCTACCTGCCCATTCCTTAAAAGGTATTGCAGCTGTTGTTGAGATTTAAAAGTATGCCTTGAATTGAAAAAGAAATGGAAAACATAGGTCTGGGGGCAGTGTATACTTTTTTCCCCCAAATGAATGGGACAGTCTGACTCTTGGTTAAAGAGGAGCAGTACCTCAGTGTGATTTGCAGTGGGACATCACAGTGTGCATGAAAACATGCAGTACCACAGGTGACTGGCTGATGGAGGGGAAGGTTCCCACATAGGTTTTTAGGAAGTTCTGTATTTTGAACAAAGTTCAGCTATTAGTGGAATTATGTTGTTAATTATTAGGAGTTATGTTCTGCGTAATCTGGAATGCAACATCTTAAACAATATCTCTTTCCCTGAGTAGAGGAGAAATTCTCTTGGCTTGATGAGAAAAATATCCCAGTTTGAGCTCAGAAATTTTTATGTAAGAGATATTTAAACTTTTCATTTTCATAATGTCCCAAAAGTAACTTTTGATTTATTTAGTAATTGTTAGTTTCTGTAGCTTTTAAACAGTTGATTTACTGATGGTGGCAAATTTGGTTATAGCATATAGTATGCTGCTGCTGCTGCTAAGTCACTTCAGTCGTGTCCAACTCTGTGCGACACCATGGACAACAGCCCACCAGGCTCCCTCATCCCTGGGATTCTCCAGGCAAGAACACGAGTGGGTTGCCATTTCCTTCTCCAATGCATGAAAGTGAAAAGTGAAAGTGAAGCTGCTCGGTTGTGTCCAACTCCTAGGTACCCCATGGACTGCAGCCCACTAGGCTCCTGGGTCGGTGGGATTTTCCCAGGATTTTTCCAGGCAGGAGTACTGGAGTGGGTTGCCATTGCCTTCTCCAATAGCATATAGTATAATAGTCTGTTTAATCTTTGGTTGAAGAAAAACATACGTTAATAAAGGTTTTTTATTTTTTTAGAATCTGACATAGCTATATTTGGGTGGCCCCATGGACTGTATCTTGCCTGGAAAGTCCCGTGGATGGAGGAGCCTGGTGGGCTGCAGTCCATGGGGTCATTAAGAGTCAACACGACTGAGCGACTTCACTTTCACTTTTCACTTTCATGCATTGGAGAAGGAGATGGCAACCCACTCCAGTGTTCTTGCTGGGAGAATCCCAGGGATGGGGGAGCCTGGTGGGCTGCCATCTCTGGGGTCGCACAGAGTCGGACACGACTGAAGCAACTTAGCAGCAGCAGCAGCATGGACTGTAGCCCACCAGGCTCCTCTTTCCATGGGGATTCTCCAGGCAAGACATAACTGGAATGGGTTGTCATGCACTCCTCCAGGGGATCTTCGCAACCCAGGGATCGAACCCAGGTCTCCCGCATTGCAGGTGGATTCTTTACCATCTGAGCCACCAGGGAAGCCCTGTTTGGGGGAGCAAAATGTACTTTAATGCCTTGTTCTAGATGCAGTAAAAAAATAATGGAAATAAATGTGTTCTCAAGAAGGGGCCAGGGAAAGCAAGTTTTGTTTTACTATCAAAAAAAGGTAAAAGCTAGAGGGATTGATGATTTCAAAGTCTTTTAGAAATGGTTTATATTCCTCTGCTTTAGTTCTTATTTCACTTCTAAGAACTGAGCTCTTCCTAAATTATTTTTCTCCTATGAGAATATGGTTATTTTTTATTCTTTCTTAGGTAATTGATAAGATTCTAACCCAGTCCCCTGTTTTTAGTTACTTAAGTTGAACTGTGAAGAAGCAGTTCATCCTATACTTTTCCAGTCTTCTGTATAATAATTGATAATCACAGTGATGGTCAGTAAGATACTGGGTACTGTATGCCCATACACAAAGTGAGTTTTTTCTTTAAAAATTTATTTCAGAAAAGAGAGAAATACATTTGGGTCTATATGTAGACTACATTCTTACTATAAATTTCTTTCTTCTTTTTGAAAAACAAAGTACTATTTGGTAAAAAGCCTAAAACTGCTTCAACCCAAGCTGATTTTGAATGCATAAAGAGGTCATTTGTTGGATTCAGTTAAAAAGGAATACAGAATTTTAACAGGTATATAATAAGTTTTCCTAGGTACATGACCTTAAGGTAGATGCCATTGAAAATGGACTTTCATGTTCTCTATTCCACTTAACAGATTTCAGTTTAAAACAATACAGTTGGTAAATACTTGTGGAAATTATATGCTACAGGAGTAAAAAGGCCAACTATTTCAGTAGTTAGACAAGTGGAAATTGTGTTTTAGGATAAATTTGCAGCAATAGCATTGAAGATGTATTTAAAAAGTGCTGTATCTTAAGCAGCTTAAATGGAAATGAGGATGATTTGCTTGTAAAAGTGTTTTAGATGACAAAAAATGAATCCAGTGGCAAAGAATGCACTGATGTCAAAAATGTGTATAAAGATTTTGAATGAAACTGTTATGTGAAAAATGAAGGTAAGAGAAAAAGCAGTATTAATATTATTTTAAATATATATATGCATCTAGATTAATTTAAATCTGTAAGTAAACATTTGGCTGTTTTAATCTATATTTCTAGAAATTTCTGGGCTTCCCTGATAGCTCAGCTGATAAAGAATCCTCCTGCAATGCAGGAGACCCTGATTCGATTTCCTGGGTCGGAAAGTTCCCCTGCAGAAGGGATAGGCTACTCTCTCCAGTATTCATGGGCTTCCCTGGTGGCTCAGACCGTAAAGAATCCGCCTGCAGTGCAGGAGATCTGGATTCAATCCCTGGGCTGAGAGGATCCATTGGAGGAGGCATGGCAGCCCACGCCAGTAAGCTTGCCTGGAGAATCCCCATGGACAGAGGAACCTGGCAGGCTACAGGGTGTGGGGTCGCAGAGTCGGACACAACTGAGCAACTAAACACAGCACAGACGTTTCTGCTCAAGTTGGCCAGCAGGCATTGTTTTATATATTTTTATTAGGAAGTTGGTCAGTCACCTTATATTTGGGATTTCTATTTATGCTTGTATGATATTAAGTTATACTTATTCTACTTCATTTAAGATGAAGAGTGTATAATCTGTTTTAAGAGTTCTATCAAAAAATGTTTTGGCTTAAAGAAAAAAAGCTTTAGTTATCCTGAAAAAACGTAATTTTGTGAGACAATTCATTTCTCTTAATAATTCTCATATTGTTATAGATTATTTTAAAAAGAAGTATAATTTGATTTCTCTTTTTAAAAAAGCTTTTAAAAGTTAATACCTCTGTCTAGTAAATGAAGAAACAAAACAAAAACTTCAGCTTTTCAGTTTTGACTCTTACTTACCTAGATCCATTGATTCGTTGTTGTTTTTTATTTTTATTTTTATTTTTACTTTATTTTACTTTACAATACTGTATTGGTTTTGCCATACATTGACATGAATCTACCATGGGTGTACATGCGTTCTCAAACATGAACCCCCCCTCCCACCTCCCTCCCCATAACATCTCTCTGGGTCATCCCCGTGCACCAGCCCCAAGCGTCCTGTATCCTGCATCGGACATAGACTGGCACGTTTCTTACATGATAGTATACATGTTTCAATGCCATTCTCCCAAATCATCCCACCCTCTCCCTCTCCCTCTGAGTCCAAAAGTCCGCTCTACACATCTGTGTCTCTTTTGCCATCTTGCATACAGGGTCATCACTGCCACATTGATTAGTTTTTATGTTAATATATTAATAGTGATTTTTTTTTTAATTAAAAAAAATTGCAGCTGTTCCTTTCCCCCCAACACATCGCTTGACATCTGAAGAAGTATTTGATATGGATGGGATACCCAGGGTTGATGTTCTGAAGAACCACTTAGTGAAAGAAGGTCGGGTAGATGAAGAAATTGCACTTAGGATTATCAATGAGGGTGCTGCCATTCTTCGGAGAGAGAAAACCATGATAGAAGTAGAGGCTCCAATTACAGGTACACTGATTTATGTTTTGGGTATTATTTTTTTTTTACTGTACCATCATTTACCTAATTATAAAACTGTTTCTTCTTCATTCATATTGTATACTAAATTAGTATTACATGGACATTATCTTGAATTTCCAGATTATTTCCTGTAACGAAAGTTTTTGCCTATTTTCAATGAAGAAACATGATCCTAAATAATCTGAGTGCAGAAGTTAGTCTAATTTGCTTTTATGAAGGTTTCATCAGTTGAGTTGGCCATCATTGAATTTGATTCAACAAATACTTATTTACTATGCTTTCAGTCATCAGGGGCAAATACCTCAGTGCCATATCAGATGCCAAAAATGATCATTTAGAAGCCATGAGAAAGTATGGAGTTAGAATGGATATTTTACTGCCACCAATATGATTTTATCATTCTAAGATGTGCATGCTTGACTGCCTAAAGAAGAGTTTTATAAATTTAGGTGAAAATTTTGTCACTTACTACAAATTTTAATACTCTTCTTATATCTTGTTCTAGATCTTGAGCACATGAACAGTTGGGTACACATTATCCCTGTCATGACTCTTCATAGGTTGCTTCTGTCTTAGACCTTTCTTGATAGAATTTTATGCTCTCTCTTATGTAAACGAAATCAGAATTTAAGTAAAATTTGTTATTTTAGAGTTTTTTTTTTTCATATCTAATAATCTTCTTGTTTCAGTGTGTGGTGACATCCATGGCCAATTTTTTGATCTGATGAAACTTTTTGAAGTAGGAGGATCACCTGCTAATACACGATACCTTTTTCTTGGCGATTATGTGGACAGAGGTTATTTTAGTATAGAGGTAATAATCATATACTGTCATTTGATTTGCTTTTAAGTGTTATCATAGATGATTTCTATTACTTCCTAATAACATAAGTTCTTTAAATTACCTGTATTGGGTTCTTTTTAATACCTCTGCATATTCTGAAGTTTTTAGGTAAAGCTATTATTTATTCCTCTTTTGTCTTTCAGACTATTCTCTTAATTTTTTTTTGTGTTAATGTAATTACCATTTCCCAGTGGAAATTATAAGCAAAACGAGGAGCCTTTATTGCCTGTTATCTAGTGGCCCTAAGGAGCTAATGCTGCTTATCTCTCTTGTCCTTAAAGGCATTCAGCCATGCAAAAAAAAAAACAAAAAACATTAATTGTATTTTTCTAATTAAATAAAATAGAATGCTTTTATCACTTAAACTCTAGTGCTTCTATCTTTCCTCCTGTAGCCATTAAGACCCAAGTATATCATATGGAATCTTTATGTATTCTGAAAGTATTAATCTGCTTTTAAAAACTTGAGAGGCATTAAAATGACCTGTTTATTATCACTTAATAGTAGATTGTTCTTTTGCTCCTTTTACTTTTCTAATTATAAAAATTAAAATAAGATACAGAACAATTTGTATTTTCTAACATATGCATTTCTTTCCTTTTTTGAAATGAAAATGAACTCCTATTATAATGTTCTGTAACTTCCTTTTTTATTAATTCCTATGCTCTGATGTCATGCCAGTTCAATTATAAATTTACAGCATCATTTTTAATAGCTGCATTGTATTCTGTTGACTAAACTAGTCACAGTCAATCAATTCTTATTGTTAGGCATTTAAGGTGTTCCCAGTTTTTTGCCATGACAATTGATGCTTCAGTGGACCATATCATTTATACATCCTTATATACTTGCCCAGTTATTTCTATAGGACAAATTCTTAGAGGTTAAATTGTTGAGTAGAAGCTCCGCAAATAGGTGTTAGTATTAATGTGTTTCAAGCATAGTCTAAGCAGTTAACATACTTGATTAGTTTTTACAACAAAGTTATGAGGTAAGTACTTTTATTTTATCCATTTTATAGAGGAGCCTGAGGCTTGAAAAGGTTAAATAACTTGCCCAAGGTCATATTGTTAGTAAGTAGTGGAACTAGGCAGTTTGCGCGCCTGTGCTTTTAACCATGTCCTCCACTAGATATTGAAACCTTACCTGATGAATTTCTATGCCAATTACTGTTGTTCATATCTCCTCTAGTGTTTTCAACCTCCGTTCTGAGGTGTGCTAGGATCCTTGGTGGGAAAGGGAGCTCAGGGCTCTGTCCATCCAAATTCCCTTGGCAATTTTATTATCCTGAGTTGTTCTTTCTGTTCATAGTGTCATCATCGGCCCCTCTCAGTCTTTCCTTGGAGCCTTCAAGAAAGCTAGAAATTGGCCCTTCTTGATAGAAAGATTGGGGCCTTTGACAGAAACAATAGAACAATTTTAGGAAGCTTAGTTGGTAACTGAGCGAGACTTTTTTTTAAAGCTTTTTTTTTTTTAATGTGAACCAATTTAAAAGTCTTTATTGAATTTGTTATACTTTTGTTTTTGTTTTCTGTTTGGTTTTTTTGACACGTGCGATCTTAGTTCCCCCACCAAGGACTGAACCTGCATCCCCTGCACTGTAAGCCTTAACCACTGGACCACCAGGGAAGTCCCTGTAGCTGACTCTTTTAATTCATTTTATTGTTGGAAAG
Organism: Oryx dammah; assembly: GCF_014754425.2. Taxonomy (NCBI): domain Eukaryota; kingdom Metazoa; phylum Chordata; class Mammalia; order Artiodactyla; family Bovidae; genus Oryx; species Oryx dammah. Next base: position 30,347,762 of record NW_024070190.1, read on the forward strand.
TAATAAAGAATCAGAATAAGTGAAAAGGGCAGGTATTTATTAAGTACTTACCAGGCTTAATTATTTTTTCTTGTGAATAAAATGAAATGTGATACACATTTCAGTTAACCTTAACTTGTTTAAAACAAAGTTTGTGGGAATTCCCTGCCAGTCCAGTGGTTATGATTCCACACTTTCACTGCCAAGGACCCAGGTTCCATCCCTGGTCAGGGAACCAAGACCTGCAAGCTATGCAGTGCAGCCCCCAAAATAAAGAGTTTGTATTTTCTTTTTGTATGTGATCATGTAAACCAAACTTACTTACATATGAAATAGTCTTTCCTTTTTTTAAACCAAATAAGTAAAATATGAGTCTGTTTCTTAGGTGTATTTAGAGAAAAATAGTTGCTGTTCTAATATTCTTTTTGTTTAAAATTACATTGTCTTTGAATCATTTCAGATAATAAGCACCTAATTATATAAGGCAACATTCATAACCAACAAAGTAAATGTAAAACATGATTTTTCTCTTCACTAGGCAGCATGGCATAATGCTTAAAATCAGAAGGTTAGAGGTTTTGTGATTTTGGACAAGTTACTTAAGCTCTTTGCTTCTGTTTCCTCATTTGTAAAACAGAGATAATATTACATACTTCATAGAGTTGTTTGAGGAATAATTAGTGCTTAGCATATTATGAATACTCAGTAAATATTAGCTGCTATTATTTTTGACATTGTTACTGTTTTATTTATTGGTATACCTAAGGAGGAGACCAATCTGCTAATTGTTTTTACAGCAAACAATTTGTAAATCTAAAGTAATTAAATTGACTCATTTATTCAACAAATATTTACTGCTTTTCTACTTGCTAAGTACTTTTCTGAGTGGTAAATCAGGTGTGAATAAGAAACAAAGTCCCTAATTTCATGGAGCTTTGTTTTAGTAAGGGACAAAGAGAAAAGGATAATAAAAAGATAATGAAGAATAATAGAAATTATAAGGGTAATAGAGTTAGAGGAAATGAAACAGAGATCAAACAGCTTAGTTAAACAAAAATGTAAGATTAATTCACTGGAAACATTTTCTTTTGTAGTGTGTCTTATATTTATGGGTCCTGAAGATTCTATATCCAAGTACATTATTTCTCCTGAGAGGCAACCATGAATGCAGACACCTTACTGAATATTTTACCTTTAAGCAGGAATGTGAGTACTGCCATGAGAACTATTTTCACTTCCTCAGGGTTCTTTTAGAGTGATGTGGGTAGTAAGAGTTTGAAGATTTTACAGTGCAACATGTAAGAACAGATTTTGTGTCCAAACATGTAAAGCTTTCAGGAAGATTGTCTACAGTTCTCTAGTGTTTAATATTATTCAGATGTTTTCATTTCAATATTTCCTAATAAATTTGATTTTTCATATGTACTTAGGAACAGTTTTGAGCTCTGTGTATAGTTTTAATTTTAGAATTATTTTTTTCTAACAGGAAGAATATGAACCAAGTGAAAAGAAATGTTGCATTGGAGATTTCTCTCCACCAATATTGAGACATTCCCATGAACATTCTTAACAAATTAATCATCCTGTCATCACTGCAGATTGTTTTATTTATTTTTTAATTATGCAGATTGTGTCATACTCACATTGTTGATTAATTGAAGGTCTTAATCTACAATATTTATCCCATTTCTCTCTTAAATTTATATGGCTGTGGTAATCTTAATAGCTGTAAGCAATCATATAGTATAGAGTTTGACCTTTTCTCACATCTCCTAGCTATGTACTTGTTAGTACTCATGGCTGTATTAAGTCTTAGAATTAAGATTTAAAATTAGAAAATAACTTCAGAATTACTGAGTTGCAAAACATGATGCAATAAAGATCAATATAGTGACAGGTAGTGGCAGAAGTGGCAAACTCTGATATAACTTCAAAGATCGGGTGGGTAACTTAAAAATGAATATAAGATGAGGCCTGGAAAGTTCATGCTTGACCTCAAAGCAATCAAATTAAAGTTTTTATTAAACTGCAGTGTTGGAAAACAGGTCTGTCATCACACTACCAGTTTATAGTCTCTGATTGCTAGATATAGATCTTCTCATATTTGAATGTTACAGTGTTAAGCAGTGAAATAGGAACTGAATTCTTTTTTTCTTATATAAGTAACAAGCTGTCCAGCAAAATCCCACTAAAAACATAAAATATCTAGGAATTTAAATGGTGCAAAGGAATACGTATGACCGACTTTTAAAAGTAGATGACAGTTTAATTCTTTGTTGTGTTACGTTGACTTCTTGCTTTGCTGCTCATTTTAAGTGTTCATTGTAGGCTAAAGGAAACCCTCTGGTCCTCCAAAATAGGAATAAAATCTTTTATTTTTTTAAAATTGGATGGACTTTGAGTTTTGTTTTGTTAAGTCTTCTCTGTAACAAAAAAGTAGTCACTGACTTGTAGAATAAAATAATTAACACTACCTTTAAGTATAGTACTAATTTTGCCTTACTTAGCCTATAAAGGTAAAGAGTTGAGCTATTTTTAGAGATTTGACTTATTTACTTATAGTAATATTTTATGACTATCTGCTACATACACAAAACAAATCTAAGGAGTGCAAATATTTTGTCTTTGTAAGTACAGTAACATTGCTTATCTTTATTGATTCTTATGGGGCAAGATGCTGGCCTTTTTAAAAAAAAAATTTTGTATGCAGTAAAACTTACTCTTTGAAGTGTTTAGTTCTCAACTTTAACAAATGATTAAAGCTGTCTACCATCACAGTCACAATACAGAAAAGTATCATCCCATGAATTCCTCCTTGCTGCCTTTGATACTCACCCCTTTACCGACTCTGCACCCCTAGCTACCACTTGGCTGTTATCCATATCTTTAATTTTTTTGCCTTGGTTTTAATAGTCATTTATGTATGTGCATGTATATGTTTTAAATGATTAACAAATTATGCAGTTTTCAATTACTGAATTTTTTTTCTCTAGGTAAAATTAAATATTCAGAAAGAGTCTATGAAGCTTGTATGGAAGCTTTTGATAGCTTGCCTCTTGCTGCACTTTTAAATCAACAATTTCTTTGTGTTCATGGTGGACTTTCACCAGAAATACACACACTGGATGATATTAGGAGAGTGAGTATATATTTTAGTAACAAGAGTTGATTCCTATTTATAGCATTTTGTTGAGTAGAGACTAGAAGCTTCAAACCTCTCTTCACTGCCAAGATTAGGTAATGGTAAAAATTAATATACTGGTATTTTAAGAAGATATCTTCTAACCATTCAGAATAATGTAGTATGCACAGTATTCAGAGTTGGTACCACTTTCCTTTGTCCATTCCATTCTCACTTTTGACAAGTTATTTCTGCTCTTTGTTTCTTTTCTTTCTTTCACAGTTAGATAGATTCAAAGAGCCACCTGCATTTGGGCCAATGTGTGACTTGCTATGGTCCGATCCTTCTGAAGATTTTGGAAATGAAAAATCACAGGAACATTTTAGTCACAATACAGTTCGAGGATGTTCTTATTTTTATAAGTAAGGAAAAATATTCAAGCTTAATCACATTTTAGTTGTTAAAATAGCATATGCTTTCATTATATATAGAAAGCCATTATTTTACTTAATTTTCTCTTTTTCCCCACAGCTATCCAGCAGTGTGTGAATTTTTGCAAAACAATAATTTGTTATCGATTATTAGAGCTCATGAAGCTCAAGATGCAGGGTAAGAACTCTGTTTCCCTAACCCAAATTAACACCTTATGTACAAATCAAACTTAGTAACCATGATTGATGCTTTACGATGCATATTAAGTTATTTGTTTTGCAGCTATAGAATGTACAGAAAAAGTCAAACTACAGGGTTCCCTTCATTAATAACAATTTTTTCGGCACCTAATTACTTAGATGTCTACAATAATAAAGGTAAGATGTTGTTGATAAAAAAAATTGTTAAACGACTTAGTATTTTGATTGACTTATTTTTTGAAAATATAGTAGAAAAGGGGCATTGTTTGAAACTGTAACTATCCAAATCTCTTTATGAAAAAATATAAGATATAAGGGAGGGGAGAGGACAAGAAATGAAAATCCAAAATGTGAAACTTAAGTCACATGTTAAACCATTTCACAACTTTGTCATTCACAAAAACTGCCTGTGAAAGAATATTCTGAGGTAACTCTGTCAAGTAAAAATGCACATGATTTTCTCAAACTCCCCTTTCTTAAATCTTTTCTCTTATAATCAAGAGAATGTTTTCTTGCTTGCATAAAGCCGCTGCTGCTCCTTTGACCATTTCATGTATTTGAACTGTATGGTTGTTTATCCCATGTTTCTTGTTTTATGTTCACTGAGGTAGGTTTTCTTTTCCTTTCTTATTCTCTACTTTTATATCCACTGCCCCATGATGATTTGTAATTGACCTTTAATTAATTCAGTCCAGCCTTCTTTCAGGAAGACAGTCTCCCCTTTCCTCTCTTTTTACTGCTCTTTCTTCCTTTTTTTTTTTTTTTTCTTATGTCTTTGTAATTTACCTTCTTTTCTAGTGGTTTATATTCCACCTCCTTCCCTCCAAATTTGATCTGTCTGTAACAACTGGATTTCCTTTAACTTGGAACATAATTCACTGAGAGATAATACCAAAGGATCTTAATCTAGTTAAGTGTGTGCCAAGGACATTGAAGATGAGCTTAAGTATGTTTAGGCAGTTCACATTTTCAGAAGAGGAAATCAAGAAGCCCGCTCCTATTCTGTCTTGATATGTCAGGAATTCAGTTGACTATGCCATAGTTCCCAAGGTCAGACAGGAGTGGTTGTGCCAGGAGGAAAGAACAGAAGGTTAAAGATTTTTTAAAGTACATTTAATGAGGTCATTGCTAAATATGGGTTTGAGTGTGGTGTGAGTTCAAAAGAGGAGCAAAATAGAGTTTTTGGAAGATTATAGGTTATAGTTAAAAGGTTAAAACATTTACCTGAGATCAGATAGTAGCAGTAGCAGGCTATCAAATAGCTTGGATACAGGGTATGCTGTAAGAACTCCATACTATATTAATTACCAAAACAACCATACCATAGAGATTAACCGAGTTGGTGGTCTTTAGAAACTATAATGCCTCCAAGGATTATACCAGTGCTAAGATAATCTTTTAAATTATATCTTGTTTTATAAAATTTGAAACTTCCATAAAGATACCTAATGAAGCAAGGCTTCATTTTTAAAGAAAAATATATCTAAGTTTGGACTCCATTCTCCAAATTGATTTGTTATATTTAACTTTGTACCTGTAACCTCCCTTTGTTAGTATTAAAGGAACTAGTGTTCAGTGCTCAGTTGATTACTGCATACTGGTTGTCCTTTGTCAGTTTAACTCAGGAGATCAAGGGATACTTTTCTTAGTACTCCAAAAAGAAACTCAAACCATTCAATCTGTCTTGTCAAAATCAAATGTCTCTTGATAGTGCTGATTCTATACATGGTGTTAATGATTTGAGTGCTTACATGGTACGGGACATGTTCATAATGTTTCATTCCATCTATAGGGCAATTTTCTAGATTCTTTATCTTTCTCTTTTTTTTAAATTAAAAGCTTGGTATCAGTCCTTAATTTCTGAGGCTAAATTTGAAATACATTTATTTCATGGGAATTTCATCAGGGAAGCAAGCGTATTTTGACTCTGTATTAGCTAGAATCCCAAATCATGGAATTTAATACATACATTTCAGTCCTTTACATTAAAATGAAAAAAAAAGTAAGCACATAACTATTATAGTATCTGCCAAACATTTTATACTTTTTTGTACTTTCACGTGAACTCTATTCTCTGACCTTAAACTTCTGAGATAGGCAGGATGTTTTATAAATGAGAAACAGATTAGTTAAATAATTTACTATTGCACATATACTGTAGTTTAGATTAGAATCTAGCCCATTAATCCAGTGTTCCGTAAACTAATATAACCAGTGCCTGAAATCTTTATCAGGTTAATTTAAGGTATTATTTATATCAACTTGTGAAGCTTTAGAAAGATACTTGAAATTGAGATGAGTATGTTACTTTTGAGTTTTTCTGTTTTGGTATTTTAATGGAATTTTTTTCTAAATGAAGTGAAATATTTCTTTGTAGTAGTTTCACTTGATTTCTTACAATACATGAAATAAGTACATTCATATATTCATAAATAAAATGTTCCAAATGTTTCTTTTTCTTCTCTGTGTTTTTTTTTCCTCTTGCTTTATTTCCATTTAGTTGTCCTTTTCAGGTTGCCTGCAACTAAAAAGACCCTCTTAAATTCCTCCAACTTGTATGAACTCTTAGACCTAGAAAATTGCTCATTGCTGTTCTGTGTTTCCTCAAAAAAACTGAGTTCTCACAATTTTGGATTTAGTAAACATGCATGTTGGATTATTTGTATTGGATTATAAAGTACAACAAGCATTCTAGAAAGATTGGGAATTTCATTAATAATAACAAGTAAAGATCTGACTATGTTCTACATAAAACTGTGTTGGAAGCAAAAAGTATATTACTACTAAAAATTAGTTCCTACCTCTCTCTGGTACCCTTCATTCCACTCACCCCTTGATTTCCCACCCCCCTTAAAAGATATTTTTTCTGCTTTTATGTGTTTTAGACTTTTGGAGTTAAAGACAAATTGTTACATTGACATTCAAACTTATCTTGCAGCTGCTGTATTAAAGTATGAAAATAATGTGATGAATATTCGACAGTTTAACTGTTCTCCACATCCTTATTGGTTGCCCAATTTTATGGATGTTTTCACATGGTCTTTACCATTTGTTGGAGAAAAAGGTATGATTTTTATTTTTAAAAAATTGTTATACTGTTATATTTATTCCAGTTTACTATTGCAGGCACATACTACTTGCTAAAGGGAGCTGAAGTCTAGTTTCACTGTGGATACAGCTCTGTTTTGTCAGTGGGTGTGGATATGAGAGCCTCAAAGATATTTTAGTTAGCTGTTTACAGCCCCCATGTGAGGGTGTCTGGGGGACTGGGAGAAGACTTATAAATAGCCTGATGTTGTCTTCAGCTGTTGGGTTTTCTTTCTTTTTTTCTTTAGCTTAAATCTTTTATGAAGGAATGGAGAGATGGCTTTGCTTTGGAACTGACGCTTTTGCATATTTTAACATCACTCTTGGGGATGTCATGGCAATTCATGGGAGAATTTAATAGCCTTCATTTGGGGCAGTATTAGTCATTTTGTAGCAGCTCTGTACTGTCAGAAATGATAAAGAGAAATTCAGGTTCTGACCTAATATTTCTTCTCCTATATGGAGCAATATATTATATGTATATAATTTTAGTGGTAATGGTTTCCTGATAATTTAGAGATTCCTATTAGTATGTACTTAATAGGCTTAAAAAAGCATAAATACTATTTAAGAGGTTTTATTTTTGATTTTTATTTTAGTTTTGTAGAGGTCTTAAGAGTTCCTTACTTTATCACATTCTTCTTTTTCCATTTTAGTGTTAATTTTCCCATGAGCCAATACCTCAGTTTCCATATGTGGAATATGAGTATTAGAGTACAGATATGATTGTAAAACATTTTGTTCTATATCCCTCTCTATTTTTTCTCACCTCCTCTATGTTACAAAATGTTCCTTTCTGCCTGAGATATGTTACTTCTGCCAAGGCATTTTTGGTTCTAAAATTCAGAGTTACTACTTAAACTATATGTTCAGCAGGTTTTTTGCAGATTCCCTTTGGGCTTCATCAGTTACTCCGTAGGTCAACATTAATATGGAGATAGAATTACCCACTTTAGCAATTGAGAAGGGGGCCAGTAAAGGGCTTAGGTGCAAGGGATGCATTACACTTATAACCTTCTATCTTTGGTATATGAGAAATAGTTCAATCATAGCCTCATCAGGCTAAAGGGAATTTAAGAATTCATCTTGTTTATTCTGCCTCCAGGCTAGACTGCAACACAACTATTTTAACGCGTAGTATGAGTGGGATGGGGGGTGGTGAAAGCAGGGAAGATAGGAGGAAAATGGATATTTCTAATTTGATTTTTTGATGCCTCCACGAAAAAGGAAGTAGTTCATTATATCTAATCTAAATGTTTATGCTATGAGTATTTAAACAAAGAGAAGTTAATAGGTTTTCCTCAACCAATGCACCTGTCAAAAACCAGGGCATCTGGTTTTTGCCCTGGTTTTAGATAGAATTTTAAATCTCTCAGTGATCACAATCATGTAGTCTAACTCCTTTTGAGAGATGAGAAAACTTAATCTAATTTCTGTGGATCTCTCATAAGTGAAAGTGGATTTCTTTCAGTGATCCTGTATTTGAAGTCTGCTACAAAGTGATCTTTTGTTCTTTTTTGCCACTCTACATCATCTTAGCTATTTATTGTGAGGAAGTATTCAAACTATCTGACCATTTTTGTTGTTTTTCTGTGGATCTTCTCTAAATTATTCATATCTTTCTAAAATCAGAATTTCAGATTTGAACATTATACACAAATAGAATTCTAACCAGTGTTGAACACAGTAAGAAAATTTTCTTAAACTCTTTGCATATTTTTCCATTTTAATACACATTAGCTGTTTAAATAGCCTATTTACTTCTTCATTCTAATGAAAATTTTCTTTTGGTGTGAAAATCTGCAAATGACTCTTCATTGGATTCCACGTTGAGAAAACCAGTTTGACTCTGATCTAGTCCCTGGGAAGCAACTAACCTAGCCAGAGGCTTCCTTGGAGGCAGGTTTAATCCCGAAGTTAGGTGAAAGTAGTTTTTTAACCTTTTGTGGACTTTTTATTTCATTTTTTAAAAATCTTATGTTATAAAACTTGCAGCATATAAAAGGTAGAGCGAATAATATGATGAATTACTATGTACCAATTATTCAGCTTTGACAGTTATCAAATCATGGCCAAATCTGTGTCATTTATATCCCCATCCACTGCTCCCTATCCCATACCTCAATTGTTTTGAATCAGATCTCAGCTGTTATTTTTTGTATCTATAAATGTTACAGAATGAAGCTCAGAGATAAGATTAAAACCCTTTTGAGAACGTGGTAAAAGTTAGAGACTTACACCACCCAGAAAATTTCATGTACAAAATACATGTACAGTCTTTACGTATGTAACATTTTGAGGATGCTCATAAATCTGAAGCGAATTGGTAATGCCGTCAGGTTTACTGGCCCCAATTTAAGAACCTCTGCTTCAGAGAATCCAGTATGATGTGATCTGCCATAGAAGGTCATATATGTAAGATTTGTTCATTTACCAGATTTTTTTGGAATTAACAGGAGAAAGGAGATTCTATCTATCAGAGAGATTAAAGTAGCATTTGAACTGTGGGTTAAAGAATGTTGGAATTGTGCAGGTAGATGTGAGCAAGACAGTTTTAGGAGGAGGTACTTCCCAAGGCTGAGTCTGACAGGAAGAACTCATAAGGTCACTGACAAATGTTTAGGAGTTCAGTTTGATTAGCAAGTACTGTATGAAAGATGAAATGAAATGCTCATTGCTCAGTCATGTCTGACTTTTTTGCAACCCCATGGACTGTAGCCTGCCAGGCTTCTTTGTCCTTGGAATTCTCCAGGCCAGAATACTGGAGTGGATTGCTATTCCCTTCTCCAGGGGATCTTCCCAACCCAGGGTTTGAACTTGGGTCTCCCACATTGCAGGCAGATTCTTTACCATCTGAGCCACCAGGGAAGCCTCTTCATATGTTAGAAAGTAATGTATGAAGGATAATAGTAGAAAAAGAAGGAAAGTCAAAATTAGATCAGGAGGATTTTGATCATTTAAACAGAGAATCTGGAACTTTGATAAATGGTGGGATATAACTGCAACAGAAAATAATCATGATAGTCATTTAGAAAAATTACTCTGGTGAAATGAACTGGAAGAAAGACTAGAGATTGGAAGACCTGTTATGAAATTTCATCAGGAATCAGAAACATAATGAAGCCCTGTTAACATTAGGAATGGAAAGTGTGGGAGAACTCCAAGAACTGTAAAAGTAGAATCAGTGAGACTTAACCAGATTGCTTGTTTAACAGGAGGGAATGATTGAATTTGGCTTGAATGTTTTGAATGTGATAATGGTAGTGCCATTAACACACACTGATGAGAACTCCTGTTATTCTAGCAACCCCTCACTTCTGTTATAGCTGCTTTTCATCTTCATTGGGATTGCTAGGCCTTTGACCGTGTTGTTTTCTTTTTAATCTGATGCCCTTTTGCCTTTCTTTCTTCTTAAGTGAAAATGAAGTCGCTCAGTCGTGTCCAACTCTCTGCGACCTGTGGACTGTAGCCCACCAACCCCAAACTCTTTTCTCTCTTGTTTTTCTGCTTTGTCCTATAAATCTTAGCCCCAGTAAAGTCTAACTATCCATTTTCTCCATTTTTACAGTTAGGATATAGAGTGCTGCTGGAGATATTTATATAGCCTTGTGTCTTCCCTGGTGACTTGGTGATTAAGAACTTGCCTTCCAGTACAGGAGATGTGGGTTTGATCCCTAGGTCAGGAAGATTCCCTGGAGAAAGAAATGGAATCCAGTCTAGCATTCTTGCCTTGAAAATCCCATGGACAGAGGAGTCTTGTGGACTATAGTCTGTGGGGTTGCAAAAGAGTTGGACACAACTTAGTGACTAAACAACAACAACGATTTGGTATCACCCTTTGATTTCTAGCATTAGCTAGGCTCTCAGTAGTACCCAGACATCTTTATGTCACTAGTCTCCTTCCTCACTTATTGCCACCAGGATGTATTCTAAAATTCTTTTTTTTAACTTAAACATTTTCTTTTTCTAGCCACTTCCCTTACTGTCAGAGAAAACACATACCATCTATGGAAGCTTTCTCTGCTTACTGTTCCCCTGCTTTCTAAACTGCACTCATCTTTTTGGGGGGGGCTATGCTGCATGGCTTTTGGGGATCTTAGTTCCCCAACTAGGGATTGACTCTTGGGAGTGAAAACATGAATTCCTAACCAGTAGACCATCCTGATAAACTGCACTCATCTTGAATTCTTAGCCTGTTGAAAATGTGACCCTTCAATCCAGGGCTACTGTTTCTGACTTGTTCTTATACTCCATTATCCTTCTGCTTTTTCAGGAAATTTACTTTATTACTTAGGTGTTCTATATCTTCAGACTCTCTCTACTAAGCTCTTTTGTAAATTGTTCAAATATATCTGATCTTTAAATAAAAAATAACATTTCCCCTATCTGATATCTTTCATTGACCACTATTATGCTATGATTCTCTTGCCTTTCCTTCACAGCAAAGCTTCTAGATGGAAAGCAGTACACACATAGAAGCTAGTATTTAGTAACCGTATATGACCCTGGTAACTCTCAAGATAAACCTTAACCTGTCACATGAAGTCTTTGTACCTTGCCTAGTTTCTCTTCAGCTTCATTTTTTTGTTATTGTTTTCTTTCACGTTTTCTATGTTCCAGCCATGAAACAGCATAGCCAACTTCCTGAATGTACTATATGTATATGCTCTTTCAAGTTTCATGCCTTAATACTTTTTATTTTTTCATGACAGTTTTGTTGAGGTATAATTCAAATACCATACAATTAACCTATTTCCATTGTGTACTTCACTGATTTTTAGTATATTCAGAGTTATGTGTCTGTCACAACAATCAGTTTTGAAATATGTTCATGATCCTCCCAAAGAAACCTTGTGTCCTTTAGCAGTTCCCAGTTCCCTCCACATCTTCTCTCCAGCCCTGTGCAACCACTTGTCTGCTTACTGTTTGCATAGGTTTTTGGAAATTTCATATAAATGGAATCATGCAGTATGTAGTCTTTTGTGACTGACTTGTTTCTATAATATTTTTAAGGTTTACCCATGTTGTAACCTGAGTCAATACATTATTCCTTTTTATGACAAAATAATATTCTACTGTATGGATATACCATATTTTGTTTATCTGTTCATCAGCTGATGGACATTTGGTACTCTTTACTTTTTGACTACTATGAATAATGCTGTGATGAATATTCCTGTACAATATGTTTTCATTCTTAGATATGTAACTGAGAATAGCATTGCTGGATGATATGATAACTCTATGTCTAACTTTTTGAGGATCTGCTAAACTGTTTTCCAAAGCAGCTATACCATTTTATAATCCTACCAGCAGTGCATAATGTTTCTAGTTTTTCCTTATACTTGCCAATACTTTTTTAAAAATCTTTTTTTATTATAGCCATCATATTGGATATGAAATTGTATCTCATTTCTCTAATTAATAATGACATTGAGTGTATTTTTATGTGCTTATTTGACATTTGCATGTCTTATTTTAAGAAATGTTCATTTTTAAATGGATTATTTGTCTTTTTACTATTGAATTATAAAGAGTTCTTTGTATATTTTAAAGGTGAGTCCCGTATCAGATATATGATTTGCAAATATTTTCTCTTGCTGTGTGAATTATCTTTTTACTTTCCTGGTGATATTCTTTGAAGCACAAGAGTCTTTAATTTTGATGAAGTCCTCTTTATTTTTTCTTTTGTTGCTTGTGGTTTGGTGTTATATTTAAGAAACTATTGCCAAGCTCATTAAGATTTGCCTCTGTGTTTTCTTCTAAAAATTTTATAGTTTGACCAACTTTTACGTTTAGATTTTTGATTTACTTTGTGTGTGTGTTGTAAAGTGGGGATCCAACTTATCCTTTTGTATGTGGATATCCACTTGTCCTAGCACCGTTTGTTGAAAAAACTATTCTTTCCCCACTGAATTGTTCTATTTCTGGACTCCTTAATTTTATTCCACTGATTTATTGACTGTTGCTTACTTTTTCTAACTTCTGTTTAGAATGCCTTATCTGCCACTTCCACCTGGCCAATTTCTATTCCAAACCAAAAGCCTGCTTTTCTTCAGCAGATCTTGTGCATAACTCTGCATACTTAGAGCATAGTGCTCATTGCATTTTTGTGATAGTTTATATATATATATTTATTTATTTATAACTATATATCCTTTAGTAGTTAGTAAGCTTTTGGAGAGTCAAGACAACCTTTTATATCTGAATCCCAAAGCTTTAGCACAGTGCCTGGCATATAGTATGCTATTAATATATTTATTAGGAGAAACAATAGGGGCAGTATTAAATTTTGTTTTGAATGTGTTCATTTCTAGGTGTTGTCAGGATATCCAGGGGCTAATAATACTCAATAGACATTTTTATTTATTAATTGAAGTTTGCTTGTACCTTTCTTTATTTACTCATTTGTCATATATTTACTGGATGCCTCTCATGTGCATGGTTCTGGGGATGCAGGAGTAAACAGAACAACACCTTGTGCTCAGGAAGTTTTCATTATAGTATGGCACCCCACTCCAGTACTCTTGCCTGGAAAATCCCATGGATGGAGGAGCCTGGTAGGCTGCAGTCCATGGGGTCGCTGAGAGTTGGACAAGACTCAGTGACTTCTCTTTCACTTTTCACTTTCATGCATTGGAGAAGGAAATGGCAACCCTCTCCAGTGTTCTTGCCTGGAGAATCCCAGGGACAGGGGAGCCTGGTGGGCTGCCGTCTCTGGGGTCGCACAGAGTCGGACACGACTGAAGCGACTTTGCAGCAGCAGCCGCAGGGGAAACAGGCAATATACAGATAGTGTGAAACAGTTGACAATAAAACCAGCAAAGAAATCCAGAAATTTAAGGGGAGGTAGAGTAAAGACTTCAGAATCATCCTCAAAAGGTGATACTTGAAAATACGTAGGAACGGATGGAATCACCAAGAGATTGAAGATATAAAAAGAAGATTCGGGGGAAAAAATGTCTAAAAGGTAGAAAAACCAGAAGAGTAGAATCCTGGAAACCAAGGGAAAAGAGAAGGCAGAATGATGAAGGAGAATTAAGCCTAAAAAAGAACCGTCGGTTCTAGTTGTTAGATAGTCATTATTAGTCTTAAGATTAAGTTTCAGGGGAATTGCTGGAGCCAGGTTTTAAAAGATTGAATGCTAAAACTTTTTAAAACAATGAAACTGTGCCATTGTTTTTTTCCGACTCCTTAATGTTGTATCCATAATGAAAAATCAATGTATATGTTTAAATGTTATTCATCCCTGTACTTATCCCTGTGTGGGCTGCTTTTTTTTTCTTTTTCCCCCCTCTGAGGCACCTGATTAGAATCTCTCTGAAGCTTGTTAGCCATTTGATTTCTTTCAGTTTGAAAGCCCATATAGCTTTTTAATTCCATCATTTCTGCTATCTAAATGTGTTAATCTTACGTTATAAATCATTTGATTATTTATATAAATGGTTACCCTGTATACATGTAGATAGTTGAATATAATCAGCTAATGTATAACATTTGTTTTTAATAGTGACAGAAATGTTGGTAAACGTTCTGAGTATTTGCTCTGATGATGAACTTATGACTGAAGGCGAAGACCAGTTTGATGGTATGACTATTTATTTTACTGTTTTTTATTGTGAAATGCTATTGTTTAACTGCCCAATTTCAATATACTCTTGTAAATTATAGTCATTGCTCTCAAATGGCTATACTATTTGATAAGTGACAAGTCACTTTTTTCAGATATTATTTAAGACTTTAAAATAATTTTAGTGATTCTTTTTTCTGTTGACACGGGGAAGAAAATGAATTTTGGGAAAGGGGAAATTTGAAAGAGAACAGAAGGAAAAGAAAATTGAAGTGCTGAAAGAATGTGGTTCTTCATGAATATGGACACTACTTAGAAGGGAGGGTAAACATGCTTTTTGTTTCATTGGTACTATATTCTTAATGCATCAGAAACATCTGAATACATAGTGTTGTTGTCACTTCTTCTTTTCAAAAATCAAAATAAGCTGTTCCCAGTTTTGAGTGGTTATGTTTTAAGAAACCTCTTGTTAGTTTAGTTTGAGATTCAGAAAGCCCTTTTTTTTCGTAGAAACAAAGTTATACATGGTTATTAGTTCTTATGTAAGACAGCCAGCCTGTGTATCTAATGCACATTTATAGTATAAACTACTACAATAGAAGCAAAATTACTTTTCTTTTTATGTTTTGAAGATTTTATTTAGAACTTAAATATTTATTGCGTTAATTAATTGGATAAACAAAAAATATAAATAATTTATAAGCTGAAAACTCTTTATTTCCTTCCATCTGCCCCTCACATCTTTGTTGCAGCATATTTTTCATAGTTTTAATCAGTATATAAATGTTCCCATGTATTGAACATGGTCTACATAGTGGTAAAATTAGACACCTACATATTTTTATATATTACTATACCATAATCTTTGTAGTTAATCTTATGTTGTTTGGCATTTGGGTTGCTTTAAATTATCTTTATTATGAATAGCATGCAATAAACATAGTCATACAGTAGTTATAATTTTCCTTCTTAGAATAAATTTCTTGAAGAAAATTACAGAGTTAATGAGTATGAAGAATTTTAGCTTCATTATTTTAGCTGTGAACTGCCAAATTACATAAGAATTGGACCAATATGAAGTGTTTCTAGCAATGAATCCATAGACCTATTTTTTCACAGGCCCACCTAATTGGGTTTTGGTCATTTTTACTTAGAAGTAAGTTACCATTGGTTTAATTTATATATAATTGAATTCTAATGATGCTAAGGAAGAAATCTACTTTACCAGCTGTGTAAACTTCCTCTCAGGTGACCACTTAACAAGTAAAATCTGAATAAAGCTATTTAGAAATGTCTTTACTTTACTTTTTTTTTTTTAGTTCAATTTCTTCCCCTTGCTTTTTTTTTTAGACATATCTTTACTTACAAACAGGTTCAGTTCTTAAACTGTTTTAATTCTGTTTGTTCAAAGTAGAGTGACTATATACATGTCTGCTGTTGCCATCTGTTGGTGGCAGGCAGCGAGTGCTTTTACTCTGGCTTATAGTTTCGTTAACTGAAATAAATTAACTTATATTAGTTCTTTTGGGGGGGAATAATAAGTTTCAATGAGTAATATTTATTTTTCCTTATTTTAATTCTCTCTTTCTGATGTTTTGAAGAAAAAGTTTTTAGTTTTAACATATTTCATCATCTGTCTTTTCCATAGCATTTTAAAATAGTTTCAATTAAATATTTATTTTCCCTGTTCTGCTACCATTGTTGTAAGGTTAGTTATAGGTTTAGATTCTAGTTCACAGTGTTATAGATACTGATATAATGATCAATAATATAATGAAATAATTTTTGTGCATATCCTACTAATTTTTTTCAGTAGAGTTTTTTTGTTAATATCAAATTCTGTAAACTATCTAGTAAGAGTCTTTTTTATTGTTCATAATATTTTTAATTATTATTTTGATATCCATGATTCAGTAGTTATAACCAATTTTTTATTTCTAAAAATAAATTTCAAAAAAATCTTTATTTTCTTGTTTAGCCTGGCTGGTGGGGATGTGTATCACTTTTATTTCTACTTCTAAAAGAACCAGTATTTGATTTTGTTGATTTTTCTCTGTTATTTTCTTGGCTTGAATTTCATTGATTTCTGCTCTTCATTTTATAGTAGGAGTTTTAATTGGCATTATATTCTATCTGTATCTGATCTAGAAAGTTTTTTTAAAATAATGTATAACTTTCTAAACTAAGATAAAATTTTTTTGCACTATATAATTCATTTACTATAATTATTCCTAATATATTTAGTATATCATTATTTTATTTAAAATTATATGTTTTTTCTTTGAAAAAAGCTGTTATTACCCAGTTAAATTAATATTTCACTATTTTGTATTCTAATTACTATTGCAACTGGTATCTCTCTTAATGTATTTTCTAACTGTATAATTATATATTTGGCGGTTTATCTTATGTTCAACAAGTTGGATCAGCAGAATTACTTCCTACGATAATTTTTATTTTGTTTTCCATAACTTTAAAAAATGTCATTTGCATAAGGCTGATACTGTTATTTTCTACATTTTAATCTTTTATTACTTTTAAAAAATTTGAATCAATAATGTTAAATAGAAGTAGTGACAGGTGATCCTTTAGTCCTCTTTCTGTAATAAAAAGGAAAAAATTTCTCTGTTAAGTCTAATATAGTACTTGGTTTAGATATTGATGATTTATATGAAGATAGACACAATTGTCAGAGAAGGCAGTGGCACCCCACTCCAGTACTCTTGCCTGTAAAATCCCACCGACAGAGGAGCCTGGTAGCTACAGTCCATGGGGTTGCTAAGAGTCGGACACGACTGAGCGACTTCACTTTCACTTTTCACTTTCATGCATGCATTGGAGAAGGAAATGGCAACCCACTCCAGTGTTCTTGCCTGGAGAATCCCAGGGATGGGCGGAGCCTGGTGGGCTGCTGTCCATGGGGTCACACAGAGTTGGACTCAACTGAAGTGACTTAGTAGCAGTAGCAGCAGCAGACACAATTGTTTTTGGGAATTCAACCAAGAATAAATATAAATTTTTATTATATTCCTTCTAATGATATTTATGCATCTTATCAATATTTTTTCTATCAATGAAAAATTATACTTATTTATCAACTTGTTATATCATTCTTACACTCCAGAGGTGAATCAAATTTGATCATTAAAAAGGCACTGTGGTTTAGTGAAAAGGATCGGTGGTTCAGATGTCTTGGTGCTACCATTATACTAGCTGTGTAATCTTAGGAAAGTAATCTAACTTCTCAAAATCTTCTCTTCCATATGAGGGAATAGAGAGGATGAAAATTTTTCCTCACTCTTCAGGTAATTTTAAAAATTGGGAAGCACCATTTATGGGCTTTCCAGGTGGTGCTAGTGGTAAAGAATCCTCCCAATGCAGGAGACTCAGATTTGATCCCTGGGTCTGCAAGATCCCCTGGAGGAAGGCATGGCAACCCACTCTAGTATTCTTGTCTGGGAAATCCCATAGACAGAGGAACCTGGTGAGCTATAGTCCATAGGGTTGCGAAGAGTCAGACACGACTAAGCGACTGAGCACAAGCACCACTTTTGACAGTGTTTTTCTGGGAAAATACACTGAGTTCCAACTTTGCACACTAGAAATAGATCTCCCTTCACTGCCAGCATAGCAGGTGCAGTTCCTTCACATTGCTTCACCTTTGCACTACCAAGTATTAAGAGTAGGGACTCCAAGAAAGTTTTGAGGATATGGATCTGGGAGTTTGTCTAGGAACGAGAGTGATTTGAAGGAGAAAGAACCTTGAGTAATGGAGGAAAGGAAAGGAGTTTAGGATAGATACTAGGGTGGGTTGGGAAAAGAGCTACCGGAGCTACATTTGTTTCCCTTTCTTATTCATATTCCCTTATTTCTTCCCCTCAACTCCATCTTTTTTCCTTTCCTTTGACCACGATAACATGCCTTTTGTCCTCTCCTTCTCCGTTTCCTGCTCAGGAGTGAAACTATGCTGTGGATTGAGCCTGCAGAGAAACCTGATTTAGGAAGAAAACTTATTGAGTTGCGGATTGCTGTGGAGGCAGAATAAGAGTTTAGCTTTTCTATGGGGAAAGGGGAAGAATAGGATTGGAGATTTCCCAGTGGGAGGAAGAAAAGAGTAGTTTTTGCATATTCAAGGCTGAAATTGGCCAAAGGAATGACTCTTTCTTCTTAAGTGATGGACTTTGGTATTCTGTATTGTTTAATGAACCTGTGGGTTTATTTTTGAAGGCGAAAATTTGCAGAAATATATGGCATTTGTAAATGCTCATAGCATTCCTTTTAGAGGTATTCTGTAATCATTTAAGGGAATTTTTGAAGACCGATTTCTATGATATTTAGAATGAATATTACTTCTTTCAGTTATATTTGTCTTGAGTTTGGTAAAGGAAATAGATAACCCATATGTGTTACAGTTTTACTAAGCTAAAATTTTGCATTTCCTGTAATGGAATCATGTATGTCAGCATTACAATGGAAAGCTCAAATGAAACGTCTCTGCTGCCTACTCTTAGAGCTATTATTTGCTTTGAAACAGTCTGTTGCTATTTGTGTAAAAAGATGTCCCTCAAACTTCCAGATTGGATTGGGAACAGATAGCACATACTGTTGATCCTGAGTATGTGCAAAAGTTCCACAATTCTGATTTCAAGAAATTATAGGCTTTTGTTATAGTGGAGTGTGGGAGGCTTAGCCTTTTCTTTATTGGGAGTGGGTAAGGTAGTTTATAAAGTTACCTACATTTCTCTGTGTATGCTACAGATTTTGCAGATTTGGTGTCCTTGAAGAACCACATGAGTTTGTATCTCATTTGTGTCATTACCTTTCACTTAACATGCTTCCATGGGTGACACATTTCCTTAGGGGTATTAATATAAATGTGCGATTGTTGTTAGCACAGTCTTTTATCAGTCTTATGTGTTTTCACGTGTTTTTTTTCTGTCCCTAATTTGTCTACTTTCATCAAATATTATAGTCATTCTGTCCATAATTTCTTCTGAACACATATCTTTTAAGAAATCTTTCCTTTAGAGCTCTACCCAGTGGCATCCCTCCTTATTTGCCAGATCTACAGTACTACATTTTTCAAATTTCAAGTATGAGGGACTTCATTTTTCTCCCTTTCTTTCTACATTCATTCTTCAGTACCACTGCCAAGTTAAATCTCTATCTTTTTATTTGTCTCAACCACCTTTTCTCCATCATTCACTTCCTTTTTTCTGGACTCTCCATCTGAAGAACGGCTCATATATGGCAATAAAAAAGGTACAGACCAGACAGAGTAACATCGTTTTGAAATATGACTTCATAAGTTATTCTCATGTCCATGTAAGTTAGTGTATTCATTGAGTATATTTATGCAGAGTCCTCTGGGCCTTGTGCAAATTTAGTTTAAGTTTTATCTAAGTTAGAATTTGATGTTTTTAGAAGTCATATTCCAAGATATCTGTCTTTCTGTGCATGGAAATATTTTTCCCTCTTTTTCATTCCTCTGGTTTTAAAATTTCATTCTTTTGCTTATTTGTAATGTTTTGTACTCTTCCCTGCATGACTAGGGGTGTTTGATTGTCTGTCTTATTCCCCAAAGTAATTTTACTGTGGACATTTACTTTAATATTATGCATGATGTGTTTGTAGACTGATTTAAAATCCTGATTTGTAAAGTGTTTTTATATTCCAGTTAATTTTTAATTTGAAATAAGTATAGTTTACATATCATTCAGTTTTATAGATGTGATAATTAAAGCTGAAAATATGAGTGTATCTCCTTACAGCCATCCTCCCCTATGCCCATACTCCTCTCCTCCAGTCTAGCTATTTAAAAATTTCCATCAATTTAAAAATAAAGTATCTATATTAATTTATTTGAAGAGAATCAAATTTATCCTTATGTCCTTGGACAAGATACTTAGTAAAATTAGTTTCTTTGTCTATAAAATGAGGAAATTGAGTTTTTCAGTATCTCTAATGTCTCTTCAAATTCTAATATTCTATGATTTTGAAACTTTAAGTAATTTTTTGGCATTTTAAAAACACCTGTGTAATACCATGGTACCCATACAATTTCGGATTTGTAAAAGCTGTAGCTTCATTGCTCATATTATTACCCTGAGAGCATCAGAAACATGGTTGTGCAGCCTATTTTCTCTAAAATATGTCCTTTGTTTTCATCTTTGAAATTGGATTTCTTTTTCTGTTTACTTACAGTAAGGTCCAGTCTTCATCTTAGTTTTTAATTATATGTACTTGTGGACTGCTTGAATTTTAAATGAGATGCTGTAGCTCAAAAGACTGGTGGTGGTTCAGACCTCCATATACCTAAGGCCCCTTTTGGTCTAGTGTCTTAGCCTTTCCTTAACCTTCTCCTCAACTATGGTGCTTCCATATGTGCGTTGTCATCATGTTGAAGCACAATTCTAAGGAACCACACTCTTGGGTCCAGAGTGATTCTAGTTGCTATATATGAGATAACAGGACGGAGATTGTTGTTCTTTCTGGAGGCCAAGGGAAGGAAGATAACAACCTTTGAGTCTTTTTTTCAGGCATATATTCAGTTATTCTGATATATTCTCTTCTGTATCGGTGGTAGGCAGTATAGCTAACCCTTTGGAGGTGAAGCATTAGTGATTTTTTAGCCATGTTTTTTGGGGAGTCTTTTCTCATTGTCACACTCCTTATGTCATACTCACCTAGGGATGTAAAAGCTTGTATATATTTGCATGACCTTAAAGGACTTCTAGTCCATGAAGTTGAGATGTATATTGTTGAAATGTGCGTATGGTCCTTAGTTCTGGGTCACCTGCCCAGTAGTCACTTCATATCACAATCTCAGACCAAATTTGAACAAGGAAGCTTCTTTTGTCATAGTATGATAGCATATTTCGAGCCTGCATGTCAAAGGCTTTTATGTTAACCAAACAGAAGACTATAGACTATTACCAATTCTAGTCTGTTAGTCTGCATGCTGTAGGCTCTCATGAAAGTTAGACAGACTGTAGGAATGTTACCATTTTTTTGTCCTCTGGTTTGTGGTACAGGTTGGACTCTGGTTTCTTTTCCATTGCTCTTTTACTCATTAGTCAGTACTGTGAGAGTCAAAGTTGTGGATTACTTTTCATTTGTATCTGTATCAGATCCCAATATTAGACCAGTGGTGAGCTAAACATTGAAGGAGAAGCTTTTTGGCATGAATTCATCTAGTCTCCATGTGAGCTGGTGGTAGGGGCTTGGTGTTGGTTCAGATGACCGTGAAACAGGCTAGTAAGATGGTATAAGTATGGATGCCCTAAACTTGAGTCTTTCTTTCTATTTATTCCATTGAAAGTAGGTTCAGCTGCAGCCCGGAAAGAAATCATAAGAAACAAAATTCGAGCAATTGGCAAGATGGCAAGGGTCTTCTCTGTTCTCAGGTAATGATACAATGACTTGTCTTACTTGTCATTTTTCCAATGATTTGTCTTGCAGAAATCACTTTTATTGTGCTTTACTACACATAGTGTCCTGTTTGATACCTGAAAACAATATAGTAGCATTCTTTCTGTAAAGAAGTTGTATATTTATGTGTTGAAAATGGTGACACAAGTCTCTTTGAAATTAGCATTTTTGACTCCTTGATTGTTATTGCTCACCTTTGCTATCTCTTATCCTTCTGTGATGAAAGTAGTATATCTGTACCCTGAAGATTAGAGCAGAATAAGAAGGAAGGGGCACTTCTTAGAGTGTTCCTGATGAACTTGCTCATCTATAAAGGAACTCCTTTATGCTGGAGCCCCAAATTGTCTTCCTGGGGTTAATTTAGGAAGACCAGGTTTAAGACTGCATGCGAATGAGTCAGTTCTTAAAAAGTTGTTTGCAAAACCGCTCATATCAGACATTTTATCTTTAAAGCATATGAAATACCATATTTTCTCAATTTTATGATACCTATTGCTGATGAATCTCATATATACTTAATAAACTTTTCAGGAAAAACAATATATGTCTCAGTTGTACAGCATACCCTCATATCTGAAACATTTAGAATGTGGAAAAATGTGTATCTTGGAATTGAGGAAAATATGGTAGTAGCAGCAAATGTCATAAGTTATATGCATGGCCTTCGTCTGGGCCCCATTCCTTCTTTTTAACTAGGAACTTGTTGGAAGTCTCTGATCTTTGTTATCTCTCTCTGCTATAGGGAGGAGAGTGAAAGTGTGCTGACACTCAAGGGCCTGACTCCCACAGGGATGTTGCCTAGTGGAGTGTTGGCTGGAGGACGGCAGACCCTGCAAAGTGGTAATGATGTTATGCAACTTGCTGTGCCTCAGATGGACTGGGGCACACCTCACTCTTTTGCTAACAATACACATAATGCATGCAGGGAATTCTTTCTGCTTTTTAGTTCTTGTCTCAGCAGCTGACACAAGCAGAATACTGTATGATAGGTAGTATCTGATTAAGAACCTGACCAGGGCAGAAAATTGATAGAATCAGTATTCTTTTCAATTGAAAATAATGATCAATCTCTCAGCTTTTCATGAAATGATATGGGAGTAACTCATATCATAATGTCTAAAATATTTATTCGTTTGTCTAATGCATCCTTTTCTTTTTAAAGCCTCAGTTTCAGAATGTGAATCAGGATATTCATATTACTTAAAATGGAAATGTAATTCCAAGTTTCTTTTTTATCTTTTTAATTTATGTAATTGTATTAGACTATGCTTATATTTTCAGATGTTAATTTTAGAATTAACAATCTGCTTGAGCCCTAGAACATTACTTATGCACTTCACTTGCCAAAACATTTGTGCAAGGTTTTGTACCCTGGTAAATGATGCCAAAGTTTGTTTTCTGTGGTGTTTGTCAAATGTTCTATGTATAATTGACTGTCTGTAACATGCTGTTTCCTTCCTCTGCAGATGTAGCTGCTTTCCTAAATCTGTCTGTCTTTCTTTAGGTTAGCTGTATGTCTGTAAAAGTATGTTAAATTAAATCACTCTATCAGGCACTTTATCTGTCTGGATGTAGAGGCAACTTTGTAGCACCTTGTTTTAAGGTTTGCTGCATTTGTTGCTGTGCTTTGTGCATTCTGAACGTGAATGTAACATTAGATACTAAGTCATTGTTATATAAGGGGTTGAATTTAAATCTTGTAAGTCAAAATTGAAAGGGTGTTATTAAGTGTGCCTTTATTTTGCATGAAAATAAAAAGAATTATACGTAAAGCATTCCTGTAATCTGGCTCATTGAATATTTTATACTAAGAAAAACAAGTTTTTTTGGCGTAAATATTTGTGTAAATACGGAGTTGACTTTCTGAAAGCCCATTACAGATTAAATAGAAGAAAGTGATATGAATGTTATAGTCTATACACAGTAACTCCAAGTCTAGATTTCTTTCCTTTTTGGTTGGAAAGCAGAAAATGTGATATGTAAAGCCTTACTTATGTTTTATTGTAACCACAGCCCTCCAAGGGTCATTGTTGTATTAAGATAGGAAGCAACAGATCTGATGTTCTCCTTAGTCATGATGGACAGTATCTTTTTGGTGTTGTAGTTAGTCAGTTTTTTAAGGCAAAAAAAACAGTAAAGTTTTAATTTTTCAATAAATTTAAATTAGATTGATTTCTCATAATTTCATTTCATTTAGTCTCATAAATGCTTAAATAAATAAATAAAAAGAATTTTTTTTCTGTAGACAAATAATTTCTACTTGTAGCCTATACATGTTCTATTTATATGTTATTGTGTTGTCTGCTACCACCACTGGTGTATGTGAGATATACAAGTATGTTTTGAAATTATAACTTCAAATTTTCATTTTGAACAAGGTTTCTTTTTAAAAAAAAAAATGTGCTTTGATTCTCTTTATATTTCTTGCCTTTCATTTTTCTTATTATGTTGTAAGCATTAGGAAAATTAGCTGAAAAGAATTTCATTAAAACAAATTAAGATCTTAAACATTCAATAAATCTAGTAATAGAAGAGGATGAATTTCAATAGCTTGAAAATTGTTGTACACTTTTTCCTGTTTGTTCAGAAAAGGAAAAAAAAAACCCAGAAGGGTCTCATATTTAAATAAATCTAAACTACAATCATTTCTCAGTATCCTTGGGTATAATATTACTTTTATGTTGTATCCACAACAAACCTTTCAGATTTCGTAACTAGCACCTGCTAATTACATGCTTTGTTGATAGCTCAGCACTTCTTTTTATTCGTAATTTGCATGCAGCCTGAAGCTCAGTCTTCCAACTTTGAAATCACCCCTAACTGCAGGGAAGGATTGAAAGACGGCTTTACTGAGAGACTGTCTATTCCTGGCATAGAGTGAGTTACTGGGTAGTGCTGAGCTTAAGGGGTCCAATTTGGGAGACTAGATAGCTCCACAGCTCTGCCAGCCATGGATCTTGATAGTGTGGTTTAAGTATTTGATTGAAGTGATTTCTCTAGCATGAGTAGACCCATTTTGAAACAACAAAACTCATACAGAATTAGTAGCACCTGTGTGATTTTTAAAAATTTATGTAGCATTTAAAATTTTTAATAAACATGATGACCCCTTATGTGAGTAATGGAGAGCTAAGTATTGCAAGAAGAAAGTTTTAAAATTCTGAGACCTCTTTCCTGTTGTCAGAAATTGAAATTGTCTTATCAATAACATTACAGTTAATTTATAGTATTTTTTAAGTGTTTTACAAACTGCCTATCGGAGTAGGATTTGTTAATCATATTTTATGTTCATTTTCTTCTGGGAGTTTGATTGGGAGCTAGCCATTATAATGCTGCCTTCACTAGGAACTATATGAGAGAATATGTGGCCATCTGTGTTATAGTAAGGTCATTTCCTCTTGATCACTTATTCTGTGTAGTACTGAGGAACACAGTTTGAAATAGCATTGTACTCAAACTTACTAAGGCCATGTCAAGATGCCCTGTAAAACTGAAAAAAATTGAGGAAAATTAGTGCTTTTCAGATAGAATTTTGCAATTATCAGATCTCTTTCTTTCCAGCTTAATGTGTAAGCTTCAAATGATCTTTGAATTCTAAGCATTCAAGCTTGACATGGTATGCAGTTTTGAGTGTGATGTATATTTTGTGTTCTGAGAAGGATTTAGACGCATTTAGAGGCCTTGAGAAAGAGCAGAGAATATAAATTGACCTAGAAAGCGCTTTTACATATAAAATTAAAAGCCCACAAAAGTATATTGCCAAATTTTGTAATTTTGAAAAAATTTTAACAGCCTTCTTAAACTATTGATATACCCAAATAGATACCAATTCTTATAGTAATATCAGTTTTTAAATTTGTTACTGTATATAAAACAAATTATGAAATATTTCATGTAAAGTCATTTCTGTTACCACAAGCTCTTTAAAGCATACATTCTGGTAGGCATCTTATTTTCCCAATTAATTTGTAAATTATAAAGAAAATAGTCCATGTTTTGAAGAATAGGAATTCCAGGGATGATCCAGTAGAGGTGGGTCACTTATACCAGTTTTCCGTGTGGACAAATTACAAGAGTATTTTACAAGCATACAGGGCTAGATTTTTTTAAGTGGTGATTTGTACAGTGGGTATACAGTAAGTATATCTGCTTTAATTTGTAATATGATTAACAGTTAAGAAAAATTAATTCTTCCTTTACTCAGTGTTCATGTTTCTTTTGGGGGGTCCTCAATTTACTATCTCATTGAGATCTACAAACTTATCTAATTTAACCTTCTTTAATTCCTTAGATTTATCAGTGTCCTTTCATATTAATAACTACTTTGGATGAAATTTATCATTTTTAAATCATGTATACTGCTAAAAGGTCATTTTAGGAATAATTTTTCTAATTGACCTTCTTGTAGAAGAAGCAAAATAGAAGGGATGGACATTATTGTTATAAATATTCTGAGTTTGTATATTTTGGGTAAAGTGAAGAATTAAGACGTGGCAATATTATCAGACAATATTGTCTTCTGCAGTTTTTGGTCCTGGTCTTCAATGTGAGTGCTTCATACAGTTTGAACCCAGAATTGAGCCCAAAGAATCTTTGACTACAAAAAATATATGACTAAATATGTTGAAATTCTCTAAATAGGCCAGAGATAGGCTATATCAGGAATGCATTTTTCATTTATATGACTTATATGTATGTCCATATCATGAAATGATTGGGATTTAATTGCCTGTGAGACCTCAGTTCTATCTCTTGATTCCTCTCTAGTTGGTAGATGGGCTTGAAAAGATAGATGCTCAGTAGCCTTTTTATCTTCACTTAAGAATGCAGACTCTTATTATCTGAGGCAGATTTGGATTCATGATACACTGAACATATATGGATTTTTTTAAGGCTATATATGTTAATATCTTTAGATAGTTGGAACACCAATGTTAGAATAGAAAGGAAGATCTTAGTAGATGAGTAGAGTCCTTTTAGATTACCCACAAAGGATAAGACTACAAAACTGTTCTAGTTAGTGTAACTTACCAAGTTTACTGCCCACAAATTTTATTTCATTGTCCTCTGAACATAGCAACTTCTGCAGCTTATGCTTCTCTCTATGAATAATTAGAAGGGACAGGAAAAGCATTGCTAGACTCCTTCTAGTTTATATCTTAGGGAACCAACTGGTGATGAGTATTATTTCAGTTAGACATGAAAGAAAAGAATTTCCTTCTGTTTGTTCTGCTACAATTCTACCATCATGGTTTCACCCTAGAGAATTTCATAATTTCATCCTAGAGATTTCCTTGTGATTGTTATGGATGTGATATAATAAACATATTGAAAAATTCTAAGGCCATCAGAATACTGAATTCAAGATAGATCATTTTAATACTAGCATTTGCATGGATGCTGAGGTGTCTGTGTTTATAATAGGTCTCTGTGTTCTGTGCATTGAGCGATGGTGTCTTAGTGCTGTGTGTAAACTGTGCTGTGTCAGGAATTGGGGGATTGGATGGGGTTCTCTAATATGGGTACTATATATGTTAAATTGTAAATGATGATGTAGTATGGGGTACTGTTATATTTTTTAAGTGATCATTGCCTTTTCTGCTGTACAATATGACCCTTCTCATCTCTCTCATTCATTTTGCATGCCTCTGCTCACTTCTGTACAGCCACAGTTGAGGCTATTGAGGCTGAAAAAGGTACGATCAGAGTCCTTGCGCTGGGCAGAGATCTGTGGTGTGTGGGTGGGCATCAGAGAATGTCCTGTGGGTGTGTCTTCTAGCTTGCACAGCCGAAGATGAATCAGACTCACTGACTCATCAAGTTTAACAGTCATATCTTCTTCTTCTTTTTTTTTTGAATCACAAGGACTGATTTCCATAGTGACAATTTGTTTTTTTCCCTTTTCTAGTATAGTAATGAGACCAGCATTTAATGTTCCAGAATTCTTTAGAGTACAGCATGTTATGCTGTAATATTATAGCATTTATAGTTGCAAATAAAGACCTGTTCCATATTTTGCATGATTCTTTGCTACTCAGATTTTTATATTCTTGAGTGAAATCCTCTCTAGATACAGGTTTGGTATTCTCATGATAAAAATATGATAAAGTCATTTTCAGTAATTCCCTTGAGAGTCCAGGAGCTGTCACTATGATTTTGTGCTGCAGTTTGGGCTGTTGTTTGCCGGTAATAGTATATTCATGTGTATCATGTATTAACTTGGTATTACACGTCGCTGAAAGCTTTGCTGCCCCAACCATTTATTTGGTTCACATGCACAGACTTTTGAGTCTCAGGGATTGCATATTAAAGCAACTAGATCATAATCAATAGTATGGAAATCTTTTCTATGCACATTTTAAAATAATAGAGGATACATCACTCCAGATGAAGTGAATAAGAAACCATACCAGTTGAAGGAGAATTGCTGTCTGTTTTGATTTAGGTTTCCAAAAAATAGGCAATGAATAACTAGTGAATTAAGGAAAGCATCTCCTAAATATGGAACTCTAAATACTTTTTATTACCTACAAACACAGATCTACCTCCTGGAGGCATTTCCCACCTTTTTCATTTCATATTGGTGGCGATGGAGTGATGATACCTTGTCCTCCAAGGTAGTTCTAATTGCTAAATTTTAGCTTTATTTCTTTTCTCCTCCCGTGTTCTTGGTACAGATTTGTATGTCAAGGATTAACTTTGTTTAGCCTCCTCACTTGCTGTCTTACTGTGATAGCCACTGTTGATTTTAGAGCCTGAGGTAGGAGATAATTGATGAAGTAGGAGTCAGGTTGAGACCCTGAGACCTTTGCCTGGAGATCTCAGGGTCAAGAGAGGGCTATTTTTGTGTCTTGTTTTTTTAAGGCTATGCTAACACTTGTCATCTATGAAGCTATCATGTTTATATTTAGGTTTAAATGTTTCATATTTTAAGGGGAAATCTGGAATGGGGATAGGCTTCAGTTACAGTACAGTTTAAATGTTGCTATGTACAACTAATTTCTTTCTTCTTAAAAATCATTAATTATGTTTTTGAAATCTCAGAAATGTTTTTCAATTACTGACTTATCAAATTTGCATTTTGTTAAGCAATACGAGGATTCTCTCCACCACATAGAATCTGCAGTTTTGAAGAGGCAAAGGGTTTGGATAGGATCAATGAGAGAATGCCACCCCGGAAAGATGCTGTACAGCAAGATGGTTTCAATTCTCTGAACACCGCACATGCCACTGAGAACCACGGGACTGGCAACCATGGTGCCCAGTGACCCACGGCTTCCCAGGGACTCTCACATCTCGGGCCCCAAATGGACAGATCACCCGAGGAACTGGAGGGGTTGGCCAAGCTGACTGTAAATGTCACAGTCCCTCTGGAGAAACCATTGTGCTTTTGAGACCCCAGCCCCCTTCCTGGATGGAGGCTTGAGGGCCCTGGGACATGTGCTAACTGATAAGATTGGGTCATCGCTGCCAAGGTGGAGAGCAGTGAGCAAGGGGCTTGGGGCAATTTCCAGTGGAGGGCAACTACACCTCCATTTATGCTTGTGGTTCACACATTTAAGTTTACAAATGAGATTTCTTTTTCCCCTCAGTAGAATTAGATTTTGTTTTTCAACCATAACTTCAAATACAATCCTAAGAGCTAATGTGGACTTTTTTTTTTTCCCCATGAAATGTCTTTAAAGGATGAATTAGCATGGTCTTAAAATACATTTCCGAGGTTACTAAGCTGTATTTTGAATTATGGGCAAAATGCTGAGAAACCCAGTTGGCATTTAAACAAAATGCTGACCTCAGGTCTATAGTTCTTAAATGTGGCTAATTCTGTAATATAGTCTTGGTATTTTTCAATTATGAATGAAACCTATTTCTAGGCAGACTCTCTTACTTGAACACAAATCCAAAAACTAATTTAGAATCTTTCTTGCCCAGATCTTTTGAGATTTAAACCCCACAGATTTAAGAAGAAAATCTCTAAATTTCAGAATTATGAAGAATTACAGAATTACTCATTTAAGGTACTTTAAAAAGAAGTTTGTACATTGTCAAAGTAATTTTAATTCAAAACATGTCTGTAAAACTTGACGTATTTTGTGTATGCATGTTTTAATTTTGCAGATATTTAATATATAGACCTATGATGTACAGGTATGACATGTATAGGTTACCTAGATGTTATGAGAAGTTTTAGTTTATTGTGAGTACTCAAGTTGCTTATACAGCCACCAGGGTGATTTACTGCTGGCTTTCTATTATTTTATGTTTTGATGCAAAGGAAATTTTAAAATGTTCTGGAAGTGTTTTGATTAAGCAGTGCAGCATAGAAGCAATGGTTCTGCTCAGTCATTCAGATGTTAGTGGAAGCGTAAGAGTCAAGACTGCATGTTGAACATTTTCTTTTGATAGTTACAGAACTGCTTGGTTAAACTAAATGGAACCATGTGCTAATTTTACACAATTACTGACCTGTATTGACTGCCACTGCGGTTTGGTATTTACCTTTACTTTGGTGGCTTGCTTCCCTCATGCCCTGGAATACAACTCAGAGCTCCAGGCAGCGGAACCATCTATTGTTTGTTTGCCAGAAAGTGCACCCTGTATGGTCTCCTGTCTAAGTTGGAAATATTATGCATGTGCAGGACTATTCGAGTATTTTATAAACAGTAGCACACAATAAATTCCATGCATGGGCCGCTGCTCCTATCTCTGTGTTGGGTTTTATTTGGAAGATGTAGTCTGATTTGACCTTCTCCTGCAAATCAGAAAATCCAGTTAATAGAATTGGGATCTATCCTTAAGAGAAAACTATCTCCTGGATAGTTAATGCTAATTTGATGAATTAAATTCTTGTCTTCATAAATTTTGCTCTTTTT
This sequence comes from Oryx dammah, assembly GCF_014754425.2. NCBI lineage: Eukaryota > Metazoa > Chordata > Mammalia > Artiodactyla > Bovidae > Oryx > Oryx dammah. The sequence continues at coordinate 30,378,455 of NW_024070190.1, forward strand.
TAAAAAAAAAGTTTGATTACACTTGTTTTATATGAGTACTAGTAACTGAGCACTAGGAGAATCTGGATGCCTATTATAGGCCTAAATCTATTATTTAAAATCAGTGTTTCAGTTAACTTTTAATTGAAAGAAAATGTTGTTGTCTATAATTTTGTTACAGTAGCGTTTGGAATATATTAGATTTTTTAACAATAAGAAAAAAACGATACTGCCATTATACTCCTTTCTTCTTTGTCATAATCAAAATAAGTATAGAACTTTGCAAATTGAGGGAAATTTGCATTTTGTTCAACATTTCATAATATAACTGTATAGGAAGTTTAATTACAGTTTTCACCCATTATGAAACATTAAATTGAAATATTTATACTTGCCTAATTTTTGGTAGCAAAGAGAGCTCAAATTGTTAATCATTACAGCTTCTTGCTGTAATAGCATTTCTAAACTAAGAGCTTCACTGATATATCAAGTAGTATTAACTTCTTTAATCCTTAGGTCCATCACTAGGATTATGTATTATTTATGGAAGCATAGGTAAACATGAAGCATGATTAGCGAAGCAGAAGAATTAGGGTTAATGGTAAAAATTAAAATAAGAGGAAGAAAATAAGAGGAAGGAATGGAATTCAGAAAAAGTGGTATACATGAAGAGTGGTAGAATATTATCACCCAGTGTCTCAGATCTTTTCCTGTTTGTTGAATAGGAAGCTCTTTCTAGTCTGCCTCTTAACTAGTTTCACAATGAACTATAGAAGTATTTTTAAAGTTTTTTTTAAAACATAACTGATGATGAATGCAAGTTGTGAAAAGTTCAGATCTTCCTAAATTGTAAATTTAAATGTCTACCAGAATAGTAGTAATGTTGGTAAAATTACTATTCAATATCAAATTTTTCCTATATATCATCTCCTTTTACATTCAAAGATGACATTCTGAGTCGGAAAAGATGATCTGACTTCTTTGACCTTTTGCAGTTTAGCCATTAACAAACCTCAAAACCTTTAAATGTTTTACCAGTTAAATTTGAAATTGGCCTGAAACCTTTGCTTAAAATGAATTATCCTTATTTTATTCAGGATTTTTGCCTATTGCAACTGAATTTCCTTTTCCACAGCTATTCTACATGTTATGTAATGTTTTTGTTTTTGGTTTGGTTTTTTTTTTTTTGCATCCTTAACACTTTTCTTCCACCTTCCCTGCTTGTAGTTTGTGCTTCTGCAGTTTGAGGTTTCCTTGGAATCTACTCTCTGCATCTGTTCATATGTAGATTTATTTGCCACGGTCCAGGACCTCACTGCAGGTGGTTCTGTTCCCTAGTTTGATGATGTTCACAGAAGCAGGTAAGTGACATAGCTGGGGCCAGATGTGAGCAAAGTCAGGTCTTAGAGTCATACAGAACCATGCACTAGCAACTTGTGATAGGTTCTGGTGCTTAATAGCTCTAACTGACAAGGAGCTAGGAATGTGGAATTAAAAGTTCTCTGGATCAGCATCCATTACAGGAAGGAATGAGATATTTGAGTTGATTGTTTTCTATTTTTTTTTTCTGTTCCTAGAAATAGTGTGTTTTTAGTCATTAATACATTGCTCTTGCTTACATTAATATCCCAGAAAATTTTACCCCCCCCCCCTTTTTTTTTGCCACATCGTGTCAGTCTAACCCACGTCCCCTGCAGTGGCAGCTCAGAGTCCTAACCACTGGACCATGAGGAAAGTCACTATTCCTCTTTTAAAATCAACAGGTGGAATACCCTGATGACATCTTCTCAGAAAGTGCCTTGTTCTCTTTTCAGGGAAATTGAATTTTACAAATTAATTCTGGATGTTTCTCCTGCCACTGATTTCCCTTTGTTTACCATTGAATGACTATTTCTATTCTTCTTTTCTGGGCATTGTATTTGTACTTAAGTTGTCAAGTTAAGTTAGAGCAGTGTTATGCTAAAAAGGACTCTGGGCTTGGGAGAACCCATCCTAGGTCTAGATTGACATCTTAGAACTGTAGGAGTTCCTGTTTCTCTGTGCTAATGTGTATCAAATACTGACTTCTGAACTAACCCCCGGGGCTTATTCTTGATGTTGTGGACTGGGAGCAGAAATGCTGCCTTAGTGAGAGAGGTCCAGGGAGCAGTAGGCTTCAGCTTTCCTCAGCCTTCTTGGCCTTTGGTGAGCTTGGGAGTGTTGACAGAGTTCTGAGCCTTCTTGGCAAAGAAGGAAGGTCAAAAAGAGAGTAGTCCATGGGCAGGGGTCCAGGCCCTTGCTTGCCTCGTTAGGGAGAATTCAGTGTTGTCTGTCTGGTTGGCAGGGCACACCTAATCACAGAGATCCAGCATTTCAGCAGTTTGCAAATGAAAGTGATATGAAGGGACAGCTGCAAATCAGCCACAACCTAGATCTGAGGAGATCAAGCATTTACTTCACTTGGAAGAAAGAGAAGGAAGGAAGCTGAGGGCTTAGCAGGGTAAGTTACTTTTCCATCAACTCCTCTGCTTGCTTAGTTTATAGTTAAGTAAAGAATTTATCACCCAAGGGAGTGTTAATCACTGATTAGGCAGCTAAATGTGGTCATAATAGCAATGTTCCTAATGTATTTCTCCTTTTTCTCTTTCCCAACCCCTTTTGACGATCCCCAGTGACTAGCTTCACTTGACCTTCTCTTCCTTACCTCCCTAAAGACACTTATTGTTTGCTGGTAAATTAGAGAAAATTAGATAAGCCTCACTGGTCTGGAGATGGTGAAAAGATGAGTATGATTTGGTGAAATTTGAGTCTGTTGGTGGTAAGGAGCAGGGAAGATGGGAAACCTAGGTGTGGGAATAGGCTAGGTAATATTTTAGGGAATTATAGATGAGAAATAAGTTTTTGTAGGCCATTGAATTCATGTCTCCTCTCCAGTGCTTGGTGTTGGTGTTCTCTCTATATACTGAAAATAAATTAGAGCCCAAGTCACTGCTTTTGTTTCTCTCAGGTCAGCCCCCACCCCGCCCCCAAACTTGAAGGATCCTATATCTCATTGCAGGAAAGTTAGGACCAGGGGATCTGGGAATACAAACTCAGACATGAGCCTTTTGATATATATAGACGCAAATGCAAAGATCTGGCTCCTCATTCCCACCTTCTTACCTTCCTGCCAGAAAATTAGTCCATTTGTATCAGGAACCCACTCCAGACACAGAGGCAAGTATACCATCAAAGATTTCACCAACATCATACCTTCCCAAACTGTTTGATCCCTTGACTTCTAGTGGGTCCAAACAGTCTTCATTTGGACTTAATCCTCCATTGGAGGAAGGACCTCTCTTTGGAAAGGCAGATAAGCACTTTCTGGTCTTAATTGGCGTCTATTGCAGAATAAAGGCCTTGGTTGAATATCAGAAAGATTCTTACTACTTTTGGAATTAAGACTTGATTTCTCTCAAAAATACTTTTCCTCCATATCTATAAAGAAGATTCCATTCTTTCAAGGTTTAAGAAGGTGATGTCTTGCCAGAGGGGGCTAAGTACAGAGAGCACATAAATACTTATTCTAGAATTGCAGTGATTCTGGGATTCAGAAGAATCCCAGTGAAGCAAATGCTTGGTGATTAAAATTGGAGGGAAAAGCCAGGTCAGTTTTTGGAAATGGGGTCCTAAGGCGTGAGGGCAATTCCATCCACCCTTTAGTAAAGAGAGATGACTCTTGAATCCTAAAATAATGTACTATCTTTAGGTCTAATTTTTTCTTTATTGGTGGGAATATGGAAGATATGATATGCAGATGAGCTTAGTTATTTCTGTTTTGTGGACTTTGAAACTGTTCCTTCATTTATGCAGTGAGGGGAAAGAATACAAGGGTAGAAATGAAAGGATGAAGAGAAAGAAAGTACAAAGGAAATCAAATTAGTTCTTCCATTAGCCTGGGAACAGTGGTTTACAAGAGTCATGTTGTAAAGTGATGTGTGTTAGCTGGATGATTTGGGGAGAGTTTTTGTTTGATTGTTCTGCCACCTACATCTCAGCTGAATGAGCATTTTCCCCAATAGAACAGGTCCAGAAGGATTCAGTGTTAGATCATTTTTGGAGCAGAACACAATTCTTGATTTGAACTTTAATAGTTAACTCATTCATAGTAAAACCAGCCACTGTCAGCATTGTCATATCCTGTCATTTCCCTGTACCTACAGGCATTTTTATCTGGGGAGCAAAACAACTTTTTAGCTTCAAAAGCTCTTATAGATACCTTTCTTTTTTTTTTTTTTAATTGAGGTAAAGTTCACATAACAAAATTAATCCTTTTACAATGAGCAATTAAATGACATTTAGTACATTCACATTATTGTGCAACCATCACCTCTATCTAGTTCTAAAACATTTTCGTCATTTCCCCCCAAAACACCTATAACCATTAAGCAGTTATTCCTCATTCCTCCTTTCACCCAGCCCTTGGCAACCATGGATCTGCTTTCTGTCTTTGGATTTACCTATTCTTGCTACTTCATAAAATTGGAATCATATAATGTGTTGATTTATATCTGGCTTCTTTCGCTTAGCATAATTTGTCCACACTGTAGCATGTATCAGTATCCATTTCTTTTAATGGCTGAATTTATATGTATGTGTGTGTATGTGTGTATGTATATGTCTCCCAGTTTGTTTATTCATTCATCTTTTGGTGACCTTTAGTTTGTTTCTACCTTTTGACTATTGTGAATAGTGCTGCTATTGCCATTTGTGTATAGGCATTTGTTTGTGTGCAGGTATTCAGTTATTTTGAGTATATACCTAGGAGTGAAATTGCTGAGTCATATGGTAATTCTATATTTAACTTTTTGCAGAGCTGCCATGCTGTTTTGCAAAGCAGCTGCACCATTTGTCTTTCTACGATCAGTGCAGGAAGGTTCTGGATTTTCCATATCCTCACCAACACTTTTGTTAATTTCTAGTATTTTGATAATAGCCATCCTAGTGGGAATGAGAAGGAAATGGCAACCCACTCCAGTATTCTTGCCTGGAGAATCCCAGGGATGGGGGAGCCTGGCAGGCTGCCGTCTATGGGGTCGCACAGAGTCGGACACGACTGAAGCAACCTAGCAGCAGCAGTGGGAGTGAAGTGTTGTCTCACAGTTTTGATTAGTCTTTGATTAGTGATGTTTAGCATCATATGCTTATTGGCAATTTGTATATTTTCTTTGGAGAACTATTCAAGACTTTTGCCCAGTTTTAATTGAGCTGTTTGTTGAGTTTTAGAAGTTCTTCACATATTCAGGATATTAATCTCTCATCAGATATGTGATTTACAAATATTCTTTCCCATTCTGTGGATTGTCATTTCACTCTGTCCTTTGATGCACAAAAGTTTTAAAATTTTGATGCAGTCCAAGTTATCTTTTTTATTTTATTGCTTGAGCTTTTTGTGTCATATTCAAGAGCTTGCCAAATCCAATATCATGAAATTTTTCTCCTGTGTTCTTCTAAGATTTTGTAGTTTTATCTCTTACAGTTAGGTCTTTACACTTAATTAAACTCAAACCATTCTAGTTCCTCAGTTCCCAGAATTTTCCCATCTACATTTGTTATGCTCATACTCTTCTTTGTGCTTAGAATTCCTCTTTCTCTGTATTTGTATATTCAAAACATCACCATACTTAATGCTGTATTCCAACTGCTACCTGCTTTATGAAATCTGCCTGTAGCTTACCAACTGAAGAGACACTCTTCTGATCTCCCATTAGTGCTTTTAGTTTCATTTTTCTTGTAAGATTTATACACTGCCTTTTGTTATAGTTTACAACCCTTCTATAAGACATTTAAATGTTCAGTATATTTTTTTCACATTTGTTTCTGTTATGGTATTTTGTGAATGATTTTATCTGTTTATCAGTAAGTATTTATTGCATGAATGGGTGTTTTAATTTTTTCCAATATAGTCTCATGATTTCATTTCCTCAGTCCTTGTAAAAGGAATAGAAGAAGACAGGCCAGGAAAGGAGGATTTCACAGAGTTCTCACTAGGTAGTTGGTCAGTGTGGGCTTGGTTGTACTTCAGAACTCATCTCTTTAGGTGATTTTCCTAATACTATGTATAATTTGCTCCAGCTGTGTAACTCAGCATTGTAAGTGCTGTTGCTCATTTTATATCCATTTGATTTCTACTTTTGGGTTTATTGCTTATAAATGTGATGATACGTCTTTTAAAATGAACGTTTTCCTTCTCCAACTAGATTAGATTGATTATTTCTCCAATTACATGGTAGTTTTGGACAACCAAAACCTTTCTTTGCTTTTTCCTCTATTTTAAGTTGATTTTTAGGAACACACTAATAGCATATGAATATATTCTTTGTATAAGAAGTCACACATTGCAAATAAGTCTAAAGTTCATTGACCTAGTTCCCATTGCAGGGCCTTTGTCCCTTCTCAGAGGAAAAATAACTGTTATCAGTTTTATATGAGCCATCCCAGACTTTTTCTGAGCATCTGTGTTATATATAGAACTTCATGTATAACACATATATGCATAATTATATTCACATAGAATAAATTCTGTTTTTACAACTGCATGTGGTGATCAATAATCAGTAGATATGAAATAAATGTTACTGTTACCTGGGCCTGAGAGACTAGAATGACAAGTAAAAGGTCAAACATACGAAAACACATCATGTGTGTCCAGCTTACAAACTTCCATTCCATATCTGTTCTACATGTAGTCCCCAGGTATTGGACAAGCCATGGCTCCACGGTCCCAACGACGAAGGCACAAGAAATCCCCCTCCTCAGTGGCTCCTGTGGTTGAGACCCCACCTACAGTTGTGGCTCCTGTGCCTCTGAACCTCGCTAAACCTGGCCCTAGCATTGATACACTTGGCTTCTTCTTCTTGGAGAATAATGTTCCTGGCCTATCCCAGCTGATCCTTCAAAAACTGAACATGAAAAGCTATGAAGAATACAAGTGAGTGACTAGCTCTGTGCAAGAGTGATATGTTGTCTCTGGCAGAAGGTGGAGAGGAGGTGTAGCTTGGGAAACATGGGGTATTTGCAATGAGGGATTTTCTCATCCCAAATTGTGCCGGTTTTATTACTATAAAAGAAACATAATTTGCTTAAATGAGAAATGATGGGAGTAGGAGAGGTGAAAATGTATAGAAGTCAGGGTAGGTATCATGAGAACTGCTGGAGATATTTTTCCTGTTGCCATACCTTCTCCATACTGTACTCTGCAGGTTGGTGCTAGACGGGGGTACTCCAGTGTCAGGCTTTGGATGTCGATCCCTTGAAGAAATGTTCCAGAAGATGGAAGACACATTCCGATTCTGTGCTTACTGTAAAGCACTCCCTAGTGGCCTTTCAGACTCCAGGGTCCTCCGGCACTGCAAAAGGTGATTAGTCAGGAGCTGGTTGGGGAGACTTCTGGAATGATCCTGTTCTAAGACTTCATTGCAGAAAGAAAGGTCTGAGACTTATAAGACCTTTCTACATTTCAGACCTTCATAACTTTAAGTTCATTCCTCATTTTGTCTGATCTAGGCCACAGAGAAATTAGAAAAGAGTTGCTTATAAGGTTCATGTTTATTTTGGTATGCGGAGATTAGACAGAGAGGAGAATATAATCCTTTCTACCTCTCTTCTCTTGAGTACTTAAGTATTAAGACCATATATGTTCTGAAGAGGTTGGGGCCACATCTGTGATAACAGGGCAGCTATAAATTCCTGGTGGGCTTTCTTCCCCCTCCCCCGATAAGAGATGTAAAAAGTTAGTTCTAGATAGAGGCTGAAGTGTCACTCTGATCCAAGAGAAAAATTGTATTCCCACACTCTCCTTCCTCCTCTGCCAAACATAGTCCCCAAATTTGGTGCAGCAGCTGTCGTTCCTATCCCTACCTTCCTCATCCAGTGATCTTTCTTCCTAGGTGCGGAAATAGCAGTTCCCTTCCCCAGGCGTCCCCCATTCACCTATGAGGTATAGGAACATCTATTTCTGGGGCTCATTCTCTCAGGTGCAGAAATGTCTATTACTGTGGTCCAGAGTGCCAGAGGTCAGACTGGCCAGCACACAGGAAGGTTTGTCAAGAACTGCGTCTTGTAGCTGTGGACCGTCTCATGGAATGGCTTCTGGTCACAGGTAGAGTGACGGTATTGGAAACTCTGCCATAATGGTCATATGAAAGCATGTTGTTTAAAAAAAAAAAAAAAAAGGAGGAACCGAATGGGACAGGGGAGTGGGGTAGCAGTTGTGACAGGTTGGGAGAATGAACATGGAGGGAATATTGAAGGCAGGAAAAGATTAGATCACTTCTTATTCCTTCTTTCCCACAGGTGATTTTGTCCTACCCTCAGGACCTTGGTCATGGCTGACTGAAGTTGTACAAGGTTGGGACACCTGGTTTTCTATGCGACGTTTACAGCTAGATGATACACTGGATGCTGTGCTTGAAAGTCAGGCCATGACCACCCTGTGGGCTAGTGTAAGACGGCCAAGACCAGACCCAGATGTCCTGAAGGGCTCTTTGAAGCGGTTGCTGACAGATGTCTTGTCACGGCCCTTGACACTGGGCTTTGGGCTTCGGGCCTTGGGAATAAATGTTGGGAAAGTTGGGGGAAGCACAGTGCACGTGGTTGGTGCTTCTCATGCAGAGACATTCCTCACTCGCCCTGGGGACTATGATGAGCTTGGCTACATGTTTCCTGGACACCTTGGCCTCCATGTAATCATGGTGGGTGTAGATGTGGCTGCTGGCTTTTCACAGAGCACCTCAGCTTCACTCCTGGAACCTGGCACCGTCCAGCTTAGTGGCCATAGGGCCCTCTATCATGACTTCTGGGAGGAGCAGATAGAGACTGGGCAGATAGCCCATCCAGATTTGGTGGTGGCATTCCATCCAGGTAAGAGCCATTGGTTTGGGGGAATAAGGGGTCAGTCCTCTGGGAGTTTTCTATCCTGGCCCTTGTACTTTTAGAGCCCTCTTCATTGGATCAGTTAAGCATAATGAAGACCCTGTTTGATCATTATGTGCTTTATTTCGGTTCATAATTTTCTTTTGAAGAATCTAGGGTAGGTGATGGTGGTAGATGAGCATTGGAGGTGAGCTAGGCGAGGGGTGGACACAGTTATAGAACTATGTTGTTTGTTTGGGGTCTATCTTTGCGTTTCCCCTTTCTGTTCCCATCTTATTTTGTTCCATAGGTTTCCATGCTTCCCCGGACTTGATGGAGGCTTGGCTGCCCACCCTTTTGCTACTTCGTGATTATGAGATCCCTACAATGATTACTGTTTACAGGTTTTGACTTCTTTTCTTTGTGGTACCTCCCTAATTCACTCACACCTCTATAGATAAGCTCATTTCTCTCCCCCTTGCTTATCTTTTGCCTTCTGGTGAGGATTTTCTTCCTTCACATACTTGGCTTTCTTATCCCTTCAAAGTGCTATGCTAATTAATTGAGCAGGTAGTATAGACATTCGGGAGTGGGGTGGCCATTGCCTTAGTCCGGCCTTAGATAATTTTGGGGGTTAATGGGCAGTTCTTCTATCTTTTTCATAATCTGCAGAGCAACTTTTTTTTCTTTGTCTTCCATAGCCATCAGGAGTTGGCAGCCTCGTTGCAGATTTTGGTGGACCTGGATATACACATCACAGCCTATGGAGCTAACCCTTTTGCATCCCTTAAACCTGAACAGGTCTACTCCAACCCCAACAAGCAGCCAGTTTACTGCAGTGCCTACTATATCATGTTTCTTGGAAGCTCCTGCCAGCTGGATAAGAGGCAATTGGAAGAGAAAGCAAATGGCAGGGTATAATTAGCTGAGCCAGATCATGACTGAATGTCTAGAAAATGGAGAGGCTGTGATGAAATACCTGCTGATGCCAGATTGTTGCCGACTTTCAAATCTACTATATCGTAAACCTAATTCACTTGTCTGGGTAGATTCTAAGCTGAATGGGAGCTCCTGTATGATGTGACTCATTTCTAAGAGGTTAGCCACACGTTGCTTCTAGAGACAAGATTCTACATTTAGTGTATGGCAAAAGGCCCTCATATCAACTTTATAAAGTTCTGAACAGTTTCCTTCGTGAGAAAGTTATACCTTTTGACTTGAACCACATGGCACCAAGGAGAAGAACGGCACGTTGCTCTTTTGAAAAAGACTTTCTTCTTATACAGCAGTTTGGGCTAAAAAAAAGGCAGATGTCTTAATGACTTGAAGTGGTGGGAGAAAGAGCAATTCAGAGAAGTGGTTGGGAGCATGGGGGAGGTTGTGAAGACTGGCAAATTGTTCTACTTCCTGGCTTTTTCAAGATATATTTCTCATTTTCCTGTTTCTTTTGAGGACTTCTAACTTCAGAATCCCAGGGACAGAGGAGACTAGTGGGCTACCGTCTGTGGGGTCGCACAGTCGGACACAACTGAAGCGACTTAGCAGAAGCAGCAACTTTAGAGCAACTTTTTGCCCTTGTGTTGTATTTTAGATATCCCAGGGTGTATCTGTATATACTGCAGTTTGTTATCACTTGGTCTACACCACAATAAATTCAGTTTGGGGCTTCTTAAATCACTTGTCTTATCTTATTTCCTATTCACTGGCAAGTGTTACTTGTCTACATAGACCATCTCAAGATTGGAGTTTTCTCTCTTGCCAAAGGAGTGGTTAACATCAGCTCTCTTTTTAGGCCTGTCACTGTACCACACCCTGTCTGTTGTCATCCATTTCTTATCACACTCTCAAGATTAGGATATTCCCTAAGTATTCATTTCTACAACTTGTTAAGACCTCAGCCTCTCCACTTGTATCTAGAATATTATATAGAACTCTTACAATTCAATAATAAAAGGACAAAAACCTCAATTTAAAAATGGGACAGTGATCTGAATAGATGTTTCTCCAAAGATACAGATGATCAATAAGGACATGAAAAGATGCTCAACATCATTAGTCATCTGGAAATACAAATCAAAAGAAATTTGTATTTGTACAATAAAAAAAAAAGCACTTCTTTTGCAAGGATAACAATAAAAAAGATAGGTGTTAATGAGGATGTAGAGAAATTGCAACCCTCATACACTACTTGTAGGGATGTAAAATTGTGCAGCTACTTTGGAAAACAGTCTGGCAGTTTCTCAAGAAGTTAAATATTGAGTTACCATTTGATCCAGCTATTCTGCTCCTAGGTGTGTACTCATGAGAAATGAAAACATTTGTGCACAAATGTTCATAGCATTATTCATAATAGCCAAAAGGTAAAAATAACCCAAGTGTCCATGAACTTGTGAATAGATAAAATGTGGTATGTGCATATAATGAAATATTTGGCCATGCTGGGAAGGGTTGAGGGCAGGAGAAGAGGGTGACAGAGGATGAGATGGTTGGATAGCATCATCAACTCAATGGACATGAGTCTGAGCAAACTCCAAGAGATAGTGAAGGACAAGGAAGCCTGGTATGCTGCAGTCCATGGGGTTGCAAAGAGTTGGACATGATTCAGTGATTGAATAACCAGAATGAAGTACTAATTCATGCTTCACATGGATGAACTTTGAAAACACGTTCATCCATCATGTTAAGTGAAAAGCCAGTCATAAAAGACTACATATAGTCTGAGTGCATTTATATAAAATGTTTAGAGTAGGGAAATCTGTGGAAACAAAGTAGATTAGTGGCAGCATAAGATGACTGATGAGAGTATTGAGGACGATGGATAAAACATATGGGGTTTATTTTTGGGGGTGATGGAACAACTCTATATTGAAAACCATTAAACTGTACACTTGGTATCAGTGAAGTAAAATGAAGCTGTTACCAAAAAACAGTTTTCTAAATCAGAGTGTAAAAGTGAGAATATTTGTTAAGTGCTTAACACAGTGCCTAGCACATAGTATGTATTTAATAAATGGTAGCTATTACTGAATACATACCACTTTAAATTTTATTCAGTAACATAAATAGATTGAATTTATTGTGCAAGATGGCTTGACAGAGGGAAATATGGGTTGGAATGCCATTTTTATGGTTCAGATTATGTACATGTGAGCTAAAGTCGTTTATAGAAGGTATACAAAGGTAATTTCTAGCTGTAATGAGAAAAGCAAATAGGTAAAGAATGATATTTTGTAGCTAGAACATGTAAGTAAAATATATAGGGCTTCATTACTGATTGTTATGTGTGAAGTGTGATACAGTTAAGAGTCTAATCAGGAGACAGAAACTACATAGCAATGGGTGACACAAAAATTTCCAAGTTAACAATGGTGATGACAGTATATGAAAGTGCCTTCAGTTCAGTTCAGTCGCTCAGTCGTGTCCGACTCTGCGACTCCATGAATCGCAACACGCCAGGCCTCCCTGTCCATCACCAACTCCCAGAGTTCACTCAGATTCACGTCCATCGAATCAGTGATGCCATTCAGCCGTCTCATCCTCTGTCGTCCCCTTCTCCTCCTGCCCCCAATCCCTCCCAGCATCACAGTCTTTTCCAATGAGTCAACTCTTCGCATGAGGTGGCCAAAGTACTGGAGTTTCAGCTTCAGCATCATTCCCTCCAAAGAAATCCCAGAGCTGATCTTCAGAATAGACTGGTTGGATCTTCTTGCAGTCCAAGGGACTCTCGAGAGTCTTCTCCAACACCACAGTTCAAAAGCATCAATTCTTTGGCGCTCAGCTTTCTTCACAGTCCAATTCTCACATCCATACATGACCACAGGAAAAACCATAGCCTTGACTAGACGGACCTTTGTTGGCAAAGTAATGTCTCTGCTTTTGAATATGCTATCTAGGTTGGTCAACTTTTCTTCCAAGGAGTAAGCGTCTTTTAATTTCATGGTTGCAGTCACCATCTGCAGTGATTTTGGAGCCCCCAAAAATAAAGTCTGACACTGTTTCCACTGTTTCCCCATCTATTTCCCATGAAGTGATGGGACCAGATGCCATGATCTTAGTTTTCTGAATGTTGAGCTTTAAGCCAACTTTTTCACTCTCCTCTTTGACCTTCATCAAGAGGCTCTTCAGTTCCTCTTCACTTTCTGCCATAAGGATGGTATCATCTGCATATCTGAGGTTGATATTTCTCCCGGCAATCTTGATTCCAGCTTGTGCTGCTTCCAGCCCAGCGTTTCTCATGATGTACTCTGCATATAAGTTAAATAAGCAGGGTGACAATATACAGCCTTGATGTACTCCTTTTCCTATTTGGAACCAGTCTGTTGTTCCATGTCCAGTTCTAACTGTTGCTTCCTGACCTGCATATAGGGTTCTTAAGAGGCAGGTCAGGTGGTCTGGTATTCCCAACTCTTTCAAATAGCTGTGAAAAGAAGAGAAGCGAAAAGCAAAGGAGAAAAGGAAAGATATAAGCATCTGAATGCAGAGTTTCAAAGAATATCAAGAAGAGATAAGAAAGCCTTCCTCAGCGATCAATGCAAAGAAATAGAGGAAAACAACAGAATGGGAAAGACTAGAGATCTCTTCAAGAAAATTAGAGACACAAAGGGAACATTTCATGCAATGATGAGCTCGATAAAGGACAGAAATAGTATGAACCTAACAGAAGATATTAAGAAGAGGTGGCAAGAATACACAGAAGAACTGTACAAAAAAGATCTTCATGACCCAGATAATCACGATGGTGTGATCACTCACCTAGAGCCAGACATCCTGGAATGTGAAGTCAAGTGGGCCTTAGAAAGCATCACTACAAACAAAGCTAGTGGAGGTGATGGAATTCCAGTTGAGCTATTTCAAATCCTGAAAGAAGATGCTGTGAAAGTGCTGCACTCAATATGCCAACAAATTTGGAAAACTCAGCAGTGGCCACAGGACTGGAAAAGGTCAGTTTTCATTCCAATTCCAAAGAAAGGCAAATGTCAGTTTTCATTCCAATCCCAAAGAAAGGCAAATGTCAAAGAATGCTCAAACTACCGCACAATTGCACTCATCTCACATGCTAGTAAAGTAATGCTCAAAATTCTCCAAGCCAGGCTTCAGCAATACATGAACCGTGAACTTCCAGATGTTCAAGCTGGTTTTAGAAAAGGCAGAGGAACCAGAGATCAAATTGCCAACATCTGCTGGATCATCAAAAAAGCAAGAGAGCTCCAGAAAAACATCTATTTCTGTTTTATTGACTATGCCAAAGCCTTTGACTGTGTGGATCACAATAAACTGTGGAAAATGCCTTCACTTCATGCTAAATGCTGAGGATTCTAAGTTTGCTTTTGCCCTTAAAGTGTGTACAGTTTGCTAGGAGAAGACTGACAAAAGCAGGAGCAATATAATGAGTTATATTTTCTAAAATCAGTATATGAAGTAAATCTGTATTTTCAAAACTACATTGAAATTCCCTTAGGATAACACTCTTGTGGATTCCAACATATCTTTCTCTCAACAAGTATTGGAAAAAAAACTTTAGTTGATCACTGGGTGAAATAATTGGCTTGAGTTTGGGGGTCCCTGTTGTAGTCAACGAAGGATTTATTGAAAATTTATTTCTAGTCACTAGAGATAGCCCTGTTCTTAAGGAGCTTACATTCTGAGGGCAGCAGAGGAAGATGACGAATAGTAAACACAGAACTTGATCTGCTTTTAAGTGCTACAAAGAAAATTAAATAGGGTAATCAGTGTGTTTAACTGGTGGTGGTGTTAGTGGCAGTGGGGCTACTTACGCTACAGTGTTCAGGGAATACATACCTTTCTGAGGAGATGGATGATATTTGAGATATACAATGGAGAACATTCTAAGTAGGAGCAGTAACAAGTGCAAAGATCCTGAGAATGTCTGGTGTGTTTGGCCATAAAGCTTGTATGTTTAGACTGAAGGTCATTTTGATCAGAGTTTACTGCTTGAAAAGGTAGATGAAGAGGGATGAAGTCAGCAAGGTAGGCAGGGGCCAGATTATATGGGGCGTAATAGACTGTGGCTATTTGAGTTTGGATTTTATTCTGCTTTCAGTGGGAAGCTAGTAGAGTTTAATCAAAGAAATTATATGATCAAATCCATTATTTAGGAAGATCAGTCTAACTCAAGGAGTTTCTTAATGTCAACATTACTGACATTTCAGGCTGAATAATTCTTTGTTGTAAGAGGGAGCCCAGTGCACTGTAGAATGTAACATCTTTGGCATCTCCCCACTGATTCTAGTAAAACCCTTCTGGTTGTGACCAAAACATCTCCCAACTTCACCGAATGTCCCACTGGGGATAAAATTACTGTTCTGTCTGTACAAAAGCTGTGTGTTTTTAAGAATATTCACATTTAGTTCCATGCAGTCACTCAGTCATGTCCGACTCTTTGCGACCCCATGAATCACAGCACACCAGGCCTCCCTGTCCATCACCAACTCCCGGAGTTCACTCACACTCACATCCATCGAGTCAGTGATGCCATCCAGCCATCTCATCCTCTATTGTCCCCTTCTCCTCCTGCCCCCAATCCCTCCCAACATCACAGTCTTTTCCAATGAGTCAACTCTTTGCATGAGGTGGCCAAAGTACTGGAGTTTCAGCTTTAGCATCATTCCTTCCAAAGAAATCCCAGGGCTGATCTCCTTCAGAATGGACTGGTTGGATCTCCTTGCAGTCCAAGGGACTCTCAAGAGTCTTCTCCAACACCACAGTTCAAAAGGATCAATTCTTTGGCGCTCAGCCTTCTTCACGGTCCAACTCTCACATCCATACATGACCACAGGAAAAACCATAGCCTTGACTAGATGGACCTTAGTCGGCAAAGTAATGTCTCTGCTTTTGAATATGCTGTCTAGGTTGGTCATAACTTTTCTTCCAAGGAGTAAGCGCCTTTTAATTTCATGGCTGCAGTCACCATCTGCAGTGATTTTGGAGCCCAAAAAATAAAGTCTGACACTGTTTCCACTGTTTCCCCATCTATTTCTCATGAAGCGATGGGACCAGATGCCATGTTCTTTGTTTTCTGAATATTGAGCTGTAAGCCAACTCATATTCACATTAGGAGAAGCAAAATGGCTTCTGTTTCACATGAACTCTGGAGCAATTGATGACCTTCAGAGGTGTTTTGTTTTGTTTTTGCTAAGTTTATGTGGTTAAATACAGGTAAGGTAAATGTATGCTATGACTACTGTTAAATGTGCCATAGCAAATATCTACAAAAGGTTTAGTTGGGTGCACAAAGGGAGTCTACCCAAGAGAAGGTAAGGAAAAGGTCAGGAAAAGCTGCTTGAGGCAGGAAGGAGATGGGTGATCTTTGAATTGAATCTTAATAGATTCATAATTGTTGGAAGGCATGCAGTGCTTTCTAGGGAGAGGCAGTATGAAGAAAGGACCTTTGATCCTAGAAGGCCTTGTCAGGAAAGAAGGATGAACTGAAAGGATGAAGTGGAAAATCCAGCAGTACTGCGTGAGTAGGCTAGTGGATGTTTGGGCCTATAGCTCAGGGAAGTGGGCTGGAAATAGGCTTGGAAAATAAGTTCTCGAGGTGATAGGGCAGAGGGAAGGGTAGGGATGAGATCAGCAAGGTATTAATAGTAATATAGAGCAAAGAGAAGTAAGGACACCCTTGTTATGGAATGCTGAGATTCCAGAGGTCTCCAGGCAGACTGGGCGAAAAGGCCCAATGTTTGCCAGACAGACTGGTGGGAGCTGGGAAATTAATGCTGGGTTCCCAGAAAGTTGTGCAGTATTGTTTAAATTTTGGCAGTGACCTTTCTCAAGTACCTTACATTTCATCCCTGTTTTAGGGCCATGCATATTTTGCCCTTCCCACTTAAAAATTTCATCTACCCTATCCCACCCCCATGAGGAAGCCTTGGATAGTTCTCGAAGTTTAGTGTGCATAGACCCACCTTGAGGACTTGTGAAAACAAACTGCCAGGCTTCACCTCTAAACTCGAGGTGAATTAATTCAGAAGGTCAAAGGTGGAGCCTAATAATTTGTGGTTCTAACGTTTCCAGGAAATGTGGCAGCTGTCAGTCTGGGGGCCACAGTTTGAGAACCACCGTAAAAGGTAGCCAGCTGTCTTTTTGTTGCTTTGGAATATAAACTTTCTGGCTATGGTTTTTCCTGTGGTCATGTATGGATGTGAGAGTTGGACTGTGAAGAAGGCTGAGCGCCGAAGAATTGATGCTTTTGAACTGTGGTGTTGGAGAAGACTCTTGAGAGTCCCTTGGACTGCAAGGAGATCCAGTTCCAACCAGTCCATTCTGAAGGAGATCAGCCCTGGGATTTCTTTGGAAGGAATGATGCTAAAGCTGAAACTCCAGTACTTTGGCCACCTCATGCAAAGAGTTGACTCATTGGAAAAGACTGATGCTGGGAGGGATTGGGGGCAGGAGGAGAAGGGGACGATAGAGGATGAGATGGCTGGATGGCATCACTGACTCGATGGATGTGAGTGTGAGTGAACTCCGGGAGTAGGTGATGGACAGGGAGGCTTGGCATGCTGCGATGGGACACGACTGAGCGACTGAACTAACTAATGAGTTTAAAATACTGCTCTGGGCCTTGAAATGGCCTCCAATGTTTAATGCTAGTGTGTGTGTAATTCGATAGGGCTCTGGTGTGAGGTGAGCCTAGAATCACCTATCAACTCCCTTCTGGAGTGGTTTTGATTAATGAATCTCGTGTTCCCACTATTTAGGATCCCCATGAATATTCATTTCACAAGGCACTATTAAAAGACACCATTCTTGTCCTTAGAAGATAACCAGAGAGGACTGCACATCAGGCAGAGAGGCTGCCCCTGGTCTCCAGTCTCGAGGCTTCTGCCGCCCTCCACTGAAGGGGCTCCAGGATGCCTCAGAACCGCCTCAGTTTCCCAAATGGCTTGAGACAGCCCAGAAGGAACTGTGATAAAACTGGCTGGTGCGCCCGAAGGGACCTCCTCCTTGCAGGTGGAGCGGCGACGCGGGGTCGAAGGGAACGCTCAAGCCGGGGTCCCAAAGGTCGCCCGCACGGGCCCCCGCCGGCACCGCCCTGTCCTACCCCAGAGGCGTTCCCGGCCGCGGCTGCGGCCCTAACGGGCTCCGTCGGCGGCCGGGGGCGCCCCGCCCTTCACGGACCCGCCCCCGGCTCCATCTTGCTCCGGACCAGGTTGGGCCGTGACGCTGCTCCGCGGGGTCAGGTGAGGAACGGCGCCCCCTACCCTTGGAACCCCTCAGCCCCTCGGTTACCTCGCCCCGCCCAGCTCCCTGGCCCGCCACCCGGGAGTGGGCGGGGCCCCGCCTGCGGCCCTCGACCCGGCGCGGGGGACCGGGGGGAGGCTGGAGGGGCCTATAGGCCCCAGGGGTGGCCGGCGAGCCGGGGCGCGCATCTTGGGACCCGGGCTGCCTGGTGGGTTCGTTCGGGCGGGTCGGCGAGGTGGGCAGACCACGGGAAGTCCTGTTCGCCGGTTGTCTCTGCCCCTCGTCTGTCCGGGGATCCTAGGAGCAGTGAGGCCTCCGGCGCAGGCAGGTGGACCACAGGTGGAGGGACGGAGGCCAGAAGATGGCCCTGCTGAAGCGGCCCTCTAGGAGAGCTGAGTAGGAAAACCAGCGAGCAGCCAAGTCCGCCTAGACTTCTTGGTGACACAGCAAATTTAGGGAAACGGGAAATCTGTACTTTGCTTAGTGAGCCCTAGGACGAATGCGGAAGCCTGAAATTGTACACTGGCCCAGGTTTATAATTCTTGGAAACTACTGTAGGAAGTAGCATTCCAGATTTGATGCCTAGCCCTAAACGGCAGCAAACCTATGCGGATATGAGCCTAACCTGGGTGAACTTTTCTACAGAAGATGATGGCTGATGTCCACCATAAAGTGTCAGAAATGAAAGGAAGTCGTCCAACTGCCTCTAAACTTCCTCAATTTCTGCCAGTTGGTGAGGAAAACTGATCTGATAAAGTAACCTGTCCTAATTAGATAATGAGTATAATGAGTTACCTACCAGTCAGGGAAGGGGTTTCAAGTACTAGATAAGGAGGTAGAACAAATGGAAGCCTTTCAGTCCGCACTGGTAGTGTCTGCCTACCCTTTCCATGCCAGAGTCTAGACCTGCCTCCAGTTCTTTATCAAAGAGCCCTTGCTGGCAGGTTTAAATGGTCCTTCCCAATCAAGAGGCAGATTTTGGAAAATTGTAGTATCTACTGTTGGCCATCTTCATTCACCCTTCCTGTTTTGTTTCATTTGTTTCATAAATTTGGAACAGCTACCTCCTGTGTTCCTGGGCTTCATGCCATCTCTGAGACTTGCCTAGTGAGACCCAACCCTTTTAGTAGTTGACTCACTGGGTGGAGATGGTTTGGAGAACCAGGAATGCTTTTCTAGTCTTTTTAAAAGTAGTTGCTGACTAGGAATGTTGAAAAGGAAGTAAAAATTGTGGTTCACTAGTATAGTCTAATTATTCTTTGGGCAAAGTTGAGTAGTTTGTTGAGTCACCCTTGGGTTTGTTTAAGTTTTGTACAAAAGCTTTTAAAATCTGAAATAGATGATACATGCATAATTCCAAAAGGTCTATAGCTACATTGAAAAGTCTCATTATGCTCTAGTTCTCCTCTCCAGAGGTACTGTTTCGTACTTTGTTGAGTCTACTTTCAGGGATATTCTCTATATACAAATAACTGTATGTTTTACACATTTGGTTGCAAATTATCTATGCAGTTTTTCATCTTGCTTTTTTCCCACTTAATGTGACTTAGAGATGATTTCATATATGAATAAAAGGAGAGCTGCTCATGTTTTTTTTTTATTAAACTGTTTCTTTTATTTTTATTGGAGTATAGCCGGTTAACAATGTGATAGTTTCAGGTAGACAGCAAAGGGACCCAGCCATACATATAAGAGAGCTGCTCATTTTTAATAGTTGCCTAACATTTTATTGTATGGCTTTCCATAATCTGTTTTAGCTGTCCCTTATTAATGGTCTTTTAGGTTGTTTTTAATGTTTTATTTTGGCCAAACTGTATGGCTTGTGAAATCTTAGTTGCCTGACTACGCCATAGCAGTGAGAGTGCTGAATCTTAACTACTGGACTGCCACGGAATTCCCTCACCTTTTTTTGTTACAAATAGTGCTGTAATGAATAGCTTTGTATGTATAATAATTTTGCATTTTTGTAAGTATTTTTATAAAGTACATCCTGGAAATGGCATTGCCTTCTACTCTTTTATATTACTATTCTTTAAAATGTACCCAGATTCACTTTCTTAAAGTTGCTTTGTTTTCTTATATGCAGATAGTATTTATCTTCATTCTGTTCTGAAACTCTTGTTGGCATAATTCCTCTAGAACCCTTAAAGGTGAGACTTAATGTAGTAGTTTTAGACTGTAGAAATAGGACTTTGTCACTGGAACAGTTCCTGAGATTTAGAAATTTAAATAGCTTATATAGTCTTTGGTGCTATAACACTTGTTGTCTTTGAAATTATTAATTTCTCCCATAAATTACTTTCAGACTTTTTCTTTGGAACCTGACCTCTTTTACCCTTGGTCCATCTGACTGTTCTTAGTTGGTATTGCTTCTCCTTATTCCTTTTATCAACTGGGCTTGGAGAAGAAGAAAAAAAAAATGATTTAACATCCTTTCCATCCAGATCTTTGGATCCCAAATGACTGCTTTAGAACTGTCTGAATCAGTATTCTTATTATCTTTCTTAATACTTTTTAACTTCCGGTAGATATATGCCCACTCATTTTCAATTTAGCAGGTTTTTAGCTTCTGTATTGTGCTTATGTCATAAGGGACACAATAAAAACTTAAATTTATTTTCTAATTTTCCTATACTATACATTCAAAAGGCAGGCTACTTCCCCCTGCCCCTCTCATCTCTTTATCAGCACCTAGAACAGTGCTTTTTACATTGTGGGTTTTTGTAAATGTTGAACTGGATTTGTTTGGGATCTTTTTTATTTTAATTGGAGTATAGATTTACAGTATTGTGTTTATCAGTGTTGGTTTCAGGTGTATAGCAAAGTGAATCACTTATACATATACCCACTCTAGATTCTTTTCCCATATAACCCATTACAGAGTATTGAGTAAAGTTCCCTACGCTAAACAATAGGTCTTTATTATCTATTTTATACATATTAGTGTGTGTATATCATTGTTTGGGGTCTTGATAAAAGAGAAATACAAATCATTTATAGCTGTACTGGGGAGAAGAGCCAAAACACATATTGATAAACTTGACAAATTAAATGGTAGATTCAGAAATGCCTAAATATTCTGATATCAAAATATTGTTCACAGACCAGCAGCAATAGCGTCACCTGGAAGGGTAGTTAGAAATACAGACTCTCGGGCCCCATCTCAGAACTACTGAACCAGCCTGCCTGATAGACCCTTTCAGAAGATGTGATTTGAGTTAAATTGTGACAATGTGTATCTTCGAAGGCCTTATTCCTTATAGGAAATTACAGAGGACATTTCTTATTGTTGTTACAGAATGTCATACCCAGGCTATCCGCCCACAGGCTATCCACCTTTCCCTGGATATCCCGTAAGTATTGCCACTCGTGATACTAAAATAGCTCATGCCCTGGGAACAGGTGTTGTATAGGACTAGCCAGCCCATGACAGATCTTACAAATATGCTAGAGCAGGGGTATTGAATTCAAACAGCCAGAAGGACTGCGTAGAGTACGTGAGTGAAGGCAGGGTTGTGGAGAAACTACAAGGACTTGCGTCACCTATGGAAAGGCACCTGTTAGCCCACTTCAGCCTGATGTGGCCATATAGGGAGGTTGATTCAGTGCTGCTGGATATTCCATTTCTTTACGTAAAGCCAACAATCTAGATTTTATATGAAACTGCCCATTTTTTTAAAATTGGGAAATGCATATTTTTAAATGTTAAATACTGTATGATTCAATACAACATGTATGTAAACTAAATCCATCCTATGAGTCACTGGTTTTTAACCTTTGGGTTGGATGTTTAAAATAATTAAGAAGGGCTTGACTCAGAGAAGACAAATTGCAGTGGATTAGAGGGCCCTGGATTTGTAGTTCTGAGACTTTTAGTATTCTGAATACATGTTATAAATGTGCCACCAAGTTCTACTTTGTTGTTTATCTATACTGTTCTGAGGAATAACCTCATAGCTGAGGTTAGTGTATTTCAGTTTTATGCTCATAAGTATGTAGGGCTTCTTTGTAATTCTGGGTAAATAGAAAGAGGGGCCTATATGGATTAGTGACAATATGTGTACCTGTGTGTAAAGTGAATATATAGTTATCCTGAATTTGTCATAAGAGAAATGAAATTTGTAACTATGTTCCCAGGTCCCTGTGTACTAAACTGGACTCTGGCAGCCATTTCTGTCAGTATAGGCTAATGCTAAAACAGACAATCTCAACATCCCAGTGCTTCAACACAATAAAAACCTATTTCTTGCTTACTCCAGTCTCCTAGAAGTCAGTGGTGGGGATGATGGGAGAAGTGTGTGGTAGGGAGCTAAGAGACTTTGTTCCATTTCATCTTGTGGGTTTTCAGGCTCCTTCTATCCTCTGTTGCCTTAGTATATTGACTCTACCTACCATCCTCTATTGCTTTGGAGTCTTCCACTGGATTCTTTGCTTCCAGCTGGCAGATGAAGGAAATGAGAGAGGAAGAGAGATCTTAGAGGATTGGGCAGGAAGCCGTGGGGACCAGGCTGGAAGTGGTGTACATTAGTTCTGTCCACTTCTGTCCACTGTCGTTTACCAGTATTCAGTCATATGGTCCTATTTAACCATAAGGGGGTCCTGGGAAATGTAGTCTCTGTGGCCTGGGGAAAAGTTTAGTGAACATGTAACAGTCTCTTTGGGCTTCTTCCCAAGTGGCTCAGTGGTAAAGAATCCACCTACCAAGCAGGAGGAGTGGGTTCAATCCCTGGGTCAGGAAGATCCCCTGGAGAATGAAATGGCAACTGACTCTAGTATTCTTACCTGGGAGATCCTATGGACGAGGAGCCTGGCAGCTACAGTCCATGGGGTCTCAAAGAGCTGGACACGACTTAGTGACTAAACAACAGTCTCTTCAGACTTAGACATTGTGTGATCTGAATTGAGGTCCAAAATGTCACACCCAGTATGTGCTCAGGTCACTTTTTTATTCTTTCTGTTATACACAGGTCCAGTGTATTACAAGAAAGCCATGAATTCTCTTTCAGGTAGAGAGGCAGATCTTTCCCATATTTCCAGGTGCTAGGAAAATGAAGAAACTATACTGAGCTTCGCTAGTTGTTCATGAAGCCTTGAGGTTTGAAACGAGACACTCCCAAATAGAGAAACAGACTCTTCTTGCCTAACACAGGTAGATTTACATAAAACTGAATTCTGACAGACAGGTATCCTGACAAACTACTATACTGATAAACTTATGTGAGATACCAGGACTTCTGATGGGCTTTTTAGTATGTAAAAGAATCAGCTAGACCTTGGGTCTGTTTCTCAGTGATCACATGCATTTGAAAACTTTTCTGGTTTTTCAGCCTACGGGTCAGGAGTCCTCTTTCCCGCCTCCTGGTCAGTATCCTTATCCTAGTGGTTTTCCTCCAATGGGAGGAGGTGCCTACCCACCAGCACCAAGTAGTGGCTACCCAGGAGCTGGAGGCTACCCTGCCCCTGGTGGGTATCCAGCCCCTGGAGGCTATCCTGGCGCCCCACAGCCCGGCGGAGCTCCATCCTATCCTGGAGGTGAGTTGTGGGTTGTGGAAGTAGTGTAACACTTCTTTTCTTGTCTCTTTAATCCTTTTCATTCCTGCTTGTTTTGTATGAAATCAGAGTTGCTCTTAGCCTGCTTCCTACCTTAGATAGTAAGGACTTAGCTGGCAAGATAGAGGGATAAAGATTCTGAGCAGGCATGAAAGCTGGAGAATTCTCAGGAGCGATCTTCAAAAGTCTGTTGTGAAGGAATTAGAATAAATCTCATGGTCATAAAGGACTAATGGTTTGCTTGATAATTTGTAATCTTAAGAACTGATGGAGACATTTGATTTTAGCATGATTGTAACCTTAGGACAGCTCTGTCCACAAGATGTAAAAAAAAAAAAAGAAAAAGAAAAAACTTAGCACTTTTATATTGTAAGTCATTAGGGCAAATGAAAGAAGTAACATTTTTTTAAATGTATTTTTTAATGGGGAAGGAGTTGTTGAGAAGTTGAATTTAGACCAAAGGGACTGCTGCTGTAGCATTATAGAATGTTTCTTTTATTATTTGTAAAGTTTTCACTTCAATCATGAGACCTGTCACTATAGTTTATTTTTCTCTCTTGTTCTTCTTCCAGGCCAAGGGTTTGGAGCCCCCCCAGGAGGAGCAGGCTTTCCTGGTTATCCACAGCCACCTACACAGGCTTATGGGGGTGGCCCAGCACAGGTCCCACTACCTGGTAGGTATCAGTTGTCCAGAGAAGCACGATGGCTTGATATTTTGAATTTTTCAGTTGCCATTGAAAGAACTTAGTTTGTGTTTGGGATCATCTTTAGTAAATGTTTATACTAAATACTTCTTAGGTACTATCTGGTTTTATGAAAATGTATTAATCTGATAAAAAAGGTTTAATCATAAGATGGAAATAAGGACCTGTTTTTTTCAATTAAAAAAAAGTATCTCTCCTGAAGCCAAAAAAAAACAAATTCTTTAGGAATTTCTCTGTCATTCGTATAACATGAAGGGAATGAGCCCAGAACCATGTGCTGCCATCCTTTCCAAACAGAATCAGAATTTAATCTGGTTCAACTATTTTGTTCTTCCTTTTAAAGTATTATTTTTAAAGAAATTGTGTTAAATTGTTTTAAAGAAATTACAACATGGAATATTTTTAAAGGTCCTTGTGACCAAAGTTGTTTTTTGATTCAGTATATCATGATACTTAAAAATTATTCTAGTCAATAACATAAGTGTGAGTGTTCTCATATGTTTCCATATTCGTAATAAATCAGTGCTGTTTTGAAAAATTAGATAGTTAATACCTGTTTGCTGTATTTTTTCTTAATATATAGGTGGTTTTCCTGGGGGAGCGATGCCTTCTCAGTATCCTGGAGGACAATCTCCTTACCCTAGTCAGGTATTTTTCGTTTCTGTCTTTTAAATTAAGTCTGCTAAAGAAGGGCACTACTCCTTTATTGATCTTAGAGATTTCCTTGAAGCAGGGAAGATGGTCTATAAGAGACACTTAAGACTTTAATCTTTGCTTCTGATAGACTCCATGCTCTTTGGTCCACCAGTCTCCTGATGACTTTGATAAGACAAACATCGGTCCATTCTCTCAGGTGATGACACCCATACTCTTTTCTTCATAGAGATTCAATCATTAGATTGGATTCTCGGCACTGGTTTTAGTTCTCTTTGCTCCTCCCTTGCTGGCAGTATAACTATGAACTCAGGTGGCTGGGTGATTGATATTTCTAGCTGTGTTTTATGAAGTATTGTTTTATTTTCCATTTTTGCCTTTATAACTTTCCACTCTTCTTTCAGATCAATACAGAATCCTTTCCTTCCTATCCTGTTTTCTCTCCTGTTTCTTGGGATTATAGCAGTGAAGTGAGTAAGGTTTTCTAATGTTCACTAATCACTCAGTCCCCTAAACGTGCCTTCATTTGTTTCTAATTTCTTGTGTATTTGTCTCTCACTACTTCCTCGAGGGCTCATGATAGCTATTTTATCTTTATGTCCCTTTAGTGCTTGGCAAGCCCTTTAAGCGTGGTAGTGATT
The DNA here is from genome assembly GCF_014754425.2 of Oryx dammah. Classification (NCBI taxonomy): domain Eukaryota; kingdom Metazoa; phylum Chordata; class Mammalia; order Artiodactyla; family Bovidae; genus Oryx; species Oryx dammah. Next base: position 30,404,058 of record NW_024070190.1, read on the forward strand.
AATGTCTGTTAAATTGATTTTTCAGTAGTCTCAGAAGGCCTCCCATATATCAAATCCTTGCCCCATTTCAGTGTAGCTCCTTACTTTAATGTGAAGTTTTATTCTTTAACTGACTTGTTAATTCTTTTATACCCTATGCCGGTTACTAGGAACACAAGCAGGTTTACGTTTACTTTATCTTGATTTTCTCATTTCATACTGTCTATTCATAAAAGTCTAGCATTTTTAAGCTTTTTCTTCGGCTGGGTTGGGAAAGGGATTACAGTATTGGAAGAGAAACAATTTAACCATTTTCTGGCTTACTTTCCTGATTTGAGGTATTTGAGCTCCAGAGAGATTAAGGAACTTGTCCTGGGCCACACAGCTAGTGAATGACAAAGCTGAGACTAGATTCTAGCTCTTCTGCTTTGCAGAACAGTGGTCTCTTTGTTAAAATATGCTACTTTACTGATAGAGTAAATGATATTCCTTGAAAGCCCATAGTACGTTGCTTTCACTTCTTTTTTTAAAAAATGATTGAAAGTTGATTTTCAATCATATTATAAAGCTGTAGCAATTCTAATCATTTGTTATGATAATTTTTATTTTAGTTTAGTTTAAGCATGCATATACTTTTAAAGACATCATTTTAGGACTGAATATAAAAGATTTTTAAACATAAAAACACTTAAAGTAAAATACACATATACCTGCAGCTTATCTTGTGTAACAATTACCACCTTAAACTAAAACCAGGGAGTTAACAGAGCAGTAGATTTTGGAAGAGCTTTTAGGTGGAGATGGAATAGACTACCTCGTGAGCTCCCTGTCACTGAAAATCCTCTGGTGGAGGTTGGTTGCTGTGTGTTTGTCTTGGTTGAGTAGTTCAGGCAAGTGACCTCTCTTGCTTGATCCAATTCTAATTCTATGGCAGTTTTTCAGCAAGAAGGTTGGAATCAAATGGGTGTCAAAGGGTGGAACTCTTGGTGGCAGATAGTATGGGCTTTGCTGTGCTAGGAAGTCCTCTGTAGTTAGTGATTTGACCTCAAGAACATGGACCCTGATTTCTTTTGAGTTCAAAATAATGCCTGCAGGATGATAGTATTCTTGATGAAGAGTCACTTCAAACTTAGACTTTGAAAAAAGAATAAAACAAAGCCATTTTTCCTTCCAGATGAAAAATGGAATAGGTTTTTGTTGTTTTTAGAAACAAGATGACAAAATGAGAGTCATCAAACAGTACCTGATGGGAGTTAGTTTCTCTTACTACCTAGTTCAGTGTATTTTAAACAGAACCTTCTGCCCTGCTTAGGATTTTAGTCACAATGGTTACATCAAAGGAAACTTTCATAGTTTCATAAGCCTCATGTAAAGGCAATATGTTGAAAAAATTTTTCAACTTGAATATATGCTACAAGTAGAATATTTTCAGTTTTCCTTAAAACCACAATACAGATATTTCTTTGCTTACGTTGCTGGCTTAGAAACTAGTGACAGATGATTGTTAGGCTTATTGGCAGGAAAAAATGTATAGATGAGTGGGAGGAATTACAGACTGTAAAAGTGTTTGCTGAAAGATGGTCTGGTCTGCTTCTCCCCAAACACTTTGTCCCCACAGTTACTAGCATATTGCTGTATTCAATGGGTATAACTTGAGATACAGCTTCAGTTGCCTAAATAGCAGCTGAATAATTTTATATTTTGAAATGATGTTGATTTCATCTTTAAATGATACTTTAGAAATACGTGGTTAAATAAAATATATTATTTAAATTAATTTTTTAAATGTGGTGGGATATCATCTTGTCTCATCTCTCTTAAGCCCTGATTTGAATCTTTTAAGAAAACTAATAAACTGTTTCATAACTTTGTTTTAGAATTTTTAAACTTAATTTTGTAATAATTTCAGACATTAAAAAGTTGTAAAAATTATATATGGTTTAGTTACTAAGTGTGTCTGACTCTTTGCAACCCCATGAATTGTATGTAGCCTGCCAGGCTCCTGTGTCCATGGGATTCTCCAGGCAAGAATACTGGAGTGGGTTGCCATTTCCTCCTCCAGGGGATCTTCCTGACGCAGGGATCAAACCCAGGTCTCCTGCATTGCAGGTGGATTCTTTACTGACTGAGCCAATTCCTATATACATACCCTCTACTCAGATTCCCCAAATATTAACTTCTTACATAAATACAGTGATGGAAGAATTAATGTTTTAATGATGCTATTACTCCACCTTTAGACTTTATTCAGACTTCATTAACTGTCCCAGTAATGTCCTTTCGGCTCAGGATCAAATCCAGGATGAAACACTGCGTTTGTTGTCATGTCTCTTCAGTTTCCTTTAATATGAAATAGTTCTTCAATCCTTGTTTTCATCACCTTGACATGTTGGAAGAGCACTACCAGTTATTTTGTAAAATATTCCTTTATTTGGGTTTGTCTGATAAGTCCCTCCGATTAAATCTAGGTCATGCCTTTCTAACAGGAATACCACAGAAGTGATGCTGTGCCCCTGGTGCCTCTTATTGTTGATTTACCCTCTTACTGGTGATAACTGGGGGTGATCATTTGTTTCAGATGATGTCTGCTAGGTTTTCTGCTGTAATGTTACAAAGTATACAAATTATACTTTTATCCACTAATGTTAGCATCAAATTAGTGACTCTTGCCTGAAACACTTATTACTGTGGTCTTTGTCATTGGTGATTTTTAAATTTCTTCATAGACTGGTGTTTTAAAAATGTATCCAATTTATATTAACAATAAATAAATAAATAAATTTTTAAAAATAAAAAATGTATCCATTGTTTTGCTTTTTGGTTTGTCCTTAAAAAATTGATGAATAACTCCAAGAGTCTCTAGTCGTCGATTTCATTTTTGTGCTTTTCTTATTGTAAGCTGTTTTATTTTATGTCTAGTAATCAGAGCCTATACTGAAAATGAAGAGAGATTACCAAAATTACTTTGCTTGTTTGAAATCTCATTGGGCAACTCTGACTCTGCCTCCCTAAAGCCATTATTATATTCTTTAAATAAAACACTGCCACTCATCTCACACTACTCAGGGGTCAATCCCTTTCTTCCCCTATTCTCCCTTGAAGGAAACCAAGGCATAGAAAGATTGTGACTAACTTCACAAGCTTGACTGTCTTGTTTCCTGAAAGTTTGGTGTCTTGCTGTCTTTGGGCAGGAGAAGGATGGTCTGTATCTGTTCCGCCACAAAAATAAATATTCTTGTCCTGAAACCTCAGCACTGGCTTTCTTGCCCAAGAGTGATGATTGGAGAAGCCTTAAGTTGTTGTCTTATTAGCAGAGAAACCTGAGTTGGGAGGGATTTTTTTTTTTTTTAAGCTAGTGTTTCTTTTATTAAAGATGTTGAACATTTTTTCATATTGTTTTTCTCGCAGTTTTATTGAAACCCAATTGAAATAGAACATTGTGTTAGTTTTAGGCATGTATCATGTTGATTTGGTATATGTGTGTATTGTGAAAGGATTAGATTACCACAATAACTGACCTGGGTTTTATGCCTCTTGTTCTCAGCCTGCTGCGATGACTCAGGGAACTCACGGAACAATCCGACCCGCTGCCAGTTTCGATGCCATGAGAGATGCTGAAGTTCTTCGTAAAGCGATGAAGGGTTTTGGTAAGGAAAACGTATTTTTGTCTTATTTATAATCAGTCAAGTGATTGGATATAAAGTAAAACTAAGGTTTATATCATAAAACCAAGTTTAAATGTGAGCCTGTGTGCACATGCCTCAATTTAATCTAGCACCAGGAACCTTGTAATCTAAAAAATGTCCTCAGTGAGCACCCCACACAGACCTCATCCTTACTTAGACATGTGTGGTTCTTCCAGGTACAGACGAGCAGGCAATTATAGATGTTGTGGCCAATCGTTCCAATGACCAAAGGCAAAAAATTAAAGCAGCTTTTAAGACCATGTATGGCAAGGTATGTTTTGTTTTGTTTCATTTTCTTTTTAGGACTCAGCAAGAACAGTGGCCTGTAGGCCCCGAATTCTGTCAGGTTGGATACTATATTTTTATTAGTACTGATAAGTATAAAGTAGAGTGTTCTTGCCTGGAGAATCCCAGGGACGGCGGAGCCTGGTGGGCTGCCGTCTGTGGGGTCGCACAGAGTCGAACACGATTGAAGCGAGTTAGCAGCAGCAGCAGCAGCAGCAGCAGAGACAGCTAGACTTCAGAGACCCCAGAAGAGGTGTATTCAATATTTATTTCTCTTAAAAGCCTTTTCAGTCCTAGAGTAGTCCTTGATCTCATAATCATACCCATGTACTTTGTCTGGTAGGTGACACATGTTCAGTAGAAAGTAGATTATGACCATAATGATAATCATTAGCTTGGTTCAATCTTCTCCTTGAAGTGGGATTCAAGGACTTCTTATGTGGCCCTTGCTTATTCTTGCCCCGTGGCATCGTCTTTCACTTCTCTCCCTCCTTGTAAACATATCCTGTTTTACAGTTTTATAGAACCTCTTGCCATTCCCTGCACACATGCTTCTATGGTTGATATATGTTGTTTTCTTGTCCTGGAATACCTTTTCCTCTTTTGTTGCATGGCAAACAAGCTCTCCAGGATTTGGCTTGTTTAAGCTACTTTGTGAAGTTTCTCTCATTGCTTGTTCCACTGTGATCTCATAGCACTTTGTAAGACCTCTGCTGTAACTAATCTCAGTGCCCACTCCCTAAAAACTGTGAGCTGCCCTAGGGCAAACCATGTCATATTCATCTTCGTGTTTATAGTACCAAGGACAGGAACAATAACAGATAGCCACATAAATATTTGTTGAGTGGATGATCAGTGAGTATATCCACCAAGATCCTATGGCTGACAGGTGCCATGGCTTATTAAATATAAAGGGCGAGCGGGGGTAGCATTGGTTTGTCATTCAGATAGGAATCCTAACTTCTGACATTCTCTGGATCCAGTTAACTTTTCTCAGAATGGGAGTAGAGACCCGGTGACCTGATCCATCTTTCCTACTCTGCTTTCGCTCTCTGCCCAACCCCGTGTCCACTTCCTTAGTCTTAAGGCTCCTTAAGCGACACAAGCTCTAGGTTCCCTTAGGGTTCAACATCAGCCTCATTTTTCTCACAAAAATATTTTTTTACATTATGAATTTCTTTAGTTCACCTGTAGTCTGTGCTTTGTTGTCCTAAATTTTCTCGTGTATCACTTTTGAATTAAAACTAAATTCCCAGACTGTTTTCCTTATGCACTGCCACTTTTTCTCTGGACTTCTTATTAATAAAAACACTGTTCCTCTAGCCAGCTGTGGAGTCTTTGATTCCCACATTCTTCTTTCTCAGTCAGTCAGTGAATATTGTTTCAGTGCCTGTGTATGCCAGGCACTGCTTTGTCCTGGCAACTGATTATTGCTTGTCTTGTTGATCTAATCTGTAAAAAGGCTCATTAGAAATGTGTCTTCTATCTCCTTCTTTTCATTCCATTTCCACTGTCACCACTCAAACCCAAACCTTTATTACTCCTTATCTAAATATTCCAGTAGGCTAAATTTCATATATATCTTTGGTCATTATAATCCATACTGCCTGTTGTTTTCTCATGTAAAAATTTTCAGTCATTCCTCCCAGCATGCAGAATCAAATCCATGTTCTTTAGCTTGGTATTCAAGGTAATAATTCAAGAATATAGTTTCAACTTTGTTTTTACTAATGTCTAAAAACATTATTCTTAACAAAATTGGTTGTCATATTGTCCCATTGAATAAGCTTTGCTCATTCTTGTGTCTATACTAAGTAATTCTCAGCCTGAGCAGAATATCATAATTTCTTTTCAAATTTAAAAACACATGCAGAATCTCTGAGTATTCATTCTTGACATAATTTTTTAGAAAAATTCTGCAGATTGTTTTAATGCATATAGCCAAGGCTAGGAACAGCTTTTGTGTTCTTCTTTGTTTCCCTCCTCCTTACCTGAAATATATTTCTCCTTTCTCTTTGCTAATTTTTACATACCCTTCAATATCTTCACTAAAGTTTTCTCTGAAGCTCTCTAGCCCACTTTAACTTTTCCTACTTCAACTTATTTCTATGCTGCTTATTCAACTGGTGCTGGAGAACAGGCTGCTTTATTTTAGTTTTTAGATGTTTGTCTTTTCTTCTCAAATAAGAACACAATGATGATGATTTCTGCTTCCTCATAAAACAAGAACAGTTTCTTATACTAAGTAAATACATGTTTATCATTTTATTAATTTGAATTATTCTTTGTTTCCGATTCCTCTTTTTTTGTACCTGGTGTAGTGGCGGAACTACAATAAGTTTATTATTAAGTATTTATTGATAGAACGACTAAAATATATCTTCTTGAATATAATAAGCTTAAATACTTATTCCGTAGTGTATGATATTCTGAATAGAAATTGAGGTTTTCTTAAAGTAGTTCAATTCCATTTTTCTCGTATTTCCCTTAAAAAAAATTTAAGCAAAACAAAACTTGGAGAGCTCATGTACTGAATTTGTGTTTGTAATGTAACAGGATTTAATCAAAGATCTTAAATCAGAGTTAAGTGGAAATATGGAAGAACTGATCCTTGCCCTGTTCATGCCACCTACATATTATGATGCCTGGAGTTTACGGAACGCAATGAAGGTACTATATGGCATTTACTTTGAGTATTTTATCCTATTTCAAATGTAAAACCCCATAAATAATGGCAGTTCTGAGTTTACAGTGACAGGTAAACCAATATATTATTTTATATCATCTGAATATATAGAGCTTTTCAGTCTGGAGGCCAGAGTTATGTTTGGTGGAGCATTAAGATTTAATAACTTATAGAAATTTGCTTTTTGTTTGTAATTCTCTCTCATTCTCCCTTCATTTCACATAGGGAGCAGGAACTCAGGAACGTGTGTTGATTGAAATTTTGTGCACAAGAACAAACCAGGAAATCCGAGAAATAGTCAGATGTTATCAATCAGAATTTGGACGAGACCTTGAAAAGGACATTAGGTCAGATACATCCGGGCATTTTGAACGTTTACTTGTATCCATGTGCCAAGTGAGTATTGAATTAAGTGTCTGAGTGTTGGTGGAGGGAACATTCTTTACTGCCTACTGCCAGTGGGCATTCTTTATTCCTTTTAATATCTAGCCCCCTTGGAATCTTGACATCTTTAAGAGGGACAACAGAGAATCATTTGTATGGGTTTCTTTATTTCTGTATTGAAAATGATTTCTGCAAATCTGGTTGTTGTAAGGAATCAGCAATTAACCACATGAAGGTTGTATGAAATCAGAAATCAACTTGAGGCTCTGTGTCTTAGAATTAAGCTGAGTCTGTATTTTTAAGGATAGCATCGTTCTGCTAGTTAATTGGGACCATCAGCTGAAGATATGCAGGTCTGCCATGCAAGTGCGACAAGAGTGAGACAGAAATGCAGAGAACATTTCAGCATCCACTGAAACACTGTGCTTAAGTACCTTCCTTGTTCTGATTCCCTAGATTTGCTGGCAGAGTTGCAGAAAATTCTCCAAATAGGGTATTTGGAATGATACTATAAATAATCAGGGTATATTTGAAAGAGATGATACAAAAGACTAGCATACTGATTCAGTATCAGGAGTTACTGGCTATCCCGTTAGTACACAAGGCTGGACAGTCTTGAAGATTCTAAAAGTAGAGGAGAGGCTCTCAGAGCAAAGGGATGTAGTTGCAGAAAAGACTGTGTGCCAGAGCATGTGGGTATGGAAATGAGAAAACAAAGCAGATGGGTGGGAGGACATTGCATTTACCACAACAGAGCAGGAGGGTAGCTTAGCATGAAAGGAAAATCAGAAACAGAGATTTAATGCTAAAGAAATGATTATTCAGACTTTAATGAGGTGCTGAATGTCTCTTTATGCAGGGTTCAAGGCACAACCGTTTTATAAAATAAAGGACCCTCTTCCAGGAAGTGGCTTTCTAGGACAATGGGACCATAGTGTGTGCTTGAAGCCAAAGGCAGTCGTCTGTGGAGTGGTTGCTGAGCTCCTTTGCCTGTGCTGTATTCAGCCTATTTAGAATAGGCTTCTATACATTGCCTGTGCCAGTGATCTTCAGAAAACAATTCCTCAACCTTCAAGAACACGTCTCCGTTCTGTTCCTCAGACAGACACTAAGACTCTAGAGGGCGACCTTTTCCTTGTTTGGGTTTGTGTTTCTGTTTTAGAGAGAAACCAACGACCCATCTAAGCTTTACTCTTACTCAGGCCCAGAGCTTCCTCTCTCCCTCTCTCCCCCATCCCATCCCAGGGAAGAGTTTGGTCTATAAATGGATACAGACGGTCAGTACTTGTGTTACTTACATATTGAGATTACACTTGGATGAATGAAAGAAGTTCAGGAAGCCTCTATATTATATGCTTCCTCTTTTGGCTTAACTTCCTTGGTGGGAGGGGCCTTGTCTTGTCTGTGTCCCCACCACGTAGCACCTCCTGTTGGTTCTGTTCCTCTGGAGAACCCTGACTAATACACTCTGGTACCAAATAAGAGCTCCATACCTTTTAGGTACATGTAAATATAAAGTGGAACTCAGTATAATGCTGATTTTAAATCCCAGCTAAGCAGAATCATACTTTGTTAATTTGAATGGTAGTTCATATCTCCTAGGAGACGAGGTCAGCAAAGCATGGCTTAGGAGTCGCTTCATCATGAGAAATCTAAAGTTACTTCAGACCTTGGAGTTCAGGGATATCCAGCTTCTGGGACATCTCAGTGCATCTCTCCCTGAGCTAGACAAGAGACAGTGCTCACTGGCTCCGAACATGGACTGATGGAAGGAGACCCTATCACAAGAGAAGAGAAAAGTGAAATTCCTTTGATGGCCGAGGGATTTCTCCCAGAGGGTGGAAGTGGCTGCATTGTTAGTGTTCAGGACTTGTGGATCATGAGTCTGTGTGGTGTGTGTGGCCACAGCCTCTGGAGGTGCTATAGTTTGCAGTTTCAATACATACCAGTCTCTTTCTCCTGGCCCAGTTACCACCCTTCAAAGCACCTCCTCAGAGAAGCTTTCCTGGACTCTCCTGGGCCATTTGTCATTCCCTCTGAGCCTGCATTTAATTCCCAGAGATTTTGGTTGTAGCCCTAATCCCTCTTTGGAGACATCTTTTATCTCCTTCGTGGGAGGAATGGAGTAGTGATAATCATTTCCAATCTCTTTGGTTTGTATCACACCTAGACTTTCAATACCTGCTACTGGAGAAATGTTTATTGAATAAAAACAAAAAAGCCCCGCAGCTTGTAAACCAAGGATCAAACCCCAAAAAGTAATTTCTTTAAGAATCCCTGTCTCTTTAGTCTATCGAGAAAGCTTTTTAAACTGAATGTCAGTAAAATTTTCTATACCTTCAAAAGTAAAATGTCTGTCTAATTTTTTATGGAAACGTTTTCTAATTTAGCTCTCAAAGCCCTGTAAAACCTCTCGTTTTAATATAACCTCATCAAACCATGATCATACATTATAAAATCCATAGTTGGCAATGTAATAAAATACTAGTTACACTAGTATAGTTTCTTTGGAAATGAAAGATAAGCGTGACAAACTTTATGCATTAATTTTTAGTAAATTGTCCTTTTAAATTCAAAAGTGACCAGATTGGAAAACCTTGTTTTAAAAATAAGACTTGTATCACTTTCCTCTAACTCCTGCTTTCCTTTTTTTTGCAGGGAAATCGTGATGAGAACCAGAATGTTAACCACCAACTGGCTCAGGAAGATGCTCAGCGTCTCTACCAGGCTGGTGAGGGGAGACTAGGGACAGATGAGTCTTGCTTTAACATGGTTCTTGCCACAAGAAGCTTTCCTCAGCTGAAAGCTACCATGGAGGCCTATTCCAGGGTATGAGCTTTTCTTTTGAAGATTTTGCTTCTATTTTGAGGTGTCAGAATATTTCAGCCCCTATACTTTTTTGTCTACAGATGGCTAATCGAGATTTGTTAAGCAGTGTCAGCCGTGAGTTTTCCGGAAATGTTGAAAGCGGTTTGAAGACCATCTGTAAGACACTTTTCCTGTTTTCGTGTTTTGCTTCGTTTTGTTTGTAAATGAGTGTTACCTGTTTCAAATAACTTTGAATAGTTGTTCCCATTAAGTGGTGATTCTTAGTATAGCCTCCCTGGAGTCTGCTCAGGCAGAGACAAGCTAATCCTATGTTTTTATATGCAGTTCCCTATGAATGGTTGGTGGTGTGATCAAATAGGATTGTTTTGGAATTATTTGGTCGTTATTCTCTATACCCTTCTTGAGGACTATACAAAAATATATAATGGATTGTAGCATTTCCATTAAGGTAAATGGGAAGCCCTAAGGAAACTACAGAGTGCCATTGCACAAACCATCATTTTGAGCCCCCAAATGCCTTTCAAGTATTTAGACAAAGGAGACCCTTTTCCATTTGAAATTAAAAGCCCAGTTTTTGGTCCTGATGTCCAGAAGCTTAATGAAATGGAAATTTTGTTCTCATGGAGAATATAAGACTAAAGAGAATATTAGTAACACATTGGTATTAGCAATTGAATATCTTATAAATACTACTATTGTAATTGTAGCTAACACAATAACATACAGTTAGTCCATCTCTATGAAAGGTAGAGCCTTTGCTAACTTAATTTTCTTAAGAGAAAACATGTCAGATTTCTTATTATCATTCTCAAGTCTGTGTTTTCTTATTTATCTTGGAATCTATCTTACATCCTTTTTTCAGTCAAAGGATACATTTGACATCTAGAATTCAGATTTTAGTCATTTTTCCATTTAGTTAGGTACTACCAGGCTACAGTTGCTACGCATTTTCTCATGTTAAGGGGGAAAATGTTAAGAATCTTAAGTGACTGCATCTGTGGAGAGAAAACAGGATTTACTGGCCAGAGGGAATCTTGCAGAATTGAAGGTAGACTGTCTGATGTAGCTGGAAAGAAAGAGGGATGCTGAGAAAAATCGTGGGGGAGAGCACTCTATAACTCACCTAAGATTTCTCAGATAATTAGATGGGAAATGCTCCAAAGCAGCTGGAAGTGATAGATGGAGCTGGTGTGTGGACATCTCGTCAAGTCACGATTGCTCGTCTAAAGCCTCTCTCGCTTTCAGTGCAGTGTGCCCTGAACCGCCCTGCCTTCTTTGCTGAGAGGCTCTACTATTCTATGAAAGGCGCCGGCACAGACGACTCCACCCTGGTCAGGATTGTGGTCACTCGAAGTGAGGTGAGGCGCTCTCTTTCTGTCTGATCGTCACTTGATTTTGAATGTTGATTCTTTTTTCTTAGCGATATTAAACACAATTTTTCTTCCAGTTTTATTGAGATGTAATTGACATACCTCACTGTATAAATTTAAAGTGTGCTGCATAGAGATTTGACTTACATCAGGAAGCAATTATCACAATCTTATAAAATACGAGATTAAAGGAAAATATTTTTCCTTGTGATGAGAACTTTTAGGATTTACTCTTTATAACATAAAGCAGTGTTAATTATATTTATCACATTGTATATTACACCCCTAGTAACTTATCTTATAACCGGAAGTTTGTACTTTTTGATTGTCTTTCTCCAGTCTGCCCCCCTCAATCCGCTACCTCTAGTAACCACAAATCTTATTATCTTTTTGTTTGAGTTTGTTCATTTTTGAAGTGTATTCGCCTACAGTACTCTGCTGGTTTCTGTTAAAAGCATTGTGATTTGATATTTCTATACATTTTAAAAGGATTCCCATGAAAAGTCTAATTATGACGTATCATCATACAAAAATATTAACGTAATTATTGACTGTATTCCCCACTCATTCATACTCTTCACTCATTTATTTTGCAACTGGGAGTTTGTACCTCTTACTCTTTCACCTATTTCTTTCCCGCCCCCAACCCCCTCCCTTCTGGCAGTTACCTGTTTGTTCTTTGTGTCTTTAACTCTGTTTTGTTATATTTGTTCATTTGTTTTTTGAGATTCCACATGTAAGTGAAATCATACAATATTTGTCTTTCTCTGTCTCACTTAGAATGTTAATTTCTTAAAAGTTCCTCTGTTGGTTGTCAGTCCATGAGTGACGTTAAGAAAAAGCTCTCTTTTTCACTGCTGGTAGAGGTTGTATAAAGCATAGCGTTCACCTTCTTCCTGCTGTGAGAGGCTTGCTTTAGTGAAACAGACTGCCAGGGAATTCAAGAAGAGGTTTATCTTTTGGTTTTCACTTTGCTTATGTAAAAAACTGTATGAGGGAATTCCCTGGTGGTCTAGTGGTTAGGGTTTGGCACTTTCACGGCCAAGTTCAGCAGTCAGGGAATTGAGATCCTGCAAGCATGAGGTGCTGCCAAAAAAAAAAAAAAAAATCAACAAAAAGCTGTATGAAAGACCTATGCAGATTAACCCTATTGGACATAAAAATTCTTAAGATTTAGCATGCACGGTATAATAAAATAACTTTAAAAGTTTTATCTTTATCTTTTTACTTAAATATAGCCTCAAATATATTTCTTTCTTTGACTTTGTATATTTAGTAGACTCTTTAATTGAAAGAAAGCATGTACTACAAAATTATATGAAAGAAGTTAAATCATTTTTTTAAAGACAACTATAATACAATATTTGGAAAAACTTTGTTGTGTCTTTGTTTTTAGACTTAAAATTTTCTAAGCAGGATCTCTTTTTCTTTAATTATAATAAAATATACATAACACAGTTTACCATTTTAATCACTTTTAAGTGTATAGTATAGTTCCGTGACATTAAGTACATTCCCATTGTTGTGCAACCATCACCGCCAGAACTTTTTCAACTTAAAAAACTGAAAATCTATATTCATTAAACAATAATTCACCATTCTTTTTGCTTCCCAACTCCTAGCAGCCACCATTCTATTTTCTATCTTATGTATTGCAATTTGACTTCTTTAGCTAATTTATATAAGTAGAATCATAAAGTATTTGTCCTTTTTAACATTTTTAGGGTTCATCCACATTGTAGCATGTGTAAGAATTTCCTTCTTTTCTAAGGTGGAATAATATTCCATCGTATGTATACATTGTGCTCATGTCCGACTCTTGGTGACCCCATGAACTATAGCCCGCCAGGCTCCTCTGTCCATGGCATTTTCCAGGCAAGAATACTGGAATTCCTTCTCCAAGGAATGTATACTTTACCTTTTGTTTATCCATTCATCTGCCAATGGACACTTGGGTTGCTTCCACCCTTTGACTTTTGTGAATAATGCTGCTTTTAACATGGGTGTGCAAATATTTGAGCCTGTGTTTCACTTTTGTGGATACTCAGAAGTGCAATGGTTGTGTCATATGGTAATTCTATTTTTATTTATTTGAGTAATTACTATACTGTTTTCCAGTGGCTGCACCATTTTACATTCCTACCAGCAGTGAACAGGGATTCCAACTTCTCTGCATCCTGGCCAACACTTTGCTAGTGCTGGTATAAATGCTAGCTATAAAATGTCAGTCCTTTGGTGTTTTTTCCCCTCTGCTTTGGTTATAATTAGGATCTTTTCACTACTAAAGAATAATTTTAATAGATTATCAGTTTTCTTTAACAACTTTTTTCTAATATTACAAACATCGTGTCTTGCATGCAGATCGATCTTGTGCAGATAAAACAGATGTTCAGTCAGATGTATCAGAAGACGCTGGGCACAGTGATTTCAAGTGACACGAGTGGAGATTACCGAAAGCTTCTTCTGGCCATTGTGGGCCAGTAGGAGAGATTTTTATAAATGAATGAAGCTATTCAAAGCTTATCCTTCAAAGCAATGACTGACGTGCATGCAGCAACATCAACCGTCACCTAACCAAAAGAGCTTTTACTAAGGACTGTGTCAGGGTATTGTGCTTGGTTTGCACATGTGGTTATTGCCTTAATTCCAATGTTATTTTTTTCTCTATGTACAATCAAGTAAAGCCATATCACAATGATGAAGTAATAATGCAATGTTTGTAAAGCGTAATTCTCACTGCACTTATTCTAAATAGGACACCGAATTGAGTAAAAGTCACAATAGTTTCAAATTCTGTGTAATAATATTGAATAAATTTTAATAAATAATATTGAACATTAGAAAAAACTCTTTGCTTTCCATTGGACAGTTATAGTTGATAGTATGTCAAAATTGTATTACTTTTTAAAACAAATTCAGCTGTTTTGACCTAAAAGAGTAATTTGCATCTTACTTCACATAAATCAGTATTCTATATTCATAAATGTTGAACTTTCCACATAGAAAATAGTTTAGTATTGGCTGTAGCAGCTTTTTAAAAAGAGATTATATGTTTATATGCCTAAAATACATAGCCTACTTTTATGTCTACTAAGACTGCCTATAGATCTTTATTGGCCCTTGATTTAAAAAAAAATTATAAAATACTTTAATTTTAGTTGCAGTTTAATCATGATTCAAGAAAGTGAAGCTTGACACATAAAAAGTGCCAAATGAATGAATGAATGAATGAAGCTTAAATCATCTTCCTGGGAGACTGAATATTAGTTTTTTGGAGAATTAGTTCAGGAACTCAGTTTGTGCTATAGCAGTGTGATTTCAAACCTGGGTTTATTCCCTGTACTGAGCAATTGCTTATTATGTTGAGCATTACAATAGGAAGTTAGGGAAAGTACAAAGGAAGGAGGTTTGTAATCTAGTGGGGGATCTAAACAAAACTTAGGATACAAGGAGATTGTTAGATTATAAATTCTTCTGAGAATAATAACCCTATTCTTTTTGTTGAACTCCCTGGCACAAAGCAGATATTTAATATATATATGGTGAATGATTGTACTAAAAATTGAGGGAAAGAATAGTAAATATCAATTATAATTCAATGAACATTTGTTTGGGGGTAAGTGCCAAGGGACATACATGCAAGGTGGTATAAGACATAACCTTACTCTTAGAGAGAGAGGCCTATGTATAACTGTAGTGTGAGGCGAAAGCAAGATACACTCGTAGAAGGATAACAGGCCAAGATAGATTTCTGACATAGATTTTGGAAAAATAACTAACAGCAATAGGATTTGGTAAAGGAAAAGGGGTGTCAGTTATTAAAGAAATTTGTGAGAAATATATTTTTAAACTTTTAAAGATTGAGATATAACTCATATATCATACCGTTCATCCTTTTAAAGGGTACAATTTCGTGGGTTTTTAGGATATTCACATACTTGTGCAACAGTCACCACAATCGATTTTTGAATATTTTCATCACCCAAAAAGAGAACTTACACCCATTAGCAGTCAGTCCTTCTTTCCTTTCTTCCTGCCTGTCCCCTGGCAATCGCTAATCTACTTTCTGTCTCTGTGGATTTCCCTGTTGGGGGCTTTCCGTATGAGTGGAATTATACAGTGTGTGGACCTTTGTGCCTGGCTTCTTTTAACTAACGTACTGTTTTTAAGGTTCACCTGTGTGGTAGCATGAGTCAATGTTTCATTCTGTTTATGGCTGAATAATCCATTGTTTGGTCCATTGTTTGGATCTACATTTTGCTTGTCCACTTATCAACTGATGGATATTCGGGTTGTTTTCACCTATTTACCATTATGAATAATGCTGCTATGAATATTCATGCACAAGCTTTTCTATGGACACAAATTTCAATTCTCTTGGCTATAATAACAGGAGTGGAATTGCTGGTAGTAGTATATTTAACTTTTTGAGGATCTGCCAAACTATTTTCCAAAGCAGCTGTACCATTTTACAGTCCTACCATCAATGAATGAAGCTTCCAATGTCTTCATTCTTACTGACACTATCATTGTCTCTTTGATTCTAACCATCCTAGTGGATGTAAAGTGGCATCTCATTGCAGTTTTGATTTGCATTTCCCTAATAACTAA
Source organism: Oryx dammah (assembly GCF_014754425.2). Taxonomy (NCBI): domain Eukaryota; kingdom Metazoa; phylum Chordata; class Mammalia; order Artiodactyla; family Bovidae; genus Oryx; species Oryx dammah. The sequence goes on from NW_024070190.1 coordinate 30,419,888, forward strand.
TGAATATATTTTCTTGATTGGCCATATTTTCTTGATTATCCATTTGCATAGCTTCTTTGGGAAAATATCTATTAAAATGCCTGCTTTTAAAATGGGTTATTGAGAATTCCCTGGCAATCCAGTGGTTAGGACTCCATGATGCTGCTGCTGGAGGCCTAGGTTTGATCCCCCGTTTGAGGAACTAAGATCCCACAAGCCACGTGGTCCCAAAAAAGATTATGATGTATATAAGGTAGGATAGTTAGCACAAATTCAGTCGTAATCTTCACTTGGGAAAAAATTCAGGGAGAAATGTCTTACTCAACAGTTACTTGTTTTTATTTTTGAGAACTAACTTTAAAAGCATTTTTCTCAATTTTTATAATTTTAATATGTTTATTAGCAGAAATGCAATTTATTTTTAACTTTGGACTCTGGTGACTCTCCATGGAAAGTAGTGTGAGTGTGTGTATAGTTTAATAATTTTTTTGAAATAATTTCAAATGTATAGAAAAGTTGCCAGGACAGTACAAAGAACTCCCATGTCCTCTTTACCTAGATTCTCATATAGTTAATACTTTATTGGTTCATTACTCTGTGTGTGTGTGTGTGTGTGTGTGCATATGTCTTTTGTTATTAGTCTTTATCTGAACTGTTGGTGGGTTGAGAGAGCAAACTGCAGGCATGCTGTCCCGTCACTCCTAAACACTCCAGCGGGTGTTTTCCCCTGAACAAGGTCACTCTTCTACATAGTGGCAAACAATCTTCCACATCAGTAAATCAATATTGGTACAACACTACCACCCAATCTATTAAGCCTATTCAAATTTTGCCCACTATCCCAACAATGTCTGTTTTCATTTCTGGGTCAACATCCTATACAGAAATACGTACTGCATTTAGTTGAGTATCTTCAGACTCCTTTAATCTGGAAGAGTTGCCAGTCTTTTGTAGCTTTACAGTTTTATTAAAAGGTACAAGCTTATATTATAGGATGGCTTACAATCTGGGCCCTTTGTCTGTAGGAACACCACAAAATGATGCTTTGCTTTTCTCAGTGAGTCTCATCAGGAGGCATAAAATGTAGACTCCTCCCCACACTGGTGATGTTAACCTTGATCACTTGATCATGCTGGCTTCTTAAATTCAGTTTTTCCCTTTGTAATTGATTAGCATTCCAAAATCATGCCACTAAACTATTCCTTATCAAATTTCCACATACCAGCCTTAGCACTGAAGACTCCTGTCTAAATCATCCACTTCTATAGTTGGTGCCAAGTGGTAATTCTCTATTTCAATCATTTCCTCTCCATTATTGGATTGGCATTCAACTGCTATAAAGAGCTTTCCTTTCTCTTCATTATATCAATGTGAACTTGTGTATTCCTATCTTATTCAACAGATTGTGATCTATTATTATTGTTTACTTTGATGTTCAAATTGTCTGATTTGGCCAGGAGCCCCATTTTAACATTTTAAAGTATGTATACTGCTAAGATTCATCCACACGGTGAATAGCTATAGTTCATTCATTTCGACTGCTTTGTAATATGCGATTTTTTGAATATATCATCAGTGTATTCATCCACTCTTCCTTTGGGTTGTTTCCAGGTTTTTGCTATTGTATTTTGCCTTTCCAACTCTGAGGTAATGCTGAATTTCAAATATATTAAATTTTTCCATTAACATCATATACGTGGAGTCTGTTTATTGTGTAAATATTGCGCACTAGAAGCAGAGTGGTTTTGCATTCTTCCAACAGTGTGAGGCACTTACTTTGCAAATATTGTCTTAGCTGCATTTTTCACGGAGAAAGACTTAAATGATCTGTTTTCAAAATAGTTTAATAAAGGTTTTTATCGTTAAATAAATTTCCTTTTGGTTTGTCTATTTATGGAGGGTTATTGAAAGAAAGGAAATGGCAACCCACTCCAGTACTCTTGCCTGGAAAATCCCATGGACGGAGAAGCCTGCAGGCTACAGTCTATGGGGTCGCTCGGACACGCTGGGCGACTTCACTTTCACTATCGAAAGGAAGGAGTCGAGAAAGCAAACTCGAAAGTGGAAAACTTTGTACTTAGCCAACACCCTGGGTAAGGGAAAGCGGCATCTACGAAAATACGAAACCCCAGCCAGACACGGAGGTTGTGGCTCAGGAGCAAGGTTTCCAGGGCGCACGCGCAAAATCTCACCTGGCGCCCCCCTCCTTCTTTCTTCCCCCGGGCAATGTTATCGCGAGTCTTGGGATCAACTTGTGGTGATTGCGGAGGCAAAGTTATCGCGAGAGGTAATTGGTTGCTATAGTTGCGAAAAACGCTTCTGCGGCTGTTCGGTAAGATTGATAGTACTCCTTAGAAAATCATCTCTTTTCGGGCTCACCACTCCAACCCTGCGGCCACACCGCGTTACCTTAGTCTCTTCTCCTTCAGCTTAACCCACAGGCCGCATCCCTGCACGATTGTACTCGCGTACAGACCTGAAAGCTGCCGACCCCGCTAGGCCCCCGACTCTCCCGCCAGGCCCAGGCCTCAGCCAGACTCAGAACCCACTTCCCGGTTCGCGCCGAGATTCCCCCACAGTAAGCGCACACTGGGCTTCTGTCTCCAGACCACCGCCAGTAACATCATCTTTCATGTAAACTGTTCCTTTTTCGGTGTTTTTTTTAGCTATTAAAATTTTTTTTATTATATTAAAATTTTTAAGATTGTAGTATAGTTGATTTACTGTAGTGCATCTAACCTATTTCTAATCTGACTTCCCCTCCTGAAACTTCTGAGCAGATAACAAACGCGTACCTTGTCGGTGGCAACAGGAGCCCCCACCTGATTGCCTTGACTATAATTTTTAGCTGGCCAGATTTCTTGCACTCATTTAACAAATATGCTGCTAACCACTCTTGCCGACAAGGCATGATGGCAGGCACTCAGGGGCTGCAGAAATGTGTGACAGACTACTTGTCTTTAAAGGAGTAATTGAGCATTCAGTAGCACTCAAGTAGTGCCTGTCAGTAACACCTTTTGTGAAGTGCTTCATTGATTAAGCAGTTTTACTATTTTAGTGGCTATTCACAACAAATGTGTAACAGGTCAGGTTGTATTATCCGTTTTACTGAAGGTGACACTGAGGCCCAGAAAAGTTAGGCATTTCTCCAGGGTCAGGCTAGTGAAGGCCTAATTCGTGTACTGCTATTGAAAAAGAAAAAAGGAGACAAGATCATTTCAAATGTAAACTTGGTAAGAAAGTTGTCAGGGCCACTTAGGCCCTAAGTCAGCCTGGAGACATAACATTTCACAAGTGATCTGAGACTTGTAGGTAACGGAAAGTGAGCGAGTTGTTAGAAAGAGGCAGAATACTTACAAAGCTTGGGGACAGCAACATCTCTCTCTCTTTTTTTTTTTTTTTTTTGTACCACCAGCCTAGACACACTTAACAAAGTATATCCTATGAAAATGTTGGAATTGCATTAAGTTCCATTTTTAATTGAGTCAGAAAATATGACCTTTTTTTTCCTTAACAGCTATCCAATTTATTTTTGAAATTGTGTCCTCAGTGTTGTAAAATCATTTGAAAATATATTTGACTAAATAAGACATATGTCAGAACTTTTTTCAGTGGGCTAACATTCTGTATGGTTGCTTCTTTCTTGTTATCAAAATATGTTTTTCTAAAACTAAGAGATTAAATAACCCTTGAGGGGAGTCTTGCACATCAGAAAAAAGAAAAAAGCTACCAAAACCACTATGAAGGATGTGGGGGATGGGAGGTGAGGTGATGGCATTCCTACCCTCTTTGCCTCGTCATAATTTGCTCCTAATGGGTAGTTACATGTATAAGGACGATTTTTTAGCACTACCCAGCTGAGTCAGCCTTGTGACTAGCTCCCTAAAGCACTGCCTGTCTGGCACCAATGGTTGGAAAGAGGACAAAGCAGTACTAGAGTAAGGCGTTTCCCTAGGTTTTCCCCTGGTATTGGTTATGATGTAAAGTGGATGGTTGTGCAGCTGTGGAATATAAGGGAACAGGTTCACTTATTATGTTCACAGAGCTCAAAGAAGACCAGAGAGATTTTGCCCAGGTGCTGATATGGAGCAGGTGTCATCGACAGGCAGACCTGTGCAGATCACTGTGACAGAGGGATATGACTTGGTAAAGTTATTTTCGGGAATTCTGGAAGTCCCTAGTTTATTCGTTCTTCTTGAGAGTACTTTTGTCTTTAGTCTCCTGTCTCCCTGTCAGTCATCCTATTGCGGCTTGGGAAAGAATGTGTTGGGAACATTAGCAGGAGGAATGGAGTTCTGCATATTTCTGTCCCACCAAATCTCTTGGTTTTACATAGTAATGGCACTTCCTTCTCAGTGTTCCTTATTGTCAGTCTATAATCTGCAAGTCATGTTAGTGTGTATAAAATACCTGGCAATTTAAATACTAAACTTAATGAGGGTAAAACAGCTAGTTTTCATTTTCCTAAACAGCAGTTCCTTTCTCCTGAAAAGCATCTGAATTCTTCCAGAGCTTCTCTTGTGATTAATTTCATTTGATGAAATTACAGTATAACTATTAAACTTTAAAAGAATAATGAAATGTCAAAGTATTCCTTCAGTACTATGAAGTCAAACAGCTTATTCCAAAACAGGATATAATAAATGATCTCTACTTTATTTTAAAGGTATATATAAATGTGTGTATATATATCTACATAACAACAAAACACTAGAAAATATATTATTACAGGTAATTAGTTTTTCTATGTGCTTTCCTCACTTTTTCAAAACTTCCACTCCAATTAAAAATAAAATCATAAAAAATTTCCACAGTGTGCTTTTATAATCATATAAACACAATAACTTATTTTTCAAAACTTCCAACTTAATGGCCTTTAAATAGAATATTGCATTTAGCTGCAGCTGTATTTGTTTAATAACTTTCTACTTCCCCCATTTGTATTTGTGGTATAGCTTGTTAGAAAAATGTTTAAAATCACAATGGGTTGCCAGACTTAGGAAAATTCTCTATTTGAATATAATTGTAAAGTATGTTTCTGTCAACAGAAAGGTTTTAAAGGAGATACTTCAGTTACCTTTATTCGTGCAGAATTCAATCAAGTGGTTCTGGGAGACTCTGCAAAAATTACTGTTTCTCCAGAAGGAACTGCAAAATACAACTTCACTTGCAGCTTTGAGTTCAATCCTGAAGGAGGAGGAATTGCTTTAGATGACCTCGCCCACAAACCTGTGTTCTGTAAGTCTTTGTGATTCTAGATACATTAATTATGTGAATGATCAGGGTATTCTGAGGTATTTAGTAGCTCTTGTTGGGACAGATGAACACATCTTAACCTTTTTAATCTAAAAATAACACAGAATAATTTGAGTCTTACCTGGTTCTGGCAGCTGTCACCATGACCTGCTAATTTTAATCAAGTAGTATCAAAGACCTTTTGACATGTAACTGGACTTCTTTAAATGATTTAAAATTTTTTTACAAATTGGCTTTATTCCTTCCAGCAGTTGATAATAAAACACATATATGATCAAAAAAAAAGAGAGAATTTATGCAATTTTGAAGAAATAGTAAGCAATAATATAGAAAGAAGTAAACATACTCTTTTATGAAAAAAAAAAAGAACCCCAAGTTTGAAAGCAAGACCAGTGATATATAGATAATTTGATCTATTCATGTGTACAACTCATTTTAATTTCCCTAAAAATATTATTTAATAACTATTTAGTAACTAGTAAGTTCTGTTAACAGTCAAACAAGAATGGAGATAATCCTCAAATAAATCCATGGGCATAAATGAATAGACATATATTTGGACTTTGCAACGTTGGTCTCCTAAGCTGGTTTGGAAGTTTTTCCTTTGTATTCTTATATTTAGGGCTGTCAGATTTAAGGGGGGGAAAAAAAAAGCAAAAAACTATTTGAGACATATTTACACTAAAAAATTATTTGTTCTTTATCTGAAATTCATATTAATTGGGCATCTGGCAACCCTATCTGTACTTCTGTATATTCACCATCCTGTAGAGCAGTTTTTAACTATCTTCCTTTTTAGAGGAGACACTTTTTGAAATCAGTATCTTATTTCAGAATTTCTAGCATCTAGAAATATCTGGGATATAAAAGGGCTCAAAAATATTTGTTGAAAGAATGAATGGATAAATAAATGGACAGTTTCTATATTCACACTTTTATAGTTGCTAGCTACATAATATTATCTCTGAAACACTTTGTCCCTAAACCTATATTCTTAGCCTATATTCTAGGCTAAGTCTTTTTTTGTTTTATTTTGTTTTAATCCATATCCTTTTTTTTTGATAGTGTGATTTTAAAATTTTTACTTTATTTATTTATTTTTATTGAAGTACAGTTGATTTCTAATGTTGTGCTTGTAAGGTAAGGGAGTTAGAGAAGGCGAGGTTCAGAAAAAGAATGAGACCGGCACTTTACAGGAACAGATCACCTTTTATGAGGCAAGAAGGGGCAGCAGTCAGATTATCGAGCTGCTGCACTAACCTAAGAAATGAGTAAGTATATATAGACATGTATGTAGAAAGTTACGGTCTTAAGGGGGCCTGTTCTTCTCCAGTGTTGTTCGGAGTCAGTTCAGTTCAGTCGCTTAGTCGTGTCCGACCCTTTGCGACCCCATGGATCACAGCACGCCAGGCCTCCCTGTCCATCACCAACTCCTGGAGTTCACTCAGACTCACTTCCATCGAGTCAGTGATGCCATGCAGCCATCTCATCCTCTGTCATCCCCTTCTCCTCCTGCCCCCAATCCCTTCCAGCATCAGAGTTTTTTCCAATGAGTTAACTCTTCGCATGAAGAGGCCAAAGTACTGGAGTTTCAGCTTTAGCATCATTCCTTCCAAAGAAATCCCAGGGCTGATCTCCTTCAGAATGGACTGGTTGGATCTCCTTGCAGTCCAAGGGACTCTCAAGAGTCTTCTCCAACACATTGTTGTTCAGAGTAGTTATCTCTTAAACGGCTGGGGCAAGGAATTTTGGAGATCGGCCAGAGGCTGGACCAGCTGGGAGCAGCGTGTAATCAACCTTAATGTCCATTTTTTCCTTCGGATAAGAGTTCTTGTTTTGCATAGAATGGTGGGGAGGACCTGAAGGGGAGTTTTAGCTCCAGGCTATTTTGAGCCATGTACCTTTCCTTCAGTGCTAATTTCTACTGTACAACAAAGTGACTCAGTTATACACATACATGCATTCTTTTTTAATATTCTTTTGCATTATGGTTTATCCCAGGAGATTATAGTTCCCTGTGCTATACAGTAGGACCTTGTGGTTTATCCATTCTAAACTTGATAGTTCGACTTATTAACCTCAAACTCCCCGTCCATCCCTCTCCCTCACCCACTTTGCCTTGGCAGCCACAAGTCTGTTGTCTGTGTCTGTGAGTCTGTTTCTGTTTTATGGATAGGTTCGTTTGTGCCATATTTTATTTATTTATTTTTGTTTTGTTTTGTCTTTTTTGTTATTAACGTTAGTAGCCTTGACATATGTTTAAATTAGAATTGTCACTTTGAATATTCCATTAGGATATACTATAATTTGACTTAATGACGACTTTTTAAATTTAAAGTTTTTATTGGAGTATAGTTGATTTACAATGTTGTGTTAGTTATTGCCATACAGCAAAGAGTCAGTTACACATACATATATATCTACTTTTTTTGTGCCATATTTTTGTTTCCACATATAAGTGATATCATATGGTAGTTGTCTTTCTTTTTCTGACTTACTTCACTTAGTATGGTAATCTCTGGTTGCATCCATGTTGTTACAAGTGGCCTCATTTCAATCTTCATTATGGATGTCTGGTATTCCGTTATGTGTGTGTGTGTGTGTGTGTGTGTGTGTGTGTATCCTCCTTATCCATTCATCTGTGGATGGACACTTAAGTTGTGTCCATGTCTTGGCTATTGTGAGTAGTGCTACTATGAACAAGGGTACATGTGTCTTTTTTGAATTTTTTGAATTATAAATTATAGATGGATAAAATATGCATACAAAATTAAATTATGTACCATAATTAAACAAACAGAGTAGTGAAGCCTTTCTAAGTATTTTACCAATGCAGAAGCCACAGAAGGAAAACAAAATACATTTTACATAAGCAACTATAAGATATCACAAACTGAGATACAGTTTGCAGTTCTGTTCTATACTTTCCCTTTAAAGAGCTCCTATATGCCAATTAAAAAAACACCTAGAACCTAATGGATAAATGCACAAAGCATATGAAAGAGATATGAAAATTTCACAGATAAAGAAACATAACTTACATTAAACATATGGAAAATGTTCAATCTCACTTTAATACGAGAAATAAAATTAAGCAGAGATTCCATTTTCACAGTTAGCAAGATCACAGAGTTTAATAATGTAACATTTAGACAAGTATGTTACCTAATTGTATAAAAATGCTGACAGAGGAACCTAAATTTAGAGGAAACAAGGATGAGAAACAAATACAATGAGAAAGAAAAAAGATGAATCCAGAAGGTGAGATATTCTCTATAACTGTCCTGATGTCTTCGAGAAAGCCGTGCCATATTAAAAAAACGTATGTGGGAGGAGGGACAGTTGTAAATGAAAAGAACATGAAGAAACATGACAGCCAATTGCAACATGTGGCCTTTGATACAAACCAGCTACAGAATAAATTTTAGGACAGTTGAGAAATGTTAGATGTAGACTGGGCATTAGATGCATTAAGTAAGGCATTATATTTGATGCTGTTGTGCATATTTACTAGATGTGAGAGAGGTGTTGTGGTTATGTAGGAAAGCATGGTATTTTGGATTTGTACACTTTAATATTTGGGAGTAAAACGTAAAGACGTCTGTAACTTACTTGGAAGTATTTCCACAAACATGAAGCAAGTATATGCTAACTATTGTTAAACCTCCGTGATGGTTATCAGTTCAGTTCAGTTGTTGCTCAGTTGTGTCCGACTCTTTGCGACCCCATAAATCGCAGCACGCCAGGCCTCCCTCCATCACCAACTCTCGGAGTTCACTCAAACTCATGTCCGTAGAGTCAGTGATGCCATCCAGCCATCTCATCCTCTGTCGTCCCCTTCTCCTCTTGCCCCCAATCCTTCCAAGCATGAGGGTCTTTTCCAGTGAGTCAGCTCTTCGCATGAGGTGGCCAAAGTATTGGAGTTTCAGCTTCAGCATCAGTGCTTCCAATGAACACCTAGGACTGATCTCCTTTAGGATGGACTGGTTGGATCTCCTTACAGTCCAAGGGACTCTCAAGAGTCTTCTCCAACACCACAGTTCAAAAGCATCAATTCTTCGGCCCTCAGCTTTCTTCACAGTCCAACTCTCATATCCATACATGACCACTGGAAAAACCATAGCCTTGATTAGACAGACATTTGTTGACAAAGTAATGTCTCTGCTTTTGAATATGCTATCTAGGTTGGTCATAACTTTCCTTCCAAGGAGTAAGCGTCTTTTAATTTCATGGCTGCAGTCACCATCTGCAGTGATTTTGGAGCCCAGAAAAATAAAGTCAGCCACTGTTTCCACTATTTCCCCATCTATTTCCCATGAAGTGATGGGACCGGATGCCATGATCTTAGTTTTCTGAATTTTGAGCTTTAAGCCAACTTTTTCACTCTCCCCTTTCACTTTCATCAAGAGGCTCTTTAGTTCTTCTTCACTTTCTGCCATAAGGATGGTGTCATCTGCATATCTGAGGTTATTGATATTTCTCCCGGCAACCTTGATTCCAGCTGGTGTTTCTTCCAGCCCAGTGTTTCTCATGATGTACTCTGCATATAAGCTTAATAGGAATATTCATTATACTGTGTGTGCCTGTTAGTCGCATCCAACTGTTTGTGACCCCATGGACTATAGTCCACCAGGCTCCTCTGTCTATGGGGTTTTTCAGGTAAGAATACTGGAGTGGGTTGCCGTTTCCTTCTCCAGGGGATCTTCCCAACCCAGGGATTGAACCTGGGTCTCCTGCATTTCAGGCAGATTCTTCACCATCTGTGCTACTCATTTTTACATATTTGAAATTCATAGCAAACACTCTCTTCCAACAACATAAGAGAAGACTCTACACATGGACATCACCAGATGGTCAACACCGAAATCAGATTGATTATATTCTTTGCAGCCAAAGATGGAGAAGCTCTATACAGTCAATGAAAACAAGACCAGGAGCTGACTGTGGCTCAAATCATGAACTCCTTATTACCAAATTCAGACTCAAATTGAAGAAAATAGGGAAAACCGCTAGACCATTCAGGTATGACCTAAATAAAATCTCTTATGATTATACAGTGGAAGTAAGAAATAGACTTAAGGGACTAGATCTGATAGATAGAGTGCCTGATGAACTATGGAATGAGGTTCATGACATTGTACAGGAGACAGGGATCAAGACCATCCCCATGGAAAAGAAATGCAAAAAAGCAAAATGGCTGTCTGGGGAGACCTTACAAATAGCTGTGAAAAGGAGAGAGGTGAAAAGCAAAGGAGAAAAGGAAAGATAAAAGCATCTGAATGCAGAGTTCCAAAGAATAGCAAGAAGAGATAAGAAAGCCTTTTTCAGTGATCAATGCAAAGAAATAAAGGAAAACAACAGAATGGGAAAGACTAGAGATCTCTTCAAGAAAATTAGAGATACCAAGGGAACATTTCATGCAAAGATGGGCTCGATAAAGGACAGAAATGGTATGGACCTAACAGAAGCAGAAGATATTAAGAAGAGGTGGCAAGAATACATGGAAGAACTGTACAAATAAGATCTTCACGACCCAGATAATTATGATGATGTGATCACTAATCTAGAGCCAGACATCTTGGAATGTAAAGTCAGGTGGGCCTTAGAAAGCATCACTACGAACAAAGCTAGTGGAAGTGATGGAATTCCAGTTGAGCTGTTTCAAATCCTGAAAGATGATGCTGTGAAAGTTCTGCCCTAAATACGCCAGCAAATTTGGAAAACTCAGCAGTGGCCACAGGACTGGAAAAGGTCAGTTTTCATTCCAATTCCAAAGAAAGGCAATGCCAAAGAATGCTCCAACTACCGCACAGTTGCACTCATCTCACATGCTAGTAAAGTGATGCTCAAAATTCTCCAAGCCAGGCTTCAGCAATACGTGAACTGTGAACTCCCTGATGTTCAAGCTGGTTTTAGAAAAGGCAGAGGAACCAGAGATCAAATTGCCAGCATCTGCTGGATCATGGAAAAAGCAAGAGAGTTCCAGAAAAACATCTATTTCTGCTTTACTGACTATGCCAAAGCCTTTGACTGTGTGGTTCACAATAAACTGGAAAATTCTGAAAGAGATGGCAATACCAGACCACCTGACCTGCCTCTTGAGAAATCTGTATGCAGGTCAGGAAGCAACGGTTAGAACTGGACATGGAACAACAGACTGGTTCCAAATAGGAAAAGGAGTACGTCAAGGCTATATATTGTCACCCTGCTTATTTAACTTCTATGCAGAGTACATCATGAGAAACGCTGGTCTGGAAGAAACACAAGCTGGAATCAAGATTGCCGGGAGAAATATCAATAACCTCAGATATGCAGATGACACCACCATTATGGCAGAAAGTGAAGAGGAGCTAAAAAGCCTCTTGATGAAAGTGAAAGAGGAGAGTGAAAAAGTTGGCTTAAAGCTCAACATTCAGAAAACGAAGATCGTGGCATCTGGTCCCATCATTTCATGGGAAATAGATGGGGAAACAGTAGAAACAGTGTCAGACTTTATTTTGGGGGGCTCCAAAATCACTGCAGATGGTGACTGCAGCCATGAAATTAAAAGACGCCTACTCCTTGGAAGGAAAGTTATGACCAGCCTAGATAGCATATTCAAAAGCAGAGACATTACTTTGCCGACTAAGGTCCGTCTAGTCAAGGCTATGGTTTTTCCAGTGGTCATGTATGGATGTGAGAGTTGGACTGTTGAGAAGGCTGAGCACCGAAGAATTGATGCTTTTGAACTGTGGTGTTGGAGAAGACTCTTGAGAGTCCCTTGGACTGCAAGGAGATCCAACCAGTCTATTCTGAAGAATATCAACCCTGGGAATTATTTTTAAGGAATGATGCTAAAGCTGAAGCTCCAGTACTTTGGCTACCTCATGTGAAGAGTTGACTCATTGGAAAAGACTCTGATGCTGGGAGGGATTGGAGGCAGGAGGAGAAGGGGACGACTGAGGATGAGATGGCTGGATGGCATCACGGACTCTATGGATGTGAGTCTGAGTGAACTCAGGGAGATGGTGATGGACAGAGATGGCCTTGCGTGCTGCGATTCATTGGGTCACAAAGAGACAGACATGACTGAGTGACTGAACTGAACTGAACTGAAGGATGAATATTACGTGAAACTTTGTTATAATCATATGTATCAGTAATACTGATGTGTGTACATGATTATGATATAAAATCCTTTTTAAAAATAATTTGCTTGGAAAAACGTTTAATAAGTCACTGAAAAGGTCCAGTGTCTCCCACTGGAAGTCGCTAATAATGGTGCCTTCTCGAGGTTCCAGTTCATTTCTCTTAACTTGATTTTCTTTGACAGTGCTTTGTTGCACCTTGGTTATCTGATTTATGAGTTAGACATGTTCTCATTTCTTTGTTTTGATTTTTCTAGTAACAGTGACTGAAGTTTTACCAAAGGAAAAGAAACAGAAAGAGGAGAAGACCATGGTTCTTGGTCAAGCTGTGGTGGACCTTCTTCCTCTGCTGGAAGGTCAGATGTGTGATTTGCTCAACAGCAGAAATAACCAAGCTCATAAAACTTAGTTCCAGAGAAGTACAACAATCACCCGCAATGAATTTGAGAGATGCGATGAAAACATGAGCACAGCTATCTCTGCAAAACCCGTCCTTTTTCGCTTGACTTGGGCTTCTTTTCACAGGAGAAAGTTCGTTTGAAACAATGGTACCGCTGCACCCTGTGCCGGGTTCGCCCATAGAACCTTTTCGATCAGGTGTTGAGGTAATCAGAGTTTTAACTCTCCAACATTTCAGCCTGATGTTCAGTCAAGACTGTCTGCTCTTAAGGTTCAATTTAGTTGAGTCTAATTCATCAGGCACCTTCTTTCCTTCTTTTCACAGGCACACATAGTGCTAGGTTCTGGGAAACAAAGATAAAAAAGGCAGAATCCTACCTTAGGAGTTCATAGTCCACACATCAACAGTTATGACCACCAGTGTGATTAAATGATGGGGTGGGGTATTATGGATACAGAGTAGATATCTGTTACTTTGCCCAGGGATATATATAGGGAAGGTTTATCTGTCAAAATACCTCTTTAACTATGTCCTGGTGGGTTAAATTAAATAGTATATGAAGCACCTAAGAGTTTCTGCATGGTAGCCTGCCCCTGACCACCGGAAGAGGGGAAGCATGAGTCGGTAGGCTGTGCTACTGGTTTGTGTTCTGGGCTTTGTTTCAGTTTCTCCTGGCATCAGCAGCTTCTTGAGGCACTGCTTTTACCACTCTTGTGCAGGTACATACTCACTCTTCAGCAGACACCACAGCTGCCTTCTGTTTTGCACAAGTAAAGGAGTGAAAAAGGCCTAACTGTCCCAACTATTCTGAATGCAGTTCCCTGTTTAACAATTGAAGTTGGCCCTTCCTGATTCTTGTGGATTCTGCCACAATCCACTCCTGCCTCTGCTGTGATTCTCTCCTCTTACTGTAGGATATGATTGTTTTTTTCCAGTTTTTTTTGGTCGATCTGATTTAATTTTCTTTCTGTCTGTCAAGAATTCCTAAAACTATGTAGTCCAGGGGTGGCATTTCTTGTTCTTGGGCTGTTATAGCATTATTGTTTTATTGATGATAAGGATAATCATTTAGTATCTTTCTGTCATTTCATATGCTGGAAAGAGGTAGATATTTGAGCTCAGTTTGCCTTCCTTGGTCCAGTGTCCCAGCCTCTGTGCTGTTGATTCCTTGAAATCACTGTAGGAAAAAAGTTAGTCAAATGATTTGTCAGTCCTCGTGACCTCTGCTCATAATAGTCCTGTGTTTAATTGTTTCACATACACAAGGAAAAATATATGATAAGAGTTCTCACTAATTTTATATATTAGCATATATACTAGTTTTTTCAAGACTCAGAGACTAAAATGATATAAACCTGTCCTTGAAAAGGAGACTTCAATTTGTCATCTGGTATTCCTTGTCATATTCAATAATACAAATTAGAAACCTGAGGGACATTCCACTTATCTTCTCGGAGACGTATTGATCAGAGATACCACATTCTCCAATGTCTCTCCTTCTTAAAAATCTTTCCTCCCTTTGGTATTCTGATTTCTAGCTCACTGACTCTACCTTCTTGGCTTCCTGCATTGCACCTCTTTCCCCTGGTGGTGGTAGTGGTAGTTACTAAGTCATGTCTGACTGTTTGCAGCCCCTTGAACTGTAGCCCACCAGACCCCTCTGTCCATGGGATTTCCCAGGCAAGAATGCTGGAGTGGGTTGCCATTCCCTTCTTCAGGAGATCTTTCCGACCCAGGGATTCAACCCAGGGCTCCTGCACTGCAGGCAGATTCTTTACAATCTGACTCACCACTGAAGCTTCTCTCTTTCCTCTATCTGTTGCTTAGTATAAAGGTTCTGTCCTTGGTCACCTTCTTTTCTTAACTGTGTTCAACTCCTAGGGAAGGGCTATCATCCATAAACTTGAGGGGAAGGGTATCATCCATGAATTTCACGTGTAAAGTCTGACATTCTGAAATTCAGGAGAGGGGCCTGAGCTGGAGCTGCTGAATTAAAAGTCTTCAGACCCCTCTCCTGAATTTCAGAATGTCAGACTTTACAATTACCTACTGATTTCTCTATAATGAAATTCCACTCAACATTTTAAAACTGAACTTAGCATCTTCCTTTTATTTTATTTTGGATAGTGGCATCACTCATTCATAAATCATAGGACATCTATAGAATTTATATTACTTCCATGACTGCTCACCTGGACTCTGACACTAATCTGCAAATTGGCCCTGCACCAAATCCAGCCTTTTCTATATCGTGTGCCTTTGGAATCTCTCTTCTTAGCTTTATTCTTACACTTTATCACCTTATAATCTCTCACCTGGAACATTACAAGTAGACTTGTAACTGCCTTTGCTTCCCTCCAGTTCTGCCTTCCCACTGCTTGCAGAGTGATTTAAGGATAAATATGATCTCATCTCTTCCCCTGCTTCAGTTCAGTTCAGTTCAGTCACTCAGTCATGTCCAGCTCTTTGCGACCCCATGGACTGCAGCACGCCAGGCCTCTCTGTCCATCACCAACTCCCAGAGTTCCCAAACCCATGGCCATTGAGTCAGTGATGCCATCCAACCATCTCATCCTCTGTCGTCCCCTTCTTCTCCTGCCCTCAATCTTTCCCAGCATCAGGGTCTTTTCAAGTGAGTCAGCTCTTCACATCAGGTGGCCAAAGTATTGGAGTTTCAGCTTCAACATCAGTCCTTCCAATGAACACCCAAGACTGATCTCCTTTAGGATGAACTGGTTGGATCTCCTTGCAGTCCAAGGGACTTGCAAGAGTCTTCTCCAGCACCACAGTTCAAAAGCATCAATTCTTCGGTGCTCAGCTTTCTTTATAGTCCAACTCTCACATCCATACATGACCACTGGAAAAACCATAGCCTTGACTAGATGGACCTTTGTTGGCAAAGTAATGTCTCTGCTTTTCAATATGCTATCTAGGTTGGTCATAACTTTCCTTCCAAGGAGTAATTTCATGGCTGCAGTCACCATCTGCAGTGATTTTGGAGCCCAGAAAAATAAAGTCAGCCACTGTTTCCACTATTTCCCCATCTATTTCCCATGAAGTGATGGGACCAGATGCCATGATCTTAGTTTTCTGAATTTTGAGCTTTAAGCCTACTTTTTCACTCTCCACTTTCACTTTCATCAAGAGGCTCTTTAGTTATTCTTCACTTTCTGCCATAATGGTGGTGTCATCTGCATATCTGAGGTTATTGATATTTCTCCCGGCAACCTTGATTCCAGCTTGTGCTTCCTCCAGCCCAGTGTTTCTCAGGATGTACTCTGCATAGAAGTTAAATAAGCCGGTTGACAATATACGGCCTTGACGTACTCCCTTTCCTATTTGGAACCAGTCTGTTGTTCCATGTCCAGTTCTAACTGTTGCTTCCTGACCTGCATACAGGTTTCTCAAGAGGCAGGTCAGGTGGTCTGGGATTCCCATCTCTCTCAGAATTTTCCACAGTTTATTGTGATTCATACAGTCAGAGGCTTTGACATAGTCAATAAAGCAGAAATAGATGTTTTTCTGGAACTCTCTTGCTTTTTTGATAATCTAGCAGATGTTTCAATTTCATTTCTGGTTCCTCTGCCTTTTCTAAAACAGCTTGAACATCAGGGAGTTCACGGTTCACATATTGTTGAAGCCTGGCTTGGAGAATTTTGAGCATTACTTGATAGCGTGTGAGATGAGTGCAGCTGTGCAGTAGTTTGAGCATTCTTTGGCATTGCCTTTCTTTGGGATTGGAATGAAAACTGACCTTTTTCAGTCCTGTGGCCACTGCTGAGTTTTCCAAATTTGCTGGCATATTGAGGGCAGCACTTTCACAGAATCATCTTTTAGGATTTGAAATAGCTCAACTGGAATTCCATCACCTCCACTAGCTTTGTTCATAGTGATGCTTCCTAAGTCCCACTTGACTTCACATTCCAGGATGTCTGGCTCTAGGTGAGTGATCACACCATCGTGATTATCTGGGTCGTGAAGACCTTTTTTGTACAGCTCTTCTGTGTATTCTTGCCACCTCTTCTTAATATCTTCTGCTTCTGTTAGTTCCCTACAATTTCTGTCCTTTATTGAGCCCATCTTTGCATGAAATGTTCCCTTGATATCTCTAATTTTCTTGAAGAGATCTCTAGTCTTTCCTATTCTATTGTTTGCCTCTATTTCTTTGCATTGATCACTGAGGAAGGCTTTCTTATCTCTACTTGCTATTCTTTGGAACTCTGCATTCAGATGCTTATATCTTTCCTTTTCTCCTTTGCCTTTTGCTTCTCTTCTTTTCACAGCTATTTGTAAGGCCTCCTCAGACAGCCATTTTCCTTTTTTCATTTCTTTTTCCTGGGGATGGGTTGCTCCCTGTCTCCTGTACAATGTCATGAACCTCCATCCATAGTTCATCAGACACTCTGTCTATCAGATCTAGTCCCTTAAATCTATTTCTCACTTCCATTGTATAGTCATAAGGGATTTGATTTAGGTCATACCTGAATGGTCTCGTGGTTTTCCCCACTTTCTTCAATTTAAGTTTGAATTTGACAATAAGGAGTTCGTGATCTGAGCCACAGTCAGCTCCCAGTCTTGTTTTTGCTGACTGTATAGAGCTTCTCCATCTTTGGCTGCAGAGAATATAATCAATCTGATTTCGGTGTTGACCATCTGGTGATGTCCGTGTGTAGAGTCTTCTCTTGTGTTGTTGGAAGAGGGTGTTTGCTATGATCAAATCTTGGTAGCCTGACTAAAACAATTCATTCCTAGAGCTTTTCATGCTGCCCGAAATACTTTTTCACCTTTGAAAAACAGAAATATGTTGAAGAACATGATTTTAAAATATTTAATAAAAAATATAAATTTTTTTTCAGCTCTATATTTAAATTACAGAAATAATCATAAAATACAGACTGGCAATAAAAGCACTCTAATCTCACTCACTCATGTGCAACAATTAATAACATTTCAGTATAAAACTTTCTGATTCCTTGTCTATATGTATTTGTATTCATACTTGCCCTCAGAAAGGAAGGGCTCTAACTTTGAGATAAGATTCTCTTCTTGGCTTTATCTCTAAATTATGGGACCTAGAAAGAGTTATTTGAATCCTCTGTATGGAAATAATTAAACCTGACCTTCTTACCTTGAACAGTGATGTAAGATTCAAAAGAGATAATGTAAAACCTGGGGAGGCCACTGGCGTTTTGAAATTTCTGTGTAATTTTACTCTTATAGCAGTGCAGCCTTGAAGTTAAAGTATTTGTCGCGGAGCCCTTATTGACCCCAGCCCAGATCTCAGGAGGCAATCTTCTGAAGGTCACATTGGAGGCTGCCTACTCTGTGCCTGAATCCTTCATTCCAATAGGGCCGCTGCAGAACTACATGGTTGGTATGCAAGTTCCGTCAGCTGGAGAGGTAAAGACTTACAGCCTGATATTCATACAGATTTAAACACTCGTATGGCTATCTCTTCTTCTCCTCCTAAGATTTTATTCAAAGCAAGCTCTGTTAACAGCTGAGTTTTTTAGGCTCAAAAAAAATCAAGTTTACTTTTGTTTTATACATGGATGTCAGTTGTATAGTTTACATGTTACATATAGTCTATGTATAATTTATATCAATAAATACATATTTATTGTGGAAAATATGTAAATCACTTAAAAACTGACAAATTTTGGAAGTCGTATTTCTACAAAGATTACTTTTTGCGTATATATTGTAAATTTTGTATAGTGTTTTACATTATAGTCTTTTACTTCCAAGTTATTTTCTTCGTCCAGATTTCTATAGAATGATGTGTATGGGTCTTTTGAGGCTCTTAAAAGAGTTTTTCAAATTGCTTGCTAAAAAAGTATAATAGTTTCATCTGCTTTATTGCCATTTTACACTTTTTACACATAGAAGTCTCCAACTCCTTTTCACCATTCAGCACTCCAGCTGCAGTGCAATTTCTCTAATATTTACCAACTCTTGTTATTTTCTTTTTTCATAATAGCCATTTTAATAGATATGAAGTAGCAAACCTTGTGTTTTGATTTATATTTCCCTAGTGAAATAAAAATTAAAGGATGCTGAGCATCTTTTCATGTGCTTATTGGCCATTTTATATCTTCTTTGGGGAAATATCTATTCAAGTGCTTTGCTCGTTTCTGACCTGGGTTGTTTGTCTTTTTGTCGTTGGCATTTTAGGAGTCCTCTATATTTTTTAGCTGTTAATCCCTTATCAGCTGTGTGATTTGTAAGTATTTTCTCCCATTCTGTTGGTTGCCTTTTCTTATGCTGGTTAGTATCTTTTGATGCCCCAGAGTTTTCAATTTTGATGAAGTTCTGTTTATCCATTTTTTAATTTTGTTATAACGAAGAAATCATTGCCAAATGCGATGTTTGCATCTAACAGTTTTATAGTTTTAGCTCTTATCTTTTGGCCTTTGATCCATTTTTGAGTTAATTTTTGTATATGGTATTAGGTAAGAACCAATCTCATTCTTTTGCATGTGAATAACTTGTCTTCTTAGAACCATTTGTTGGAAAGACTGTCCTGTCCGTATTGAATGGTTTTGACATCCTTAATTTTGTCAGTTTTTGCTAGCATTATTGGGTGTTTTTTTTTGAGGAGCAGATTTTCAAAGATTGTTACTCTACTATCCCGTAAAGGCTCCTCCTTCACAGAAGTTTTAAAACTTAACTCAAAGAGTTAGAATAGTTGACTTACAGGTTATGCCAATTTTAACTTTTATAATAGACTACAAAATTGCTTTCCATAGTTATACCAATTTACATTTCCATCAACTATGTGTAAGAATGCCATTAACTTTACAGTGCTGTCAACACTTAATATTTTCAGACTTTGACTTTCCCAATCTGCGGTCAAAAATGATATCTCATGGTTTTAATGTGCATTTCACTTATTCATGATATTTAGCATGTTTTTATTTAAATTTTAGATTTTCTAATTTGCTTTTCTCTAAATTGTCTGTTTATAGAATCTGCCAGTTTTCTGTTGCAAATTTATTTTAGATGAATTGCAAATATAAAAATGTTTATATTTTTGGCCTTTGTCACATTTGTTTTGTAAAAGAATTTTTAAAAAGATACATCATGACTCTCATATAAGTATAAAATGAAATAAAGGGATTAAACCAATTCAAACAAGAATCTGAACAAATGACCCAGATTTGTTCAGAGATAAGGTTGCTTACCTTTTCCTGGTAAGTGAAAGTGAAGTCGCCCAGCTGTGTCCGACTCTTTGTGACCCCATGGACTGTAGCCTACCAGGCTCCTCCCTCCATGGGATTCTCCAGGCAAGAGTACTGGAGTGGGTTGCCATTTCCTCCTCCAGGGGATCTTCCCGACCCAGGGATCAAACCCAGGTCTCCTGCATTCCAGGCAGACGCTTTAACCTCTGAGCCACCAGGGAAACCCCTATTTCCTGGTAAGCAACCAGGAAAGTTGTAATATGTTTGCTGATAATTCAAAACTTATCATCAGCCATAGGGGAATAATGAGTTATATTTTTACTGGACAAAATACATGTGCATATCTATGGACAAGAATAATTTGCATTATTATCAATTTTCTATAAATTTAAGAATTATAAAATAGCACAAAGACAAATGAAGGACATAGGCCCCTCTTTAGACTCAGATAATCCCAGAAGGGTCTGTTAGACAATACCTGATACTCCATTGGAAAGACACTTCGGTAATCTTTTTTTGTCCACTTCATAGTCTTTTACAAAATTTCCTGTTATATGGTATTTATTTCTATAGAAGGACTATCCCATCTTCTTCAAGAATGGAACTCTGAAGGTTGGAGGGGAAAGAGAACCTGTTCCTCGGCCCAAAAAATGGCCTATTGCCAACATTCTGGCTCCTGGAGCTAATAACATTCCTGATAGTTTCATCGTTGGTGGTCCTTATGAGGAAGAAGAAGGGGAACTCAACCACCCTGAGGTGAAAGAATTAGATGGTTTTTTGGTGGTTATCTCAGTGTACTGACCTATGATAAAACATGTTTACAGTTTGTAAATCACTGTAACTCATATACATCCATTACCTCTTAAAACAGTTATGTCAAAACAATTATCTATAAAAATATGATTAAAATATTTCCTGACTTAGGTCCAACAACCAAAATAATTGATTTAATTCATATTTTACTGTTTATCTCATTTGCAATTTATTTATTTATGAGTAGGTTATAATATAGGCACAAGTTGAAAAAGCATGAAGAGATATGCAGTTAAAGTCTCCCTGTTCGTCTTTGTCTCTTCTTCCTAATTCCTTCCTCGATCATCACCCTGATAGTTAACCTTCACTCTAGTTTCTTGTGTTCCCTTTCAGATACTTTTTTATGAATATAAATAAAGCAAAAGTACATAGTCAAAGGAAGACTCAGAAGCAAAAATGTTCAGAAAAGTAAAGTTTCCTAAAGATTCCTCACAAAGGGCACAAGGGAGTCAGATTTCAGAAAGACTGGCTTATAGACATTGACATAGTAAAAGTCAGGGAGCAAATTGTTTTTCTTTAGGGAGTCCGGATTTACAGAAAGTATTTAAAGTCTTGCTGTTTTCAGAACTAGAACCTGTCAGGAAGACTATGCTATTTTTGCTTTATTTCAAGTGTGAAGTGTTTATTTATTTTTAACTGAGTGTTATATAAAGTGCTTAATCATATTGGAAGCATGGAAAATGTGTTTTTTCTTCACATATTCATACACACAAATACCTACATGTATTCTTTCCCGGTCATTTTTTCCACAAATGGTGATATACTCACATACTTCTGCAACTTGCTTTTTTTGCTTTCTAGTATATCGTGGAGGTTTTTCCTACCTAAATATACGAAGAGCATTTTCATTCATTTTCTTTATTTGTACTTGCTGTATGATATGAAATAGTATGAACATACTTTAATTTGCTTAATTAGTCTCCTGTTGGTGGACATTTAAGTTGTTGAAATTATTCTTTTTATTCCTTCCTTTCTTCCCTCCTTCCCTCTCTCCCCTCTGTTCCTTCCTTCATATTTTTCTACAACATACGTTTATCAAGGGCATAGGAAATTCTGTAAACACATTTGCAAATGTGTCTTGAACAAACATAATCATTAGTGGGAACATTTGATGAAGTAATTTTATAGTGAGTGGTTGAATTACTTTAGCGTCTGATTCTAAATATTTTAAATAGAGCCACTTGGGAAGCCCAGAGATAAGCTAGCAGTATTTTTAAAATCTTGTGTAGTGTCTTTTCTCATCATTGTGATTACTAAAAATTCATGCTTTACTTTTATTAATATTTTCACCTAGATCAGATATTTTATTTTAGATATTTAGATTTTATGTTCCATTTTAGTTTGGGTAACTAGGTCTCAACCTTGGTTGCTCATCGTAGTCATGTGGAAAGCTTTTAAAACAACAGTGGCCAAACTCTAACCAGGTCAATTGTATAAGAATTTACTTTTAAAGTAATACCAATGCCCAAGTTTTGA
This sequence comes from Oryx dammah, assembly GCF_014754425.2. Taxonomy (NCBI): domain Eukaryota; kingdom Metazoa; phylum Chordata; class Mammalia; order Artiodactyla; family Bovidae; genus Oryx; species Oryx dammah. Next base: position 30,442,120 of record NW_024070190.1, read on the forward strand.
TTTTTTGTTTTGGAAAGCTTCCAGATAATTCTAATATGCATCCAGGGTTGAGAATCACTGATTGAGGTTATGTGAATGAATATTTGGCAGTTAGTATTGGATTGATAAAAGGATAATATAAGTAATTTATTCTGTGTACTTTATTAATGGTAAAGTACTCAAAACTTTAAGATGGTGTTAGTGTTTTTAGTAGTAGTCATACTTAGAGTAGTAATAGTAGTAGTAATAAAACTATTATGATCAAATCCATTAAAAGAATGCCCTCAGATGGAGCTGGAGGCAACCATGCCATACTGAGAGAATAAAAGTCTCTGTCTTGTGATTTTATAGGAGGAGCTGGAGGCAACCGTGCCATATTGAGAGAATAAAAGTCTCTGTCTTGTGATTTTATAGGATAGGGAATTTAGGAACCAAGCAGAATGCATGAAGAAAAGGATTACTTGGGACTTAGAAAGTCGCTGCTACCTTGATCCTCCTGCAGTGGTCAGGTAAGAAGAGGGAGGGAGTATGCCTGACCAACAGAGACTGTGGGAAGAAATGTTTTATTATACTTTTGTTTATTTACAACTGAGTTAAGGTGATCTGAGATTCTCTTCTACCACATCTGCTAATAGCAGGCTTCTAGTGATGGTGGTTTAACCATGGTGGATTCTTCATGTAAAAGAAGGTCAGACCTAGTATGTATGGTGGCTCTACAGTACTGTTAGGTATGCAGGCTCTTTCTCTTTGCTCTACCTTCTCTAATGTGTGCATTCCATACACAAGGTTATCTCATGGTTCAAGATGGCTTTTTGGATCTCTAGCCTGCACCATCACATTCCTGGCAGAAAGTTGGAAGAGGCAACTGCTCATGGATTAAAAAAGGACACATGCTGGCTGTATTAGCCCTTTTTGTAGAACCTTCTTTCATCTCATTGCCCGTCTCTCAAAGAAAAAGAGACTTAGGAAAGAGTGGTTTTGTTGGACACATTGTCACCCCTACCAGACCAGGATTTACTTACTAAAGCAGAACACGGCACAGTTTTGTGTGGTTAACTGTCAATCTCTGGTCACAGTGACCTAGTGATTAGGGAGAAGTGAGACATAAAGGATTATCAATATATGTATTATCCGAATGAAAATATAGACATTTTAAATTAATAGGGTTTTTTAGAACAGTTTTAGAATTATGAAAAAATTGATCACATATTTCAAAGTTCTTATATACCCAGTGTGATCGTAGTGTATAATATAAATGTACATTGTTAGATTTGATTTGCTGATACCTCATTAAGGATGTATTGTTGCTCTTATTACTTTGAACAGTTATCTATTTGACTAATTAAAAGTAAGAAAAAATTTAAATTTATTTTACCTAAATCTGTTTCATTCTTATTCTCTTCCTGTCTTTATATGGATCCACATTTCTGACCCATCTCATATCTTTTTCTGTGAAGACTTTTAGCATTTCATGCATCATAGGTTTACTGGCCACAACTTGTTTCCATTTTTGTTTGACTAAAAGTCTATCTTTCCTTCATCTTTGAAGGATAATTCCAGTAGATACAGAATTCTAAGTTGGTAGTTTGTTTCTTTCAGAACTGTAAGTATTACACATCATTCTCCTCTTGCTTGCATGATTTCTGAAAGGAAATCCAAGATAATTCTTATCCTTATTCCTCTATAGGTAAGTTTTTTTCTTTTCCTCTGACTTCAAGATTTTCTTTCTCTTTGGCTTTCTACAATTTAAATATGATATACCTAGGTGTAGATTTTATATATATATATATATATATATATATATATTTATTTATTTATTATGCTTGGTGTCTGTCATTAACTTGGTAAAATTTGCAGCCATTGTGACTTCAAATATTTCTTCTGCTCCTTTCTCATTTTTTGCCCCTTCTGGTATTCCTATATACCTTTTGTAATTGTCCCACAGTTCTTAGATATTCTTTTGTGATTTAAAAATTTTTTTCTCCTTTCTGTTTCAGTTTGGAAAATTTTTATTGGCTCAGTAGCTTCAAGATCACAGACTTTTTTCCCTCAGTTATGTCCAGTCTGTTGATAAGCCCATCAAATTAATTTTTCTTTTTTGTTAGTGTTTTTGCTTTCCAACATTTCCTTTTGATTCTTTCTTAGAACTGCCATCTCTCTACGTATATTACCCATCTGTTCTTACGTGTTTTCTACTTATGCCATTAGAGTCCTTATCATATTAATCAGTGATTTTAAATTATCTACCTGATAATTTCAAAATCTGTGTCATATCTGAGTCTAGTTCATATTATAGCTCTGCCTCTTCAGATGGTATTTTTCTTGCCTTTTAGCATTTCTTGTAGTTTTTTTCTTTTGAGGGCTGGACATTAGTTTTGGATAATAGGAAATGTGGTGATTGGGTTTTTCAGTGTGAGGGTTCATGTTACCTGGGTTGGGAGGTAGGCTGTATTTAATACTTACTATAGCTGTAAGTGCTAGAGGCTTCAGTGTCTTTTTACTCCTTCCCTGTTGTCTTTGGATTTGCTCAGAGCTTTTTCCCAAATAGGGTATGTGTTTTGCAGATTCTCAGTTATAATTCACTGTTATTATACTAGATCCTGTTGAATGGTGGTAAAGTGTTGGGGAAAGGAAGTTTTCTATAATCCTGTGATTAAATCTCAGTATTTCAATGAGTTTGAGTCCCGAGGTTGTGACTTCATAAGTGTGTCTTTTTTTCTTCCTCTTCTCATGTGAGAGAGGAAGGCTAAATAGGGCTAGAGTTGTCTAATTGCCCTTTCCCTGGGTCACATAAAACTCTGATGAAGTAATTTCCCTTACAGAGCAGGCCTTTATTACAGAGAACACTCTGGACATATTTTAATACAGTTACTTTTCCCTTCTTTCTTGCTAAGACAATTTTTCTCCCGTTTTCACCATAAGAATCTGATGGAGCTCCTTGATTTAAACCCTAAGAAAGTGTGCAGACTCCCTAAGAGTGGGAACCCAGGAGTTTTTAACTCTGCTTAGTTCATTCTGTCTCCAGCAGTTTTTCACAATTATCTTTAAAGTGTTTCTACTAGTTAAACTGGCTCTAGTGGCTTCTGATGCCTGTAAGCTAATCTTAGCTATGCTTCTCTGTACTTGCTTGTTTCTCTATTTTTCAAGGTGGTGATTTGCCATATGAACTTAATTCTTAGGTGGATCTAAGAAAAGTCATTGATTTTTTATTTGAACAGCTTTTTTCTTGTTGTGAAGACAAGAATGACAGCTTTCGAGCTCTTTATGTGTCCAAGGTGACACTGGAAGTCCTACTGTGATTACTTTCACAGTAGAAATAAATGTATTTTGTACTTTGTGCGTACTTGTTTGATTATTTCTTTAGAATTAATTGCTAGAAGTAGAATTTCTGGGTCAAGGACTATGAACATTTTAAAGACTTTTGATTTATATTGTCAAACTGCACTCAAAAACTACAATTTGCTTCTCCTAGCAATATAGGATAATTATTTTTGGAATTTTATAACTATGAGAAGGTTTTAAAAGTTCACATACTGAATAAGAATTTTTGCATATAAGTATTCCATTACTTTTAAAGAGCGGAATACTTCATTTTAACCTTAATTATACTAATCCCCTTTTTGCATATAATGCTAATGGGCTGATTCTTGATTTGCAGTTTTCAGAAGCGAATTGCTGATTGCCGATTTTGGCCTGTAGAGATCACAAGGGTTCCTCTGGTTGTTGTGCCCAAAGGGAAATCTGCTAAATTTGAAAAGGTAAATTTGTTCACTTAAAAAATATTTGTAGAAGAAATGCTGTGTCAGACCCAGCCTGTTACTCTGCTTCTAATTCTGATACCAAAGGAAAATGTGAACTGTGTGGCTGTTCCCTAGGGTAACCAGCTCATCCTAATTTGCTTAATATTAAAAATTTCCCAGTTTTAGTGCTGCAAGTCTCATGTGTCAGGAAACTCCTTGTTCCTGGCAAATCAGAATGACTGGTAACCCTAGTTCCCTGTTGTCCACTAAAAATTATTTAGGCTTTATTCTCAGATATCCTGTTTCCCTTTAGCCCTTTGTTATAGTTTTACCACAAGTAAAACTATGAAATAGCCTTTGAATACACCAAAAGTAGCTAAATATTGGCTGTATGGTTCAACCTAATACATCTTTCCAAATTTATTTTAGACTGACCTACTTAAAATGTTTTAGCCTGCTAATTTTCATAGATGTGCTACTATTCTGAAAAGATATAGCTTTGATGAGCCTGGAACAAGTTCTCTACTGTTTTTTGTTTGTTTATGATAAAAATAAATGCATTTGTCCGAATGACTCTATTTCCAATTCATCCCACTGATGATGCCAACAGTTGCTTCCCATCCTGCTGAAAAGGTAACCACAGGAAGTAGGTCAATCAATGTCTACTGCAGAAGACCTTTTTTTAAAAAAATTGAAATATAGTTGTTGCACAATATTGTTAGCTTTTCAGGTGTACTACATAATGATTTGACACTTCCATACGTTATGAAGTGTTCACCATGATAAGTATAGTAGCCATCTGTCCCCGTGTAAAGTTATTACAGTAATATTGACCACATTCCTTATGTTGTATATTATTACAGTATATCTGTGTGACATATATTACATAACTGGTTGTGTGGACCTCTTAATCTCCTCCTGTTGTTTCCTCTCACCCACTGAATCACCGCTCCCTTCGGGCAACTACCTGTTTTTCTCTGTTTTTGTTTTGTTTTATTCTTTCTTTTTGATTCCACATACAAGTGAGATGACGTGGTATTTGTCTTTCTGTGTCAGACTTATTTCACCTAGCATAATACTTTCTAGATCCATCCATGTTGTCACAAATGACAAGATTTCTTTTTTTATGGCTGGGTAATATTCCATTGTATATGTAGGTGTGTATGTGTATATGTATACACACACGTATATGCCACATCTTCTTTGTCTTTTATCTGTTCAGATAAAGTTATATATCTATTTTTGGCTTTGCTGGGTCTTCGTTGTACATGGGCTTTTCTCTAGCTGCGGTGTGTGGATTCTATGCTCTAGCTGAAGCGCACCAGCTTCTCATTGCGCTGCTTGTTGCAGAGCATGGGCTCTAGAGTGTGTGGGCTTAGTTGCCCCATGGTACATGGAATCTTCTGTACCAGGGATGGAACCCATGTCTCTTGCTTTGTCAGATGGATTCTTTACTACTGAGCCACCAGGGAAGCCCTTTCTTTATCTATTGATAGACACTTAGGTCACTTCCATATCTATTTTACATAATCCTGTGATGAATATTGAAGTACGTATTTTCTTTTCCAGTTAATGATATTGTTTTCTTCAGGTAAATACACCAAAGTGAAAATGCTAGATCAGATGGCAGGTATATTTTTAATTTTTTGTGGAACCTCCCTAGCGTTTTCCATAACGGCTCACCAATTTATAATCCTATCAACAGTACATTGTTGTATTGTTGTACTGAGAAAAGACTTCCCTTTTCGCCACATCCTTGCCAGTGCTTATTGTCTTTTGATGGTAGCCATTCTGACAGGGGGCTTCCCACATGGCTCACTGGTAAAGAATCTGCCTGCCAAGACAGAAGACACAGGTTCGATCCCTGGGTCGGGAAGATCCTCTGGAGGAGGAAATGGCAACCCACTCTAGTTTCCTTGCCTGGACAATTCCATGGACAGAGGACCCTGGTGAGCTACAGTCCATGGAGTCGCGAAATGTTGGACACGACTGAGCACACGTGCGTGCTTTCTTACAGGTGTGAGATGATATTTCATTGTGGTTTTGATTTGCATTTCCCTGATGGTTATTGATATTGAACATCTTTTCACATATCTGTTGGTCATCTGTATGCCTTCTCTGGAAAATGCCTATGAACGTCCTCTGCCCATTTTTAAATCCAGTTGTTTGGGGTTTTTTTTTAAATTATTACGTTGTGTTGTATGAGTTCTTTGTACATTTTGGATATTAACCCCATTTTGAATATATAGTTTGCAAATGTTTTCTCCCGTTTAGTAAGTAGCCTTTTCGTTTTGCTCATAGTTTCTTTTCCTGTGTAAAAACTTTTTAGATTGATATAGTCCAATTTATTTTTACTTTTGTTTCCCTTGCCTGAGGAGTCTTATCCAATAAATATTGCTGTCAAAGAGTGTATTGCCTCTGTTTCCCTCTAGAAGTTTTATGGTTTCAGGTGTTACATGTAAGTCTTTTATCCATTTTGAGTTTAGTCTTGTATACATTTTGAGAAAGTAGGCCAGCTGATTCTTTTGCATGTCAAGTTTTCCCATCACCATTTATTGAGGAGGCTGTATTTTTCATGGTGTATCCTTCTTTCCTGTGTTATAAATTAACTGACCATATGAGTGTTACTTCTTTACTCTCTGTTCTGTTCCACGGATCTGTGTGTGTGTTTTTGTGCCAGCGCCATACTGTCTTTATTACCCTAGCTTTGTAGTACAGTTGAAATCAGGAGCATGATGTCATCAGCTTTATTCCTCTCCCTTGAGATTGTTTCGGTTAGTCAGAGTCTTCTGTGGCTCCTGTTAGAGCCTTTAGAGCCTCCTTTTGTGGCAAATTTTAGAATTATCTGTTTTAATTCTGTGAAAAATGCCCTTAGTATTTTGATAAGAATTGCATTGAATCTTTAGTGCCTGCAGAGTAGTATTTTAACCATACTAATTCCTTCAGTCCATAAGCACGGTATATTTTTACATGTGTTTGTGTCATCTTCAGTTTCTTTCCTGAGTATCTTGTACTCTTCAGAGTACAGGTCTTTTGCCACCTTACTTATATTTATTCCTAGATAGTTTATTTTTTTTTGATGCATTTTTAAATGGGAGTGTTTTCTTATTCTTTCTGATAATTCATTGCTAGTATGTAGAAATGCAGTGGATTTCTGATACTGATTTTATATCCTGCAAATTTATTGAATTCATTTATTAGTCCTAGTAGTTTGGGGATGGCATCTTTAGGATTTTCTGTATACAATACCATGTCGGCAAACAGTGGCAGCTCTATTACTTCTTCCTTTTCAATTTGGATTCCTTTTTTTTTTTTCTTTTTGTTTTCTGAGTGCTGTGCCTAAGACTTTTAATACTATGTTCAATAAAAGTGGTAAGAGTGAGCATCCTTGTCTTGTTCTTGATCTCAGAGGAAATACTTTCAGCTTCTTACCTTTGAGGATGATGTTGGTTTTGGATTTGTCATATATGGCCTATATGATGTTGAGATGCATTTCCTTTATACCCATTTTCTTGAGGGTTTTTAATCATAAATGTATGTTGAATTTTATCAAATGCTTTTTCTGCATCTGTCAAGAAGATCATATGATTTTTATTCTTCAGTTTGTTAATGTAGTATATTGCATTGATTGATTTATGGATATTAAGCTCCAGGAGTTGGTGATAGACAGGGAAGCCTGGCATGCTGTAGTCCATGGGGTTGCAAAGAGTTGGACACGACTGAGCAACTGAACTGAACTGAACTGAACCCATTCATACATCCCTGTATTAAGTCCCAGTTGGTCACAGTGTCCAATTCTTTTAATGTATTGTTGAATTTAGTTTCCTGATATTTTGTTGAGGATTTTGAAATTTATATTCATCAGGGATATGATTTCTAAAACAACATAATGTTATCATATGAAGACAGAACTTTAAGTCTGATTTCTGATTATTGTTTTTGTCTTGTTTTCTTCTCTTTTTTTTTGGTTATGCTACATGTTCATTGCTGAGCATGGGCTTTCTCTAGTTGTGGTGAGTGGGGGCTACTCTGTAGCTGTGGGCTTCTCATTGCGAAGCACAGGCTCTAGGTGTACGGGGTCCAGTAGTTGCAGCATACAGGCTCAATAGTTGGTGGCTCATGGGCTTAATTGCTCCATGGCATGTACAATCCTCCTGGACCAGGGATCAAATCCATGTCCCCTGCAGTGGCAGGTGGATTTTTCTCCATTGTACCACCAGGGAAGTCCTTTGATATTGTTATAATCAGCAAAATCAGAGAGATTGATTACTTTTAACCTTGTAGAAATTAAATGTGTTTTCCTTCATTTAATTGATTTTTTCCTTGTAAATGTTTTCTATGGCAAACCATACAACCATTAAGAATTATGTTAACGTATATTTACTGACATGTTCTTCATCTTTGTAATGAGAATTTAGATGAGGGCAGGGTTGACAAATATATGATGGCAGACTGTCATTCATCCTCCTTCATCCATGGCAGATAATACTGATCAATCAAAATATCCTTTCCTTTTGAACCCATCCTTTTGAATCCAGATAAGGAGGTAGAATCTTTGTCAACACGGTATTCTAAAGCACCTCCACTAATATCAGAATTTAAGCAGAAGTTAAATCCTGTTTGTTGTCACTGGTCCAGATGATTCGTAAGGCTCCTTTCGTTTATATGAACCTGTGAACTAAAGGCCACAGTCTGATTTCTTTTAAGCCTTTGTTATTGTTGTTGTTTTTTTGCAAAGTTTCATTTTTTCCTAAGAAGCAACATGGAGAAATTGACTCTTTGGTTGAATATACATGATTAGAGTATTTGCTGATCAAACTACTATCTTTACTGTTAATTAACACCATTAATATATATTATCTCAGTGATCATGGTATTATTAAACCCACTTATAAATAAAGAAGCAGAGACCCCAAATGTCTATATAACTGGCTCACATCAAGTAGCATAGCTAGTGCCTAATGTCAGGTCTTTGCACTGCTCAGTCAGAGCTCCAGACCTTACGCTACATTACTCTGTAACACTAACAGCTATCTGTTTTTATTCCTTTAGACTGATGATGAAGGTCAGTTTTCATTTCATGGTGTGGCTTATGTTAATATGGTGCCATTGCTGTATCCAGGTGTAAAGAAGATTCGGGGAGCTTTTCATGTTTACCCTTACCTAGATAGTACAGTCTATGAAAAGGTAAGAAAAATTAATATAGAAGTTATCATCCTAATTTATTCTTATATATGTGTTTGCTTATATCTTTAGCACACACATCTTTGCAGTTGATATTTGAAAACAGTTGATACACTGGGATGTTAAATATAGAGCCTTGAAGTCTTTTGCCTTTGAATCTTAAAAACTTTAGGATAAGAAAAAGCCCCAAACTGGAAACAACCCAAATTTCTATCAACAGGTGTTCAGAAAAACAAATTATGTGGTATAACCATACAATGGAATACTATTTGGCATTAAAAAGGAATGAGCTATTAAACATGCAACATGGATGAATCTCAAATGTATTATGATAAATGAAACCAGACAAAAGAGGGTGCATACTGTATGATGCCAATGAAATACAGTTATCAGAAAGTAGAAAGCTAATCAATGGTTGCTTGGGAGCAGGGATAGAGGGAAGCATGGATTACAAAAGAAATATGAGAAAAAATCTAGAGATGATGAGAATATTGTTTATTCTCACTGATGAAATCATATACTTTAAATATGTAGTTTATATTAAAAAGCAGAGACATTACTTTGCCAACAAAGATCCATCTAGTCAAGGCTATGGTTTTTCCAGTGGTCATGTATGGATGTGAGAGTTGGACTATAAAGAAAGCTGAGTGCTGAAGAATTGATGCTTCTGAACTGTGGTATTGGAGAAGACTCTTGAGAGTCCCTTAGACTGTAAGGAGATCCAGCCAGTCCATCCTAAAGGAGATCATTCCTGGGTATTCATTGGAAGGACTGATGCTAAAGCTGAAACTCCAGTACTTTGTCCACCTGATGCAAAGAGCTAACTCATCTAAAGAGACCCTAATGGTGGGAAAGATTGAGGGCAGGAGGAGAAGGGGACAACAGAGGATGAGATGGTTAGATGGTATCACCAACTCAATGGACATGGGTTTGGGTGGACTCCAGGAGTTGGTGATGGACAGGGAGGCCTGGCATGCTGCAGTTCCTGGGGTCGCAAAGAGTTGGACACGACTGAGCGACTGAACTGAACTGATATAGGCATGAGTGCGTGCATAGTCACTCAGGCAGATCTGACTCTTTGGGACCCTTTGGACTGTAGCCCATCGGGCTTCTCAGTCCATGGCTTTCTCCAGGCAAGAATACTAGAATGGGTTTCCTTGCCCTCCTCCAGGGGATCTTCCAAACCCAGGAATCGAACCACGTCTCCTGTGTCTCTTGCACTGGCAGGCAGATTCTTTACCCGCTGAGCCACTGGGGAAGCCTCCTATATAGGCATACCTTATTTTATTGTACTTTGCTTTATTATTCTTCACAGATGTTGTGTTTTCTTTTTACTTATGAATTGAAGGTTTGTAGTAGCCCTGAGATGAGCAAGTCTGTGGGTGATATTTTCCAGCCGCATTTGCTCACTTTGTGTCTCTGTCACGTTTTGTTAATTCTCACAGTATTTCAAACATTATTGTTTTATTTGTTATAGTGATCTGTGTTGTTATGAATCTAATCATTTTGGCCTTTTTTTAGTGAAGAAGTGAAGAAGTATTTTTAAGTGAAGAAGTATTTTTAAATTAAGATCTGTACATTGGTTTTTGAGACATTGCTATTGTACACTTAATAGATTACAGTATAGTGTAAACATAGCTTTTATTTGCATTGGGAAACCAAAAAATCCATGTCTTGCTTTACTGCAGTATTTGCTTTATTGATGTCTGGAACCAACCTGCAGTATCTCTAAAGTAAGCCTATATTTCAATTTTACCTCAATCAAGTTGGACACAAAATCTTTAGAATAATGCAAGAAGTCTATTGTGTTCAGTATGCAAAAATTTAAATGCATGTACTGATTAATGAGCTGTAGTATGGTTCTTGCAATTTTCAGATGTTAAAATACAAATTATTTATTTAAGAGAAAGATCAGTTTTATCATGTTGCTTCTTAGGAGAAAGTGCAGCTTTATAAAAATCAATAATAACAAAAACACATTACTATTTCAGCATTATTAGGACAGCTATTACTCAATAATAGAGTCATGAAAGACCCATCATCTCTATTTGAAAACCAAATGAGTAATAAACTCTGATAAGTATCCTTCGAATCAGGTTTATAGGGATGTGTCTGAAATAAATAATAGGATCAAAGCCCTTATACTCATGAAAACTTTTGGGGATCAATAATAGCAAAACTAAACTTAAGATTAAATGTCTAATAATACAGGGTGGATTAATAGATTATTGTAAATAAAAATGGTGGAAGCCACACCCATTAGAAAGATAAGCATTATGGCTTCCCTCGTGGTCCAGTGGTTAAAGATTCCACCTTGCAACACGGGACACAGGTTCAGTCCTTGGTTCGGGAAGGTCTCAGATGCTGCAGGGAAACTAAGTCCGTGCATCACAACTGCTGAAGCCTGAGTGCCTAGAGCCTGGGCTCCACAACAAGAAAAGCCACCATAGTGCAAAGCTTGGCACCTCAACCAGAGAGCAGCCCCCACGCTCCACAATTAGATAAAGCCCAGGGCAAAAGTGAAGACCCAGTGCAGCAAGAAAAGAAATTAATGAAGTATATATGCTTAGGAAATAAAATTTTTAAAAAAGATAAACATTAATGCTTTGTAGATAATTAAATGCAAAAAAGGAAGCAAAAATTTTGCATATAGCATAGATCATGATAAATTCCTAGTGAGTTTACTAAAGTGAGTTAAATGTGAAGTCTATAGATATAGAAGTGGCTATTAATTAAATATATGAATTAAGGGAAGACTTCCTGTGCTTGAGAAGAATGAAAGGTATAAAAGATTTAGATTGCCAAAAAATAAAGATCTTCTATACATAGAAGACAGAGAAGGCGATGGCACCCCACTCCAGTACTCTTGCCTAGAAAATCCCATGGACGGAGGAGCCTGGTAAGGCTGCAGTCCATGGGGTCTCAAAGAGTCGGACACGACTGAGCGACTTCACTTTCACTTTTCACTTTCATGCATTGGAGAAGAAAATGGCAACCCACTCCAGTGTTCTTGCCTGGAGGAGAATCCCAGGGACCGGGGAGCCTGGTGGGCTGCTGTCTCTGGGGTCGCACAGAGTCGGACACGGCTGAAGTGACTTAGCAGCAGCAGCAGCAGCAGCAGCGTACATAGAAGAAACCACCACAAACCAAATTACAATGTACCTAAAAAATAAGGGGAAATGTTTGAATATGTATCAGAATGATGACTATTATTCCTAAAATATAAGCTACTTTATCCTATCAGTCGTTTCAAGGTGCTTTGGGTGAGGGAAGCAGTATATCATAATCAAAAGGTTATAGGCTTTGATGTCAGGCAGTTTATAGATTGAATTCTGGAACTTCCAGACTAGCTGCCATTTACTGACCTACGGCAAGTGACTAAATTTCTCTCAATTTTATGTATTAGTAAAATGGAGACAGTACTTGTTTCCTATAATTGTTTTACATATTAAAAGAGATAAAATACATAAAGCACTAGAGATATAGGTGACACACAGACATTTTTATTTGTTACTTTTATTATATGCATGTGAAGAATGTTATTCAAATTATTCTTAGGAAAAACTTAAAAAACATGAACAGATACATGTGATAGTCTGTTAAATGAAAAAGGGTATAAAACTACATCTACTATGATCACAACTTTTTATAAATACATAATCATAATTTTTTAAATATATGAAAAATACTTGAGAGGAATCACTTCTGGCTATGTCTGAGTGACAAGGTAGTCAAATTTTCTCCTCCTAGAAGCAACTATAAAGCTCAACACATTGACAAAATGCCATTTCAGCACGCTGGAAATTGACCAAAGACATCAACAAACTGAGAAGTATTAATGTATGAAAAACTGTGGAGTTTGAGGCATTCTTACCAACATCTGCTTCTAAACCACCTCCTCCTCCCTTTACTCTGAAAGTGAAAGTCACTCAGTTGTGTCTGACTCTTTACGACCCCATGAACTATAACGCACCTGGCTTCCCTGTCCTTTACTCTCTCCTGGAATTTGCTCAAACTCATGTCCATTGAGTCAGTGATGCCATCCAACCATCTCACCCTCTGTCATCCCCTTCTCTTTCTGCCTTCAATCTTTCCCAGAATCAGGGTCTTTTCCAATGAGTCAGCTCTTCACATCAGGTGGCCAATGTATTGGAGCTTCAGCTTCAGCATCAGTCATTCCAATGAATATTCAGGGTTGATTTCCTTTAGGATTGACTGGTTTGATCACCTTACTGTCCATGGGACTTTCAAACGTCTTCTCTAGCACCACATTTTGAAAGCATTACATAGATATAACTTATATACGATAATAGTAGCATAAAGGATGGAGAATAGAATGGAGCTGTAGTACAATAAAGTTTCCATTTTTACAAGAATTAAGTTAGGCTCGATGTGCAATAGATTGTGATTAGTTCAGATGCATATTGTGATCTCTAAAGCAACCACTAAAAAAAGTATGTGTGTAGGTACCATACACATGGGAAGATCCCCTAGAGGAGGGCATGGCAACCCACTCCAGTATTCTTGCTTGGAGAATCCCATGGACAGAGAGGAGCCTGGCAGGCTACAGTCAGTAGGGTCGCAAAGAGTTGGACATGACTGAGTGACTTAGCACTCACTTACTCACCATACACATGCATAAAAATATATATATATTTATTTAATATTAAAAGAAGGCACTTAAAGGAGGAACAGAGGAGCAAAAAAGATAAGATATAACACAAATAGCAAAATGTCAAATATAAATGTAAATATTTTAATAATAACACATGTGAGTAGTCTAAACACACCAATGAAAGGAAAGAGGTTATGAGACTGGATTTTTTGAAAGAGTCAGGATTTGAGAAATCAAATATATGATATCACTTATGTGTGGAATCTAAAAAATAATACAAATGAATCTATATCTAAAACATAAATACACTCAGATTTAGAAAATAAAATTATGTTTACCAAAGGGGAAAGGAAGTGAGGGGAGGGGTAAATTAGGAGTATGAAATTAACAAACTACTGTACATAAAATAGATAAGCAACAAGGATTTACTTCAGAACACAAGGAATTGTTTTCAATATCTTATAGTAACCTATAATGTAAAATAATCTGAAAAATGTATGTAACTGAGTCACTTTTCTGTATACCTGAAACTGACAACTGTAAATCAACTATATTTCAATAAAAAATCAAGATTCAATATAACAAACACATTTTGATTCAAAGACATAAGTTGAAGTAAAAGGATAGAAAATATATACTATGCAAATAGAAACAGAGCTAAGTGGCTATATTTATATCAGATAAAATAGACTTCAAGATGAGTAATCTTATTACAGATATAGCGTGGCATGTCAATTAATCAGGAAGCTAAGATTTATAAATTATAGATTATTATATATAATACATGTTTAATAAATGTATATACATCTAACAACAGAACGTCATTATGCATGAAGCCAAACTCAACAGATTTGAAAGAGGTAATAGGCAATTTGGCAGTTAACGTTTAGAAATTTCAATATTCTACTCTTAATACTTGGCAGAACAACTATTTAGAAAATCTTTGTTAAACATAATTAATTTATGTTTAATAATTATGTTTATAATTAATAATTTAATAAACAGAATTACTTTAATATAGACAATCTGCATTAAATGTAAGCATAATCTATATTAAACTTACCATATGTGTGTACGTGTGTGTGCTCAGTCATGTCTTTGCGCCCCTGTGGACTGTAGCCCGCCAGGCTCCTTTGTCCATGGGATCTTCCTGGCAAGAATACTGGAGTGGGTTGCCATTTCCTCTTCCAGGGGATCTTCTGAACCCAGGGATTGAACCCATATCTCCTGCACTGCAGGTGGATTCTTTACTGCTGAGCCACCTGGGATTCCCCAGGTTTACCATGTGAAGTGAAGTGAAAGTCACTCAGTCGTGTTCTGACTTTTTGCAACCCCATGATCTGTCCATGGACTTCTCTAAGCAAGGATACTGGAGTGGGTAGCCATTCCTAGGAACCTACTAAGAGAACTGAAAGCCTGCAGTTTTCACAAAGACATGTATATGGATGTTGATGGCATTATTCATAATAGCTAAAATGTCACAGCCATCCAAATGCCCACAACTAGTGAATCAATAAGCAAATTGTGGCACATCTATACTAGGGAATCAGTTCAGTTCAGTTCAGTTCAGTCACTCGGTTGTGTCCGACTCTTTGAGACCGCATGGATTGCAGCACAACAGGCCTCCCTGTCCATCAACAGCTCCTGGAGCCTACCCAAACTCACGTCCATCAAGTCATTGATGCCATCCAACCATCTCATCCTCTGTCGTCCCCTTTTCCTCCTGCCCTCAATCTTTCCCAGCATCAAGGTCTTTTCCAGTGAGTCAGCTCTTCACATCAGATGGCCAAAGTATTGGAGTTTCAGCTTCAACATCAGTCCTTCCAATGAACACTCAGGACTGATCTCCCTTAGGATGGACTGGTTGGATCTCCTTACAGTCCAAGGGACTCTCAAGAGTCTTCTCTAACACCACAGTTCAAAAGCATCAGTTCTTCAGCGCTCAGCTTTCTTTATAGTCCAACTCTCACATCCATACATGACTGCTGGAAAAACCATAGCTTTGACTAGACAGACCTTTGTTGACAAAGTAATGTCTCTGCTTTTTAACATGCTCTAGGTTGTTCATAACTTTCCTTCCGAGGAGTACTGGGAATACTATTTAACAGTAAAAAGGAATGAACTACAATTAATGTAATATGCCAAAATCATTGAATTTTATTTTTCCAGAGCAAACTGGGAGAATTCATTTCCTTGTCTCTTTTGAACTTGCTGCTGGAACAGAACCTTATTTCACCTTTATTGATCATCTGCTCCATTCTGGAGCTTGCTTAGATGTTGCCCAGTGAATTCCGTTTTTAATGTTCATGGGCTAGCGGTCTTTAGTACCATCCCCCTAGCCTAAACAGAAAAGATCCAAAATTGTAAGTGCTTCATTCTGTTTCAACCAAGCAGAAAAACAGATTCTCATAGGAAGATGCTGTTTAGAGCTGGAAAGCAGATTTTTTTTCCCCCCAGAATCATGGAATTTTGATTGTACTGTAAATGGGTAAATTGTATGGACAACAAAACAACAAAGCTCTTTTTAAAAAGGAATGAACTACTGATACATGCTGTAACATGGATAAACCTCAAAAACGTTATGCTGAGTGAAAGGAGCCACAAATGACTGCATATTGTGTAATACCACTCACATGAAATGTTCTCTTCCAGAGATGTTAACATTTGAAAAAAATCTGCATCTTAGAATACATGAAATACAGCAATTATGGTAGAGGTGGCAGGATCGTGAGTAGTATTTAGTATTCATAATTTTTCTTTAATATTGCCCTACTATCTTTTAGCAGGTTTATTAAGGTATAGCTGACATAAATTGCATATATTTATTTATTTATTTTCTCTCTTTTTTTTAATTTTTATTTTTACTTTATTTTACTTTACAATACTGTATTGGTTTTGCCATACATTGACATGAATCCACCACGGGTGTACATGAATTCCCAAACATGGACCCCCCTCCCACCTCCCATCCCATATCATCTCTCTGGATCATCCCCGTGCACCAGCCCCAAGCATCCTGTATCCTGCATCAAACATATATATAAACTGCATATATTTAAAGTGTACAATATAAAACTTCTAATGTAGGTTTTCATATGTGAAACTATCACCACAATCATGAAATGAAAATCTCCATTATCCTCATTTGTTACCCTTCTCTCCCTCCTCTGTCCACTCCTCCCCTCTTTTTTGGGCGAGGGCAGTCTTATTTCTTTCACTTATCATAAATTACATTTAGATTCATCTTTGTTGTTTAATTATAAAGATTGTTTTAAGATCCTTTTCTAGTTATTTATCTATAGTTTGAATTTTCCCATGCATAGTTTTACTTTAAACTTGCACTATTCTTCCAATTATAAGTGATAAGCCAGTAGTATTTAGATAGATAATATTTCTTGTACAGAAATAAATTCTATTGATTAATCTGAAATTATGTGTCAAAGTTTAAACACTTTCTGGTACCAAGTTATAAGAAACCAAAACAAGCAAGGGTGAAATTTCTCTTACTAGTTTAAAAACTAGGGTAGGCAGCTAATTTTCTATGAATGCCCATATGGCAAGGCAGTTAAGCTTTTTTGCTTCTATTTATCTCTGATTGTACTATACTAAAATGATCTGGAAAACTAAATGATGTTAAAGAATAATGTGCTCAGAAGTTTCTCCACCATTATACATAGTGAAGTAAGTCAGAAAGAGAAAAACAATATACTATATTAATTAATGTATATATACTATATACATTATATATATACACACATATATATGTATATATATACATATACACATATATATTATATATATATACATTATATATACACACATATGCACATATAATATATATATGTATGTGTATATATATACTATATACTATATTAATTAATGTATATATATGGAATCTAGAAAAATAATGTTGATGAACAGCAGGGAAGGAAAAGAGACACAAATGTAGAGAATGGTCTTGTGAACACAGGGGAGGGAGAGAGTGGGGCCAATTGGGACAGCAGCATCAACATATACACACTATCCGGGGTGAGAGGGATAGCTGGGGAAAAGTTGCTGTGTAGCGCAGGAGCCTAGTGTGGTGCTCGTGATGACCTGGAGGGGTGGGGTGTGGGAAAGGAGGGAGTCTAAGGAGGGAAGGGACATATATACAATTATGGCTAATTTGTGGTGTTGTGTGGCAGAAACCAACACAACATTTGTCAAAATTTTAAAAACTCAATAAGAAAAATATAAAGGTTTTTTTTTTTTTTAAGTTTGTTTCATTTGCCTGTGAGTAATTACATTTTTTTGTTTTTTTCTTTTCAGACCAAGTGTTTATTTAGCTTGTTCCGGGATACTGGCCATAATTTGATTCAGAATAATAAAGTAGGAGGAATTAATTCTCCAGTGTCTAAACCAGTTGTTTCTAAGAACCTGAAAGAGGATAAAACAGTCAAAGAAAAGGATATGGATGGAAAGCCTAGGCCTGGGGATGTGGTAGGTTGTCAAGAAGTTGACGATTTTGCTGGTTTTGTTATTTTCCAGAGGCTTGCACTGATTTCTCTTTTGATGAATTGCTTCAGTTTAATTGATTTTGATGCAACACAATGGTCCTTGCTCCTGCTGTTGTGGAGACCATGTAAGAATTGAATTTTTGATGCGTGCTTATTTTGTTTCAGCAAGTACCTAGTATAAAATCTCAGAGCTCAGAGACTCCTTTGGAAATTGAACCCTCCCTTTGCAACAATCCAGAAGGACAGGTAACTATGCATGAAGAGTTT
Organism: Oryx dammah; assembly: GCF_014754425.2. Taxonomy (NCBI): domain Eukaryota; kingdom Metazoa; phylum Chordata; class Mammalia; order Artiodactyla; family Bovidae; genus Oryx; species Oryx dammah. Next base: position 30,460,401 of record NW_024070190.1, read on the forward strand.
GAAAATTAAGTTTGAATCCATCAGTCCTTTCTAAGCAGGATTGTATCATATAGTGGAAAATGCTCAGGAAAATTCATTTCCTGAGTAACCATCCCATATTCACCATGACTAGCTTACTCGAGTAAGGTCATGTCTTTGTCTTGTTGAGACTCTAAAATGAGTGGATAACAGATTAATTTCAAGGTCCTTCCTAGCATTAAAAATTATATCTCATTAATTATGCTTATTAAGCACTTTTAGGGACATAGAGATACATCATCTTCAGCATTTATTCATATGCTCTCAGGACACTCAACACTCTGGTGGGCAAAACAGACTGGTATATAACTAACTGTAAGACAGACACTTGAAGACTGCTGTAGCAGAGGTGCAAATGAAGGCGCTGTGTGAACTCAGGAGTCAGATGAGGCAGTCTCAGAAGTCTTCAGGAAGGGGTGGCATCCAAGTTAAGTAGTGAAAGATAAAGGGAACCCTCTGCCAAATGGAGACGGAAGAAGAATTTCAGGATCAGAGAATAACTTGAGTCAAGACACAAAGAAGGTAGCAGAACTCAGGGTATGTCAATTAATTCAGTGTATGATATAGAGAAATGACAACCCACTCCAGTATTCTTGCCTGGAAAATCCCATGGACAGAGGAGCCTGGAAGGCTATAGTCCATGGGGTTGCAAGAGTTGGATACAACTTAGCGACTAAACCACCACCACCACCATGATACAGAGAAATGAAAAGAAAGTAATGGCTCTAGAAGGAGGTGATAAAGAAGAGAGAGACTGAGGTGGGGTTTAGAAATGCTTTGAAAGGCTTGCTGAAAGTGTGGGCTTCATTCTGTGGAGGATGAGGGACTGTTAAGCCTTATCTTAGAGATGCACATTTAAGTTTTTAAGTCATGTGGAGATAATACCTCATGAGTGTGTCAGGGCAATACTCTTGCCAGGATATGGAAAAAAGAGATTGAAGTTGTGGTAGGGGATTCAGATGTCAGTGTATAGGTTTTTCTTATAGTAGAGAAGTGTTAATGACAGTTTAATCTAGGGACAGGGTTGCAGTAAAGAAAGTAAAAAACTGGCAGAGGCAAGGAATGAAATTTGAAAGCTTTGGGTGTTGAGGAATAAAAGTTAAAGCTAACTTGGGTATCAAGCCTCACTTTCTGGAAAGATGACAGAATCATTAGAGAAAAATAAAGATAGTGGTTATTATAGGGGAATGATAAGTTCAGTTTTGGACCTGATATATTTAGGATGCTGGCAAAAATCTAGGTAGAAATGTCCTAGGTTGAAGTTGATAGATGGTACTTAGGAGAGTGTGGGTGGGAATGTCAGAAGGTTATGATATTATTTCTGCAAGACTCCTGAAAGATGTTTGCTAGAAGATAGAATGACACTCACTTAAAAGAATTCTAAGAATAGTATTGAACAAATTAAACAAAACTTCAACTGGGATAGATGTTTTCAAGAGTAAAACTGAAAACCTTTTTCTGCAAGAGATAACCACTGCCACTACTTTTTTAAAATATTCATTTATTTATTTACTTATGGCTGCCCTAGGTGTTTGTGGCTGCACTTGGGGCTTTCTCTAGTTATGGCAAGCTGAGGTTGCTCTTTGCTGCGGGGTGCAGGCTTCTCCTTGCAGAGGCTTCTCTTGTGTAGTAAGGGCTCCAGGCACACTGGCTCCGGTACTCGGGCTCAGTAATTATGGTGCATGGGCTTAGTTGCCCTTCTGCATGTGGGATCTTTCCAGACCTGCGATCAAACCTATGTCCACTGCATTGGCAGTGGATCCTTAACCGCTGGACCACCAGGGAAGCCCCCAGCACCATTGCTATCTTTCTTTCCAGTTATTTTTCTATCTAAAAAATATTTTAAGTCATAATCACCCTATATATAGTTAAATATACAGTTTTCTCATTTATATTGTGAACATTATAGTACTAAAATTTTTTCATGAATATGTATTTTCCTGGAAAGAATAAATTAGAGAAAAATGTCTTTGCAGCAATATGTAGAAGCAGGGACTTACATTGTGTTGGAGATTGAACTGGACAAAGCCTTGGTTCCGAAGAGAATGCCAGAGGAACTAGCCAGAAGGTGTGTGGCAATGGTTCTCGTACTTGTTTTGCAAGACAATTTAGGTGACTTCCTTTAAAGAAAGTCATTTTGTCCACATAAATGTAATTTTTCTTGGGTTAAGCAGCAGACAGTTTTCTGGGTGTTTTTTTTTAATGAAGTTTTTTTCATTATTTTGTCTTTTAAAAAAAGCCATATAGGCCAATTACAAAAATATTGAAAATTTCAAGATCAGCAAGAAAAAAAAAGTCAACAAGAAAGTATCTAAAAATACCCAGATTTCTTTCTACTTACCCAATGATAACCATTTTTAACACCTTGGTATTTATCCTTCTGGAGTTATTGTAAGTCTCTAAATTACACACATACACACACACACACACACACACACACACCTCTCATATAAATATATGTAATTTTTTTAGAACTATGCTTATGTTGTACCACAGTGCTTTGATTGTGTTTATAAGAAGTTGTCTGTTTCATCAAGGTTATCCAATTTATTGATGTATAATTATTCATGGTATCCTTTATTGTCTTTTTTATATAGATAGATGGAGAATAATGTCTCCATATATATGAGGAATCCCCCTACATTTCCTCTCAGTCTTCATGCCATTTCCCTACCAACACCCTGCACCCCAGGCCTAAGCAATCACTTATCTATTTTTTGTCTGTATAAATTTGCCAACTCTGGAACATTTCATTTAAGTGGAATCATACCAATGTGGTCTTTGTTGACTGGCTTCTTTCATCTAATATAATGCTATGAAGGTTCATCCAAAATGGAGCGTGTATCAGTACTTCATTTCCTTATTGTTGAATAGTACTTCATTCTATGAATATATCACGTTTGGGCAATTTATTCTTATTATAGCATTCTGTAATGATTATATTAAAATGGAAATCAATTCATATAACTCCTCTCTTCAGAAGCTACCATGACTCCCATCATACTCTGAGTAAAAGTCAAAGTCTATAATGACCTACAAGGGGCTGGCTATGTATTTTGCATGTATTTTCTCCTCATTTTTTTTGGTCTAGCCAAAGTGGCCTCTTGTTATTGCTCACACATGCCAGGCATACTCTTGCAGCAAGGCCTTTACACTTGCTGCTTGCTTTTCCTGTAATTTCCTTCACCTCAGATATCTACATGACTTGTTTCCTCACTTCTATCAGGTCATACTCAAGTATTATCATCTCAGTGAAGCTTTCCCTGGTGAAATATGCTCCGCAGCTCCACCACCCCCAACCCCCAACATATTTTTTCAGCCTTCTTGCATTACTTTTCTGTGTGGAACATATCACTAAGATATTTATCTTATTTATTGTCCTTTTTTCCCCAAACTAAAGTGTAAGTGCCACTAGGGCAAGAATTTTTATCTTTGTTTAATACTCTATCCCCGGCACCTGGGAAAGTGCCTGGTGGATAATAGGCACTCAATATGTATTTTCAATGAATGAATAACATTGTCTCTGGAAAGGAAACTGGGTGGCTAAACAAGGCTGGCAGGAGACCATTTACTACTATATATTGTTTCATATTTCTTAAAATTTGAATCATATGGATATGTTATCTAATAACATAGATAAAATTAAAATTAGGAGTTATGAGCAAGGTCTAAAATTACATAGAACCTATTCTCACGTTTCTTTTCTTTTTGGCCATGCCACATAGCTTGTGAGATCTTAGTTCCCCAACCAAGGGTTGAACCTGGGCCACTGCAGTGAAAGCACCAAGTCTTAACCACTGGACTACCAGGGAATTCTCTCATATATAGAACCTATTAAAGAAAAATTGGATTTGTGAGTTTTTTGGTAAATTTTAAGACAGTATAGTATACCTAAGTAGGAATCTGAAACTCTAGGAAGGAAGAACTATAATTCCATTTGTGTGTGTGCTTAGTCGCTCAGTCGTCTCTGACTCTTTGCAACTCCATGGACTGTAGCCCGCCAGGCTCCTCTGTCCATGGGGATTCTCCAGGCAAGAATACTGGAGTGGGTTGCCATGCCCTCCTCCAGGCGATCTTCCCAACCCAGGGATTGAACCCAGGTCTCCCACATTGCAGGATTCATTACCAAGTGAGCTATCAGGGAAGCCCCTAATTTCTTTTGGGTTCTTGTAAGAACTCCTGAAAATGGAAGGGAAAAGTTTTGGTGTAAGTAGTTTAACAGTGATAAAATGTATTTTCTTATTCGCTGTAAACTTTTTTTTCCGCCATAAAGTTTGATGTCTTTGCTGTAGCTTAATGTAGTCTTATAAATTCTGACCAAGAGTATACTTTTTATCCTTACTGTTATTCAGTCACTCAGTTGTGTCTGACTTTTTATAGCCCCATGGACTGTAGCACATCAGGCTTCCCTGTCCTTCACTATCTCCTAGAGTTTGCTCAAACTCATGACGATTGAGTCGATGATGCCATCCAACCATCTCATCTTCTGTTCCTGCCTTCTCCTCCTGCCTTCAATCTTTCCCAGCATCAAGGTCTTTTCAAATGAGTCAGTTCTTCACATCAGGTGGCCAATGTATGGGAGCTTCAGCTTCAGCATCAGTTCTTCCAATGAATATTCAGGGTTGATTTCTTTTAGGATTGACTGATTTGATCTCCTTGCAGTCCAAGGGACTCTCAAGAGTCCTCTCCAGCACCACAGTTAGAAAGCATCAATTTTTCCTACTGGAGAGGAAAGAAAAGCTTTCACTTGCTTGTTCCATTTATATTTCCAAAACTTTGTGCTTTCAGAGACTCTACCAAAAGTCATAACAGCTACTGTTAGTAGCTACATAAAGCTACTAAAGTAAAAACACCCATTTCTTTCTAATGCCTGAGTCATGTAGCTTCTTGTGTACAAGAGGTTTTTAAAAAATGTATAAGGGTAAAGCCTGGGCTCAAATTAGCCAGAAGTGCAACTTAGCTACTTTCCAGGTAGCTATTTAGTTGCTTCCTACCTTCCTTCCTAGTTCACAGTTATATGCTGTTCTGAAGTTCACATCTAGGTTCTTACATGAGATAATAGCATAGTGGTCGAGTGTGATGGGCAACTGACCTTTGATATCTCTCACCCAGACCTTTGGAGGTGGGAAATAAAAGAACATACACTTGCATATAGGAAAGTTTATGTGTTTTTTTTTCTGATACAGGGTCAAGGAAATGATTCCTCCAAGGCCACCTCTTACCCGTAGGACAGGAGGAGCTCAGAAAGTAAGTGCCAAGGCCAAGGTGAAACTCTGAGATGTTGAGTGCATCCACTTGAAAATAGGGCGTGGGCTCTTCAGTATGTTTTCCAGAAGGGGTAATAAATTGTAGCTTCACAAATTTTCCCTCATGCTTCAATCTGACCAGTGGCATCCAATGAATGGCATACAGTGTTTAATCTTTGGCTGATGGTTTCTGAGATGGGAAGAAAAGGGCAATTTATACCTAAAGTATTATTGAATGTAAAACCCAATCAAGTTTCAGACTTTCATTCCATGTCTTGACCTCTTTGAGGCCCCTTTACCAGACATTTTGTATTTTTCTAGGCGGTGAGTGACTACCACATGCAGATCAAGAACATTTCTAGAGCCATTCTGAATGAATATCACAATATGTTTGGAAAACAAGTAGTCAAGACTGGGAATGATATAGACAGTGAAACCCTGGAGGAGCAGAAGTGCCAGCTCAACTATGAACTTAATTGCTCTGGAAAATACTTTGCTTTCAAAGAACAGCTCAAGGTAAATATTAATTTATTAAACCGTAGATGTTTATGAAGCATCTTCTCTGCATATGTGGTTATCATTTCTTTTCCAGTTATGTTCAGCTATGCTCTACCTTTCTTGCTACTGGTGCAAAGACCTATGTTCTCTATGATAGAATGTCTAGAGACATTCTTCCACTCCTATATGGTTCAGTATCCATACTGAGTGTAAGCTTGTAATAAACTAATTCCTCACTTGAAATTAGGCCAGATTTGAGGCCAGATTTCATGTTGTACTAGCAGGCAGACACTCTGTACCTGGTGTTGATTCCATGACAGTTTTCTGTTTCCCATTGCAAACCTTTTCCTAGCCCATAGAGTCACTAAGATTTGAGACATATTTACTTAATAATAATTTCCCAAATAATAATGGCTAACATTTATTGAGTATTTGTTGTATACAGACAAATTTTTAGATACTTCATATTTTACTAATTTCATCCTCACAACAACTATAAGAGAAAGGTACTCCTCATTTTATAGATAGAGAATTGCAGTATTTAGTTGGTTAAATAATTTGCCCAAGATTACAGAGCTAGTAAAGGTCAAAGATGGGATGTACATTCAGGCAATCGGGCTCCAGACTCAACTCAGAATCTAGCTTCTTATTTGCTACACTGCAGTGCCTCTCTGTGTACATTTGCTATGTGCCCTAAACTGTACCAAACAGATACAAAGAAAGTATGTGGAAATAATAAAGTGAAAAACAACTGGTAGCCATAGAGACAAGAGGCTGTTCTCAGGTGGCACAGGCACATCTCAGTTTGATCCCTGGTTCTGCTATTAGTAGCTGGATAACCTTCTTCCCCTGTTGTTTCTCTTTGGCCTCTCAATCCTCTTTTGAAGTAAGATAAGAATACCAGAAGTACATATCCATTTAATAAATGAGGAAACCGAAATACCAAGTGTAAAATAATTTATGAGGTTGTACAGTGGCAGGATTAGAACCAGGATTCCATTGTTCAGTCTCTCAAATCAGGCCTTTCTCCTTTTCTCCCTTGAATCCTGTTGCCACTATGAGAAACATAATGCATAAACATAATGCTAAGGTTTTCTTTGGCTTTATGACTCTCTTTGCAAAGTGTGAATCCTGTATTGACCGTTTTGATGATGATGGTAATGTCAAGAAAAGAATGATGTCATGAAGACATACTTTGATGTCATGCAAAGTGTGTTGATTGGAGGAAAATCAGAGAGCCGACAGTCTAGCAGTCACCAAGGAAAATCAGTTCACCTTCTGGATTTCTCATGAGCCTTAGATCAGAAGCTCAAGGGAGATCTTCTGCTGAACTGTGTTATCAGATGGCGATGCGTGTCTCTTGCAGCATGCTGTGGTAAAGATTGTGAGAGAGAAGTACTTGAAGACAACATCATTTGAAAGCCAAGAGGAGCTGCAGAAATTTATCAGTGAGCTATATGTTTTCTTGGTGGATCAGATGCATGTGGCCTTAAACCAGGTAGGTGCTTTAGAACTAAGCACTCTTCCTTTTCTCTGTAGGTCATCAGGGTCTCCTCTAAATAGTTCCTTTCTTCTTGCCTCTTTTCTTCCTTAACTCCACAGACATTTATTGGGGTAGCTGCTCTGTGCTACGCATTGAAAACACAAAGATGAATGAGAAACTGCCTAACTTATAAGACGAATTTTTGGAAAAATAAGGGGGTATCCTCTTTCATGCAATCTCAAAAACTACAGAATGATCTCTGTTCGTTTCCAAGGCAAACCATTCAATATCACGAATGCCCCTACCAGTAACACTGAAGAAGCTGAAGTTGAACAGTTCTATGAAGACCTACAAGACCTTCTAGAACTAACACCCAAAAAAGATGTTCTTTTCATTCTAGGGGACTGGAGTGGAAAAGCAGGAAGTCAAGAAACACCTGGAGTAACAGGCAAATTTGGCCTTGGAGTACAGAATGAAACAGGGCAAAGGCTAATAGAGTTCTACCAAGAGAACACACTGGTCATAGCAAACACCCTCTTCCAACAACACAAGAGAAGACTCTACACGTGGACATCACCAGATGGTCAACACCAAAATCAGATTGATTATATTCTTTGCAGCCAAAGATGGAGAAGCTCTATGCAGTCAGCAAGAACAAGACCGGGAGCTAACTGTGGCTCAGATCATGAACTCCTTATTGCCAAATTCAGACTTAAATTGAAGAAAGTAGGGAAAACCACTAGACCATTCAGGTATGACCTAAATCAAATCCCTTATGACTATACAGTGGAAGTGAGAAATAGATTTAAGGGACTAGATCTGATAGACAGAGTGCCTGATGAACTATGGACGGAGGTTCATGACATTGTACAGAAGACAGGGATCAAGACCATCCCGAAGAAAAAGAAATACAAAAAAGCAAAATGGCTGTCTGAAGAGGCCTTACAAATAGCTGTGAGAAGAACAGAAGCGAAAAGCAAAGGAGAAAAGGAAAGATATACCCATTTGATTGCAGAATTCCAAAGAATAACAAAGAGATAAGAAAGCCTTCCTTCAGCGATCAATGCAAAGAAATAGAGAAAAACAATAGAATGGGAAAGACTAAAGATCTCTTCAAGAGAATTAGAGATACCAAGGGAACATTTCTTACAAAGATGGGCTCAATTAATGACAGAAATGGTATGGACCTAACAGAAGCAGAAGATATTGAGAAGAGATGGCAAGAATATACAAAGAACTGTACAAAAAAGATCTTTACGACCCAGATAATCACGATGGTGTGATCACTCACCTAGAGCCAGACATCCTGGAATGTGAAGTCAAATGGGCCTTAGGAAGTATCACTATAAACAAAGCTAGTGGAGGTGATGGAATTCCAGTTGAGCTATTTCCAATCCTGAAAGATGATGCTGTCAAAGTGCTGCCCTCAGTATGCCAGCAAATTTGGAAAACTCAGCAGTGGCCACAGGACTGGAAAAGGTCAGTTTTCATTCCAATCCGAAACAAAGGCAATGCCAAAGAATGCTCAAACTACTGCACAATTGCACTCATCTCACACGCTAGTAAAGTAATGCTCAAAATTCTCCAGACCAGACTTCAGCAATATGTGAACCATGAAATTTCAGATGTTCAAGCTGGTTTTAGAAAAGGCAGAGGAACCAGAGATCAAATTGCCAACATCCGCTGGATCATGGAAAAAGCAAGAGAGTTCCAGAAAAACATCTATTTCTGCTTTATTGACTGCCAAAGCCTTTGACTGTGTGGGTCCCAATAAACTGTGGAAAATTCTGAAAGAGATGGGAATACCAGACCACCTGACCTGCCTGTTGAGAAACCTATATGCAGGTCAGGAAGCAACAGTTAGAACTGGACATGGAACAACAGACTGGTTCCAACTAGGAAAAGGACTACGTCAAGGCTGTATATTGTCACCCTGCTTATTTAACTTCTATGCAGAGTACATCATGAGAAACGCTGTCCTGGAAGAAGCACAAGTTGGAATCAAGATTGCCGAGAGAAATATCAATAACCTCAGATATGCAGATGACGCCACCCTTATGGCAGAAAGCGAGGAAGAACTAAAGAGGCTCTTGATGAAAGTGAAAGAGGAGAGTGAAAAAGTTGGCTTCAAGTTCAACATTTAGAAGACTTAAGATCATGGCATCTGGTCCCATCACTTCATGGGAAATAGATGGGGAAACAGTGGAAACAGTGGCTGACTTTATTTTGGGGGGCTCCAAAATGACTGCAGATGGTGATTGCAGCCATGAAATTATAAGACACTTACTCCTTGGAAGGAAAGTTATGACCAACCTAGATAGCATATTAAAAAGCAGAGACATTACTTTGCCAACAAAGGTCCATCTAGTCAAGGCTATGGTTTTTTCAGTGGTCAAGTATGGATGTGAGAGTTGGACTGTGAAGAAAGCTGAGCACCGAAGAATTGATGCTTTTGAACTGTGGTGTTGGAGAAGACTCTTGCGAGTCCCTTGGACTGCAAAGAGATCCAGCCAGTCCATCCTAAAGGAGATCAGTCCTGGGTGTTCATTGGAAGGATTGATGTTGAAGCTGAAACTCCAATACTTTGGCCACCTGATGTGAAGAGCTGACTGATTTGAAAAGGCCCTGATGCTGGGAAAGATTTGAGGGCAGGAGGAGAAGGGGATGACAGAGGATGAGATGGTTGGATGGCATCACCGACTGAATGAACATGGGTTTGGGTGGACTCCGGGAGTTGTTGATGGACAGGGAGGCCTGGCGTGCGGCAGTTCATGGGGTTGCAAAGAGTCCTACACGACCGAGCAACTGAACTGAACTTAACTGATGCCAGTTATAGCTTCATAAACCTGGGGAGAAAAGAGAAAGTCTGAAAAGATTTTATTGTATTTGCCCATAAAGAGGCTGTTGTTAACCTTTACATAGCGGTTTCATTGGTCTAATGAAGTAGATCCAAGTTATAGTGAATTGAGGAGTAAATGAGTGATCAGAAAGCAATTAGGATAAACATTCAAGAATTTGGAAGATAAAGGGAAGAAGTAGGAAAATAGTAGCTGGAAATTAGAGATTTTGTTTTTAAGATGGAAAAGTCTTTAGAATGTCCTCAGGTTTAGGAAAAGGAGTCAGTAGATTGGGAGAAGTTGAAAGTTGAGGGGAAGGAGGGGGCAATCAATGGCAAACTTGGGGTATACAAGTGGAAAAGGATCAAGAATTTAGATGTAAGGATTAGTCTCAAAACAGAGAAGGATGTGATACCTCTTCCTCTGAGGCTGAAAGGAAAGACATACAATGGATGCAGGAATAAACAGTTTAGGGGCTTCCCTTCCTAACCACTGGTGGTTAAGTGGTTAAGAATCTGCCTTGCTGTGAAAGTGCTGCACTCAATATGCAAAAAAAAAAAAAGAATCTGCCTTGCAGTGCAAGGGATGCTGGTTTGATCCCTGGTCTGGGGAGATTCCACATGCTGTGGAGCAACTAAGCCTGTGCACCACAGCTACTGAGCCCATGCTCTAGGCCCTGAGAGCCACAGCTACTGAGCCCATGCGCTGCAGCTACTGAAGGCGCATGTGCCTAGAGCCTGTGCTCTGCAACAGGAGAAGCCACCGATGGGAAGCTCACACACCGCAATGAGGAGTAGCCCCCGCTCTCTGCAACTAGAGAAAGCCCACATGCACCAGCAAAGACCCACCACAGCCAAAAAGTTAAATAAATGTTAGAAAACAGAGTTTGGCTGTGGGATTAAAAAATTATAGGATTTTTTTTTTTTTTTTGCCTAATAATTTCTATTTCCTATGTGAAGTAACTTCTTTACTGAAAGTGAAGGGAGTAAGTGTTGAATGTAAAGTTTGAAGAGAAGAAAATTTAGATACTGCCTAGCATAATGGAAAATGTTGCTGAACAAGGACAAATACATAGATTATTGAGAGTATTAAAGTCTTCAGCTAAGACCATATGCAGTTTTCTTCAGGCTCAATTAGCAGCTTCTGCTAAGAAGGAAGAAGTCAGGTTGTAGGATTGTTTTGATTTGGGAGTTGCCTGAGCAAGTGCAGGAAAAGGACAAGGATGCCCAGGACTTGAATGTGCTGGTGAGAGAGCAGTATGAGTAGATAATCATGAGGTCCAGGCTTATCCATTTGGGAAATTATAGGCGTATTGGAAGTCAGAGAGCACTCTTAAGGGGACTAAATGACAAGAAGACAGAAGGCTTGTAATGTGGGAATGGGGAATGGATATTAGAGGTAAAATATTTCTGGTTTGGGCATAGGAATGTGTTGCTATAGGGATTTGGAGCTCAGAATTAGAAAGAACAGAGTACAGAGGCATTAACAGTGATCAGAAGCTCTCTTTGGCCCATCCCAAACTTAGCTTCACTCTTCACATTCCTTAGTAACTCTCCTTGTTAAAGTCAATGATATAAGTTTTATTTCTGGTTAAGAAATTGGGGGAGGGGTCTTCCCTGCCTCTAGCCTCTGGCCCAAGAGATTGCTTGTTATACCAGACCTCCTTTCCCATCTGGGTATAAAGGATATGTTATTTTTCCTTCTACCTTTCTGGCTATGTCTAAAATGTCTCCTTGCTAGAATCTGTCTGTATATCCCACTGAAAATATAGATGTAGCTGCCAAATATTTGTTTTCTCGATGTTTGAAGATTCTAGCTAGTTCTTGCCCTTTTCATGTCATGACACCTAAAAAATGATAATATTTCTGTACACTAGAGAAAAGGAAAGAAGTTATTTGGGGTTAGAAGTGACTTAGGGATGCTGACTGCCCAGCCTTGAGGAGAGCAGTTCTGCTGTAAATAATTTTTACTCACTTCCATGACCTCAGACTTTTGGTGTTCAGATACCTGAGATTCTATTTCACCCTTGATATTTATCTGTTGGTTCACACGCACTCTGTTACTGTACTGGCAAGACTGTGAGAAACCTCAATATCATTTTAGATATCATAACTAGAGTCTCATATCTGGTTTATTCTTATAAAACTTCTCTGATTATAACTGCTTCATTTTGTCTGCCTGTCATCTTGATGCTGACAAGACCATACCAGATGATGTCCAAGGCACCCCTCCAGTCATTTATACTAGCAGTGAACAGCTTCGACTCTTTGCATTTGAAGCAGAAGTCAATGAAAACTATGAAATGGCGACAGTGTACTATGAAGAGGTAATTAAATGTCTTTCTGGTGGTTGTTGCTACTGCTAATTGTATAAGATGGGTATAATACATAGTAGTGTTTGATTGTTTAAAATCCAACCTTGTTGGTGAAAAGACAGACACATAGATCAATAAAATAGAGTCCAAAAATAGGTCCAGAAACAGAGCCATTATATTTTTGACCAAGTTGTTTACAAATTTAAAAATTCAATGTCGAAAGGATAGGCTTTTCAAAAAATTGTGTTAGAACACTTAGTTATCCATATGCAGAAAATGAACCTGGAGAGAGAGAAATAAAGATGTCAGAGTAAGAGGACATGGAGGTCACCTCCTTGCCTTAAGCACATTAAAAATACATCTACATGTGGAACAGTTCTCACTGGAAATTGACAGAAGGACTCATGTACAACCAAGGCTGTAAGAAAGATACACAGATAATTTAGTTGAAAGGGAAGAAAAGTGATCTGGTTGGGACCTGTGTCCCTAGGAGGGGACTCGGAGGAAAAGGGAGGGTGCGCTGGTATATATTCAGACGGAGGAGTAAGTGGGTCCGGCCACAGACTGGGTGTCCCAGTCCCGGATTACAGTGTAGAGAAGACAAGGCCCCTTTGCTGGTTGGAGGACTGACTGCTGAGACGGACAGAAAGGCTGGAGAAGCCTGGACTCCACTTATGAAGAATGCACGTGTCCTGGCTTGCCCCTGAGGCAGGGCAGAGAGCGATCTGCCCTACAGGCTGGCACATTCCTCACGGCCGCCTTACCATGCACCTGGGCCCAAGCCAAGCCAATGAGTGGTCCAGCCCCACTCAGACCACACCACAGCACAGCATTGGATCTGGGGGGCCACAACCAGGGAAAAACATTCTAACCTGGGTTGCATCCGAGAAGAGCAGCCCTAGTTACAGCTATACGCGCGTGGGCCCAGCTGGCTGCAGCACAGCCTCCCTCTGGTGCAAATGCCCAGGGTGGGGAGAGGGAGGAACACGCACTCACGGGGAGCACAGTCAGCTGGAGGGAACTGTCACCTCTAGTTGTGAAGCTGTTACCCTGTGTTTTCTTCTGAGAATTTTATAGTTTTAGGTACTACATTTAGGTCTTTGATCCATTTGAATTATTTTTTGTATATGGTGTTAGGTAAGGGTTCAGCTTCATCCTCTGCATGTGGATATTCAGTTTTCCTAGCAGAGTTTGCTTAAAAGATTGTCCTTTCCCTACCGAATGGTCTTGACACCTTTGTCAAAAGTCATTTGACCATATATGTTAGGATTTATTTCTGGGCTCTCCATTCTATTCCCTTGGCTTACATGTCTGTCTTTATACCAGTACCAGACTGATTACTGTAACTTTGTTAAGTTCTGAAATCAGGAAGTTTGAGTTTTCTAGTTTTGTTCTTTTTTAAGATTGTTTTGGATATTCAGGATCCTTAAGATTCCATGTGAATTTTGGAATGGGCTTTTTTGTTTCTGCAAAAAAATATCATTGGGATTTTGATAGATATTGCTTTGAATCTGTATATTGCTTTTCACAGTATTAAGTCTTCTAATCTAATCTGTGAACATGCAATGTGCTTTCATTTGTTTATCTCTCTTCTTTAATTTCTTTCAGCAATGGTTTATAGTTTTCACTCATTATAAGTTATTTTTATTATTACATATTTGTGGATAAGCTGATATTTGCCTCCTCAAGACTGTGACAGAAGTGATTATATGTAAATCTCTAAAATGAATCTTTTGGTTCCCAAGTATTGGATGAGCATATGGTGACCAAAACACTGATACTAGGAAGCAATGAATTGAGGATTCATTTTTTTTGAGGCTTTCATTTTTTACATTATTTCCATAAATATTTATTGACCACATAATATAAGCCAGACAAGTGACTGTTCTGGGCATTCCGAAGTTAGTGGTAAGCAAAAAAGAAGTCACATTTCTAATTTCACAGAGCTTATAGTATTTTTGGAGTGCCTGCTCTGTGATGTCATATGCATGAAGGATGTAACATAGCGTCACAGTAACCTTGGTCCTCCTGACGTTTCATGCGGCAGAGGTTAGTTCGGGAGCCTCAGAACCTGGAGCACTGGCTGGACTACGGTGCCTTCTGCCTCCTAACTGAAGATAATATCAAAGCACAGGAGTGTTTTCGAAAAGCCCTTTCCCTGAACCAGAGTCATATCCAGAGGTATGGTTGGAAGAGAGATGAGGAATGAGTAGGGGCAGATAAGCTTTGGGGTGAGTTTGCCTTGGTTCCTGTGACGTGGGGCCATGTTGTCAGTCATGCTGGTGGTCTCTTCTCAGCTTGTTGCTGTGTGGTGTCCTGGCTGTCCTGATGGAGAACTATGAGCAGGCGGAAGTTTTCTTTGAAGATGCTACTTGCTTGGAACCAACCAACGTTGTAGCCTGGACTTTACTTGGTTTGATACTTTCCTATGATACAAATGTCTCTTCTTTCATTAGAAGATTTTTCCTTTCTCTTTCCATTCTTTAATGGCTCATCATGTAATTCTTAAACTTTGGTAGAAGTGTGGGAAATTTAAATGAAATGTCCTTCTTCAGTATTTGATAGTGGGAAATTAGTCACATTTGTTTCAACGTCTTTTTTTTTTTCAGGCTTGTACTATGAAATTCAAAATAATGATATTCGAATGGAAATGGCATTTCATGAAGCCTTCAAACAGCTTCAGGCACGGGTTCTTCAGGCACAAGTAACGAGGCAGAAGAGCGCTGGTACTGTAGAGTGTGTTGAGGAAGGAGGGAAAGCAGAATCCAGCTTAGGTCCTTGGGGAGTTACCAATGGTTCTTCTACAGCAGCCCTCAAAGTGGAAGCCCCAACAGGTAGGAGCAGGGAGATGGTGTGTGGCTATTGGAAGAATTATTGGCCTCATGAGTAGGACCTGGCACATAGTAGGTACTCAGTGAATAGTTGTTAAATGAATGAGAAAGTGGAGTTTTGAGTTGTTCCAGGGCTACCAGGCAACGGTCCTTCTAAACATTTCCTCATTCATGTGACTGAAAGTTGGAAATTTCTACTGTTGTTGCTTGTCAATTTTTTGAGACTTAAAAATTTTTGGAGAATTTAACATCTCTGAAGTTGAAGGTGAAGGTGAAGTTGAAGTCGCTCAGTCGTGTCCGACTCTTTGCGACCCCGTGGACTGTAGCCTACCAGGCTCCTACGTCCAGGGGATTCTCCAGGCAAGAATACTGGAGTGGGTTGCCATTTCCTCTCCAGGGGATCTTCCCGACCCAGGGTTCGAACCCAGGTCTCCTGCATTGGAGGCAGATGCTTTAACCTCTGAGCCACCAAAAGGGGTATCATTTTAGCAGAGTAAGTTTCATTCTTTTCCCCCTCACTGTCTTCCCCAGGATCTAAAGTCTCAGTAATGTGATTGTAAAATTTTTAAATTTATTTATATACTTTTTTTTTCCTGTTCTTCTTTGACATTCTCCTTTCCTCCACTTTAGGAACTCATTCTAATATGTTTAAGTTGTGTGTTTTTGTGTGTTTCTTGCATATGTTATTCTGTTTATAAGTTGTTACACTTATTAACAGAATTGTTATTTTGTGTACATATATTTTCAGCGGTTTAAGGTATAATGGATATTTCATAAACTGGACATATTTAACGTGTACAATTTGATAAGTTTTGACATACGAACACATCCATGGAAACATCACCACAGTCAATATAATGAACATAATGAACATATCTGAAAACTCCAGAACTTCCTTTGTGCCCATTTGTAATCTCTTTCTCCCATCTAAGTACTCAACAGGCCTGACACAGACCAGGTGAGATCTCATCCAGGGTGGTATGGCTGTAGACTGTAATCTCTTTCTCTTGGCCCTGTTTCCACATAAACACCAGTCAGCTTTCTATTACTATGGATGAGTTTGCATATGTTATAATTTTACTTATTTATTTATGGCTGCTCTGGGTCTTCATCAAAGTGTGTAGGCTTTCTCTAGCTACAGTGAGTGTGGACAACTACTCTTTGCTGTGGTGTGTGGGCTTCGCATTGTGGTGGCCTCTCTTGTTGCAGAGCAAGGGCTCTAGGGCTATGGGCTCAGTTCTGGATCACAGGCCCAGCTGCTTCGCCGCATGTGGGATCTTCCCAGACCAGGGATCCAGCCTGTGTCCTCTGCATTGGCAGGCAGATTCTTAACCACTGGGGATGTCCCAACTTTAGAATTAAGAAGAATTACACAGTATATACTCTTTTTTGGTCTGACTTTTTCCACTTCAGTTAGTCAGTCAGCTCAATCACTCAGTCATGTCTGACTCTTTGCAACCCCATGGACTGCAGCACGCCAGGCCTCCCTGTCCATCACCAACTCCCGAAGTTTACTCAAACTCATGTCCATTGAGTCGGTGATGCCATCCAGCCATCTCATCGTCTGTCATCCCCTTCTCCTCCTGCCTTCAATCCTTCCCAGCATCGGGGTCTTTTCATGAGTCAGCTCTTCGCATCAGGTGGCCAAAGTATTGGAGTTTAAGCTTCAGCATCAGTGCTTCCAACGAACATTTAGGACTGATTTCCTTTAGGATGGACTGGTAGGATCTCCTTGCAGTCCAAGGGACTCGCAAGAGTCTTCTCCAACACCACAGTGCAAAAGCATCGATTATTCAGGACTCAGCTTTCTTTATAGTCCAAAGACTCTCACATCCGTACATGACTACTAGAAAAACCATAGCCTTGATTAAATGGACCTTTGTTGGCAAAGTAATGTCTCTGCTTTTTAATATGCTATCTAGGTTGGTCATAACTTTCCTTCCAAGGAGTAAGCATCTTTTTATTTCATGGCTGCAGTCACCATCTGCAGTGATTTTGGAGGCCCCCCAAAAAAGTCTGACACTGTTTCCACTGTTTCCCTATCTATATGCCATGAAATGATGGGACCAGATGCCATGATCTTTGCTTTCTGAATGTTGAGCTTTAAGCCAACTTTTTCACTCTCCTCTTTCACTTTCATCAAGAGGCTCTTTAGTTCTTCACTTTCTCCCATAAGGGTGATGTCATCTGCATATCTGAGGTTATTGACATTTTTCCTGGCAGTCTTGATTCCAGCTTGTGCTTCTTCCAGCCCAGTTTTTCTCATGAAGTACTCTGCATATACATTAAGTAAGCACAGTGACAATATACAGCCTTGACATACTTCTTTTCCTATTTGGAACCAGTCTGTTGTTCCATGTCCAGTTCTAACTGTTGCTTCCTGACCTGCATACAGGTTTCTCAAGATGCAGGTCAGGTGGTCTAGTATTCCCATCTCTTTCAGAATTTTCCACAGTTTATTGTGAACCACACAGTCAAAGGCTTTGGCATAGTCAATCAAGCAGAAATAGATATTTTTCTGGAACTCTCTTGCTTTTTCAATGATCCAGCGGATGTTGGCAATTTGATCTCTGGTTCCTCTGCCTTTTCTAAAACCAACTTGAACATCTGGAAGTTCATGGTTCACATATTGCTGAAGCCTGGCTTGGAGAATTTTGAGCATTACTTTACTAGCGTGTGAGATGAGTGCAATTGTGCGGTAGTTTGAGCATTCTGGGGCATTGCCTTTCTTTGGTATTGGAATGAAAACTGACCTTTTCCAGTCCTGTGGCCACTGCTGAGTTTTTCAAATTTGCTGGCATAGTAAGGGCAATGATTTCACAGCATCATCTTTTAGGATTGGAAATAGTCCAACTGGAATTCTATCACCTCCACTAGCTTTGTTCGTAGTGATGCTTGCTAAGGCCCACTTGACTTCACATTCCAGGATGTCTGGCTCTAGGTAAGTGATCACACCATCATGATTATCTGGGTCATGAAGATTGTTTTGTACAGTTCTTCTGTGTATTCTTGCCACCTCTTCTTAATATCTTCTGGTTCTGTTAGGTCCAGACCACTTCTGTCCTTTATCGAGCCCATCTTTGCATGAAATGTTCCCTTGGTATCTCTAATCTTTCTCATTCTATTGTTTTCCTCTATTTCTTTGCCTTGATCACTGAGGAAGGCTTTCTTATCTCTCCTTGCTATTCTTTGGAACTCTGCATTCAGATGGGTATATCTTTCCTTTTCTCCTTTGCTTTTGGCTTCTCTTCTTTCCTCAGCTATTTGTAAGGCCTCCTCAGACAGCCATTTTGCTTTTTTGCATTTCTTTCTCTTTGGAATGGTCTTGCTCCATGTCTCCTGTACAATGTCATGAACCTCATCCATAGTTCATCAGGCACTCTGTCTATCAGATCTCATCCCTTAAATCCATTTCTCACTTTCACTGTAAAATCGTTAGCAATTTGATTTAGGTCATACCTGAATGGTCTTGTGGTTTTTCCTACTTTTTCCAATTTAAGTCTGAGTTTGGCAATAAGGAGTTCATGATCTGAGCCACAGTCTGCTCCTGGTGTTGTTTTTGCTGACTGTATAGAGCTTCTCCATCTTTGGCTGCAAAGAATATAATCAATCTGATTTCAGTATTGACCATCTGGTGATGTCCATGTGTAGTCTTCTCTTGCGTTGTTGGAAGAGGATATTTGCTATGACCAGTGTGTTCTCTTGGTAGAACTCTATTAGCCTTTGCCCTACTTCATTCTGTACTCCAAGGCCAAATTTGCCTGTTACTCCAGGTGTTTCTTGACTTCCTACTTTTGCATTCCAGTCCCCTATAATGAAAAGAACATCTTTTTTGAGTGTTCTAGAATGTCTTGTAAGTTTTCATAGAACCGTACAACTTCAGCTTCTTCAGCATTACTGGTCAGGGCATAGACTTGCAATACCGTGATATTGGCTTGCCTTGTAAATGAACAGAGATCATTGTGTCGTTTTTGAGACTACATCCAAGTACTGCATTTTGGACTCTTGTTGACTATGATGGCTACTCCATTTCTTCTAAGGGATTCTTGCCCACAGTAGTCGATTTAATAGTCATCTGAGTTAAAATCATCCATTCCAGTCCATTTTAGTTCGCTGATTCCTAAAATGTCAACGTTCACTCTTGCCATCGCCGGTTTGATCCCTTCCAGTTTGCCTTGATCCATGGACATAACATTCCACGTTCCTATGCAATATTGCTGTTTATAGCATTGGACCTTGCTTTCATCACCAGTCATATCCACAACTGGGTGTTCTTTTTGTTTTGGCTTCATCTCTTCATTCTTTCTGGAGTTAGTTCTCCACTGATCTCCAGTAGCATATTGGGCACCTATTGACCTGGGGAGTTCATCTTTCAATATCCTATCTTTTTGCCTTTTCATACTGTTCATGGGGCTCTCTAGGCAGGAATACTGAAGTGGTTTGCCATTCCCTTCTCCAGTGGACCACATTTTGTCAGAACTCTCCACCATGACCCGTCCATCTTGGGTGGCCCTACACAGCGTGACTCATAATTTCATTGAGTTAGACAAGACTGTGGTCCATATGGTTAGATTGGTTAGTTTTCTGGTGGTTTTCAGTCTGTCTGCCCTCTGATGGAGAAGCATAAGAGGCTTATGAAAGCTTCCTGATGGGATAGACTGACTGAGAGGGATACTGGGTCTTGTTCTGATGGGCGGGGCCATGCTCAGTAAATCTTTAATCCAATTTTGATTATTTTGAGACTCAAACATGTTGTTGCCCATATCAGTAGTTCATCATTTTTTATTACTAAATAATATCCTGATGTGTGGAGATACCACACTGTATTTATTTAATCAACGCTGGGCTGGAAGAGGCACAAGCTGGAATCAAGATTGCTGGGAGAAATATCAATAACCTCAGATATGCAGATGACACCACCCTTATGGCAGAAAGTGAAGAGGAACTAAAAAGCCTCTTGATGAAAGTGAAAGGGGAGAGTGAAAAAGTTGGCTTAAAGCTCAACATTCAGAAAATGAAGATCATGGCATTTGGTCCCATCACTTCATGGGAAATAGATAAGGAAACAGTGGAAACAGTGTCGGACTTTATTTTGGGGGGCTCCAAAATCACTGCAGATGGTGATTGCAGACATGAAATTAAAAGATGCTTGCTCCTTGGAAGAAAAGTTATGACCAACCTAGACAGCATATTCAAAAGCAGAGACATTACTTTGCCAGCAAAGTTCTGTCTAGTCAAGGCTATGGTTTCTCCACTGGTCAAGTATGGATGTGAGAGTTGGACTGTGAAGAAAGCTGAGCACCGAAGAATTGATGCTTTTGAACTATGGTGTTGGAGAAGACTCTTGAGAGTCCCTTGGACTGCAAGGAGATCCAACCAGTCCATTCTGAAGGAGATCAGCCCTGAGATTTCTTTGGAGGGAGTGATGCTGAAGCTGAAACTCCAGTACTTTGGCCACCTCATGTGAAGAGCTGACTCATTGGAAAAGACTCTGATGCTGGGAGGGATTGGAGGCAGGAGGAGAAGGGGACGACGGAGGATGAGATGGCTGGATGGCATCACTGACTTGAAGGACATGAGTCTGAGTGAACTCCGGGAGTGGGTGATGGACAGGGAGGCCTGGTGTGCTGCAATCCATGGGGTTGCAAAGAGTTGGACACGACTGAGCGACTGAACTGATATATATTTGGGCTGTTTCTAGTTTGGGACTGTTAAAATAAAGTTGCTGTGGATATTGTGTACAAATTTTTGTGTAGACATGGACTTTCATTCTTTTGGATAAATACTTGTTATTATTTTTTGTCGCAAAGTTGTGTTTGACTCTTTGCAACCCCATGGAATGCAGCATGCCGGGCTTCCTTGTCCTTCACCATCTCCCAGCATTTGCTCAGACTCATGTCCATTGAGTCAGTGATACCATCCAACCATCTCATCCTCTTTCACCCCTGATACTAGGAAAGATTGAGGGCAGGAGGGCAAGAGGATGAGATGGATAAATACTTAGAAGTCAAATAGCTGGGACTGTTCAACTTAGAAGTTGAATATCCGGGTTATCTAGCCATATGTCTTTTATTTTCTAATATTTGAGAATTTTTCCAGATATACTTGTTTCTTATTTTTAATTTAATGTAATAGTGGTTAGAAAATGTACTGTACATGATTTGAATCCTTTTAAATCTCTTTTGACTTGTTTTATGGTCTAGTAGTTTAATCTGACTTGATCCATGTACACTTGAAAAGAGTGTATATTCTGCTGTTGTTGAGTGGAGTGTTCTATAAAGTGAGTTTAATTAGTTGATTGTGTTGTTCAGCTCTGCAAATGCTTTGTGGTTTTGTGCCTTTGAAGTTTTGTTTAAATAGTTCTTCCTACCTCGTCACATTTTCTTCGATTAACTTTATAATATTAGTTTTACATTTACATGTTTAATCTGTCCAGATTCCATCTTTGAGTGTGATGCTAGGTGGGAACTAGTTTACATTTTTCTGCATGTAGAGAGATAATTTTCTCAAAACCATCTGTTAAACAATCATCTTTTATCATTTGATTTAAGGTGTATATGTCTCAGCTCTCTGTTCTGATTTGTTTGATCTTAAAACAACATCACACTCTTTATGGCTGTGGTGTTAGACTATGCCGTTTCTGGCATATGAGGTTTTCCCATTTACTTGCCTTTTGTATACCTGATTTACCTGTTCATGAATCTTTATTCACCTACATGAATTTTATAGTGAGTTTATCAAGTACATTAAAAATCCAGTTGGACGTTTTATTTTGACTGTATTGAATTTATAAATTAATTTAGGAGTAATAGACATCTGTGCTTCTGTGCTTGGTCCTCAGTCATGTCCAGCTCTTTGTGACACCATGGACTGTAGCCTGCTAGGTTCTTGCCTGGAAAATCTGATAATTCTCCAGGCAAGAATACTCGAGAGGGGTTGTCATGCCCTCCTTCAGGGCATCTTCCCAACCCAGGAATCAAACCCAGGTCTCAAGCATTGCAGGCGGATTCTTTACCATCTGAGCCAACAGGGGACCCCAGTAGACATCTGCATATTATTAACCATTCTATCCAAGTGTGTGGAGAATCTCTCCATTTACTCAGGTCATCTTCTGGGTTCTTTATTACAGTTTTTAACATTTTTTCACCAGTGAGGCCCTGTTTAAGTAATTCATAGTCGTTTTATTGATTGCATTGCTATCATAAGAGTATCTTATTTTAATTATGTTTTCTAGTTGGTTATTGCTGGTATTTTTTAACGTATGCTGTTGATTTTCTACATTTTAGATTTTAGTGTATACTATTGCTTTTTAGATTTGACTTGTATCTGATAATCTAATTTGACTCATTTTTTTAAAATAGGGAGCTTAGTTTATTTATTTGTTTATTTTCAGCTGGGCTGGGTCTTCGTTACTATGCGGGCTTTTCTCTAGTTGCAGAGAGTGAGGGCTACTCTCTAGTTGAGGAGGGCAGAGTTCTCCTTGCAGTGGCTTCTCTTATCGCAGAGCACAGGCTCCAGGGCGTGCAGGCTTCAGTAGTCGCGGCACTTGGGCTCTAGAGCACAGGCTCAGTAGTCGCTCACAGGCTTCGTGGCTCCTTGGCATGCGGCATCCTCCTGGACCAGAGATCGAACCTGTGTCTCCTGCACTGGCAGGAGGATTCTCCACCGCTGAGCCACTGGGGAAGCCCGTAATTTGACTCTTAATGATTCAGGTAAATTATTACTTCTATTGTTTTTTCCAGAATATGATTATTATATCATCTGCCAATAATGATAGTGTTACCTTTTCTTCCCAATTCTCATACTGCTCACCTCTTTTTATTATTTACAGTAATATGTTGTATATTAGTTGTCGTGTTCAGCCTTATCTTCTTTCCCTAAGGGGAATGAGTTTAAAGTTTGTCTATTAAATCTAAAATATGGTTTAAGATTTTTCTTAAAAAGAAAAAAAAAAACCTTTACAGAATTAAGAAAATCTCTTCTGTTCTTAATTTCCAAAGTTTTTTTTCATTAATAAGTATTAATCTTTATCAGATTCTTTTTCTGTATCAATTGAAAAAAATTATTTTATTTTATCTGTTAGTATAGTGAACAACATTGATAGATTTCTTTTATACTGAACAGTCCTCGCAATAATTGAATACATACTGCTTGATCATAGTATATTAATTTTTAATATACCTTTTGATTTGAATAGCTAACTCTTTATTTTGGATGTTTGCATCTGTGTTCATAAATGAAAGCCTATAATTTTTTTTTGTCTAGTTTTATGATCCAGATTATTAGGTACCTTTTGTTCTTTTGCTTTTAGTCTTTAATAGATTTGTATTTTATATTTATTAGTGTTATTTGGAGAAGGAAACGGCAACCCACTCCAGTGTTCTTGCCTGGAGAACCCCAGGGACGGGGGAGCCTGGTGGGCTGCCGTCTATGGGGTCTCACAGAGTCGGACGCGACTGAAGCGACTTAGCAGTGTTATTCATGGCATTTTCTACTTTTTTTGCATTTTCTACTTTTTAGAGTTCATCAATTTCATCTAGGTTTAAAAAATTCATTAGAAGGACATGTTTTTTCATATTAATATATTATTTTTATATAGACTTTATTTTTTAGAGCAGTTTAAGTTTCTAAGTTTATGTCTTGTTCTTTTATTGATAACATATTCATCTATCTCTTCATTTTCCCCAATTCTCAGCTTATTTCTGTGTTAGATAGGTCGGTTGGCTAAGTTTCCCAGTCTTGAAGAAGTGCCTTATATAGGAGATGTCCAATGGGGTCCAGCAGGGCACTCTTCTCTGGTCACCAGAGGTATACACTCTAGAAGTATCCCTCTTCTCTTGTGGCAAGGTGAACTTTATGGGCATGCTGGTAAGCAGGACTGGCCCCTGGCCCAATTGTCCATGAGGCTGTGCCTCATGTGGTGACTGAGGGCCCACTGGATAGCACAGTATCTTCCTGTGTGGTTGGTCGTGCATCCCCAAGGGACTCAAGGCTGGTGCCAGTCCACTGGTGGGCAAGTCCATGTCCCCAAACAGCTGTTTGTGAGCTCCAGGGGAGCTCATGGCTTGTGCCAACCCACTGGTGAGTGGGGTCGATTCCCATTGGAAATAGGCCAAAGGGAAGATTCTAAAATGGCATTTGCTAGTACCAATGTTATTATGGTAGAATGCTTCAAAAATAGCTGTTTCACCAGTGTTTGCATCCCTAGAGGGAGTACCAGCTTCTGCCACTCCAGAAGGTTCTCCAAGATCAGCAAGAGGGTCTGACCCGGGCTCCTCTCAAGTTACTGCCTCTGCGCTGAGGCTTGGAGCATGTGAGATTTTGTGGCCGCCGTTTGAGTGGAGTATCTATTTCCTATCATCCTTTGGCCCTCCTTATCCTAAGCCCCACTGGTTTTCAAAGCCAGATGTTCTGGGGGCTTGTCTTCCTGATGCAGAATCCCTGGGTTGAGGAGCCTAATATAGGGCTCAAACCCCTTGCTCCTCAGGGAGGACCTCTATGATGGTGATATTCTTCGTGTTTGTGTGTCACCAAGCTGAGTGTGGATCCTGAGTATACCGTGTCCCCATCCCTCCTACCATCTCATAGTGGTTCCTTTTTTAAGTCTTTAGTGTGGAAAACATTTTCTTCTAGTCTCTGTCATTTTCATAGATAAAGACAGCTGTTCTATAAGAGGTTGTAAATTTGATGCATCCAAATTTACACCTCCCTCCAAATGGGAGGCGGTGAGTTCAGGGTCTTCCTACTCTGCTATTTTGGCCACCTCCAGTTTCTTTTTTTTTCATTAAGATCATCATATCTCGATGATCAGCCTGCATATTTAACCAGTCTCTTTTTTCTGAAATGCATATTGGATTACCTCCATCTCGAATAGTTTGGGTTTCCTTCTCTTCCTTGTTCTGCCTACAACGCGGGAGACCTGGGTTCATTCCCTGGGTCGGGAAGATCCCCGGGAGAAGGAAATAGCAACTCACTCCAGTACTCTTGCCTGGAAAGTCCCATGGATGGAAGAGCCTGGTAGGCTACAGTCCATGGAGTCGCAAAGAGTTGGACACGACTTAGTGATTTCACTTCACTTCGCTGTCTTGATACACCCATTAGGTGTAATCATTTCCCAGTAATACTGTCTTACTTTCTAAGATCTCACCTACCCTCACAGTTTCTGTTTCACTTCTCATAACTCTCAAATGTCTGTCTTTAATGCTGACGCACCTCCAGAGTCCAGCAGTGGATTTTTCCACTAGTTAACTCATCTCCCCATATCTCAAACTGACTACATTGTTATATTAGGCATCCAAGCTCATGATCTCAGAGTCAGTCCTGCTTCTTCTTGCTTGCTTACTTGACCTTCCCCGTATCCTTATATCAAGTTGATTTCCCAGACCAGTTGATTCTCTTTCGAAATGCTCCCTACACCATCCCTTTATTTTTCCACTGCTATCTATTACCAATATCCAGAGTGTTATAACAGCCTTATTATGGACTTCTTCATCAACATTTTTTTCTCCTTG
Source organism: Oryx dammah (assembly GCF_014754425.2). NCBI lineage: Eukaryota > Metazoa > Chordata > Mammalia > Artiodactyla > Bovidae > Oryx > Oryx dammah. Next base: position 30,486,139 of record NW_024070190.1, read on the forward strand.
CTGCATAGTACTGCTAGAGTAATCTTCATAAAATACCACTTTAATCCTCTGATTTTTCTGCTAAAACTCTTCATTGTAACCCTCTTCTTTTTCTTATAGAAGAAAACTCCTAGCATTCAAATACCAATACAGTCTAGCCCCTAACCTCCCTTTCCTTAATTTTTTGCTATGCAATCCTCAGTACCCATTAAAATAATTAGCTTGCTACTCCCAAGCTTTGGCCCCTACCTCTTTACCTATCCAACTTTTACCTATTTTTCAAAGCCATATCTTTTTCTCTAGTTGAGAGTGACCTCTTGTGAGTCAGAGCCAGTTGGCATTGATCATTTCCTAACTGGCATTGCTTTTTATTTTTATTCCTAAAACACGTATTTATGTGAGAGGCAGCATGGTAGGTTTAAGAGCTTCAGCAAATTAACTTTTCTGTGGTGGTTCACTTTGTTTAAGGCAACATAATAAACATATCTCATAGTGCTGTGAAAAATAAATAAAACTGTGCATTACAGTCCTTATGTTCAAATACAGTCATGTTCAAATGGAGCTACTTTCTATGATGATGATGATGATGATGATGGTGACGATTTTTGAATATTAGATACAATAGAATTCTTGTCCTCAAGGAGTTTTAATATTTTGTAAAACTATGTTAATATTCTCCTTTGGATTCTTGAGATTCTAGGTTTAGCATATAGCTTTTGCAATAGGTGTTTGTTTGGCATCATCAGGACTTGGGCTTACAGCAGGTTTGGACTACGGGGTCATAGTGGCAGGAGCTGTGCTGTCAGTGTAGCTTGTACTCTTTAAATTAATCAGAATGAAATTCTGCAAAACAACATTTCTTTCCATGAAATATTTAGGGGATATGTATGCTTTGGAAGTTACTTGTATTTTATCTTCTTTTATAATAAAATTTTTTCACTGTATTTGTCTTTCATTTTTTAAAGTATGAAAATATGATAACATTTATAGGAGACTTGAAAATGCATAAAAGAGTTACTTGTAGTTCCACTTATATATTACAATTATTTTTTAAAGTAGGTAAATTAAGAGTTTTAGTTGGAGTTTCAATATCAAGCTCTCAAAGATTAACAGAATGAATATACAGAGAAATAGAAGGATATAGTAAACCTGAAAAGCACTATAAACCAATTTGACATAATTAAGATTTACACAATTTTCATATAACAGTAAGATACAAATTCTATTCAAGTTCCCATAGACTATAAACTGTGAAGACATTGGAACATATCCAGGGATATAAGACCAGGTGCAAAAATGTCATGGTCTAAATATACTAATATCATACAGTCTGTTCTCTTTTCACTGTGGTATTATGTTAGAGATCAACATAAAAATATATTTGAAAATAACTCACATATTTTCAAGTACAATATGACATTTACCAAGAGAGATATTTGACTTAGCTATTGAGAGCCTCAACGAAATTAGAAGACAAAAAACACAGAGGGTAGTTGCAGAGAAGAAAGTGTTTGAATGAGAAATTAATATCAAAGATACTTTAAAAATCTCATTTTGGGGAAGTTAAATGTCACAAATATTTGTAATAGAATAAAAATGAAAAGAGAATATACCAGAATTTGTTGTACACTGAAGCTGCTCAGTGCAATTAAATACAATGTGGAGTCTTGAATGAAGTATGAAAACAAATAATGGACACTAGCATAATGAATAATACTGTATCACATGTTAACTTCCTGTTGTTTTTTTACAACATAGTGTTTCTTTATATTTTCAGAATTGGATTAGAAATTTCAAGCCTCCTTCAAATTTTTTCCTATAATAAACATTTAAATATTAATACAATTTAGGAAGGTGTTTTTTTTCTCATTAAAATATAATCTTTTTAGGACTAGGAGCTCCATTATCCATTCTAGATGAATTTCTTGATGAATCCTCTCAGCTGCAGTCTGATTCCCATGAACCCATTTTGTCTGTACAATCTCAGGATCCAGCTGCCAGCCAAAAAGCATCCAACATATTTATCAAGGAAACAGCATCAAAAAAAGGTAACTAGAATAAAGATTTCTGCTTGAAAGAAGGGCATAAACAAACTAGGCAAAGATAAAGACTCTTATGATAACCAAAATGGCAGTCTTGTTTGAAGTTGATTGGTTTATGTGTTATGTTTAAATTCCTTCATATGAGGCTAGTCTCTGAAATCCAATCTCAGTAGTGCCACTCTTTCACTTTTAGCTCAGAGAAATAGCCAACGGATCTATGACTTTCTAACAGTGAATTTTCACGTTTGAAATATCTAAATGTTCAAAGTATCTACAGATTTGTTTCACATTCAGGAAGATCTGAATACTGTTTTTGGCCGGAGACAGGGTGGGTGCATACTGTCCAACATGTGGGATCTTAGTTCCCTGACAAGGGATTGAACTTGTGCTTCCTGCAGTGGAAGGGTGGAGTCCCAACCACTGGACTGCCAGGGAAATCGCAGGAAGATCTGAATTAAAAAAAACAAAAACACAACTTTCATTTCATTCAACTTTTATTTGGAACCACCAGTAGACTAACCTTGAGAACCCATGAGATCTCTTTGGGGGCATTGTTGTAGAATAATCTATTGCTTTCAAGATTATACTTTCTCTCTTATAATTGAGTAGAATACTCTCTCTTCTATGTATCTGAGCTTCTGAATTTTTTCTTTATATCTAATTGTCTATTATTTTAATACCATATTTTCAGAAGCCCTAAAATCTCAAGAGTCATCAACTTGTCTGCATTCCACCCCATACAGAGTTTCCCAAACTCCTACCACCATTTTCATGGAGACCATACGCTTCTTGATGAAGGTCAATGCTGTGCAGGTAAGAATATTTGGAATAGGGCAAGTAGAGGGAAAGATTTTAATGAACTACTTATTCTATTATAGTGGTGTCTTTGCAAGTTTAAATGTTTATGATGCAGAAATCAAACATGTTTCTAAGAGCACACTGAGGCCTAATGGTATAAACATCCAAATGTGAACTACTCTCTACAGAACGCATTAGCAGACCTCACTGCCAGTCTGCTTCCTATAGAATATCAGCAAAGCAAAGTCAGACTCTGAGTTGTGTAGCCTGCTGTTACTTTAATATGGGAACTCATATTATGTGAGTGTTAGGGGTTCACAGGAGCCTAAGCACACCCTTCTTTCCTTCCAGATTCTGAACCAATTGAAACTATTACACAATGCTATTGAGGGATAAAAGTATTAATTTTTTATTGGTAAACTGGGCTGGATATGTGATTGGTCCCAGATCGATCCTAGCCGTGCAGTCATAGGTGGAACAGCTGGAGAGTTGCAGTCTCCTCCCAGAGAAGAGCATCCTGCAAGGTCTACCTACTGCATAGGCAATGAGAAACTTACCCATGAAGCAAGCAGTAAGAGAGAGAACAAGATGCAGGAGCCAAGAGAGCTGGCCCTCAATCTGTAGAGTGCATGTCCCACTTGAGGGTGGGCAAACTCAAGAAAGGGCAAGAATTACAAACTCAATGAGAGTAAAACAGGAGCCTTTAACATACTAACCATTCACAGTAGAGAAACAGGCTCTCTGTCTCCTTAATTAAATGAATCACTTTTCCTCCCATGTCCAAGAGCCTGAATGCAGGCAGAGGAAAGAGCTGCAGAGCCTTCCCCTGTATTTTCCTAAGCAGGTATTAATGTTAGTGGAAATTTCTGTGTTATAGGCTGGGATGAGAATAGAGGGAGAAGAAGGGTTTCCTCTCTACTTAGCAAGTATATATGAGTTTGTCAAATTTGCAGGCCTTAAATCATAATAAAAAACAAAGAATAGCCCAAAGTATAACTGGTGAATATAACAAATGTTTGAGAGTATGTCAGAAACAGACATTTATGTTGCTAAGATCCGAAGTTGAGAATTTTAGAAAGTTTTGCCTTATTCTGAGTTTCCTTGTAAACACAAATGCCTGAACATTTACGTTATATGTTAATTTGGTGGTTGATGAAATGCCTATGTATGCTACACAGCAGGCTAAAACTCATCTAGTATGATGAGCAAGAACAGGATTGTATAGTACTACAGATAATTAACTTGGAAATATTGCTACGTGAATAGCTCTTAATGGAGCCATGAAATGCTGAATGTTCATAACTCACCTCTAGCCTTTTGAAATTGATAATCATCTCATTCTGTAATACACTCTTTATTATTTATTATCAGAGACACAATCTTCAACCATGAGAGCTGTGGAACTGACACAATGCAGTCATTTACATGTTTCTTGTCATCTGATTTTTCCCTGTAGTATGTACACAGAGTGCTTGCCCATGAGCTACTATGCCCTCAAGGAGGCCCCAGCTGTGAGTATTATTTGGTGCTGGCCCAGACACACCTTCTCAAGAAGGACTTTGCTAAAGCAGAGGAATACCTTCAACAGGCAGCCCAGATGGACTACCTGGTAATTACTTTTGCTGCTGTTGCTACTGCTAAGTCACTTCAGTTGTGTCTGACTCTGTGCCAGCCCATAGACGGCCTCCTACCAGGCTCCCTCGTCCCTGAGATTCTCCAGGCAAGAACACTGGAATGGGTTGCCATTTCCTTCTCCAATGCATGAAAGTGAAAAGAGAAAGTGAAGTGGCTCAGTCGTGTCCGACTTTTAGCGACCTCATGGACTGCAGCCTACCAGGCTCCTCCGTCCATGGGATTTTCCAGGCAAGAGTACTGGAGTGGGGTGCCGTTGCGTCTTAAATTTAGTTTGGAGAAAGGACAAGCAGTTAGCTCATTTTTATCTAATTTCCTTCCATTTGTTTTTCTTAATTAATCATGACTTTTACAAAGGCCAGAGCAAAGATAAGGACAGCTCTTTAGCAGACAGTTTATCTACTTCAATTTTCCTGAATGTCTACTTTCTCTTTGTGAACACCATCATGTTATGCTTGAATGTTTTTCTTAATATTTACCCGAAGGACAAAATGACTTTGAAGAATGAGAGGGCGGTCCTAGAGCAGTATTTCCCAGTACAACTGAATGGCCCTCTTTCTAATTTGCAAAAAACACGGACTTCATTTAAATCAAAATGTTAAACAAAAATCATTAATATGCTTTTAAATACTATCTCATCCCATGTACTACTTGTTCTTCACTTTCTCAGAACCCTAATGTCTGGGGCGTAAAGGGTCATCTCTATTTTCTGAGTGGAAATCATGTGGAGGCCAAGGCATGCTATGAGCGAACCATTAGTTTTGTAGTGGATGCTTCTGAAATGCACTTTATCTTCCTGCGCCTGGGGCAAATATATCTGGAAGAGAAAGAGGTGAGGAATAGAGGATGGGGAATAACTGGTCATGGTCTGGGACCTGATTAACATTAGCATCCTTCTTTGAGGATTAAAAATAATAATATGATAATGATACTTTTATATCCAAAGGTAAAGTGACTTGCTCAACATCAGATAACCAGTAATTAATAGAAGTAGGATTCAAACTCAGGCAGTCTAATATTCAGTTCAGTTCAGTCGCTCAGTTGTAGCCGACTCTTTGCGACCCCGTGGACTGCAGCACACCAGGCCTCCCTGTCCATCACTAACTCCTGGAGCTTACTCCAACTTATGTCCTTGAGTCGGTGATACCATCCAACCATCTCATCCTCTGTTGTCCCCTTCTCCTCCTGCCTTCAATCTTTCCCAGCATCAGGGTCTTTTCAAATGAGTCAGTTCTTCACATCAGGTGGCTAAAGTATTGGAGTTTCAGCTTCAGCATCAGTCCTTCCAATTAATATTCTGCAAAAAAACATTTATAGAGGATACACTGCTTTGTAATAAAATAAAAATACTGTGAAAAAAATTACTGAGAAAAAACATTTACAAAGGATACACTGCTAAAGGACTGCTATCCAGAATATACAAAGAACTCTAAAAACTGAACAATAAGAACGACAATTCTTTAAGAAAACAATATTTAAGAAAAGGGCCAAAGACCTTAACAAACACAATACAGATGAAATACAAAAGACAGAAGGGACCTGCCTGATGGTCCAGTATTTAAGATTCCATGCTTCCACTGGAGGGAGTGCAGATTTGATCCCTGGTCAGGGAACTAAGATCCTGCATGCCACACAGTGCGGCCAAAAAATTTAATGAAAGAAGAAATACAGATGGAAAATAAACACATGAAAAGATTCTCCACATCAGATATCATTAGGGAAATGAAAATTAAAACAGTAACGAAATATAACTATACACCAAAATCTGGCCAAAATCTGGCACATTGACATTGCCAAATGCTGCTAAGGATGTGGGAGGAACAGGAATTCTCTTTCATTGCTGGTGGGAATGACAAATGATATAGCTACTTTGTAAGACAGTTTGGCAATTCCTAACAAAATCAAAAATATTTTTACCCTCTGATGCAGCAGTTATGCTCCTTGTATTTACATAAAGAAGTTGAAAACCATCTCCACACCAAAACCTGCACATGAGTGTTTATAGTAGCTTTATTTATAATGGCCAAAACTTGGATGCAACCAAGATGTTTTTCAGTAGGTGAATGGATAAATAATCTGTGGTACAGCCAGATAATAGAACATTGCTATGCTGTCACTTCAGTCGTGTCCGACTCTGTGTGACCCCACAGATGGCAACCCACCAGGCTCTCCTGTCCCTGGGATTCTCCAGGCAAGAGCACGGGAGTGGGTTGCCATTTCCTTATGCAGTGCTAAAAAGCTATCAAGCTGTCAGGCTATGAAAAAACATAAAAGGAGCCTTCAGTTCAGTCGCTCAGTCGTGTCCAACTCTTTGCGACCCCATGAATCACAGCACGCCAGGCCTTCCCTGTCCATTACCAACTCCCGGAGTTCACTCGGACTCACGTCCATCGAGTCACTGATGCCATCCAGCCATCTCATCCTCGGTCATCCCCTTCTCCTCCTGCCCACAATCCCTCCCAGCATCAGAGTCTTTTCCAATCAGTCAACTCTTTGCATGAGGTGGCCAAAGTACTGGAGTTTCAGCTTTAGCATCATTCCTTCCAAAGAAATCCCAGGGCTGATCTCCTTCAGAATGGACTGGTTGGATCTCCTTGCAGTCCAAGGGACTCTCAAGAGTCTTCTCCAAAACCACAGTTAAATGCTTGTTATTTAGTGAAAAAATCAAATGTGCACAAGCTTGGCGGTGCATGATTCCAACTGTATGATATTCTGGAAGAGGTAAAACCATGGTGACAGCAAAGGTATCAGTGATTTCCGGGGACTAGAGGAAGGAGAGTGATGAATAGATGAAGCATAGAGGGTTTTAAGGGCAGTGAAAATACTCTCATGATGGAAAAATGTCACACGTTTGTCCAAACCCATAGAATGTACAACACCAAGAGTGTACCCTGAGGAAAACCGTGGACTTCAGGTGATGATGATATGTCAGTGTAGGTTCGTTAGTTGTAACAAAGATAGCACACTGGTGGAGGATATTGCTAATGGGAGAGCCTATGCATGTGTGGGGACTGGGGGTAATTGGAAAATCTCTGTATTTTCAGTTTTGCTGTGAACATAAAACTTCTCTTAAAAAGTTATAATGAGTTCTTAATAATCCAAGGACTCATCTAACTTAGATTGGTGTGGAGTGTTAATACAATTACAGAAGCCCCATGATTATTCTGGCAATGCAGTATTTAAAGCTTCTAGAAGAACAACAGCTTAGTGGTGCTTTCTTTCTACAGTACGAAAAGGCAAAGAAAACCTACTTGCAAGCCTGTAAGAGATCACCTTCATGCCTTACCTGGCTAGGACTGGGAATCGCCTGTTATCGGGTAAGAGTATGAGATATTGAGACTAGCCTGTGCATATAGCTGACCTTGACTCCTTGGCCTTCCAGGTATCCATGGGGTTTGAATGATGGTGGGAAGGCTGTCAGGGCAATCTTCTCTAATAAAAAGCTGCTCTTCAAAGCTGTTCAGTAGAAAAGTGAAGTTCAATCTGAACTACAAAAATAAAATTTCTTTAAAAATCCCACAAAAACTAAAGTGTGAAGCTATATAATAAAAAAATTAATGTTATTTGGTACATAAGCTCATAATTTTATGATGTTACCTGTAAGAGAAAAGTGATATAGGGTGTGAAGAATCTACTCAACTAAAGAAGCTACTTGATACTTATTAAGCTCTGTGGCCCTTCTATATTCAGGAAAAGTTGCTACAGCTTCTGGCAGATCTTCTGTTCCTCTGCCACTGAAAACTCTTTAGTTACCCTTCCCTCCTTTTCTCTAATCTTTGAAAGAGGCATGCATTCTCCTGTTCTCGTTTAACTCCTTCATGCATATTTGTGATCTTTCCCTCTCCTTTTCTCCTAATCCCTTACTTTATTAATATTTTCTTTTTTAAAAAATTTACATTACTAAGCTTTCCTTCTCAATCAACTCTTTCCGTGTACTTCCTCCTTCTTTAACAACAATAACAACCTCCCTGGTTGTTAACCTTAACCAAAAGAGTGTTTATGTGCCTTGATTCCTATCCTTCATTGCTGTTTTATTTTTTAAATCATAAAGGTAAAATATGATCATTATAGAAAATATAGATGATACACAATATGAAGAAAACATGAAAGTATTCTTAATCCTGCCATTGATGATAACCAATGATGTTAACATTTGAATGCACTTTCCTCCAGTCTTTTTTTGTACATATGTGGTGCTAGTGGTAAAGAAACTGCCTGCCAGTGCAGGAGACATAAGAGACACAGGTTTGATCCCTGGCTTGGGAAGATCCCCTGGAGGAGCGCATGGCAATGCACTCCAATATTCTTGCTTGGAGAATCCCATGGACAGAGGAGCCTGGCGGGCTGTAGTCCGTGGGGTTGCAAATAGTTGGACATGACTGAAGTGACTTAGCACGGAAGTAATTTTAATGTATAAGATTGTAAATAATATATTTGCTGCTTTGTAATCTTTTTTCTACTTGACAATATAGCATTGGTACTTTCTCACATCATCAACTAGTCTAAAACATGAATTTTGATAACTGTGTAGTATTCCCTGGTTTGGATGAATAAGTAAGATTACCATGTAATTTATCATATAAACCTGGACACTTTTAAGAATGTAAAGGGCAATATTAATACTTACACTGGGATATAGTCAACGGGGACATGTGATCACTTAAATAGAAGCCGCATGCCCTCTGTTCCACCTTCCCAGAAAGGATGTAAAACAACTGTTGGTGTTAAAAACCAAACAGCACTTTCGAAACTACAGGAAACCAACTATATTAACTAGTCAGCATAAATAATGCTTCTGTTTGTTTTAAGTAGTATAAAAATATTTTTATTGATATAGAAATTCAGAAAAACTTGTGTTAAGCCCTACTGCTAAGATGTCCAAGTAATCTCTGCCCCCCAGTGAGTGTTTCAGTCATAGTTATACTGTATCTATGTGTGGGGATATCACAATTTACTTGACCAGCCACTTAGTATTGGACTTGTCATTAGTTTCTACAATTATATTATTATAAATAAAGCAGGAATAAACATTCTTAGACATAAATTTCTGTGCATAATTCTGTTATTTCCTTAGGATATATTCATAGAGAATGTAGAAAAATGTTAGTCTTTATAGTGTCAACTCATGTTCTAGAAAGGCTATATACTGATTTTTACTCTGCCAGGTAAGAGAATCCATTTTACTGTTAACTTCATCAACAATGGGCATTATCATGTACCAATTTGATATGTATCTTTTTTTCTTGGCTGTGCTGCACAGATTATAGGATCTTAATTCACTGACCAGGGATTAAAACTGGGCCCTTAGCAGTGACAGCATGGAGTCCTAACCACTGAACCACTGGGGAATCCCAATATGTATCTTAATTTACATTTTCATCACAAAGGAGTTGAAATCATGTGATACAAGTATTTCTTTACTTGTGAATTATATGTTAATTTCCTAGGTTGCATTTACCCTTCACTTCCTTGCAATTAGATGTATAACCCTAACACTTGGCTGAAACTTATCTGACAAGGACCACATATAACATCTTAATTGCCAAATGCAGTAGACTCTTAGATGAATTCTCTGTGACACTTAACCTGTTGACTGCCAACTTCTTGAAGCCCTCTCCTCCGTTGACTTCCACAAGGGTGTCCTTCTCAGCCTTTTTTCCCGACTCCTGGTCTTTTACCCACCATAATTGTTGGGTCCTCTTGGGTTCTATAGCCAGCTCTTCTGTCACTGTATTTCTTCTCACTAAGAAATATCATCCACCCCAGTGGGCTTAACTACCGCCTGTGCCCCAGTGAATTCTAAAGTTTCAGTTCCTAACACTTTCATGTTCTGACCCTTCTGTCAAACAGCTCCCTTTGGTGGTCCCCTAGACACCTAATAATTTACATATCCAAAATGTAACCTAACTTATCTCTGAAGGATTCTCACATTCCTTAAGCCTGTACGTTCCCCTTTATTCCCTATCTTAGTGAATGGGACTAAATGAACTCTGTCAACCAAACCAGAAACTTACAAGCTATCCTAGTCTACTTCCATTACTTCTAACTAGGCATCGAATATCCTATTAATTTTGCCTCCTAAATGTCTCTTAAGTCTATTCTCTCCTCTTCATCCTACTTTTGCTGCTCTAATTCAAGCTTTATCCCCTTTACTTGCAAGGCTGGTCTCCTGTTCTCCCTCAATTCATCTGCTGCTGTTGTTATCAAAGTGGTCTTTAAAATATGCAGATACCTATTACTTCCCTATTTAAACCCTTCAATACTACCCCTTGTTTCAGAAGAATAATCAGATTTTTTTTAATTGATCTGGTCTCTCCCTAATCCTCTCAGTGTTATCACTTCCTTTGTTCTCTTTCTCTCTCACCTTATTTCTCTCTCCCCCACCCATCTCTTCTCCAGCCACACAGGTTTATTAAGTTTCCTGAGCATGCCATTCTCTCCGAAGCCTCCATGCTTCTGTATATGAAATTCCTCTTACCCGGAATGCCTTGAAATACAGCTAACAGCTCTTATTTGTTGAGATTGACTTTAGCAATGTTTCTTCTCTGAAGCCGTCCTTTACTCTCAGGAAGAATTATTCCTCTGTCCCTCCACTAAATTATACATACATACACGTATATGCGTGTGGGGGTGCTTATTTTGTATCAGAACTCTTCATGTATTTGAGTTTTCATTTTGTCTTAATTTTTTATATATCTGTCATAAAAGGGCAAAGGTTGTATTTTTTTCTTTTGTATTTGAGGACAAAGATTGTATTTTTTCTTTTATTCAAATTATCTAGCATATTGCCTGGCACAGAGTAAAGCCTTAGCAAGTATAAGTTGATTAAATAATTAATATCGCCAAGACATGTAAAGTATGGGAAAATATATGGGCATTTTTGAAAGGCCATTGTTCATATTATCTTGGGCCTAGAAACCCATTATCATCTTTTATAAAACAGGAAAATGAACAGCACTTTACTAGGGAGAGAGAAGTATCTTATCCTTTCCTTAGGTGGCCTTTTGGAAGATTTTACAAAGCAAACTCACCATATTAGGGGCAACAATGATATCCATGTGCCCAGAGCTCAGGGAGCACCCTAGAATCTCTGAATACTTTATAGCTCAAGATTGTGCTATCAATAACTAATGTTAGGGGAAAGAGAACCTTTCTGACCAATAGTAATTTGACAGACTAATAGGACTTTAACTTAAGAAAGGGATACATGATGTAAATGAAACAACTACAGATGTGTCTGACATCCCATTGTGTGCAGGGAAATCACTGAATGATGCACACATGATAGAGAATACTTTTGTTTTTTCCAGCCCTGGCACCTGAAGCTCCATGGGGCATGGAAGCCCTCATGGGCCTGCTGTAGAGAGAGGGAAGAAGAGGGGTATAAATTGAGAGCCAGACAGGGCTCCAGATTCCCCTACCTGATTTTTTTTTTTAGTAGTATTTTTTTCTGCATGTTCTTTATTTACTTACTTAATTATTTTTGGCCACATGTGGTCTTAGTGGAGAAGGCAATGGCATCCCACTCCAGTACTCTTGCCTGGAAAATCCCAGGGACGGAGGAGCCTGGTAGGCTATAGTCCATGGGGTCGCCAAGAGTCAGACATGACTGAGCAACTTCACTTTCTCTTTTCACCTTCATGCATTGGAGAAGGAAATGGCAACCCACTGCAGTGTTCTTGCCTGGAGAATCCCAGGGATGGGGGAGCCTGGTGGGCTGCCGTCTATGGGCTGGCACAGAGTTGGACACGACTAAAGCAACTTAGCAGCAGCAGCAGTGGTCTTAGTGGCAGCATGTGGAATCTTTGTTGTGCCATGTGGGATCTTTGCAGGGCACGGGCTCTTCCTCGTGGAAGTACGCTTCTCTCTAGTTGTGGTGAGAGGGCTCAGTTGTCTCATGGCATGTGGGATCTTAGTCCCCCAGCAGGAATTGAACCCATATCCCCTGCACTGGAAGGTGAATTCTTAACCACCAGACCACCAGGGAAGTCCCCTACCTGACTTTTTAATCAAAGCAGTTCTACTTTTAACTCGTTCATATCGCTCAGTCGTGTCTGTTTGCGACCCCATGGACTGTAGCCCACTAGGCTCCTCCGTCCATGGGATTCTCCAGGCAAGAATACTGGAGTGGGTTGCCATTTCCTTCTCCAGGGGATCTTCCCGACCCAGGGATCAAACCCAGGTCTCCTGCATTGCAGGCAGATGCTTTAACCTCTGAGCCACCAGGGAAGCCTCATATATTGGAACACCACCACAAAAGATTTTGTTTGAACAATGACTTCTGTTGCTAAATTTTTTTTTAAGTTGAAAATTATTAGTATGGGTCACACATACACCAGTTATTTGGACATAGCATTTTCAGCCAAACAGATTCTAGCTGGCTTAAATGGAAATTACTCTGACTTAACAAATCACGTATCTTCTTTTCCTTTCAAGCTGGAGGAGCTCACAGAGGCTGAGGATGCTCTCTCTGAAGCCAATGCTTTGAACAACTACAATGCTGAAGTGTGGGCATATCTGGCTCTGGTCTGCCTGAAAGTGAGTGTTTCCTTACACAGTGTATCCTTACACAGTGTCCTTGGGCAGAGAGGTGAGGGGCCAAGTAAAGAAAGGGATAGTGGGAAGGCCATCAATTCATGATAGTTGAGGTTTGATGAGCTTAGATTTGGTCATTATACTGATGATGAAGGAGGGGCCATGTCTTGGAAGCTTCTCCTTAGAATGTGCCTGAAAATTATATGCTTAGGTGTGTTTGTCTGGAAATGAGATTCTAAAAATAGAAGTGAGGCACTTGGATTTGGTGTTCTCAGGTGAGTGGTAAAGGGGGTGGACTGGAATTGACCACCAGTGGGGGTTTCAGGTGGAGTGGGCTCCATGTGACATTTTTGAGCTGCTCATTAGGCCCAACCCCAAGCCACACAAACCAAGCCCAGCCCAATGTGCGCCCTGCCCCAAGATGAAGGAGCATGTACAGATCAGACTGTGGTCTGGGGTTGTAGTTAGGAGATGTGCAGGGGTTATGGAGTGGGATGGCAGATTAGACTTGGGGAAGAGAGGTTCTCCTTCTGCCTTCCTTTTAGCACCCTCTCATGTTTAGGACCTCAAGTCTGGGAATTGTATAGTCATGCCATTTATGCTCTGGATCTACCAAAAATTTAGGATATGGTCTATAAAAGCTATATAAAAATCCAGTGATTAAAAAAAAAAGGCAAAGTAGCCTATAAGGGTATAGACATAAATGAATTACCAACAACAGAAATCTCTGATAGACTGAAGATATTTTCCCCAAAAGTCCTATCATTTAAAACATGTACCCAAAGCTGTGAAGCATTCTTCTTTGCAATTGTCTCTGACATTTTTCTCTGAGAGCAGAATTCAGATAGATAGTTTAGCTATTCAGAAAGATAGATTAGATATTTACCTGAGTTCTTACCTCAGCTCTACCAAACTAATCAGGAAAGGCATGGTGTTTATATTTTAAATGTATTTAGTTATATTTAATGACCTGAGTTCTTGTTTCATTAAAGTAGTTTTAAAAGAATTACAAATGGGAGTGATATTGTATCAGAATGTAACAAGGTCAGATACCAGCAAAGGAGATTCTCTTATACTGTTTCTGAATCATTCCTTCCTGTTGAACTGCTGGCTAAGGGTGGAAATTTGTGATAGCTGCTTTACCTGTAGGAAATAACCCTCTCAAAATTAAAATAACTTGCTTCAATAACTTGCACATTAGCCTAAGATTCAAATTGGGAATGATGAGAGTGGCCCTCAATTTTTTGTTGGCCAACATAATACAGAACCAACAGGGGATATTGTGATTATAAAAGAAACTAACAAAATAAAAATGATTGAATTTTCTCTTTGGAGTAAATATCAGTATGAGGAATACGTGAATTCTTACCCAGCTCTGCCACAACTAGCTGTGGGATCCTGGACAATTTATTTAAACTTGCTGGGCCTCAGTTTCTTCATCTATAAGCTAAAATGCAAGATTTCAATACACTTTGCTCAGAAACTGACTGATAAAAATGGGAAAAATTAAGGATATGTAAGTACAGGAGACAGGGATCAAGATGATTCCCATGGAAAAGAAATGCAAAAAAAGGAAAATGGCTGTCTGAGGAGGACTTATAAATAGCTGTGAAAAGAAGAGAAGTGAAAAGCAAAGGAGAAAAGGAAAGATATAAGCATCTGAATGCAGAGTTCCAAAGAATAGCAAGGAGAGATAAGAAAGCCTTCCTCAGCGATCAATGCAAAGAAATAGAGGAAAACAATAGAATGGGAAAGACTAAAGATCTCTTCAAGAGAATTAGAAATACCAAGGGAACATTTCATGCAAAGATGGGCTCAATAAAGGACAGAAATGGTATGGACCTAACAGAAGCAGAAGATATTAAGAAGAAGTGTACAAAAAAGATCTTCATGACCCAGATAATCACGATGGTGTGATCACTCACCTAGAGCCAGACATCCTGGAATGTGAAGTCAGGTGGGCCTTAGAAAGCATCACTACAAACAAAGCTAGTGGAGGTGATGGAATTCCAGTTGAGGCATTTCAAATCCTGCAAGATGATGCTGAGAAAGTGCTACACTCAAAATGCCAGCAAATTTGGAAAACTCAGCAGTGGCCACAGGACTGGAAAAGGTCAGTTTTCATTCCAATCCCAAAGAATGCTCAATTGCACTCATCTCACACGCTAGTAAAATAACGCTCAAAATTCTCCAAGCCAGGCTTCAGCAATATGTGAACCGTGAACTTCCAGATGTTCAAGCTGGTTTTAGAAAAGGCAGAGGAACCAGAGATCAAATTGCCAACATCTGCTGGATCATGGAAAAAGCAAGAGAGTTCCAGAAAAACATCTATTTCTGCTTTATTGACTATGCCAAAGCCTTTGACTGTGTGGATCACAATAAACTGTGGAATATTCTGAGAAAGATGGGACTACCTGACCTGCCTCTTGAGAAACCTATATGCAGGTCAGGAAGCAACAGTTAGAACTGGACATGGAACAACAGACTGGTTCCAAATAGGAAAAGGAGTATGTCAAGTCTGTATATTGTCACCCTGCTTATTTAACTTATATGCAGAGTACATCATGAGAAACGCTGGGCTGGAAGAGGCACAAGCTGGAATCAAGATTGCCGAGAGAAATATCAATAACCTCAGATATGCAGATGATACCATCCTTATGGCAGAAAGTGAAGAGGAACTAAAAAGCCTCTTGATGAAAGTGAAAGGGGAGAGTGAAAAAGTTGGCTTAAAGCTCAACATTCAGAAAACAAAGATCATGGCATCTGGTCCCATCACTTCATGGGAAGTAGATGGGGAACAGTGGAAGCAGTGTCAGACTTTATTTTGGGGGGCTCCAAAATCACTGCAGATGGTGATTGCAGCCAGGAAATAAAAAGACGCTTACTCTTTGGAAGGAAAGTTATGACCAACCTAGACAGCATATTAAAAAGCAGAGACATTATTTTGCCAACAAAGGTCCATCTAGTCAAGGCTATGGTTTCTCCAGTAGTCATGTATGGATGTGAGAGTTGGACTGTGAAGAAAGCTGAGGGCCGAAGAATTGATGCTTTTGAACTGTGGTGTTGAAGAAGACTCCTGAGAGTCCCTTGGACTGCAAGGAGATCCAACCAGTCCATCCTAAAGGAGATCAGTCTTGGGTGTTCATTGGAAGAACTGATGTTGAAGCTGAAACTCCAATACTCTGGCTACCTGATGCGAAGAGCTGACTCATTTGAAAAGACCGTAATGGTGGGAAAGATTAAAGGCAGGAGGAGAAGGGGACGACAGAGGGTGAGATGGTTGGATGGCATCACTGATTCAATGGACATGAGTTTGGGAAGGCTCCGGGAGTTGGTGTTGGACAGGGAGGCCAGGCGTGCTGCAGTCTATGGGGTCGCAAAGAGTCAGACACAACTGAGCGACTGAACTGAACTGAACTGACAATATACAGCCTTGACATACTCCTTTCCCAATTTGGAACCAGTCTGTTGTTCCATGTCCAGTTCTAACTGTTGCTTTTTGACCTGCATAAGATTTCTTAGGAGGCAGGTCAGGTGGTCTGGTATTCCCATCTCTTTCAGAATTTTCCATAGTTTGTTGTGATCCACACAGTCAAAGGCTTTGGCATCGTCAATAAAGCAGATGTTTTTTGGGAACTCTCTCATGCTTTTTCGATGATCCAACAGATGCTGAGTGAAGTCTATTAGTGAATTCATATTATTCTCATTTAAGTCTTACATGAGTACTTCATACAAGAAGTAACTAGGAGAAGTAGTGTTCTCCCTTCATATCCAGATCTACATGCAAGTAATGCCAGTATCTGCTTCTTCCACGATGGGATAAATTTTAGCAGTTAAAAACTTGGACTCTGGAGCCAGGCTGTATTGTTTTAATACCTGGCTCCTCCACTTACTAGCTTCATAACCCTGGCAAGTTATTTATCTTCTCTGTGCCCAGACTTCTCTATCTGTAAACTGGGAATTATAAATAATAGTGGCATGTAAATAATATACAATATAAATATAAATAATAGTGGTATATATGAAAGTAAAGCACTTTAAAAGTGTAAGTGATTAAAACAATGTAAACTACAAAGCAAGTGCTATGTGTGTTAGCTAATATAAACAGAATAGCTTCAATACTAAGAGGAACAAATGACTTACGGTGCTTTCAGGAAAAAAAAAAAAAAGGCCAAGTTGTCTTTCAGCTATTTGAAATGGAGGAATATATATATATATATTTATTTATAAGTATATATTATATTTACTATCTGGTTTCCCCACCACCTTTCATTTTCCTGCTTCTGCTCTTCATTCAGAGGTTCTTAACCAAGAAGCTGTGGAATCTTCTGCTTTAGGCAGCAATGGCGGCAGTGTGCCTTCTCCGTTTAATGAGTATTATGGTATGTCTTCATCACTAAATTGTGTTGTTTTTTCAGGCTGGACGACAATTGGAAGCTGAGCAAGCCTACAAGTACACGATGAAGGTATGATGCAGATACCTTTGCTATTTGTAGTATACCGACATTGGGAATGCTAGGAGGAAGGTGCTGGCTTAATTCAAGACTTGACTTCACAGCATTTCATGATATGAAGATTTTTCTAGAGGACTTTCTTACCAACTTTGCCATAACCCACATATTACCATGGGAGATCTTTTTTTTACCCTCCATGGGCCTCATTATCCTCACATACAAAATGAAGGTGTTGTTGTAGTCCAGCAGTCAGCAAATTTTTCTGTAAAGGGCAGAATAGGATTTGTGGGCCACGTGGTCTCTCTTGTAGCTACCACACTGTGCCCTTGTAGTGCAAAAGCAGCTACAGACAATATGCAAACCAATGAGCACAGCTGTATTTCAAATAAAACTTTACTTAACAAAAACAGGCAGCAGGCTAGATTTGGCTCATGAGCTATTGCTCGTGAATCCCTGGTCTAGTCTATTGGTTATGATTGCAAATAATGTGACTTGGAAGCCAGTGGCTTAAACAAATTAGGAGTTTTTTCTCATCTAATGAAAAGTCCAGAACATACTGGTACCACAGCTCCACAGTGTTAACAGAAACCCAACCTCTTTCTTTCTGCTTCACCAGTCATAACATGAAGTTTCCAGCCCTCACAGTTGCAAGACAGCCATTGTACCTCAAGCTATCACATGCATATTTCAAGTATAGTAAAGAACAAACTAGGCAAAGGAAAAAAGGGCCACACTAGCTATTTCACCTCCCTTTAAAGAGATGTGACTTTAGCTTACATTTCATTGATCACAACTGAAATTACTGCTAGCTGCAAGGGAAACTCTGTCGCTTTTTAGTTGCCTACATTGCTGCCCTGAAAAGAAATGAAGATTTTGTTAGTAAAAGAAGAGAGTGGATTTGTAGGCAACCAGATGTGTCCATTACACATTGAGATTTTAAAATTAAATTCAAATCTAATGGTTTTGATTCCTTTGTATTTTATTCCTGTCTCCCACCTGCCAAACAGTATTATACATTAGTTAAGAATATATTTGGGTATTAGGGTATACTTTTTAAAAATAAACTTTTTTTTTACACAAAAAAATGCACAAATTGTGAGCATTCATACCATGTAAATTTTTGTAAAGTGAACACTTCCATGTAACCAGCACAGTGTTCTGAGACTTTTTAGTGGAGTTACCATGAAACAGAGAATATAGGAAGAGTCAATTCCAACCTGAGGAACTATGTTCTTTAGCTGTGGCCCCACAAATAAGGAGTCTCCACATAGCTATGTCAGGTGTGACATATGTGTTCTTCCCTTCTACCTCTTACGCAGTTAAAATTGAAAGATGAGAATCTGCTTGCAGAGCTCCACATGGTTCAGGAGACGGTTGGCTTTGGAAATCCATCTTTCTGACATCCTTCTACCTGAAGAATTTTCCGTATGGGATGCTGAGCTCCTTTCTTTCCAAGAAAAATTAAACCCTGGATGTTTCACCAGAATGAAGACTGGGGATAAAGAAAGAAACGATCATCAATATAACTGATACCCATTCATTTATTTCCATTGTCTTACTGAATGGCTATTGTTACTGGATGTTTTACTGTTTGACAGTTAACTGGATGGCAATAGAAAAAAATCTAAATAAAAAACTCAGAATTCATCAGTTATTGTATGCTGAGATATACATAAGAATATAACTATTTGTGTGTGTGTGTGTGTGTGTGTAAGTAAGGTATAGTATGTTAATTATTAGTGAAAGCTTATCAGAATTACTCCTGTAGGAAGTCAACTGCTAAGGTCTGTGACCAGGTTCACTTACTGGAACTTAGGAATTAAGGCATTATTTTCTAAAGTGGGTGGAAAGGAAGAATGCTGTACTGGGTCACTGCATTAGGGCAAAGAGCACATTAGTTGTGCCCAGATCTAACAGTGAACAGAGAAGCTGAATCGAGTGGTCTTTGCTGACAGTATCTTCATGGATGTAAATCACAAGGGCTCTATGAAGAATCCATTACTATGTAACAGATGTAAAACTCCTCACAATTGAGGCCGTTATTCTAGGGCTAGAAATGACAAAGGAACCATACCTCACCCTTGTCCTCTTGGATCAGTGCACAGCAAAACCAAAAATAAAGGCTTCCTGTCTTTATTTTTTAAAGGAGGACACAGAGAATAAGAGGGACATGGAAAACCAGGAGGGAAAGTGAGAGGCACATTGGTAAACACAGGATAAAATCATTTATTTATAGTTCTCTAGTTTCAGCCCTAATGCGACCTCCTTTATGAAGTCTTCCTGAGGAATTACCAGGTTCACCTTCTTTTCTGCTCACCCCAGGACTGTCAGCTGCCTAGGGGCAAGGACAGCCCTCTTTCATCTTTGCGTTCCCTGGCACTGCGCCTAGGCCCTAACTGGTGCTCGGAAAACATCTGGTGGAAGGATGGATGGTGGCCTTCTCTGCTGGACTCAAAGCGGTAAAGAATTTGCCGCAATAGGTAAGACCCGGGTTTGATCCCTGGGTCAGGAAGATCCCCTTGAGGGAGGAATGCAACCCACTCCAGTATTTTGCCTGGGAAATCCCATGGACCCAGGAGCCTGGCGGGGTACGATGCATAGGGTCGCAAAGAGTCGGACACGGCTGAGTGACTAACACTTTCACTTCACCCCTTCCCGGGATTCTCCCAGTATTCCTCCCTCGGGCAGAGATCCACAGGGCAGTGAGCGGGAGATCCCACCGGGCTCGGCTCGCAGGGCATTCCCAAGTTGTACCGCTCCTTCTTTGTGGCAGTTAAGATACCTTAGGGCTCTCCGTGTTGTGTTACGGAAGTGCAGGGAAGGGACCGGAAGAGGCGGGGCGAGTGGACCATTCGCTTCCGGTACCGTGGTGCCTGGGCTAGGGTAGCGGAGTGTTGAAGTCTGCGGTTCTTCAGCGTTGAGCTTTCTGGCGGGTTGTCGGCGCAGCCGGAGGCTGCAGAGCGGATTCGCTCCGGCTCCGGGAAGCTCCGAGGCGTCGCAACTGGCGCACAGGCCCCGGGGCCCGCCGGCTGCGCCATGGTCCAGCTCAGTGAGTGCTGGGGGCCTCGGGAGACCTTCCGGGCGGTCTCGGGGATAAGAGGGAGTGTGGGCTGACTGGAGCTGCGCTCTCCTAGACGAGCTAGAGACAGTCCGTACCTGAAACTGCACACGTTTGATTCTGCCCTCAGTAGTTTTCTTGTTCCCTTTTAAAGTTTTCGCTGAACTCCTTTGAGATAGATGGCGTTCATTTTCTAGATGAGGCAGCTGGGCTTCAGCTTGTTCCAGAGACAGTAAATATCAGGCCTGTGTTGACTGCGATGGGTATAGCTGGAGTGTTTAAGAGGAGTTTCACAAAGAAAGGGTTTCTTAGTCCGACTGACAAGAATTGGTTGAAAGGAAGGACATTTTGGGCTTCCCTGGTGGCTCAGAGGTAAAGAATCTGCCTGCAGTGCAGGAGACACTGGTTCGATTCCTGGATCGGGAAGATCCCCTGGCGGAGGGCACGGGCAACCCACTCCAATAGTCTGCCTAGAGAATCCCATGGACAGAGGAGCCTGGCTGGCTGCAGTCCATAGGGTCGCACAGAGTTGGACACGACTAAAGCGACTAAGCAGCAGCAGCAAGGACATTTCAGTGGGTGAAGGGGGTTGTCTCATTTCATTTTCTGCATTTTGTGCTCTCGATTTTTGTGTCTTAACCACTTATTTGTCTACAGCTACTGTCCTTTGCAAGGCCTACCGTGGAGGCCACTTAACCATCCGCCTTGCGCTCGGTGGCTGTACCAACAGGCCTTTCTACTGCATCGTGGCTGCTCACAACAAGTGTCCCAGGGATGGCCGTTTCATAGAGCAGCTGGGCTCCTATGATCCAATGCCCAACAGTCATGGAGAGAAACTCGTTGCTCTCAACCTGGACCGGATCCGGCATTGGATTGGCTGTGGAGCCCACCTCTCGAAGCCTGTGGAAAAGCTTCTGGGTAACTCAGCTAAGCCTTACCTCTTTGAGGGGATTTTAAATTTAAGTCATTTCCAAGATGATGAGAATTAAGAATGATTTTCACTATCTCCAGGCTAATCAGGACTGGAGGGAGAACTGAAATTGATCTAGTTGCCAGTTGAAATCTAGAGATGCCTTTTGTAGAGACTTCATGAGACTTTTTGGATGACTGAGATTTTATGCTAAAAAAAAGGGGGGGAATGGTGTGTCTTGCATGACTGTCATTTGATGATTTTTTCAAGTAAGGAAAATAGTGTTAAGAAGTAGACAACATCCATTGTGATCTTGCAGTAAATGGAAGGAAGGGAACTGGGGGAAGAGGTGAAAACATTTTGGCAAGTGAGGAATTTGTTTTGAATCTTTGTCTTGGATCAAATCTCTGTTAGACTTCAGTTCAGTGAGACTGAGTTCCCAGGTAAACATTAGTTTGTATTGTTATAATGAATGAGAATCCTGTTACTTTTAGGTCTTTCTGGCTTTTTCCCTCTGCACCCGATGGTGATCACAAATGCTGAGAGGCTGCGACGGAAACGGGCACGAGAAGTCCTCTTAGCGGCTCAGAAAACAGATACAGAGGCTACAGAAACAAAAGAGAACTGACTTCAGTGAACATAGCAGTGGGAACGAACTTGAAGTCCTCTTAAAATATTTGTGCAGAACTCTTAGTTTTATTATATTTAGAGGTGAATAAATGGAATTTTTTAAGTCATCCATGATCATCTGGCCTGATCTGAACAGAGCCCAGGGAGAAGTTTGTTCTTGACTGACATAAAGCTGAGTGTAGATACTAATTAATTCTTTCAGCCTTCTTCAGGGGAAAGATAGTTGGACTCTGGGTCCCCTGGGCAACTTTATAGCCTACTACCTTCCAAGATTTCCCTGTTTCAAAGTCCCCAACCAGCATGTCTGTGTCCTCTCCAAGTATTCCTTGTTTAATCATTTATGGTCATCCCACCAACTCAAGAATACGATTACTTAACTTACTGTTTTTGTAATTGCAGATTTACATTGTCTTGTCAACACACAATCTCAAATTTACAAAGGTAGTTTGTTACATGCTTTTAGGCTCTAATAATCTACTTTTAAAGAAAGAATACCTGGAAGAAAGTAAAGTACCTATGTACAACTTCCATGCAAGGTTATTTGTGAGAATTATAAGGTATCATGAAATTAGGTAGGATTGTCTTCAGTTTATCAGTGGGGAAGCTGAGGTTCAGAAGTAGAAACTCGGACAAGGCCAGTATTGGGCAGAACAGAGTCAGACCCCGATGTTCCTACCTGGAGAGCCCTTTCCAACATGTTATGTCTGTAGTGGGGGTAGTGAGTAAAGATAAAGGGCTTTTCAAAAGTCCACTTTTAAAAGTCAGTGACAAAATTAGGTTGAGGTATCATGGTTTGTCGGAGAAGGCGATGGCACCCCACTCCAGTACTCTTGCCTGAAAAATCCAATGCACAGAGGAGCCTGGTAGGCTGGGGTTCATGGGGTTGTGAAGAGTTGGACATGACTGAGCAACTTCCCTTTAACTTCTCACCTTCATGCATTGGAGAAGGAAATGGCAACCCACTCCAGTGTTCTTGCCTGGAGAATCCCAGGGACGGGGGAGCCTGGTGGGCTGCCGTCTATGGGGTCACACAGAGTCGGACACGACTGAAGTGACTTAGCAGCAGCACCATGGTTTGTTAATATAAATGACTGGTTGTGTCCCCCCAAAGCCTGTTATCTGTTCCACCATAACTGTAGCAGGGTTAGATGGCTTTAGTTGTCATACTGAATAATATAAATTTCATAATCTGGTATAAAACTAAAATATGGGAGATTTATATAGGAGATTCTAAAGCCCTGTTGTTGTACCAACCTATCCTCAGTTTTATATTCTGAGAATAATTGCCAGCCACCTCAAACTCAGGTCATCAAGGCTCTCTGAGTTGTCACTGGATGGCCTCCACTTGCTTTGGGGAGGCTTTAAAGGCAGGACAGGCAGAGAGCAACTGACTTCATGGGAGTTTGATCTTGAAAGTAGGAAAAAGAAATGCTTTGAAAGCCATTTCAAAGTTTAAAGGAGAACAGTATATCCTGGAGAGTTTGAGGTCTTTGGAGACACCTTAACTGGTAGAGTAGAGGAGAATGTAATTCTGGAAAGTATTGACCAATGAAGGGAACTGATGTGAAATAGGTATTATTTTGAGCTGTTGAATTTCTGCCAATTCGTGTATTCACTTTGTGCCCTGGTCTGTCTTTTATTTAAGACACACATATGGAAACTTCTGTGTAAGCTCATCCTCTCCCTGATTTCCAAAGTTTCCTCTAGTCCTACTCTTGCTTTGGATTTCCAGGCCCAGATTTTTCACCAGTTCTTGGATGATTGCATCTGTCTGTCTTGATACCATCTCAAATCCAACATGCTCAAACACACGTCTGCACTTTAGAAAGCCTTTGTTTCTAAAGCTTATATTTTTATCAAGATGGGGGTTTGGATCATGTTATCTCCACCAAAGTGGAAGGTGGTTCAGGGACTGGAAGGTGAATGGAAATGATTCTGTAAACAATGTCAAATCTAGAAGTTCTATCAATTAGATAATTTTTAGAAGACGTATTTTGTGCTTTTTGTTTAATATAGGTTTTTTAAATTGCAGGGCTCAAGGGAAAGTCACTGCCTAGCAGTCCCAACTTCAGTCACTCAGTCGTGTCCGATTCTCACGACCTCATGCACTGTAGCATGCCTATCCTTCACCATCTCCCAGAGCTTGCTCAAACTCATGTCTGTTGAGTCGATGCCATCCAACCATCTCATCCTCTGTTGTCCCTTTCTCTTCATGCCCTCTGTCTTTCTCAGCATTGGTGTCTTTTCCAGTTTGTCGGCTCTTCACATCAGGTGGTCAGATAATTGGCACTTCAGCATCAGTCCTTCCAATGAATGTTCAGGGTTGATTTCCCTTTAGGATTGACTGGTTTGATCACCATGCTGTCCAAGGGACTCTCAAGAGTCTTCTCCAGCACTACAGTTTGAAAGTATCAATTCTTCAGCACTTAGCTTTTTTAATACTGTCTAGGTTTGTCGTAGCTTTTCTTCCAAGGAGCAAGCGTCTTTTAATTGTATGGCTACAGTCACCACCTGCAGTGATTTTGGAGCCAAAGAAAAAGTCAGTCACTGTTTCTATTTTTTCCCTATTTGCCATGAAGTGATGGGACTGGATGTCATATCTTGGTTTTTTGAACGTTGGAGTTTTAAGCCAGCTTTTTCACTCTCACCCTCATCAAGTGACTCTTTAGTTCTTCACTTTCTGCTATTAGGGTAATGTTCTCTACATATCTGAGGTTTTTGATATTTCTCCCTGCAGTCCTGATTCCAGCTTGTGATACATCCAGCCCAGCATTTCGCATGATTTACTCTGCATATAAGTTAAATAAGGTGACAATTTACAGTCTTGACTGACTCCTTTCCCAGTTTGGAACCAGCCCATTGTTCCACGTCTGGTTCTAACTATTGCTTCCTGTAGTAGTGTAGTTAATCGCTCAGTCGTGTCTGACTCTGCCACCCCATGGGCTGTAGCCTGCCAGGCCCCTCTGTTCGGTCCATGGAATTCTCCAGGCAGGAATACAGGAGTGGGTTGCCATTCCTGTCTCCAGTGGATCTTCCCCACTGGGGTATCGAACCCAGGTCTCCATTGCAGGCCGATTCTTCACCGTCTGAGCTACAGGGAAGCCCATACAGGTTTCTCAGGAGGCAGGTAAGGTTGTCTGATATTCCCATCTCTGTTAAGAATTTTCCACAATCTGTTGTGATCCCCAAATTTAAACCACATGAGATTGCCAAATGCTGATGTTATGCCGTTTTTTACTGGAAAAAAAAGCAGAAAGCAGCGCTAGGTTCAACCTAATATGAACGTTTACACTGTTGCATAAACTGAGCTGGGACATTGGGGAAAAGGTAGGGATGAGGTTTTCAGAGTAAGAGGAGGAGGGCCGGGCCTGAGAGAATTTGTGGAAGGAGACTTCGGTGTTGGGAGACTCACTGCCTCAATCCTGGCCGTCCCCAGCATGGCCACGCCCCCGTTTCTCGACGGCCGTAAAGTGCGGCGTCGTGGCCCCGCCTCTTCCGGCGCCTCTTGTGACGCTAGCGCCTCGGGCTTTTTGCGCGGGAAAAGGTAGGCGCTCTTGAGCTTTACTCTGTGTAGCTGTGTTCAGGTGTTTTTGCTGAGCCCGCCGCCCCTTCGCACCGCTGCCGACCATGGGGCTTCTGGAACTGTGCGAAGAACTATTCGGCACCGCCGACCTTTACCAAGTATTGGGCGTGCGGCGCGAGGCCTCAGACAGCGAGGTCCGACGCGGCTATCACAAGGTGTCCCTGCGGGTGCACCCGGATCGGGTGGGCGAGGGCGACAAGGAAGACGCCACCCGCCGCTTCCAGGTGCGCTAAACTCTATCCACCGGCCGCCCGGGCTTCCCTCCGTCTTATGACCGCCCGGCCTCTCCCGGGGTGGAGTGAGCCGAACCCGGCCTGGCGTTTTCTAATCTTTATTTCTCGCGGCGCGGTTTCAGTGAGAGGCGGAGGGGTGATTTTAGTGTACTCTTTCCCGCAGATCCTTGGGAAGGTCTACTCCGTTCTGAGTGACAAAGAACAGAGAACATTATACGATGAACAGGGAACAGTGGACGAGGATTCTGATGTGCTCAGCCAAGACCGGGACTGGGAGGCCTATTGGAGATTACTCTTTAAAAAGGTAAAGAACTCTGGAGATTTTCTTGTGACCGTTAACATTTCTCATTCAACAGACCTTTATTGAATGCCTCTAAGGTCTTGTGTTTTGTGTTATTAAGAATGAGGATTTTTTATTTGGTCTCTAAATATTAATAAACGCATACACAACACAGATATTCCTTAGGAGAGCCGCACTTCTCTGAAGAAGGGCAAATTTATCTAACCGTTCTGTTGAACCATGTATATATGTGTGTTATAACACATGCACGTACATACATAGATGCACTTACTGAAATGGGCCTTTAACTATCTGTTGGTGTAGAGTGGAGTGAAAGGGGGACATTAAATTTTTTTATAATATGTGTTTATTTTACAAAGCCAGGTGTAAGGCCTGAGTGTTTTTCTGGGTCTCTTCTCACCTTTGGAAACTTCACTTAAATTTTCCTGGTGTGTAGCTTAGCAGTTCTAAAGATTGGACTAGGGAGAACCCTAGAAAATCTTTAGCAGAGAAAATTTGCTTCCTTGCAACAATTTCAACTCAAGCAGCTGTTGTATTTGGGGAGAAATATTTTGAAACCTGAGTTAAGTTTTTTCTTGTATTCCGATTATTTAAAATAAACTGATTCAAAGTTACAGCATGTGTCTCTCATTTGTTCAGATATCTCTGGAAGACATTCAGGCTTTTGAGAAGACATACAAAGGTTCTGAAGAAGAACTGACTGATATTAAACAGGCCTATCTGGACTTCAAGGGTGACATGGATCAGATTATGGAGTCTGTGCTGTGTGTGCAATACACAGAAGAACCCAGGATAAGGCACATTATTCAACAAGCCATTGATGCTGGAGAGGTCCCATCCTATAATGCCTTTGTCAAAGAATCGAAGCAGAAGATGAATGCAAGGAAAAGGAGGGTAAGATTTTGAATGCCATTTACTATTTATATCTTGACTACTTCCCAAAAGAATCTGAAGATATTTATAACAATCAAAATAGAAATAAGACTGCTGAAATAAAGATAAGGCTTAACTTCTAGTTGCCATCTAACTAAATGAGCATAATGAGCTCATTAAGAGAAACTTTTTTTCCCTACTCTGTTGTGCTCAAAAGGATTTTAATGCATGGATTAGATAATCAGTATCACTTGAAGTTAGCACTGAAATATTCTTCATATGGGCCAATTCTTTTAACCTTGCTGAGGCATTCTAAGGCAATAAAGTAACAGAATCCAGATACATAGGCTCCACAGTGAGTCACTTGGTTAAGGGGTGAGAAGGTGAAAGAGACTGTAGGACTATGTCTTATTAATTCAAATTCCTGTATTGCCCAGTTTGATGGCAACCCATTCCAGTACTCTTGTCTGGAAAATCCCATGGAGGAGCGTGGTAGGCTAGTCCATGGTGTCACAAAGAGTCAGAGATGACTGAGTGACTTCATTCACTTAGATTCTTGAGTTAGACCCAGAATATACATTCAAAAAACAACAAAAAAAGGGAGGGTGGAGATGGGGTGAGTGAAAAAAAAAAAAAACAACCAAAAACCAATTTATTTTGATAATGGTGTATTTCCAAACACCCTTTGAGGTATACTTTTGTAGAGTATCAAGGATTGTGGTTTGTGTGTCCTTTCCACCCATATTAAACTGGGGAGTTGGTGAGGGTAAGGACGATGGCAAGGGAAAGGAACTTACGGACATCTGGGGTTTAGGAGGGAGCAGATTCAAGATAACAGATATCTGTGCCTCTGGTCTTTACGGGAAGACCGGACTGGTATTAAAGTCACTCTTGCCTCAATCTGGCTTTCATAATGGGAACTCCAGGGAGAGCAGACAAGTGTAAGACTGTAGCTCTTTGGCGGGTACTTTGGCTGAATCGGAGGTGGAGTTAAGTCTGAGGCTTTTATGTAAAAAGGTGCAGGAGAAACCTGACAA
This sequence comes from Oryx dammah, assembly GCF_014754425.2. Lineage (NCBI taxonomy): Eukaryota > Metazoa > Chordata > Mammalia > Artiodactyla > Bovidae > Oryx > Oryx dammah. Next base: position 30,514,204 of record NW_024070190.1, read on the forward strand.
GTGTGTTGAGAGAAGTGGAATGTGTATCAAAATCATCATTTTGGCTTATACGCTACATCTGTCTAGATTTCAAGCTGACAGTTTAAGTTGGCAACTTTTTTTAGGTGAAACTGAGCACAGCTGTGTTCAGTAATAGCCTATTAGCTTGAGAAACTTCCCTAGAGTTTGGGGGTGGAGTGGGGAATGGAATAGTTCTGACAAAGAGTTCTGCAAACTTAGAGAAAAAATAGTAGTAAAAGAAATAAATTGATTTCAAGGACTGAAAGTAGGTAGGGGAAACTCATTAGAGTAACAAGGTCCTAACATATCATCATTCACAGTGTTAATAGTATTCATTGCTATTTAGAAAATTCTGGGGGGATTGGGGCCTCTCATAGTCTTAGGTGTTGCCCTGGAGAATGAACTTACTAACCTTTCCCAAGGTATTCTTGGAATCAGTGCCCTAGTAAAATTTGGCAAGAGGAGGTGGCTTTGAAATCTGTTAAAGAAACGTTAAAACGGAATTTGTTAGAGTTTATCCTAACTACTCGGGAAATTTTAAACCAGAGTTGCACTCTTGGCTACTACAAGTCACATGTAATAAATTTGGTTTCCAGAGAAGGAATTTGAGGTGCCTGTGTCCTGGCAACATTTTGAGAGCATCCTTGGTTAAGTGACCTTTCTTAGCTCTTCTAGCATTTTGTTTTTCTTCCTGTCCCCCTATGGTTTATGGAACCAAATGACCTGCTTACCCCTAGCAAATACAAATGGGTAACACTCAGAAATGCTTATTGGAAAAAAAGGATCTACTGCTTGATTTTATCCTTTTAATTTATATAATCCTCAAATTGAAATGGTCTTAACAGATTTGCTTTGGGGAAAGAGGGTGTATTTTTAGTATTTGCTAGGTTGGCATTGTATCTCACATGAGTTTCTGTTTTAGGCTCAGGAAGAGGCTAAAGAAGCAGAAATGAGCAGGAAGGAGTTGGGGCTTGATGAAGGAGTGGATAACTTGAAAGCAGCCATTCAGGTAAACTGTGAGGTTGTCTGTGAAGCTTACTGCCATTTCTTTCAATTTCTGCTTCTTACTGCTAATATTTCTTTGGAGTTCATATAGTATTGTAGGCATTTTGTTTTCATCTTTTAAGACATTCAGGAACCATACAGTCATCCTTTTAAAATGTACAATTCAGTGGTATAATTCATTGGTTTTTTAGTATATTAATCAGGTTTTACAGTCATCAGCACTAATTCTAGAACATCTTCATCACTCTAAACACAAACCCCTTATCCACTATCAGTCACTCTCTGTTCTCCCTTTCCACCAGCCCCTGGCAACTGCTAAATACTTTATTTCTGTGGATAGTCTTGAGTTTTGAAAGCTTGTGTTTTAACTTCTTAAACAGAGCAGACAAAAGGATCGGCAAAAGGAAATGGACAATTTTCTGGCTCAGATGGAAGCAAAGTACTGCAAACCTTCCAAACGAGGAGGGAAAAAAACGACTCTCAAGAAAGAAAAGAAATAATGGAATATTCTCTTCAAAAGTCCATAGGTGTTAACTGATGCCTTTGTAGGCAAGGTACAGTCAAGATTTGAAGAAAAAAGTCAACTCAACTCTTGAGAAAAGTTGTCTTTCAAGCCTAAATTATTTGGATCAACTATCTAAACCAAGTAGACTCTCTCAGCCTGGTCTTAGTATATCCTAGAAATATGCTGAGATTCTGTGAGGTCCTCCTATGAAGGAGTTTGGTGATGATCACTGAGGGAGCGGGGTTGGGGGGCGGTGTGAATGCTTGCTTGAGAGCACTCTTCCGTATGTCTTCTGTATAAGGAACTATCTAGAATGCAGATCTGTCCCTACCACTTTTAGCAATTGTTATTTTGCCACATAGGAGTGAGCTTCAGGGTATTCAGTGGTGTGTGTTTTTTAGGATATGTACTCCACCTAGACTTCAACACTTGCTGGACATCTATTTTCCAAATACTTGCCAGTTTGCTTTCAGTCTTTTTTCCTCCTCAACCAAGTTTGGCACTCTTTGCTTGAAGTGTATAGAAGAAACAGGTGTTCAGATTACTTCAAGCACTTTTGTAAGAATTGCATAAGATTAAATAATCAAGTGAAAGATGACAAGTTCCCAGGACTTTTAAAGTGATCCCAATATGATCATTTAAAAGATGATTTATTAAATATATCAATGGTGCCTAGGATAAAAGAGAAGAAAAGTAGTTCTAGCCAGCATTGTAGCAGATAGCCTAGTTTAAGTTGCAAGAGATGCTGTAATCCTCTCTGTAACTGCTGAATGTCCTTAGAGTCAGGTTACTGAGCTTGTCAGAACTTGTTTGTCATCTATAAAAGGGTGAGGCTAAATGCCTTGTTAACTTTGACCGTGAAAGGCAAGCTGCCTTGATCCAGTGGTTTGTTATGTTCTTATGGTGTTGATTTGTGAGAACAGTACAGAGATTTCCATTTATATTTAGTAGAACTGGTATGAGTTCATTAGAATATATGAAAATTTCTTAGAGACTGTTCAACTTAAAATCTCTGATTTGTAAGCTAATATATTCAATACCATATGCATAAAACAAGCCTTCTGTTAGTGAGATTCATGTATATAATTTATCTGAGGTAAGCATAAGACACGTTTTCAGTTTGTGATTACAAATAGGTTAAAAAACACTCTTAATTTTATTAAAAATACAGTTTTAATGCAGGTTGTTTGCTGTATCTGTCTTCATATGATAGTATTAGAACACTTTGAAACAATAAAATTACCCCAATTTATGATCATTTGAATTTATCAAGTCTGAAGATTAATAGATCTAAAACCAGTATGATCATCAGAATTCAACGAAATTTAAATAAGTTTAAACCATAATTAAAACCATTGCTGCATTCATGAGTGCACTCGGGAAAGGTCCATGTGAAAATCAGAAGAATGTCAAAGTTCTCTTCCTTTGCTCTTAGCATATGTTTATACTAGACAGAATGGCAGGGTTTCGGGAATTTTAAGAAGTTGTGTCTTGCCGGCTCACTAACAGAAAGATTCTATAAATTTTTAAATTGCATTTCTTAGACCTGCAGGAGAGAATCTGGCAAGGCAGGTGTGATATTTGGCAGGGTGGGGAATGACCACTAAAGTACTTTGAGAAGAAAACAAGTATAACCTGATGTCAGGCAGCTGTTTAAGGCTGAATTGTCCTACCTGGGAAAAAAAACATTGTTTATTACATGGGTTACTGTATATCAGTGCTCAACATTTATGTTTTTAGTTATTCATCCCTTCCATATATATCTGCCTATGGATTTGGACATCTAAGAGAAAACTTTAGGAATCACATCTGTGTGATGTGATTTTTTACGGAACTGTCTCCTAAAAATGACTTACAAGTTGAGTATACCTCTCCAGAAATTAACACAAGCAGAAGTATTCCAAAGCCAATAATAATGTTATCAAACGATTTGCTATGTTTTGTGTACATGTAGTCTGATAGAATGCTGTAGTAATTGAACTGATCATTGTTAACAGACAACATAAGCAGTGATTTGGAGGAAATTATTCATTTGTTACATCTTTGGCTATAAACTTATGCTGAACAGAAGACAGTAATTGGAGATAGAAACAGTACCCATGTAATCTTTGGCTGATACTGTTCTCAGTCTGCTGTTCCAAAATAATTGACAAAGATGGTTTCAGGTTGTCTCTTGTATACAAGGTCTGCATCATGAGATGACTGAACATTGATTTGTGAAATCTTCCCATGTGTTCCCTGCAGCCCGAAGAAAGTTCTCCTCATTCGTGCTATGGCCCCTGCCTGGTTCTAGAGACTGGTCCACTTCTGTTTTGAGATTTTGTAGATCCATGTAACTGAGGACCTGAGAGACAAAGATGACATCATAGAGTAACATGAATAGACATTCTAGATTTGATCGTCTTGAGCTCCTATGTACAGAATTTTTTTGCTCCAACTGTTAGACTTTAAATTTGGAGACTGTGGCTAAGTAGTAAAGTTTATATTTACTAAAGCAATAAAAATCGTGTTTACATATTTTATGATGTAAAAAAATCTATGTAAGATGTGATATAGTTACCTAATTTTAGAAAACAGTCACTAATTAAAAAGGAATAAAATGTGTTTCACTTACCTAAACATTATACTAGTTATACTTGACCATCAGCATGGCCAGATGTAATAACTGTAGCTCAGAGGCAGTAGTGCTTCCTTGAGGACTGATCCAAGAACAGAATCTGCTGACAGCATTCAAAGACTACCAAGTGTTGCTACTAGGAACCTGAACTAAGAGAATTCACTTGAACTACAGAGATAATTTCAGGCAGATTACCTTTTAACATACTTGCTGATTAATCTGATTATTAACAGGAAACATTTCAACTGCCTGGTAATTCTAAATTTCACCTATAACATAAGGAAAAAATGACCCTGGTGGTGAGAAGACCATTATAGGAAGAATTTAGACATTCTTAAATTTTCTTCTATCACTCCTATGAAAACAGAAACTATAGAATATAACTTAGAAGACAAAAAAGTTAGTGGGATAGAATCAGACTCCTCATGTCTTGACATTGTGAATTTCTTTTCTTACCTTGGCCTACCAGTTTTAACTGATTAGAGCAGTTTAATCCATAGCAATACAGGTTTTTGCCTACATAGTAAA